>NW_024499239.1:26569051-27169051 GCF_017590055.1 Onychostruthus taczanowskii | reverse complement strand
CTCATCTACACCTTGTCTTTAAAAACATTCTTTGGCTCCTTCTGCTCACATTGGAAGGAAAATCAGAGAAAATCAGGCCAATCAGAAGGTTGGTGTGAATTAAGGACATTCCTATTACTTTCTTGAGTTACACTTGTCAGTTTAAAGGCAGTTAAGACCTGAATATCTTAATTTATGCTCTGCTGTCAGTACTTTGTTCTCTTTTCTTCCCAGTGCCCAGATTTTTCATCTTCATCCACCTGCCCTCAGCTTTACCTACCTGAATGCTCTGCAGGGAGCCATGAAAGAGTCATTGCAGAGTGATAAGTTACTCTGGGAAGCCAACAAGGAAAATGATTTGGTTTTCACCTTCCATGTCCAAAATTAGATGCCTAAATTTGGAAGCTGATCTCCTTTTCTTTTTTTTTTAACCCTACAGAAAACCCCTCTGGCAGGTGAATTATCTGGCCCCTTCCCCAAGCAAAGGCTCTGGAGATGTCTGACTTCCTCCAGTGATTTTACAGGGAAGACTAATGTAAATAAATTCAAGGACCTCTCAGTTCAGTCCATAAATCTGGGCTGCAGTTGTAGACTCTGACTCCTTTTGTTAATGACTTCTTCAATAAAGAAAATCTGTCTTGACAAAATAACGTAACACTGGAGCATAGAACAAAAAAAAAAAAAAGACATTCCAGCATTCACTTAATTCCACTTTGTCAAGCCAAAGTTAGTTTGTGCCTCATATAGAAACTCTAAAATTGTTGCTTTTATTCCAGCCCAACTTCATGGATTTATGGCCGTAAATATTTCAATTACTTACATTTAATGGTTCACTTGTCCTCATCTGGGCCACAGCAGATCCTTGTGCCCATGTCCTTCAGCTGTTGCAGTGGGAAGGAGCACATTGGCCAAAACTGCCCCCAGGCTCTGAAATGATGAAATCTCAGATTGTGTGAGCGGGGCTGCAGGAACTGCTGTGCTGTCCAGGGGCAGTGCATGACAAGCTGCTCTCACTGATGAATTATGCAGCGTGACCGAAGTCAATCAATACCCCTCTCTGTGATTTATGCCCATTCAGACACTCTGACTCACGGCAGGGTCAGCACTCTGACACTTTTCCACTGTGGAGAAATGCTGCTAATTTGTGATTTTTTCATTGTGAAGATCCCCCGTTTTTTGGAAAGGACACTTACACTAATTTCCGTTTTTTTTTTTTTTTTTTCTGTCGTAGATCTTTTAGCAATTACAAAACCAGGTTCAGAAATAATTTGCCTTCCATAATTAAATAAACAAATAAATCAATAAACACTTTTATCTTCAGGTTAAAGGTTAATGAGGTAAGAAACAACAAGCAGGCTGAGAAGTGGGCAGCTGGGGAAGAGCTGATGAAGTTGTAGCTGGTGATATTTCTCTCCTTAAGTGAGTGCAAAGAGCACACATACAAAAAGAGAGGCTAATTAGTCTCTTTTCAGTTGGAAAAAGTACACAGTGAAAAATCAAGCAAAACTACACAGTACAAGCAGTGCTGTTACCATTCTGGGTCCTTCCTGTATTTCAGAGTCTTGTGGAGTCGAGAAACACCTCTGGAAATCAAGGAGGAGCCACATCGGGATTGTCAAAATAACACTCAGTATTCAGCAAGTTATGTACAAAGATGGCAAATTTCAGACCTTTAGAGCTATGAAGGTTAAATAGGGAGATAATACACAGTGCCCTAAGGGGTGGAAACTCTTCATAAAAACCTCTGCTGACCAGACCTCTTCCTTTCCTGCTCCAGTCACTTCCAGATGAACTCCCTTCAATTTCCAAGCTTATTTTAGTGCCTTTTCAGTGGTTTCAGAGAATAGAGCTAAACTTGGTCTCGTGAGGACACATTATTAGACAGAAAATTTTCTTTCTTCTTGTGGCTTTCTTTGGGTTTTTCAGTCCGTAGCAATCATAAGCAATTTTTCCTTAGATGGATGTCTGGCTTAGGAAGGTCTCTGGTGAGCCACTAATTAGATAGAACAGTTTCTGAAAGGAAGTCAGCATTAAGAGGTTGTGCTCTGTGGTGCTATTTAGGTGTCTACAGGGAAAACAACACATTCAGAAGCTCTTATCTTGGAGAAAATTACTTTTTTAAGATACAGAGTAGTTCCTAAAAAAACATGCCCAGTGAGGAAAGCCTGAAAGAACTGAAGCATTTTATTCCAAGCAAGTGAATATTGAAATAGAATGTCTGTAGTAGTCAGACACAGAACAAAGTGTGTAGCCAAGGGGGAGAGAGGAGGATGGGGAGATGTTTGGAGTCTGAGATTAAAAGATAGGGAAGAGGAAGGCTGGAAAAGGTCAGGAAGAAGCTTTGCAATTTCCCCACAAAGCTGCCCTGCCATGGAGACTGTCTGCATAAATTAGGTAGATCTGGCTCAAAGACATGCAGCAATCTTTCTTTTCCCTTTTTTTTTTTCTTTTTTAAAGGAAGAATTAAAAATAATACCTCAATTTTCTCCATTGAATACATTTCCCATCATCCTAGGTACAGACACAACTTAAGGAAAGGCACTGGAGTCTTCCCCTGAGTGCATCAATAACGTGTGTATCAGTGAGAGGTGTGTGTCTCTGAGAAACTTTGGGAACTTTAATGCACTGCTGACCTTTAAGTGAGCACAGGTTTTCCTTTAGTGTGGTGTTAGTGTTGCCTCCTCTCTGATCTTTCCTCTGCAGCTTCCAGCAAAGCCCCCAGAGCACCCAGAAGCTCAAACAGATGTGTCCTGGCTGCACATCTGCCCACCCATAAGCCCAAAGGCTCTGTGGCCTTCAGCTCTCATAATGCTGCAGCAAATCCAGGTCAAAGAGAAGAGTCAGGGCTGTGGAGCTGCCCCGTTTCCTCACATCAAAGTGCAGCTGTGGAGCAGCCCAGCAGCCAGCCAGGAATGGCTGCACACTGTACTGCAGGCTCTACATCTCTGTAGATGTGTCTTGGCTGGAAAAGACAGGACACTGCTAAGGAAGGCAGGAGCCTTTCCTGAAATGGAAAATTTAAACCCCTCCCTCTGAATTGTTATAATTTTGAAATTAGGGAGCTCTCCGGCAAAGATGTGGGAATAGGAATAACAGTTCTTTATTAGGGAAATTAAAAATACAAATGCAATAGTACAAACCCACACTGCCAGAGTCAGAGCAGGCGCTGAGCCCTGTGGGTCAGGGCGGTGGCACAGTCCCATCCCATGGGGGCTCAGCCCTCCTGCAGTGCCAGCTGTGGTTCTGCTGGAGCAGGGATCCTGCACAAGGCTGGAGTTTTCCTCTGAAGCTCCAGGGCTGCTGTGGATGGGCCTGCTCTTCCTGTGGGAATGCAGGGCAGGAGAAAGCTGCTCCTCTGGGAATGCAGTGGGCAAAGGCTGCTGTGCTGTTCCAGGCTCAGATTGTATCCAGGTAGGAATGCTTGGCTCCTCCCCTGGGCAGAGCATCTCCCAGTGGGATGATGGAATTTGATCAGCCCTGCAGGGACACTCACTGGCCATGAACAGAAGATAATTAATAATTAATGGCCATTAACAGCAGAGATCTACTGGAGGGAGGATTGGTTGTGGAAGAGATAAAGAAAACTGCCCAATGAACAGAAGAGAACTGCCCCAGCTCTGACAGATGGAAATAGAACACACAGCCCCAGCCTAAGACAAGATGAGAGCAGCAAACTCTGAAGCACCAGCTGGAGCTGGGCTGGATTGCAAAAGGTGTCTCTAGTCAAGGGGACACAGAGCTGGAGTCCCCATGACTGTGAGTTGGGTGTTCATGTTCTTCTTTTAGTTGCAGCAGGTCCAAAAAAGTGTTAGAGGGATGGAACACACGTCCTATGAGTAAAGACTGGGTGTGTTCGCCTGGAGAAGAGAAGGCTCCAGGAAGAGCTCAGAGCTCCTGCCAGTGCCTTGAGTTGGGTGTTCATGTTCTTCTTTTAGTTGCAGCAGGTCCAAAGAAGTGTCACAGAAATCGTTAGAGGCATGGAACACATGTCCTCTGAGAAAAGACTGGGTGTGTTCACCTGGAGAAGAGAAGGCTCCAGGAAGAGCTTAGAGCTCCTGCCAGTGCCAGAAAGGGCTTCAGGAGAACAGGAGAGGGACTGGGGACATGTGATGGAGGGACAAGACACAGGGAATGGCTTCAACCTGGAAAGGAGTAGGTTTGGAATGGATGTTAGGAAGAAATCCCTCCCTGTGAGGGTGGGCAGGCCCTGGCACAGGGTGCCCAGAGCAGCTCTGGCTGCCCCTGGATCCCTGGAAGTGTCCAAGGCCAGGTTGGACAGGGCTTGGAGCACCCTGGGCTGGTGGAAGCTGTCCCTCCCATGGCAGGAGGTGGATCAAGGTGATCTTTAAGGTTCCTTCCAACCCAAACCATTCTGTGGTTTTATGATTCCAAAACAGTGCAGCCTTTCATGGCTGTGTGTCTGAATCAGGAGCTGGAGGCAGATTTTCCAGTCTATCCATAACTTCTGCTTTTAAAGATTGGGATAGGATATCTAGGAATCCTTTAGAATCTACAGGGAATTTTCTTGGAAGTAATGTAGTCCCTGCTCTGTGGCTGGTTCATTTCAATCTGTTGTCCAGTGTCCTTCACTTCATCCTCGCCCTGTCTTTGAAATTCTGACACCAGTGCAAGACCCCATTGAGCTGTTACTATTTCCTCTAGTGCTGAACAGTGACTTTTACCCTCCCTAGGAAAAGATTCCTTTTCTTCAGGCACATCTTTCCTCAGTGTCGCGTCTTGCCAGCTGAACTGATTTTGGAAGGGGAAGGTTCCTGTTTCTGTGAATTCAATCTGGCATGCTGGATTTGGAGATTTAAGTACTCTAAGTACCCAGTTTCCAGGCCTGAAGTCCAATTCCAAATTACTTCAAGTGTAAAGTTCCTGAAGTACAAAAATACCCCCAAAATCCAGAAGTTAAAAATGAATCTTTAATTATGTTTGTTTGAAAACACATGTGTTTGAAACTGGGAGGTTTCAAGTTCGATATTCCAGATCCAACAAACTTGAGAACTTGAGTTGTTTGTTGTTTGCACATATATATATATTTAATCTGAAAATTTGTCAGATTTCTTCTGGCCCACAAAAGCAATTCCTACTGACCAATTGCAAGCTCTGTGCTGAGTGGGAGGTATTTTTGTCAGGGATATTGCAGATGATGTCCCAGCTGATATGAAACTTTCCAAATCTGTCAGATTAACTTGATCAGATCCAAGGGATGGCATTTTGGAAATCCATGTCCCAGGGCTGCCAATTTAAGGAGCTCTTTCAAGTGCAGAAAACATCCATGTGCTCCTCATTTTCCCCAGCCTGGGTCATCATCAATCCCTCCCTTGGGTAATACAATTGATAAAATGCAAAGCTGAAGGGGGTTGGCGTTTTTTAATATTATTTCTGCAAGGCACAGCTAAAAGGGGATAGCACTGATGAAATTTTTATGCTGTTTGCTACAGAAGAGAAAGGGGAAAAGAAGTGGATTTGCGTGCTTTGACCTTGGCTAGAAGGGGTTTGGATATTTTCAAGTCAGCAAAGTTCAGAAAGTTCCTGTGAGCTGTGCCCATGAGGACAACCCCTCCTCCAGGAACCTCTTCCTGTCCTCCAGGACACCAGTGGATTAAAAGGAATATTTTGTGATAGAAGATTAATTCTTACTGTTTATTTTCATAAGAAATTTTATGAACTTCTAAAAATTGTATTTTAGCTCTTCTCCCCATGAGAGCTCTGAACACTTGGAAGGTATTGGAGACTGAAGATAATCATAATAAAATAGCTTTGACCTTGGATTAAAAATTTGCCAAGGTGACAGAGAAGCACTTGAATCAATTACAACTCATACACCAGATGCAAAGGCTGCAGCTGGTCAATATTTTAAGAATGCAGGACCAAAGAAGCTTGCCAGAAATCACAGCCAGATCCGCAGCTCTGTGTCAGCTGCTTTCTTCAGGACATTTTGATTTTTAAAGCAAACAACCAAAGGTGGGTAAGCTCAGGACCACTGAACACTCCTCCTGCAGGTATCCAGAATTTTCAGGTATCCAAGGATGCTTGAGAAGCCTCCACTTGCAGGCTTCAAAGCAAGGCACCAGGGATGAGAGGGAATTTGGGGCAGGGTAATGTCCTGCTTTGTCAGAACAATATATCTGGGGTGCTTTTTGAGAGCTTCTCATTTCTTTAGAGCAATTGCCATTCCCATTTGGCAGAGCTGCACCCCACTCAGTGCCTGTAGGAGGAGAAAGAATAAAATATGTGGGATCTTTGTTTCTCGATAAAGAGAACAAAGCACAGAGACAGACAAGTTGGTGCCATCATTGTGGTGACAATGACAAAACAATGTCTTTCTCTGAGCTGATGCTACAAGATAATATAAAGCTTTCAAAACAAAGCATTGTAAGTGCTCCTGAAATACAAATAGAAGTGCTTTATAACCTCTCCAGCCCTGCAAAGTAAGTTCTTGCTATTTAAAATATTGCTGTGCTTAATGTTGCATATTTTCATATTGTGAATTATGATTTGCTTTAAGTGGCTGCTGCATTTGCTCCCCTTTTGCTCCACAGAGGACAATTTTGGAATTTATTAACTTTTCATTCAAGGTCTCATAGGAATATTTGTACAGCATTCCAAAGGGTGCTTGGTTAGCTCTGAAGAGACCTAACCCAGGCCCTGAAGGGGTCCATTTTTAATGGGATTTTAGAGGTGACATGAACAACAGGGTGGGGCAACGAAGCACAAAGATGACGAGGTGCTGGGATAAAATCTGCTTTCTTCAGGTTTGATTAATGTGTTTTGGCTCCACAGGTCCCTCCACAGCAGAAACTCTTCCCAACACAATCCTGTGGCCTGAAGGGAAACTGTGGCAGTGAGGAAAACCATCCTGCCCCACAGCATTTGGGGGAAGTTTTCCTGACCCCTGGGCTGTGCACGTCCATCACCCTCTGCTTTCTGCTCTGCTGCCACTACAAAGAGCCACTCACCAGCTATTAAATTGTTTTTCCCGGGCCAGTTCTTGTAAGCCTTCGAAAAACACTTAATACACCCAAGGATAGCTCAGCTATTCTTTGGGGGCATAAAATAAGCAGGATGGCTTCTGCTGTGGTCTTAGAAACAAAAAAGGTTTAATAAAAGGCAAAATAACAAACAGAAAAACTCAAGCCAGGTACAGAGGTCTGCTCCTGGTAGAAACACTTCACAAAAGCCCCTCTTCTCTTTGGTTCTCTTCTTTTCTACCTGATTGATCAGATGGGACTTTTTGGCTTCTATCCAATTAGATGTTCTCTGGTGTTTGGTGAAGTCCCTGAGGCCCTATAAGGTGGCTTTTCACCTAATAGTTGAGAGAAACTTCTGGGCTTCTTTCCTTTTTTGGGGGACAAAGGTTAGTTTTGCCACTCTGTCATTAGGGGACACATTCCTACAACCAGCAGCTCAGGAGATTTGGGTCCTTCTCAAAGGGCACTTGGCACAAAGATGGTCTTGAAGGCCAGGTGTGCCCAAATTCCTACTGAGTTACTGCTGGATTTGGGGTGGGGAGGAAGCCTGGAGCTCTCTACTCCAGACTGCTCAAAGAAGGAAGAACTTGAAATTTGCACACTTGGTCAGAACCAGTTAAATTTTGAGCATCTTCAAGGTTCTCCCAGTATGTGTTGTAGTGTTTGGTCACTGCCAGGGTGATGTCAAAATCCCCTCAGATTTTAAGTCCTCTGAATAGGACATGGGACTTGCTTGGGCATTTTCTTTCATTTTGAGAAATCTGTAGAAACATCAATAAATCTGCAAAGCAAACATCAACCACTTTTATTATTAAGGCTCTTCCGAAAATAAAAAAAAAATAAAAGGAAATTAGGTAAAACAGACCACAACAGAAGGATTTAAATGCAAATCTTGCCTTGCTACTGTTCCCTTTCAGAAGAGCAAGACATTGATTCCTGTTTAGGATTCAGCCAATTCACCCATCACAATGATGCTCATTTTTTTGGGGTTACTGAAGAAATCCCAAGAGATTTTGCCTCGGAAATCAATACAGTCAGAAAAACTTCCCCATTAATAAAAGTATTTGAAGAGCATTTGAGAGAATATATTAATTTTATAGGAAAACTGAGAACCTGCTGTTAAAAAAAAGATCAATATCTCTTAATTTTTCATGTTCGGACTCTGTTTGCTTTGGAGCACCATTGAAAACAAAAAGAAGTCATGCTGCTTCTGACCATTTAGTTCTGTATTTAGGAAGACACTTCCTTTTTGTACTTACATATTCTGTCTGCCTGCAGAACTCTGTGAATGCTTTCCATCTTGATAAATTTCATGGATGAGTTTTATGATGACTTCTGGGTTTATAGCAGAATTAAAAAAAGATATTTCTGGATGAACAGGTGTATTTATTATGAATGGTTCTCCTGCAGTTGCTCATATACCCTCATCTTTAGCAGATTTGTCAGAAATCACTGTAGGGGATATCTATTACAAAACTGCCTGTAACTTGAAAAACATTTATCATGGCAACAGCTCTTGAAGACAGAAGGGAGATTTTTCCTCTGTTGGTTTCAAGAGAGTAATGAAGCTGGTGCTTAGTAACATAACAGGTGCTTTACTGGGATTGAGAAGTGAATTAAAAGCAGGATTCCCCTGTCCTGGGTTAACATCCTGATGGCAAGAACATTTTCCTCTGTGTATCACAGAGGAGAAGTCTCCTCTCTCTGATGTGTCCATGTGTGCTGAGGATGAACAAGGATTAAAGGTTTCTGCATTGGATCACAGTTCCATCAGTCATATACAGCAGGAAATCAAAATATCTTTCTTGTGCTCATTAAAAACTGGTGGCACATTTTGGTGGTTTTTTACAGGAGAATTCTAACCCTTCAGTCTGCAGATTCACATTTAGGTGTTTGTGCATTAAGTAGCATATACGTATTCATCCTCACATCCTGTCTGCATCTTCTGCTGTGCCATGTGTGTTTAACTTACATGGCAGCTATGCATCACTTTTTTTTCCAGTTAAATTCTCATTAGTGCAGAGGTTATAAGGTTTTAAAATGTCAAAAAAAGCAAGATGGACTTGGTAATTGATTAACCTGAGGCGATGCAAAGCTTCACCCTCAAACAGTCAATATTTAGTGAATTTAAAGACGCATTGAGTTGTCTAGTGACTAAGGATAGAATTAAATCCTAAATTTCCTTTGGAGTTAATTGTCACTTACCCAGAAGTTTTTCCTTGAGAGAAGAATACTATTTGAAAATTACCTAAAATGCACTAAATGTGGTGTCTGTGTAAGTATTGCAGCTCATCTGACATAAATGTTTTTAATAAGAAAAAATCCAATGCTTTTTTGCTCATCAATTCATCTACCCAGGCAAGAAATATTAAATCTGTAGCCCAGAAAGAGGTATTTTATGTAAAATCAACTGCATTGTAGATATGCATAAATGAAGAACAGTAAAACATGTTTTTAGTAACCCACACATGGATTAGTAACATATATTAGGCAGGGAATATGGACATATGTCAGGCAAAGGGAGAGTTTTGGAGGGAAACCAAAATCCTTGGAGATAATGGTTCTACTCCCTGTTCTGTGCTGAATTCCCAAAGGGAAGGATGGGAAGAGCACAAGAACCTCTGCCTGAGGTCTCCTGTGGTGTCTCAGAGACTGGGCAAAATGACACCACCAATGAAAACACCAACTCTCTACCAGGCTGGAATATTTAGAACTGCTCAAACTGTGGTTTTTTTTTTTTTTTTTTCCCCCCCCCCCCCCCCCCCCCAGTACTGGAGAATTGCCAAAATGAACCAAAATTTATCATGAATAACATAAGGTCTATTGGGTAATCTTTTACATAGGTGCAAAACATCATAACAACACTGCTGGTGTTGATCTAATGAAAAGCTGTTTCTCTGTTGGTCATTAATAAATTCTGTTACATGTGTTTCATGCAGATAAAACTCATGCTTTACAATTTTGTCATTTATGACCAGGAACACTTGACCAAGTTGCTTCTGGACAGGTACAGGAAAGAGATACAGGAGACCTGAAAATCACAACAGGTGTGAAAATCATTCTAGAAATACCAGTAATGCTCACATTGTGGGAATGGGAACAAACCCAGTCAAACAAGAATTGTGTTTTTCTAAAAGCACATGAACACAGCACCCTTCTTTTCTTTTCAAAGGACACATTGTGGTACAATTTTGCAACCAGAAAAAGGCAAAGGGAGGTTACTTAATTCTGGCATCCATTATGTGCCTGTGTTTTGAAATTAGAGAATCACATCTTGCTTTTCTTCTTGCAGGGACTCTGTGTCATTCCTGGCCTTGGCTGGACAGCACTCCCTAAAAGTGTTCATTCTTCATCTTCCTCCTTCTACCATAAGTGATGCTCCTGCCTTTAGTACATGTGGTTCAAATAATCAACTTTCTTATGGATTTGTCAGTCTGATTAATACAGTGCTCTTTCTTCAAAATATAAGTGTAGTTAATTTTTGCAACACCTCATTGAGGTGAGCACAGCCTCCCTTAATTACCAGGCTTATTTTCACGAGAAACTGAAACACACAAAGAGGAATCTACTAAATGTATCTACTGACTGTGCATCCTCATTTTAGGACTTGTAATAAAAAGGAGGTCAGAATAAAAGTCATGGTCTCACCTGACCTTAAACTTTATAGACTCATAGAAACATTGAAGTTGTAATCAGATCATTGAGTCAAATCATCAACCCAACACCACCACCAGGTTCACCACTAAAATATGTCCTCAACTGCTACATCCACATATTTTTTGAACACTTCCAGGGAAGGTGATTCCACCACTGCCCCAGGCAGCATGTTCCAATGCTTGACAACTCTTTCTGTGAAGGAATTTTCCCAAATATCAAATCTAAGCCTCCCCTGGCACAACGTCAGGGCATTTCCTCTCATCCTGCCACTTGTTTCTTGGGAGCAAAGATTGAAATCCAGCTGTCTACAACCTCCTTGCAGGTAGTTCTAGAGGTGGGTATGTCCTCCTGTTCCAATGCTTGACAACTCTTTCTGTGAATAAATTTTCCCAAATATCAAATGTGAGCCTCCCCTGGCATGACTTCAGGGCATTTCTTCTCATCCTGCCACTTGTTTCCTGGGAGCAGAGATTGAAATCCAGCCATCTACAACCTCCTTGCAGGTAGTTCTAGAGGTGGGTATGTCCTCCTTGAGCATCCTTTTCTCCAGGCTGAGCCATCCCCAGCTGCTCCTGGTGCTCCAGACCCTTTTCCAGCTCTGTTGCCCTTGATGTATTTCTTGTAGTGAGGGGAAAAGACTGGGGCTGCTCATTAAATCCTACCTGGATATCTTTATATGGAAAACAGATTTCAGACAGGTGCAAAAATTGTTTTTGAAGTAGCGTGATACAGGCCAGCTCCACTCTGGACTTTGTAGGGGAGCAAGATTGGGATCAGCTTCTTTTCCCAGGAAAAAATGAGAGGACAAGAGGAAACTACTTCAGGATGTGCCAGGGGACACTCAGGCTGGGCATCATGAGGAATTTCTTCATGGAAAACATGGTCAGGCATTGGAAGTGGCTGCCCAGAGAGGTGTGGAGTCCCTATCCCTGGAGATGTTCAGGACATGGCACTCAGTGCTCTTGGGCTGGTGACATGGTGGGGATCAGTCACAGGTTGTACTCGATGGTCTTGGAGGGCTTTTCCAACCTCAATAATTCTGTGATTCTGTGAAGAAATAAACAAGTTTGCACCTGCCTGCCCTGCCCCGTGATTTCCAGGACCCTGTTGGTCTGGTGGCTGTAGCATGTTTTTAATTTCATTCCTCACAAGGTGCTGTGGGTGTGGAAGAACGTTGTGCCTGCAGCTTAAAAGAGGCAGGTGGGGGATGCCAGGTGGGGCCTGGACAGATAAAAAAGGCTCCAGGAGTGGATGGCAGCAATCCCTGTGATTTATTCCTGACTCCCAGCCTGGTGCCTGCTGTGAGCACAGATGTAAGTAGAGTTTCTGAGCAGGAGCTGTTCCCTGCCTGCCTCGGTGCATGCTGACCTGTGCTGCTCCTGCCCTGCCTCCAGCTGTGGGAGTGAAACCCAGCCAAAGCAAGGCACACACACACAAATGGATCTGCCCCAGGTGGTGCCAAGGGAAATTCAAATTCTGCTCAACTCACCCAGGAGACACAGAACTCTGAAACATGAATATTCAATATTATCTTTATCTTAGTGCTCGGCAAGAAGGACCCTGAACATTTTGAGGGTAATGCAGGCATATTTTGTTCCATCTCTAGTCCAAAGAGCTTAGCTGATAGCTGAGGTTAATTTTAAAATGTGGATTGAAGTAATTATTCAGTCTTTGATTCAATATTGATTAGGCAATGCTAGGCTTAAACTGAGATGTGTTCTGGAAGTGTCTCAAGAACACCATAAAACAATTCTTAGAGTAACCTTTTCTTCTAATTCAATCTCAGCTTGAAAATCCCAAATTAATGGGGTGAAGGCTTTAAGTGGTGCATTGAGTTTGTGTGGCAAGGTTTTGGTATTGGAGAGGCAGCAACTACACCAACCGACCTTCTCATTGTAGGGCATGCTTTCCTCCCCTTGAATAATTTGTATGACTTTCCTGAATGTTAAAATATGAATTCCTGAGTGGATGTAGCATTCCAATCACAGCAATGTGTTTCTCAAAGGTAATAGCAACTTTTTGGTGGTAGTCAGTATTGGTTGTTAAAGGTGTATCTTTATATCTGTGCTTTCTTCTGTACGTATGCCTCCACCTTAATCACAAGGGAGGCCTAAAAACAGAAATCTGTGGGTAGCACAGGTTGTTTATCAGGTTTTTGCTGACAGACAGACCTGTTAATTATCTGCTCCTATTGAGGCTGCTGTGTGAAGAACAACTGGCTTTCCATTTTCTCCCAGCACAAAATGGGGCTGTCTTTAACACCTACTGTATTATCCTGCTCCTGAATTACACCTTGCTGAGCAGGAACACTGCTGGTTTGATGCGGAGTGTGGGCTGCACTGAGGAGAGACAGGAGTGGGCATGGGATGAGGGCAGAGGGACTCACTGCTGGGATTCCTGCAGAGGGGTAAAGGTGGGGCTCAGGCACTCTGTGGAGATGCTCCAGTTGTTGGACAGCTGAAGGACGAAAGCAGGAAGGATTGGATTCAAGGCCAGGCTGGATGGAGCTTGGAGCAATCTGGTCTAGTGGAAGGCATCCCTGCCCATGGCAGGGGTGGAATAAGAGGAGCTTTAAGGTCCTTTTGTGTGGAAGGCATCCCTGCCCATGGCAGGGGTGGAATAAGATGAGCTTTAAGGTCCTTTTGAATGCAAACCATTCTAGGATTCTGTGATTCCTCTGTTGAGGTCTGGTGAAGGTGAAGAGAGGATTTGTGAAGCTGGAAGTGAAGAGAGTGCCAGCTGTGCCTCTGTCACACATTGTCACACCTGCCCTGGGGCTGTGTTGTCCACCTGAACATCCAGCTGGCTCATTCCATGTGCTGGGGAGGTTTCTTTTCACAAACAGGACAGGACTGCTGGTACATACCTGGAGCTTTATTTGCAGCATCAGCCTCATTACGTGGTTGAGACAACAGGAAGATGGCAAAGCTCACATACAGCAGCAGCCAAAGATTTCTTTGTTACAGAACATTTAAAAAACTTTCTAGCCAATAGCATATTGTTAAAATTTACAGACAGTTGTTTTAGCTAATTACTAAAAGTACACGTACGCCTGCTTCACACAATTCTCGCTTGTCTTCTTTCTTTTGACAATACACCATTATTAAGCTTAAAACCTTCTACTACCTTGCTAAGCATATTTTCCTGCAGTCTTCAGGTCTACCTTAGCCAAGCCTAAAACTCAAGCTATTGATTAATGTCCTTACTTGCTGTACCATTGTAACTTTTTCTACTCTCAGACTTTGCAGCTGCTGCCAGTTCTCTGTTCTTTCTGTTTCTTAGGCCTGCTTTTACAGCTTTCTGGAAGTCTTACCTTTACTATTTCCCACATTCCTACTTCTTTGACTTAAGCCAAAGAGTAAATCAACACCTGAGCACTGCAATGGATTGAGAGCTCAGCCTCAGCTCTGTGAATTCAAACCCTCACCTGGCAGTGAAGGTGCAACTTCACCTCTATTGCTGTGGTAATGGGCACCACTACCCACAGCAGCTTCCACATTTCTTTTTGGACATCTAGAGGCACCACAGGCAGAGCAACCAGCAGCTTTCTCAAAGCTACAGAAGTTCCACCTAAACCCATATAAATGCCTTGAGAGCCCTGTGGAAGAAAGCAACATCTCCACAGCTGGCATGACAGTGGTGTCCAGGCCACACATCATTCATTGCAGGATCAGAAATGCAAGGTGACCTTAAATGTTTAAGGTGACCTTAAACCCACTGAGAGGTGGGATGGGAATTCTGTACAGCCTCCAAGAGAGATATGACCAAGACTGACCAGCAAAGTGCTTTTCTCAAATGGTCTTCCCAACTTGTAACAGAGCTCAGAGGTCTGAAGGACACCCTGGAGCCCAGGTTCCTCCTTTACAAGGGGCCACCCTGCTTCTAAATCTGGATCATGTTCTTCCACCAGCAAAACAAACAGACAATTTATTTGTACAAACCTTGTACAGTCATCCAAGCTTCCCCATTTAATAGCAGAGTTTACTGGGAAAAAGCTATTTCTTACTTTTAGAAACCTTAATTCAAGGTCAGTGAGGAAACTCTTACCTAAACACAGAGTTTTAAGAGCATGTCTGCCATGTTATATTTGTGTCTCTGTTCCTATAATTTAAAAAAAAAAGTATAATGAGTGACTAAATAAATTATTCTTGATGCTGACTGAAACAATTAACAATTATTATTTATAACATAAATAATCTAGAGTGAATTATGTTTAGTTTTCTCTTCAGCTCTGTCCCCAACATTTGCATTTTACTGCTCTACTGGTATGTTTTGGCGCCTACTTTATTTTTGTCAGCAAAATCAGTTATTTCTGACATTATTTCAGTGCCTGCAGGGCAGAATGTTGGAACTGAACAACTGGTTCCCTCCAAGACATTTTCCAAGCCCACATCAAGTTTCTTTGCTGTTATCCAGAGAAGTTATGGAAGCAGAGCCAGCGGAAGAATGCACTGGTAGGGTTCACTTTGAGCTGAAAGCTATTTCATGCTGTGTATCCACAATTACCTCCATATTTATAGACTTCTGTGTGTCCAAAAATGGAGATCTGAACGTGGACTCTTGCTTCTTTCAAGAGTGAACAGTTTTTAGATTAATCAGAGATGCCATGGCCAAGTTTCCTTCCAGCAGTCCCTAAACAAAGGAGAATGATCTCTTCAGCCAGGTGTCCTAGGTCTGCACCACAGACCTTTCTCCACTGCCTGTAGGTCTTTAATGTTTTTTTTCTGGTGGAGAAAATAAATTAATCTCTGTAGTCATTCACAGCATGGTGAAGGGACAGGCACATTAAGCAAAGCTCTGACAGAACTACAGCTCGTGGCATGAATTTGTCATCTTACATCTCCAGTGCGTGGCCTTGATTCCTGTCAATGTCTCTGTTAATTCAAACCTTCCTCAGAAAATGCAGCCTGAGATTTCCACGACTGTCCCAGTTCAAAGTTTCATTTCTGCTTGACATTCCCATCTTTGCTTTTCCTCTGTAGAAGTAATCCAAACTTGTTAATTCCTTTTGGATATGAAAAGGAGCAAGTCCTACTAATATTATTTTCCATTATAAGCCCTAACTTACCTTGAAAATACCAAGTATCAACAACCTCATTACACCTTAGAAGCATCAGGTGAACTGCAGATTTTTCTTTATATAGCTCTGTTTGTTTACTCTTGCCCATCCCTGAGATGAGTCACTCTTAATGGTAGATACAAATACAATGGCAATCTTGAAGCTGCTTTTCTTTTGTCTGCAGTTCCCCGATTCGTGCCCTTAATTGCAGCAATAACTCGAGCAAATCAAGAAAACGGGGCTGAAAATAGGTACAGCCTCATTGCTAGCTGGAAAGAGAGGTCTTTATCCCTCATTTGGAGGCGTTGATTCCAAGAGATTTTGAACTCCCTCAACTTTCTTTGACCCCACGGAGAATCGATGGGACTTTGCTCCCACCCAGGCAGGCAGCATTGATTCCTGCTCGTTCCCACCTGGGTGTTCCTGGGAGGACTGGGAAGAGTCAGGGGGAAAGGCTGTGGAGGTTGATCTCTCCTCTGAGCTCCAGAGCATTTTTCACTCCAGATGAATTTGCCAATTACCACTTGGATATCTTGTAAGGTTTCCTCTCTGCTCAGGGCAATCAGTGGGCAGAACAGGGAGAGCTACTCTGAGCAGAGAATTTATTTTGATAACACTCAGTGTGCCAGCATTCAATTTATGAAAAATGTCTTTCCAATTACGTTCACCTGTTTTTGCTTCTTTCAACAGAGCGAGGAGAGTTAATGTTTATGATATTGCAGATGGCAGTGTACAACACACATATTTCTGATTCTTGAGTATTTTGTGTATATTCAGGGAACCTCGAACACTGGAATTGAGGATGTTTGACAATCATGGCACCTTGCAGATCATTATGTAATATTTTATCTGGATGAGTTTCCCTCATATTCTGATGACAGTAAAACTATTTTATTAATTTATTTTAAACTGTCCTTATGCTGGTTGATTTTCACTTAACAGAGCTCTTCATCTCACATCAACAGTGTGTATTTTTCAAGTGCTTTTCTCTGGGCAATGCCAGATGAAATAGTTTGGTCTTTTCCCTTTATCTTTGGGAAGTTTATGCTTTCTTATTTGGAATGATGGATCCTAGCACTGTTGAACAGGCTGCAACCTTGATTTCATTATCCCTCAGTCCCAAGTGTTGGGCCTTTTACCAAAGCTGTGGCTCTTGCTGTGGATGGCTCCGATATTGGGCAATTAATCTGTCATCTCAGACTATTGTAAAACAGACAATAACAAATTTCCCTGGAACATGACATTTTAGGAGTTAAGAAACTTACAAGACCAAGGGGCTGTTCCCACAAAAAAAAAATTCATATTATTTAAGCAGTAAATACTTATCAAATTAATAAATATTAATAATTAGCATTGCAAATTGGAAGAAAAGTATAAATGTCACTAATAATACACTACATTTAATTATAAATTAATAATATTTTGACATTAAAAGACAGTATATTATTAGTAATTGGATTAGTAAATAAGTATTGATTTATCAGAGATAAGTTAGGTGAGGGTTGCTGTAGAAACTCATCTTTTCTGATCTGTGGGCTGTGATTCATCTCATCAAACTCTTCATGTCTGTGATGTGTTAGGATGTGTGTGGGCTTGGATGGTCATTGCACGGTGGAGAGAAATGGACATTTCCAGGACATAATTCATTTCTGCTAAAGGAAGGATTTACCAGTATAACATTAAGTCTTTCCCAGTGGTCAGAATGTCCAGATCTGAGGCTCAAATCCTGTAATTTTCAGCGAGGACTAATCAATGACAGTCTCTTGGAAAACACAAGCCAAATAAATTTCATATTGTCTGTCTGTACAATAACTCTACAAAATGCTTTCCATGTGGAAGCTTTCCCAAGCATTTCAATAGCTGATCTTTTCCCTGTGATTGATGTTAGTTGTAAACTACATGAACATGCTCAGAATTGTTTAATGCAAATCAACTCCCAAACTGTTTTCACAGGGTGATTTTGTCTATTCCTTGCAGGAGAAGCTGTGCATTAAGCTTGGGAAGAGCAGGGTTTAACTCCCTGTTGTCAAGCAATAACTCTCCAAAACGCTGCAAAATAGTTGAAATCTGTCTCATTCATCACCATGTTGTCAAAGCACTTGGGATGGTGAGGGGCTTTGATTCTGTGTTCATGTTCATGTTTGGAAGAGGGAAGCAATTGATTATCCATTAATGAAAACATTAATCCCTCTTGGCAGGTTCTTATCATCCAAATGCTGCCTCAGTTCATCTGGAAAGACAAACCACATCATTGCTGAGGTCTTGCAAGTCCATTTTTATTGAACCCATGGTTTCCTGGAAATTACAGAAAATTAATCCAGTGGGAAATGCAGCTAAACCACCCCTGCATAGTTACTGAATTACTCTGTATGCCAGTGCTAGTCCTCATGAGCTGAATAAGCACATTGAGAATTTGGCCTCTAAGGGTATTAAGAAGGAGGTATAGCACTGTCTGTCCATAAATCTGCCCTTATCACTGTGGTTTGCTATAACAACCTCACTTTCCAGGAATATGAAGTTTAAAATGTTCCAAGAAGTACAAAAAATTCCCTGAATCATGAAGTCATGTAGCTTCATTTCCCACAGGACTCACCACAGGGGATATGGAAATGCAATGGCTTCAGCTTGCAACTAAATATGTGTCCTGCAAGAAAAAAAAAATGCATCAGGAGCTTCTGCACATCACATGTGAAGCTGAAACTGCATCCAAATTTCCTTTTAATAAACACACAATTCCATTGTGAGGTAAGGAAAATCTTCTGTTATTTCTAGTCTAATCTTTTTGTTGGCTTGAAGGAAAAGTTTTCTATTGTGTAGATTCTCTGCTGTCAGACATCAAAGTTCCTGTGTGCAGTAAAATGTTAACTCCACAGCAGTGGCTGCATCAACCTTGAATATACTTTTTTTTTTGTTGGTGTTATATCTTTATCAGATGAAAATTTTATGCCTTCCTGCTACTTGTTTTTTGTGCTCTGTCAAACATAAAAAGAAGAAAATATCACATTCTTCCCTGAGAGAGTGGGGAGGCATTGGCACAGGTTGCATAGAGAATTTGTGGATGCCACATCCTTTGGAAATGTCCAAGGCCAGGTAGGATGGGATGTGGAGCAACGTGGGGTAGTGGAAGGTGTCCCTGCCCATGGCATGGTTTTGGAGCTGGATGGTCTTTGAGAACCCTCCCAAACCAAATTATTCTGTGATTCTATGAAAAAAGGAAAAATAAATCACAACTACAACTCTTGGTCTTCATCTTGAGAAACTCTAGCAAAAAAACCCCCACCCAAAGCTGGATGGTCTTTGAGAACCCTCCCAAGCCAAATTATTCTGTGATTCTATGAAAAAAGGAAAAAATAAATCACAACTACAGCTCTTGGTCTTCATCTTGAGAAACTCTGGCAAAAAAACCCCCACCCAGACCCTATGTTAAATTAGTTTCTCTGGTACAGCAAAGAGGAAGTCTGACTTGTAGAAAAAGAGCTTAAATCTATAACATTTGCATAATGGAAATATGTATCAGAGGCCCAAGGTTTAAGACAAGACCATACTGGAAATAATTCAGCATTGACCTGGTGGTACCCTCTATTTTGTCTTCACTGTCATGTCTCTGAGCATTTTAGGAGGAAAAGGTTGCCAAAGGCAACGAGACCTGACAATTCCTTAAATATTCTGATTTTCTACCCCTTCTTTAAACCTACAGCAGATTCACATTGTTAAGTACTGCTGTAGATCCAGCTTTATAAACATTTAGGATTCATTTTCAAGGTTCTTAAAATGCCATAAGTCTCTGATGGGCCATCAAACCAAATGTGTTGGTTTTTTTTTTCCTTGAATAGAATGTAAGTGGGATAACCTTTTATTACTCATTAAAAATATATAATAAAAATGAATGAGGCAGTTTGAATAAGCAGTTTCAAACTCTTTGAATTATTTTCTCTTGATGTGCATGACTTGACACCCTGTTACTCCCTAAATGGTAATTTGGAGTGAGGAGGAAAAAACGCTGCCTTCCCTCCAGGGCTGCTGCTCCCATTCCTCTGGGTGGTAGGATGGTATTGAGTCCACATTATCAAGCTGAGTAAATTTTGGGCTGAAAACCAACATTTTAGCACCTTGGGTGTCTCTGTGCTGGTGCAGCCCCTTCCTTGGGACTCAGACCTATGAGGGCTGGAGGCTTTGATGTATTTTCTCTACACATCCTTCCTGCTCTTCAGCCGAATCCCTGATACAAATATTTCTGTGCACCACAGAGTTGGGGCTTCTCCCTCCATTTATTTTGTATATTCTTTGATTCCTTAGGTTGGGAAAGGTCACTGAGTCCAACCATTACCTCAGCAGCACCATGTTCACCACGAAACCACGTTCCCAAGTGCCACAGCCACGTGCCTTGAACCCTTCCAGGGATGGTGATTCTACCACTTCCTTGAGCAGCCTGTTCCTACCTCCCAGTGAAGAATTCTTCCCTAAGTTTCATCTAAGCCTCTCCAACTTGCGACCACTTCCTCTGGCTCTTGTCTGCTCCTGTGTTTTTTCCTGTATATGTTTAAGTCCGGTTTTGAAACTTCTCATTTTGGCTCCTGACGTTTGTAAAAACAAGTTATGTTTTTGTATTGTCCCTTGTGAAAGGTGATTGATAGCAGAAGGGTCATATTTATTACTTCATTGCTACTTTCCATAAATCTTACAGGTGATATTAATGTAATAATGCATAAACAGGCAATGAATTGACTTTGACTGGAAACAGAACAATTCTGAGATCATAACCAAAAATAACTATGTTTTTAGAGCAAGCTCATAACAACCATGTTTCCCTTTTAGAATGGTGCATAATCCCATTTTATTAAAAAAATTACCAAAAAAAAATAATAAAAATAGAAGGTAGAAGACATAATTATTGACTCTTTTTGGCCTGAAGGAACAAAACTCTGTTTCAGCCAAACACGATAGCATCAAATTTTTATTCCTTGCATTTCATTACTTATGACTCATCTCTGGCCAATCCAATTATCATTCTAAATACTGCAACTGTTTTCAAAACTTATTTCACATCACTTTAGACAACTTCCCCTGTACTATTTACCAAAATCAAACAAATAGTAAATTAAACCAAGATGTGCTCACAATGCACTGAGAAAGTTAGGATTGAGAACTGTCCAGGGGAAAAAAAAAAAAAAAGGTGGAAAAGCTAAAATAAAGTAGAAAGTCCTGGAATCTGACTTAAAAACCAGGTGACAGCAACAGAATGTACTCTTCCTGCACAGAAGGCTTTGTTCTTTTTAGGAAGAATGAAATGAAAACATAATAGATTGAAAATGAGTTCAGTAGGAAGTCATAAGATTTGACATTTTGGACAATTGCTGAAACCTGACTATTTTAGCTCGGTTTGACGTATTTGGGAGCACCTGCAAAGCGACAGCTCTAAAGCTGTCTTAGCAATTTTGGGAGTCCTTCCCTAGGTAAGTGAAGGTGGAGGTGGTGGCACATGGAAGCAGGAGCTTTGGCAGCAGCCCTCCTGAGCTTCTCATCACAGTCAGTGTCCTAATCTTCCACTTCTTGCAGATCCTTGGGACTCATGCAATCCCTTCCAAGCTGTTTGAAAGGAAGAGAAGGACATTTGGGCTTCCACTAACCAAATCTCAGCTCCTCCCACTTCTCTGAGACAGAATTCTGAGAGAGAAGCCTACAACTCATGTCAGGGCTACTCTGCTTTCTGCTGCTCAAAGTTCTTGTCTAAAGAAACCTGTCAGCAAGTCCTTCAAAGATGAATATACCAAATGTATGATTATAATTGAAATATTTATGTCTTACCTATTTGGGTTTTCTTTGCTTTCCCCCCTCCTATTTGGTTTTTTGCCTTTTTTTTTTCAATGTATCAAATATTTTCTTCTCATATGAAGAATTAGTGGGTTTTATTTGAGCTTTTGCCCCAAGGTAGAAAAATTCTCAGCTGCTGTTTCCCACAGTAAAAGCCCAGAGCAGTTAGAAACAATTAATATATGTAAAAAAGATATGAATTGGTTGATTGCACAGGAAACAAGGTTCTGGTTCAATGATGTACAAATCCTACAAATCCAGTGAAGGGTTGAAACACTCAGAAGGAGCAGCATCTTCATGAAACAACAGCAGAGCCTCTGGTGAGAACATAATTCAAGCTGTTGTTTAGTCCCAAAATCTCCTAGGAGCCCATGCAAATTGTGAATAAAAAGGTTTTTTTGGGATGTAGTTTTTGGGAAGCCTTTTGAGGGGGGGTGCAGAGGTGTCTGAGCCAGGTCCAGGCTTTCCTGCAACGCAGGCAGGATTATACCTGGACTTGCTTTTCCATCTTCTTTTATCCATCAGTTTTTTTTTCTTTCTACAAAATAAGCTCTGCAGGATGTGGATTTACAGCTCCTTAGATCCCTTTGCACATCTTTGGATCCCTTTGCAGCTGGTACAGTCCTGAGGAAAAACTCAAACCAAATTTCTCTGAGTCCTGCAGAGGCTGGTAACCAAATTATGGCCCACCTTTTTTTGATTAAAAACTATGCACCAGAACAGATATTGCAAGGAACTACCAGGTGAAAAATTCGTACCTAATTGCTTTATAGAAACTCATTTCTCTGGCTCGATCCCATCTCTTGATACCTGTTTGAAACAGTATTTTGTGTAGCCAGAGAGGACTGGAAGCACTTCATGACATTTGCACCCTTGCTGTTAAATGGAAAACATTTTAGATGCTTTGTAAACAGGAGAGAAACCCTTAGAGGGTCTCACTCTGACACACTGGGAGTTTTATGATAATTAATTAACTGGATGAGCTCATAAATGTAACAAATAATCGCCTAATGGAACAATGGCTCCAATTTCCCCTGGGTGTCTTACCTGATTAACATTGATTTACTGTCCTGGGCTCTGTTGGATTAAATAAAGTTCTTACAAACACATCATATTTTAAGTAACTGCATTAACCCCGCTATTAAAAAAAAAAAAAAAAAAAAGAAAAAAAAAAAAAAAGAAAAAAGAAAATATAAGCATGAGTCATGTCTTTTATTCATTACCCTGAAAAGTTACAATCCAGGATTCTCATAAAGCTAAATGGCATTTTGAGAGAAAATGTAAAATCTCATCAAAATCTTTTTAGGGAGCTCTTTTGATAGCTCTGAATGCTACCCCACACTGACTTTGTGTTCCACTTGGCACACAAAGAAATTACGTATATTATTTACCAGACTTGTACAAGACATTACTCCTGCAGAAGGAGCTGCAAAGGGATAAACAGCAATTTTAGCAGCACAAAACTGGCAAAAATCTGATTCCTTATGCAAATGAATGGCCCTCTAAATGACACAAATCACCGTGGAAGGAACATTTCTGAGTTGAAAGAAAACAAGAGCGGATTTAAAGTTCTTGTTCTTTAAAAATTATTATTTTCCCTACATTTGAAACGCTGTAGAAGCCAGAAGCTTCTTGGGAAGGTCCCTAAACATTAATAAATATATTTTCAGTAATAACAGCTCTAAGTGCTTTCATTTGGCAATGATCACAGACAATTGATTCCCTCTGAGAATGACATTTAAATAAGATCAAAGAGGAAAACTCTGCTGGAGAGGGGAGACACAGCAAGGCTGGTGTTAGTCCTCAGCTCTTTTTGACCCTCTCCTGTTAATTCTTGGAGTGCTGGGACTGGCAAGGGGGTGGTTGTTAGGAGCAAAGCTGGTGTAAATCTCCTCCACATTTGCACCCCCCTGCTGAGAGCCTGTGATCAGAGTAAACCCCTCACCCTCCCTCCTGAAATACCCTGCTTTGCTCTTGGAAGCTGCTGGCTTTGGCTTCCTCTGCCTTCCAAAATATCCTTTTCGTGTTGTGAGCTCTCAGAGCCCCTCCAAAGAACAGATCCCCAGCGAGAAACAAACAAGCTGTTCTTCTGCTAATTAATATCTCTAAAGTTTCCTCTTCCTGAGCAGGGCACTAACAGGTTATTGAATGCTCTTGCCTCTGAAATGAGAAGGAAACATCTCTACTTCCAATATTTTGGTGGGTGTTTATTTAAACCAAATTATTCACAACGGCTTTATGATGTGGCGGATAGCAGAGAGGCTGTGGTCTACTGATTTTATTTTTTTTAAATTTTAATAAGGAAAGATTAAATCCTGTAGGTCAGAAAAGAATGAGTAATATCCTTCCCTTTATGGCACTTTGCATTATCTGAATGCATTTTCTTTCTGGGAACACGCTAATCTACTTTTAATTAATTTTTTCCCCCCAGAAACATGGATACTTTGAAAGAAATGTATGCCCAAAGTCTTAAGTTTGGGTGACTCATGTTAGCTACAAAAAAAATCTGTTCTTTATGGTGGCTTTATGAACCAATAATCTCTGCTTAGCATTCAAATTTAATTCATGTATTTGCTGGCTGAGGGCCTTTTTGGCCAACACTAAGTTAAAAATCAAATCTCCATAATGCTTAAACACCTATATTAAGAAGCTTAGCTGAAGTTTATATAACCTTTAGATTGCTGCAGTGTCTTAAAAATCTGTTTAAATGAAGCCTTTTGGATTATCTCCTGATTATAATATATTTAGGGATTTCTTTTTTTTTTTTTTTTTTTCTGTTTTTTTTTTTCTCTCTCTACAGTTTTTGGGGTTTTTTTTTTTTTTTTTTTTTTGCTGTTTTTTTTTTCTCTCTCTACAATTTAAAGCTGCAGATAAAAACAGAGCATTACTTTTTATATCCTGCTTTAAAACAAGCAGAGGGCAGCATCTGAAATTAAGGCAGGTATCAGGTTAGGGTCAAACCAAGTCTTGTGCTGTGTAAAATTATCCCCACATGGCATATATTAATTTTATATTTGTTGCAAAGATTTTATGCTGCAAGAAACTTTTTTATGTTTTTCTTCCTTTTTAAAAAATTTTTTGTTTGACCCCTTCCTTTGATTACACCTTTTTTTTTTTTTTTTCCTTTTTCTTCCTTTTTTTCTTTTAAACATGATTTTTTGTTAGCAGTGATGTCAGACTGGCCCATTCTATCACATAGGTTTGACAGCATGGTCTAGACCATACCACAACCTACTCTTGGGATGCCTAAAAGTATCCACCAACATCATTTTGCTTTTTGGGATGTTTTAACTTAACACTGACAATTGAACTTATTGTCCAGGTGTGTTTTTAAAAGAATGGAAATTATTTATCTCCCCAGGATATTTTGATTCAATATAAATTGAGTCTGATGTTATTATTTGGGGATCAGGTGAGAAGAAATCCAGTTGTGAAGGCATGAAAAATTCTTCATTAGCAGGTTTGTGTGAATCATCGCCCTGCAAGTGCTTCACGCATTCCCTTCACTGTCGGATTTTAATTGGCAAGATCCTCCCGTGCCTAATGACTGCAAATACTGGGTGTTATTTCTGTTTCCTCAGGCTCCTGAGCTAAACCTATCATCAAGGTCTTAATTACTTCCCATCCAAGCAATAGCTGCCATTTATCAGCACGATTTAAAGCCTTTCTCCTTGAGCCCACACGCTAATTTCTGCTGTTCAATAAACCCCTGACAAGGAGGAATATGCCAGCTTGCGGCAAGGAAAGGGAGATGTTGGGGTTTTTTTGACTGCTGAATTAAAAAATCACTGGGATAAATGTAAACCAGGCCCTGGCAGCAGCATCCCAGTGTCTCCTGAGAACTGTGGTTTTTAGGGATTGCCAGTCTCAGGTCTCTGACCTGGTGCATCTCAGTTTCTTTTTGTTTATCTTGACTGTCTTTATTTTTTTAATGAAAAGGACTTCAAAATTAAAATCCACTTAAAAAGCCACTTGCATTTTATTGGGATCTTTGCTCAGATCTCACTATCAGGGTGTCCAGTCCCACTGATGCATCATTTGTTGTTAGTACCTTAAAATGTGTCCAAATCACCCCCCGTTTCTTTTTGTTTGTTTTGCACACCCAGGTTGGTGAATCCCTCTCCAGAGTCCAGCTGCAGGTTACAGGTTTTTCAAGGCTGAAGGTGGGTTTTCCATTTCCAAAGGACTCTAATTTCTGACATATTGCCTGAAAAGTGAGCCCAGCCCCTGTTCTGAAATGCCCACCTCGGCTTGAATGGATCATTGAATGAGAGGGATTCTGCACAAGCAATTCCACTGAAGACCTGGGATTTAACCTCTGCTAGGACTAGATAAAATTGCTTTAACCTTATCCCTGATTTTTTGGACATGGGTTCAGTCATCGAAGAAGCTGAACCTAGTATTCCTCTTTGGGAAATGATAATCAATTTTTTTTTTTTTAGTAGCCATTCCAAAGAAGTGCCATTGTAAGACAGGAATCCATTGTACCTGATTAAAACAGGAATAAAGAGGCCCTTCCACCAGCAACACAAGGACTTTATCAACACTAGATTCTGCCATAAGAAAAAATGAGAAAAACCCAATCCCAATGACTCTTGAGGAGTAGAGAACTATGTTGCTTTTACAAATCAATATCCAAGGTAGTTCCATAAGCAAATTTAAGGTTCTTCCAAACTATGAAAAAAGCAGAGTTCTCTCATATTTTAGTAATATCTGATTGCTTCTCTTTCAAGCTGTGACATAATAGAGAAATTAATTAAACCAAATGTCACTGTAGTCCTATCTATAATGAATTTCAGTGCCCTAAAACACTCCAAAAATTGACACAAGAGCACAAGAAATTGTATTAAAAGGCTATGGCATTTAGTAGGCACTTGATAAAGGGTAGTGATATAAATCACACCAACAGCTTTAGGTACTTGAAATAACCATTTATTTATACATTGGTTTATTGTCTGGAGATCCTGACTGGGACTGTGCCCTGCTGGATGTGCTGTGCAGAGAATTCTCTCCTCCCCTCCCCTCTCTCATACAATTCCCAGACCCAATGTTAATTAATAATCTTATCCTATCATAATTGGATGACTAATAATGAAAGAAATCAAGCGACATCTGTGATATAACACTGATTTCCCTTGCAGCTGCAGATTTGGGTATTTCCCTTGTTTTACTTCTTTTTCTAGAGGGAGTTTAGGTGCCTGGTTAATTACCCCTATTTGCCCTATTTAACATATTAAATATGAATAATAAACATCACCCAGTCATTATCTCCCTTTCTGAAAGCAAACAGCTCTATGCCAGCTCCTCCCGGATGGGTGATGGTGGAGAGAAACCCAGACACAGCCTGAGCCTGTGCTGAGGGGTAGCTCCTGCTCTGACTCTGGCAGTGCTGTTTTGTATTACTGCATTGTTTATTTTATTTTTATTTTCTTCCCTAGTAAAGAACTTTATTCCTTTTCCCATATATTTTTCTGAGAGCCCCTTAGTTTCAAAATCATAATAATTCAGAGGGAGGGGGTTTACATTTTCCATTTCAAGGATGGCTCCTGCCTTCTTTAACAGACTCCTGCCTTTTCAAACCAAGACATGTCCTCTGCCCATTTCTGATCTGAGAAAGGTCAATCTGTTTGGTTTGGACAACCTATTTTTTCAGCATCTCAAGCTGGCATCTACTTTTTGCTCTCCTGAAGGAACAACGAAAAGTAAATTGGTCACATGCAATATCTTCCCACTGAGCACATTGGAAATGTTAACAGAATCTGTTAGTTTGGCTAATCCAGCAAATTTATTGGGAGCTCATTGCTTTCCTTGCCCATTCCTGTCTGATTATTCATTCACTCCTTCATGTTTATCCCCTCTGCAAGGCAGGTTTTGGAGAGCAGGGGCTCCTCTTCTGTCTGGGAGGGTTGTTTGGTACAATGAACCACAGTAGTTTGGTTGTGTTCCTTCTTGCACTACTCAGCAATTCCTGATGCCAATATAATTTTAAGAGATTTGATGTTTTCTTGCTATTAAACAAATAACATGGTGTACCCTGGGCACAGCCTTTCACACCCCTCCTGGTTTATACCCACTTGTTTACAGCTTTACAAACTTCAGCTCAACTCCATCTGCCTGTTTTAAAAGGCATAAAAATGATGTATAAAAATACCTAAGCACCCTACACAAATTATCATAACTGAAGCCCATATGGCAATTGTAAAAACAGAAATGTAAAAAGTTCAAGGCAGACAACTCAGGAAAAAACTAAAAAAAAATATTTAGAGTCTTTTTGGAAAAAGTTCTTAAAAAATGTATCTTGTCTCCTTGACACAAAAGATAGTGAAAATTTAGTTTCCAACTTAGTGAAAGATAAAAAAGTCCCTTAACCTTATAATCCATCCTGATTAAAATAACCTTTGATTACATCTCATTGGTTAGTACAGAACAACACGCGCTGCATAGAATTAGCAGAAACTCTCTTTTCCAGCTTAAACTTATCTGGGTTGGTTTATGTTCAATTGACTCATTGTCCTTGAATTATCAAGTGCAAGGCTTTCAGAGCTGGGACTTTGCAGTTGCACTCAAGACTGTGAAAGTGATTTTGAGTCAACATGAGAAGAAGTCACAGAATGAGCTGGAATGGAAATGCCAAGTGAGAAAAGGTGGAACTTATTTTCCTTTCAAATTGCTCAACTTGGAGAGTGACAGGAAAAGTTTCCCTCTTAAAACCCTTTTGTTTTCTAGAAGTTTTCAGCATCTAACAGTCCTGGGCTACAGTGGAAATTCTCTTGCTTCTGTTAGCTGTGCTGTAATTTCCATGAGCAGCAGACAGCATTGCAGAATACTCACCATGTCATGCAGTGCTTCAAAGCCTTGAAAAATACTGAGGAACACTCTGGAAGATTAGGGAAAAAAATCCTAGTTAAACACAGCTGCATCTTAGCTAATATTTTTAAACTACATTTATTTACAAGAGGCATGCAATTAAAACTGGGAGGAGAGGATTCTGCTCTCACTGCAATTGTCAGTCAAACCATTTTTAGACCTTGGTCTGAGGCTGTGTCTACAAACACTCCAGACTGACAGGCGAGTTCCATCTCCGTGGATATAACAACCTATTTTTGAATAATAATGTGGGTTTTGATTGGCAACTCAACAATGGCAGAATGCAGCCATCCATGTACCCTTTTTATACCTGATTATCTGCTGCTGTACCCCTCCCCTGTCGTG
The DNA here is from genome assembly GCF_017590055.1 of Onychostruthus taczanowskii. Classification (NCBI taxonomy): domain Eukaryota; kingdom Metazoa; phylum Chordata; class Aves; order Passeriformes; family Passeridae; genus Onychostruthus; species Onychostruthus taczanowskii. The sequence continues at coordinate 27,140,353 of NW_024499239.1, read as the reverse complement.
CACATCCCTGCTGTCAATAAAAATGGGTCTAGTGCTCAACTCTGCACAGTCCACAGGATCAGAACATCAAAATAAGAACATTAAAACCCAATGAAAAGCAAAATACTTTAAAATTTAATGGTCTGACTGCATCCTGAGCAGCATGACTGGTGTTTCCAGGTCCTTTACAAATATATCTTTGACAGTTTAACCCTGGCATTGAGCAGAATTTCAAGGATGGCACAAAAGAAGCCCATGGAGAGATGGGAGGAAGGGAGCTTTAAATGTTCAATAGTGACCCAGTTCAATGTGTCTTGATGGCCATATCCCCTTGGTACATTGGATGCAGCATTTTGGATGACTCCAAACCCAAACAGCCCTGAGTTCCACACTGTGACCTTGAATCCTTCATTTCCTCACAACAAAATGTTGCTTTGATTTACCAGGCAGCTTCTTCTCAGGTTTTGTAAAGCTTAGAAAAGTCAAGCTTGTGGCGTGTGTCTGTTCTACAGAACATCTTCTTTCTTCATTTTAACAGATAAGAGGTCTTTGTTTATGTTGTGGTAATAGAGCTGTTTTCATGCATTTTGAAAAGCACTTTGTCAAATATTGGGCTTTACATCTTTGTCAGGCATCAGTGCTACAATTCACTTACCCATGGCTTTTAATGGGAGCTGAGTAGAGTTCTCCTGGCTTGAAAATTTGGTTGTCTGGTACAAGTTATCCTTATAAACTTCCCTCAGTTTCAGCAGAGGGAGAGGCAGAATTGGGAACTAATTAATCCCATCCATCTCAGCCAGTTTCCTTGGGGGGATGAATTGCCTCTCTGTCTCTGGGTATTGAGCAACAGCATCCTGCATGTGCACCCTGGGCATTTTTCTTCTTCAGTTTCATCAGCTGATGATGACAAGAGGAAATTTTTAAACCAAGGACTTCTTGATCTCATCCCTGCTTTAAAATGTTGTTGTGTGGGTTTGTAGGAGAGTAATTAAATATAAGCAAAAATGTCTGTCATGACATTTGGAGGCAGATGTATTTCAGCTGATTCAGACCCCCATCTAAATAATAATTTCTCAGATAAACAAAAACAATAAATTCTCAGAAATAATAAATTTTCAGATAAACAAAACCAATAAATTCTTAACAACAGCAAATTCTCAGATAAACAATTCCCTGACAGCTGCCAGTAAAAGAACTTTCAGGAGATTTCTCAGGCGCTCCCTCCTGACCTTTTCCATTCTCTTTCAGCCTCAAAAAGCAGTTTGATTTCCCTGCACAGTAACTATCTTTGTGGCACTAATTTAAGGCAACATTTACCTCTAAGGACACTGAAAAGCCATTCCAGCTTCAAGTTACATGAGAACTTGGACAATTCATTTGTCCAAGACCAGCCCTGATGATTCATTGTCAATCCCAGTGTCCCCAGCCCCAGCTTGGACTCTGTCCTCAATCTACAGACACCCCGTGAGTTTCTGGTGGTGGAAGGAGGCTGACAGACTGTCAGGAACTGCAATAAATAATGAGAAGAGCAACTGCTTCATCCCTGCTCTTTCTGGGAGTGCCTTAGGAAGCCAAAAGAAGAAATGCACAAACAAATCCCAGAATTACATTTTTCAGGGCAGGTGTATGAAGAGAAGGAACAAAGATGATTTTTGTGTTTCTGAATTAATTGCCTTGTTTTCAGTCAGTGCAGAGAACTTGAAGTTCTGAGCTGAGAAGTCTCAGATTTGTACCTTTTCAGACAATGCCTATTAGAATTGTTTTGGTTTGGATTCCAATTTTACTGCCTTGCAGACAAGATGATTTGGTGGCCAAGGAGGATAAGTAATTTTTCTTGCAACATATTGTTCAAAAAAATCCCAGAGAGACTATTCCTGTCCTGTCCCACTCCTACTAAATCACAGGTTATCTTAGAAGCCTGATGTCCTCCACAGCTGATGGAAAAGATCCACTTTCTTTTCTATAGTGCTCAGCTTGAAAGAAGATTCACTTTTTTCTTCAATTCATTGCTTGATTTCTTCCTCTGCAGTAAATGTTGACTTACATTTTTTAGGAAGGATGTAAAGTTCTGTTAAAAATGCAGAAAAAAATGTGATTAATGAACACTAACCATAGTCATAAAAAAAAATAAATTAAAATTATTTATCTCATTAGAATAAAGCACTTGTATGTTTGACTTCAAAATTTCAAGCAGTTCAAGAGAAGAGTTTTTCTTTTAATCTTTTTAATTAATATATTCAGTATAAATGACTGATTTTTATCTTGGTAATAAAATTTTAAGCTGAAGAAAGATAATTCAGGCAAAATAATTAAATTTGATAAATGCCAAGCAACTTGAAACTTCACTAGAATGTATTTACATTTGGTAACTTTCCCTCGGGAAATTCGGAATTTAGCATGGGAAGTGGCATTTTTCTAAATTCTTCAAGAGTTTAAGCAGAAGAAACAGCATTCCAGCAAACTGATCTAAGAAAATTCTGTGACTGTTATATACGTACATAAATCTGCTTTGTCTTTTCATTTCCTGGCAATGCTCAGATTAAGAAGTGAAAACGAAATATTTTGATCACATCAACTTTGATTTCTGATAGACACACAGGTTTATAGCACAAGACTCCTTGCACTTGTCTACTGAAATGAACTAACTATGGCTTAAAGGGGATGGAGGGATTAAGAATTTTCACAAAAACTAATAAAGCTGACTGTGTTTACATGGCAAATATTACCGAAAAAATCATGTGAACATGGTCAGGCAATTGTTATACATGCAGATTAAGAATTTAATATTTCTGACCTTCCAAAAATGAATAATTTTTTTATCTCAAATAGTAAAAATCTCTGTTTTAATTTCAAGGCCTTATCCTTCTGTATAATCCATGAAACAGAAAGGCTTTTTGTCCACAAAGTGCTGCTTGAATCGAATTGTTTACCTAAAAAATATGAAAGAGTGAATGCTTCCTTCCAAAGGTGTTCTGGTTCCTGTTGAAGTCATGAGGTTTCCTGCATACATTTGGTGAAAACTTTATTCTGGAGGCATCAGCATAGATGATTCTGAAACTTCCTTTGCTTGTGCAAATCTTATTGCTTTTATTTATTTATTTATTTTTATAAACCCAAACACTTTGAATCATAAGACAACATCCACTGTGATTTACATAGTGGGGTTTTATTTATGACCTCTAACATCACTGAGCCCAGCCATCCCATAACCCATGTCCCCAAGTGCCACATCCACAGGTCTGTGAAATAAAAACCTGACAACAATCAAAAATGTGTACTGAAATATCTGTGAGTCCAAAGTCATCGAGAAGGAAACGAAGGATGCTCAGTTTTCATGGAAGCTTGTGTTCAACCATGGACCAATGGCACAAGCATTTCTGATCAAAGGTAGTTGGAAAAAAAACCAGCTGAGATCACTGTTCTGGAGTCTGCTGTTTGACTTTACAGGTCATAAATAATTCCAGAAAAGCCTCTGTGCTGGGGTAGAGATCTTGCACATGAGCACTGATGAAACTCCACAGTTTTGTTCCTGGCTGGGAGTTTCATTGCTCTTCAGATGCACATCCTGGTGAAGCTGTGAGGTAACCAGCAGGTAGATACTAACACTGTTGTTGTTCTGTTTTTCTGATTATTCACTTTATCCCCCATCTGTCCTTGTTTGTTCTTCTGCTGGGAAAACAAGGTTCCTCTGGACTGTGTCGGAACCTGCTGTGTTCAGATGAGGAAGGCAAGTGAGAAGAGGCAGTAGGTGGTTTGTCTCCTCAGGCTGCCACTTTGATATTTTTAATATTTTTTTTTTTTTGGTAGAAGAAACTAGGGAAGTTTTTGTGTGGATCCCCTGCCAGCCTGCCACAAGGCTTGTTTCTGTTTCAAGCAAGGGAAAGGATTAGCAGGAGTGAAGTGTTGTAAGCACCTAATGCTGCAGAATAACTTGCCTAGGTTGGAAGGATCACCCCCATTCTGCCTTCAGAACTTCATGAGCTGCAATTTATTGCAAGAGCAGGGACCAGCACCTGGGTCTGGGCAATCCCAAGCAGAAATACAGGTTTTGGGGAGACGGGACTTCTCCTGGGGAGAAGGATTCGGGGGTGTTGCTTGGTGAGAAGCTCCCCATGACCATGTGCACTCAAAGCCCAGGAAATTCTTCATGCCCTGGGATCCATCCTCAGCAGCACAGGCAGCAGAAGGGGGAAGCAGGACTAAGGCAGAAAAGGCAGGGACATTAAACATGGGACAAAAATTCCAGAACTGGTAAAATGGGAATGGGGTGAAATCACTATGGTAATATGCAAGGCCTTGTAAAGTACTATGTATATAGAAAGTTTCTTGAGAAAAAAGCGAAATATCTTATTTACTTATCTTATTTACCTGACAACAAGGTCAAGGATAAAATTTCTCTCTTTATACTTTTCAGGAAAACAGCAGAAAATACAAAAGGAGCAATTGGTGCTAAAGAACATGTTGGCACCAGAGCAAAAGGTGATGGCATTTTTCATGACCTTATGTAAAGTTGAAAAGAAATTAGAAGGCTCATAGCTCCCCAATTTCTGGTGTCCTGAAACAACCTCTCTATAACAGGGTCATGAAAACCCCTCTGCTTTGGTACAGGTTCATATAGGGAAAAGGGTTAGAATTTATTGAAGAACCAAGATCAAGAAGGCAAACATATTTTCAGGAATTTTGTGAACAGCTCAGGATGGCACAGAAATCCCACAGGCTGTGCACATCTGCCTGCACCATGCAGATGTCCAGTATGCTCTAAAACATCTTGAGTGGCACCAAACCTCCCTTAGACAGCTGAATTCCTCTTCTCCAAGGCAGAGATGGGAGTAAACACCTTGTTTGTGTAAACACAAACAAGGTGTTGTGTGTCATCGATGGAGAATTACAGAGCTGTGTAATTTTCTGAGAGCTCCATGGCTGTGTGTCTGTCTGAGAGCTCCAGGGATGTAGCTGAGAGCTCTAGAAATGTGTTTGTCTGGGAGCTCCAGGGCTGTGTGTCTGTCTGAGAGCTCCAGGGATGTAGCTGAGAGCTCTAGAAATGTGTCTGTCTGGGAGCTCCAGAAATGTGTCTGAGAGGTCCAAGAGCTGTGTGTCTGTCTGAGAGCTCCAGAGCTGTGTATCTGCCTGAGAGCTCTAGGACTGTGTGTCTGTCTCCCTTGACTACCAACAGGGATGAAAACAACGAGCTGAAATGCAGATGTTACTGTGAATGAGACAAGCTGTGGTGGGCTGTACATGTCTCAAGCATGTTAAAATTCAATGCAAGAGCCTACAAAGTCACCCTAAAGCTCTGGTTCTTAAAGGAGGTGGAGAGAAGATGTGAAAAGTGTCTCTCACTGAGTTAAAGGTAGCAGAGATAGAAACGCATTCTTGATGTTCACTAGATGTGGGGAAAGAGAAATGGTTCAAATTGCAGAGATGGATTTGTTCTACCTACCAAGGAGGCTTTCCTTAGAGGGAAAGTGGAGCTCTAGAAAGGGTTAGGTGGTGCAAAATTGCTTTATTGCCCACTAAAATCCCACTAAAAACACTCTAAGAGTGTTTCTCTCAGGTGTGTCTAAACACCAGTTTTAAGGCAGTGGTTGTGATGACCTCTGGAGCCTCTGCCATCACTGTATTCTACTGTTTATCTGATTAAAATGGTACCAGACTTTAAAATAATTGTTTAACATATTGCTCCATTTTTTCCCCTCTGTTTTTTGAATAGATATGTAGCTTATTCCTTCAGAATCTTGTGTATTTTCATGCCCTGAACACGTAAAATGAGGTCAAAACTGACTGAACAATGAAGGGAGCATAAATCAATTATTCCTACTTTGCATTTGCATCCAAATTTTTCCTTCAATTTCCCTTCCCTAAAACCTTTGATTTTGTTCACACAACAAAAACTTTACTTTTTATTAACCCAGAAATTCCCACTTTGATTATTGAAGCTACTTCCCCACCTGCTCTCTTCCCCTCTTTCCACAGTTAAATCTTGTAACTAAAGTCAGCTGCCTTTAGCATTGCTGATTGTGAACACTGCCTTCTTTTCACTCAGGTGTTCAGCATTTTTAACAAGAAACCATGAATTTCAGAGAGATTTCTGCTCATTTCTGCAGATTTTCATGTGTTTCCAAGCAGAATTATGGTTGCAGAGGAGCCAGTGGTTTTTACTTGCAATGTTTAGTGAAAACTCTGCACTGCATTATCCTCACTTTGTTTGGATTTTACATCAAGTTGTTTAACTCAGGAACTTGAGTAAATCGTTGATTTTCTACAGTAAAGATGAAATATGGGGGGGAAACATGAGTACTTACTCATGAGGGAGCATAAATCAATTATTCCTACTTTGCATTTGCATCCAAATTTTTCCTTCAATTTCCCTTCCCTAAAACCTTTGATTTTGTTCACACAACAAAAACTTTACTTTTTATTAACCCAGAAATTCCTACTTTGATTATTGAAGCTACTTCCCCACCTGCTCTCTTCCCCTCTTTCCACAGTTAAATCTTGTAACTAAAGTCAGCTGCCTTTAGCATTGCTGATTGTGAACACTGCCTTCTTTTCACTCAGGTGTTCAGCATTTTTAACAAGAAACCATGAATTTCAGAGAGATTTCTGCTCATTTCTGCAGATTTTCATGTGTTTCCAAGCAGAATTATGGTTGCAGAGGAGCCAGTGGTTTTTACTTGCTATGTTTAGTGAAAACTCTGCACTGCATTATCCTCACTTTGTTTGGATTTTACATCAAGTTGTTTAACTCAGGAACTTGAGTAAAGAATGGTTGATTTTCTACAGTAAAGATGAAATATGGGGGGGAAACATGAGTACTTACTCATGTTTGCTTTCTTTAAAACTCTTCTCTTTTTCACTGTATTGATAAAGGCAACAGTGCTTCTAGAAACATGAGTACTTACTCATGTTTGCTTTCTTTAAAACTCTTCTTTTTCATTGTATTGATAAAGGCAACAGTGCTCCCAAAAGAGTTTTCTGCTCAAGGTTGGATTCTCCATCAGCCAAAGGGGTGGGAAAATATTCATTCAACCTTTTAACCAGAGTTGCAGCTCCATAGAGCTGTTCTGGCAGTTCAGAATGAGGAATGATTCGAGGTCTGGTATCCTGCTGCTCTAGGGTAAAACACCAAAATCAGACTCCAAATAGGGGCAGCAAATTGTTCTTTAACTGGTTTAAAGAGATCTGAACTTCGAGGATTGCTCATCTTCCTCCATGAGAGGCAAAGCAGTGGCCAATCCTTTCATTGTATCCCTCTACATCACTCATCTGTGAGGGTTTAAGAGTGGCTCCAGAGGTGGGGGTGGGAATTTCTGACCATAGATTTATAAGAAATATGTAAATGTTGTTTGTAAGTTGTGCTGGTACCTGTAGGCTTCTTCCTGAGTGCCACCACGTGCTGTGTGTTTGACTTCTCACCTGGGGTTTTTTCCAGCTCTGGGGAGGATTCTGTGTCTCTGTACCTGTTGGTACTTGTGAGAAATGACACTCACTTAAAAACCATAAAGGTTTATTAAAACCTTATCAAAAATACAACAGAAGACTGAATAGAGAAAATATTATGGCACCAGGAGCAAAGGATTTTCCCCACCATGTGCTCACCCACACAATGGATGTTCCCTTTTAACCCTTTGGCCTCTCCCAAAGTTCTGTCCATCGACTCCTTCTTCACTGTCCAGTGGTGGAGAGCATGTCCTTACATCTTGATTGGAAGTCAGCTGTTGCCATAGCAATGAGCCAAATCCCCCAAATGTCCCAAACCCTGATAACAACACAAGGGGGGTAAAATATAAGTCTATAAAAATTCTCTTAGCATATACATAATATTTGCCCTTTAATTGTGAGAGTCAACTATTTCATTACTCATTTATCACATACTTGAGCACAGGAAGCTCCTGGCACTGCCTGAAGCCTCTCTCTGTGTGGCCCTAAGTCACATATCCTGAGTTTTGAACAGCACTGTGTTTTAGCTCTTCTCATTTTTTTCCCCCTCTCTGTATTTCTGGCTTTTGAAGCTCTCCTAGGTTTGACTCCTCAGTGCAGTGACAAGCTGCTCTCAGGTCAGAAAATGACATTCTCTTTGGCAGTGGCTGTGTGCCCTCAGTGACCTCAAGGGAAGAAGAGCCAACACACCAGGTTGGTGAAAACTGGTGTTTTTCCAAAGCTTTCCAAAAGCTGCTGTGTCTCGCACTGAACTATCACAACCAGCTCTCCATGCTGCCTCTTTGAAAGAGCTGTAAACCTCTTATGGACATCATGGCAGTTTTTAATTTAAATGTCACCAGATCTGGCTGTAATGACCCCATGAACTCAAGCTCAGATATCCAAAAGGCAGCTATGGCAGTAGTTCTGTGTACCTGGAAAAGCTGTATCTAATTTTCTGTACCCAGAGACCAGGCAGGACAGGACCAGGAACAATATGCTGCCTTACCCAGCTTTTCTGTCTCCCGAGGATGGTGAAAGATGCAACATGGAGCTGTACAGAAGAACAGGCTGAGCTTTGTTGCACAGAAACTGGTGAACTCTTTCTGAGATAAGGCAATTTAGGAGGGGAAGACAGATGTAGCTCTTCCTAACTCTGGAGAATGATTTATCTAACCTTTAAGGGCCCCTCCTACATCTTTTTCCCCAACACGTTGCAGTAATTTTCCTGCTTGTAGTGTCTATAGGAATTTCTAATCCTTCTTGGAATTCTGCAAAAATGTGGGAGCTCAAGATATTGTGAGTTGTTCTAAGGGAGTACTTCCACTCATCTGTTGTCTCCTAAATGTTTTGCTTTCCTTCCTTCTCCTTGGTGTATGGAAGGGGGCATACAGGAGTGGGTTGACTTCATTTGCTAAATAATTTGCTAATTTGTGCACCTCTTTTTATACTCCACTTCTTCAAAACAAATATTGTCCACATTAACAAAGACAATGACAGCACTTAAGGATTGGAAAGTTCCTCTCATTTCACTTGCCCTTCAAGATTAGCCTAATCACTTTCTAATCCATCCCCTTTTGGCTCTCTGTGATTCAGTTGTGCAAATCCAATTGCATTTATTTCCACTTAATCAGTTATTTTATGGCCCTATCCAAGAGTGTCACTTCTGATAGCTGGTTTTCCAAAGTATTTTAAATCATTTTAATTAATTTCCATCTAATCTCTCCAGGAACTTTAGGGTTGTTGCTTTCTACACCAATTAGCCTCCCAAATTACTGGCATGTGCTTGTTAAGACGCTTCCTCTTATCTCTGAGTTCCTTTGCTGTAGCTGTATGGCCCCTGTGATACCAGAGGGAGGCTGAAATTCCCTTCTCTCCTTTTCTGTAAATGGGCTGGCCTCTGAATGTTGCTTGCATAACAAAGAGGACCTCAAAGACCTACTTGGCACCTAATGACTTGGAGATAAATGTCTGCTTCACCCTCACTTTTAGTCATGCAGGGGGTTAATGTAGGTTACATGCCCTGAAACACATCCTCAGTCTCAAGAGGTTTATTTTTTTCTTTGGATCCTACTTGGATTCTTTGTATGTTAATGTCTAATATATAAAAGCATCAGAACATTAGAAATACATGTACATAAAATATATCTAAACATATATTCTCATCTTTCCTTAATATTTGCAAAACTGTTATTTGCCAGCTGTAACTATAAAGTTAAAAATTTTCCATCTGTTTATGATGTCTTGATTTGGAGATTTATTTTGGATTATCAGCTGACCTGATGAATTCAGTAGAACTTGAGCTTCTTGTTACAATTATTTAAGGGGGAAAGAGGAGCTCAGCAGAGCACAGAAGAGTGAGAAGGGAGCAGGTTCCAGTCTTACCTGGGGATGGAAAACAGGGAAGGAGAGAAGCCCTCCCCGGCTGTGGGAGCAGCCAGCAGAGCAGAGGTCAGAGTGCTAAGTCAGTGTGGTGACTCAGGGCTGTGTTTGTGCACCTCCAATGACTCTGGGTGATTAAATATCAACTGCATTTAACTCACTGCTTGCAGGAAATTATTTCGCTTTCGACTTCTGAGAAGTCTTTGGAAGGAAAAGGACAGACACTCCCTCTAGTGTCCTACTATTTAGAGCAAAATAAAGTTCAGTTTATTTATTTTTTGGCCATTGCCTGTCACCTTCCTTGATTTCTCACACACATGCTGATTCTAACCCGGCTTTTAAAATTCCTCCCACCACAATTGCTCCCAGCTGATTGTACTGAGATGAAAGAAGAACTTCTCTGTGAAAGTCCTTTTGAATCAGGAATGGGAGAAGTGGGAACAATCACCTGCAGTGCTGTAGGACTTGAGCAGCCTACTCAGAAGCCAGGGGTGCCCAGCACCAGGATCAAAAATAACAACCCTGCTGGAAGAAACTTCTATTTTATACATGAGGATGAAGGGAAGTTTCCCAAAGTCCAAGAGAAGTAATGTTTGACTACACAGTCATATCAGGCTCTGAAATAAAAACACATTTACAGCTTTCAGTGGGCTTAAGAGGTTCCCTTATTGTTGGTGCCAGTGGGCAGCATGTGCAGGTGCTTTACCCCTGCACAATGTCCTGGCTCAGGAAAAAGTTATTTTGTCCTGTGTGTTGGATCTCCAGAGTTGATTTTGGATTGCTTTTTAAACTGCCTGCTTCTGTGGAAAAGCTAAGCAAATCCTTGGGCCATAAATCCAACCCCTGTGTCACTGGAAATGTCTTTGAAGTTCCCAGTAAAGCCTGCTTGCATTTCTCTTTGACAAAAAATCTGGGACAAATAAGAGTGTTTTGCATACCTTTCTTGCAAATATCCAAAAGAACATTTATTCCTAACAGGTGCTCAGGTCAAACTTGCTTGTTTTTGGTATTCTGCTGTTTCATTTCTTTGTGTAGATGATTCTTTTGTTAAGTCAGGGGGTTAAGGAACAATTGTTCTTCATACAAACATTCCTTCAGATGTGGATGGACTGATTCAGCTGGAAACAAGGAAACAAGGAAAGTCTTTGTCCATTACTATTCACTTGTTTCCATGTAGAAGTCCAGGGAATTGAAACAGGTGACTAATATCCAATTATCCAGGACAGCTGTGTGAAATGCTGCAGCAGAACAATATATGGAATTTGACCCTGCTGCCTTAGTTTGAGTGTGTGACAACATAGGTGGAGGTTGGAAAGCAGAAAGTCCCTGAAAAAACAGATTATTGACACAAATCTACAACTTCAAAAATTATAGAGGAATAAAAGAGGAGTAAGTACAGACACTGTCATGTTAGTGACAACCAACCAGGCCTTTTCTGTAAGACGTGATCAGAACTTGACTGAAAAATGATAATAAACGTGAAATGGTGAGAGTTTAACTGTCTCCAAAGTGCTGAAAAATCAGCAAGTTTTAACTTTCTGATCATCTTTGTTCAGGGTCTTTTTCCTTGCTTTCCTGAGGACATTGATGTGTTCCTTCTTCCAGCAGTACTTGTGTGACCTGTCAGCTGTGTACTGTCACATTGGGGTGGGTGGGGGTGTGTTAAGTGATCTTTAAGGTCCATTCCAACTTAAACCATTCCATGATTCTAAATTGATTCCCTCTCCTGCCTGCTCTGGAATCTGGATGAGCTTTTCCATTCCCTCTCATCCTTTGCTCATCTGATTGGCCCAGTAGGGGAGAGGGAGAGTGGTGATTTCCAGAGCAGCCTTTAACATCACTGGGCACCAGCAGAGATGGAGTTGATATTTTTCAGAAGAGAATCTCAAATAGCAGTAGCTCTCCAGCCCTTTTCACAACCCTCCTCATCACTCCCCTGGCACAGGACTGGGAGCTGGTCCTGCAAGTGCTGTGGTGGTGTTGGGGACACGCAATTCATGGAGACAGGAAATGGTTTGGGTTGGAAGAGGCCTCAAAAATCATCCAGTTCCACCCCTGCCATGGGCAGGGACACCTTCCACTGTCCCAGGGTGCTCCAAGCCCTGTCCAAGGTGGCCTTGGACACTTCCAGGGATTCAGGGGCAGCCACAGCCCTTGGGCACACTCATCCCAATGCATGAGATTTCTTGTGGCCCTCATACAGCACTGAGCCATGCAGGGATCAAAAAAGTCTCTAAATTGGCAACCAGGATGAGGGGAGAAATACCTAGAGCAGATGAGGGGCTTCCTTTCTCAAGAATTTCTGTTCAACCAGCCAGTGTGTGATAGAAAACATTGCACACTCCTGGGTGATAGATAAAAGCGGTAAGAAAGCAGCAGCAGAATGACTAAAAGGGTAAAAATAATAGAAACCAGGGGCTGCAGGGAGACCAACCACCTGAGGGGGTAAAGGAAGAGGCAAAATGAACACATTGAAGTAGAGGACGAGTGAAGAAATGGAATAGAGCAGAGAAGAGGTGGGTGTTGAGAGGGATTAAACATTTAGTTCTATGAAATATTTAAATTTATATCTTCCTGGCTGACTTTCCAGGACAGAGAGTACAGAAGAGGGATTACATTCTGCAGGAATGAGGAGCTTTGCTGCCAGGAGTCAATTGACCTCCCCATGCTTTGGTTTATCAGCCACAGAACAAACCAGAAACTGGTCTTGTGGGGGCATGGAGAGGTCCAGTGTGCTGAAACCCTTCCAATACCCCCAGGTGAGAACAGCCAGCCCTTGCCAGGAGAAGGAGGCTGATGGATCCTCTCCCTCCCATCTCCCTGGGGAGGAGCAGCAGAGCCCAGGGTGCTCAGTGGATTCTGCTCCCAGGTTCATCTGCTTTCAGTTTGCTTTGAAGATGAGCTGGCTCAGAGAAGTAGGACAGTTGTGCTGCCATGAAGCTTTCATCTTCCCATTTCCCTGGCCTTCATTTGTTGCTGTTTTGCTCTCATCTGGCCGCAGCTAATTCTCAGTGCTTTGTTTGCAGCCTTTTTGGATGAAATCCTACAGAGAGAGCACACTCTGGGTACCAGAGTCATAATAAGGGTTTCATTTACTTACCCAAATTATTCAGCAATAATACTGCTTTTGTTTATCAGACATCCACTGCTGCAAAACACTTGAAGCCCATGTCATCCAGAGGCCCAATGATGTGTCATTTTAAAGTGGCACAACCAACATTTTGGATTTTTCTGTTTAAATTTGCAGTGCCCTTTCTTTCCTGTGCTTCCTCAGGAGGGGCTCTTTGGGCACAGAGCCACTCAGGGGATTTTGTCATGTGGGTACAGCAAAGGGAATCCTATCATATTACCCTTGTGAAATGTGATTAAATGATAGTTTAGAAGTATTTAAGGCTTTGGGGTTTGTAATTTGGAGTTGTATTTAAACAGCCACATACTGACACCCATTTTTTCTCACAAGTCACTGATGTGCAAAATTCTAATTTCCATTTTGGATACTTGTTCTTCATTTGGATCACCTCCTCAAACACTCCCAACTGTGAACAAGTGTCATCTCCCACGTCTTGTTCCTCATCCCAAACCGCCTTCATACATCCTTGCCCACCTGCACTGTGATCCTTCCCCATCATTTACCACGTTCCTCAAAGGCTTTGAAAAATACACTAAAGAGAGGCAATTTCCAGCCCAAATTTTAACTTTGCAACAAACACATAGCTAAGAGATTTTCCTGATGGGTTTAAATTGGATGTGTTCAGGTTGGGTGATATTGTATTTGTGGGGTTCCCAGACAAAGGAAAGAATGATGAATCTGACTCCATGTTTTTGAAGGTTATTTTATTATTTTATGATCTATATTATATTAAAGAATATTAAACTATACTAAATAATACTAAAGAATACAGAAAGGATACTTACAGAAGGCTAAAAGGGTAATAATGAAAACTTGTGACTTTTTCCAGAGCCTTGACACAGCTTGGCACTGATTGGTCATTAAGACAAAACAATTCACATGAAACCAGTGAAACAATCACCTGTTGGATAAACAATGTCCAACCATATTCCCAAGCAGCAAAACACAGGAGAAGCAAATGAGATAATATTGTTTTCCTTTTTCTCTGAGGCTTCTCAGCTTCCCAGGAGAAGAATCCTGAGCAAAGGGATTTTTCCACAAAATATAGCTACCACAGGATGAGGCTTTGAGCAACTGGTCTAGTGGGTGGCATCCCTGCCATGGTAGAACTGAATGGTCTTTGTGGTTCCTTCCAACCTAAACCATTCTGTGATTCCATGAAATTTTCTGTTCTGTGTATCTGAATGCTCCAGAAATTACTTTCCTTGCCCATGATGAGATAGGAAAATGGAGCAGAAAATACCCATTGAAACCTCTCTAAGTTTCTCATATTTTCTGAAGTGCATTAATATTTTAAGAAGTCTCCATTTTAGCACTTGGATGGACAGGAAGAGCCAAGTGTGCACATGGGACACTCCCTCTTGTGCCAAGAAATGAACAGGGCCCTCGTGAGAATAATGCTGTGCACAAAATAAATCTCCAGAAAACACTTTTTCTACCTTTCAGCTTTAATGCCTCAGAGATCAGGGTGTGTGACCAAGCCACCTGTTGGCATTGTGTGTTTGCATCTTTCTCACTTTATTGATTCTCTCTCCTCACTCCTCAGGAACACTTATTCATGTTCTCTGGATTGGGAAGAAAGTCAATTTTTGCAAAAATTATCTGAAGTCCTGTCCCTCTGAGGGACATTGGGATCTTTAACTCATTTCAAACTTTCCCTGCAGCCTCCCCATTGCTCAGCTTTGCAGTCCCTAGCTCAGACGACCACAGCATAGCTTAATGGCAGCAATTTATATTTTTTTCTGATAATTTTTGGGATTTTCCCCCCTTTTTTCCCTTTAAATTATGATTTTATGTCCTTTCTGTTTTTTCTTTTGGTAGCTGCATTTTGCTGTGAGACTTCACTTAATGTAAAGCTAGTTTTGATGTTGAGCATCTGTTCCATTATCCATTGCAGTAGGACTTTGGGAAGACTGGGAAAGGTTTCTACAGCACTGGAATGGGGATGTTAATACCTTTATCTATGACCTAGATTAGGAGACAAAATGTTGTTATTTCTTATCAGCTGGGGAGAGAAGAGGGTTCACACAAATCGTGTGTTCAGCTGGAAATTTTGCCCTAGTTTCTGTATTTCTGTGTTATTTTATTTTTGTCCAGAAATTGAAACTGTTAGGCCAAAAATTTAAGGAGTCTCTAGTTAATCTTCCCAGATTTACTGTGTCAGGATTATTTTTTCTGCAGTTTTTGTTACAATCTGGAAATACCACAGTTTGTTAATGTTTTAGATACAGCAACGGCACACGAGCCAAGTTTTTATCAGGAGAGTCACAATGGGTTTATTGCAGGATAACAGAAAACAGAGTTTGGGTCATTTATTTCTAAATAAAAAGTTTATTCAAAATACCCCAAAGCATTTTTTATGATCATAAGGCTTCTTCCAGGGTCACTCAGCAATCCCCAGAGAGACTCTCATTTTGATTTACTCTGAGAGTAAAGTCTTCAGGGCAGGTGGCAGATCTTAATCTGTGGCCTCTTGACATAAATCCACATTTCCCACTTTGAACTGCAGTTCAAGCTTCAGTTTGAAGCCAGCTTGCAACCTTAAGGTCTTTTATTTTGGCTTTATCTTTTCACTTTAGATTTTGATTCCGTTGACTGTTGGGTAGATCTTCTGTACTTTTTTATTTCTTCACATGTCTAATTTGGATTTTTTTTTTTTAATATTAAAAGTAAACCTTTGTTGCAGATTTGGGACAGCACAATTGGGAATTTTTTATTACTATTACTACCATTAGTAACAATTTTTTTTTGTTCTTTTCTCATCTGGAATCTCATCTCTGTCAGCAAAACCAACAAAACTTTACCAAAACTGAATCTGTTTTCACTACAAGGACTTCTGTATTATGTTTATTGCAATCTGTCTTGCAGATACTCCTGCAATAAAAACAACTTAGAACTTTCTTAATTTGGCTCTGAATACTGGATTGACTTTCTTACGGCTACTGCCTCTGAGAATTCTGTGACATGAAGCTTTTCTGCATCAGAAAGTTTTGGGAGACAAGGCAGATGGTTCAGAAAAGAGGCACAAAAATGATTTTAAATGTCTCACAGTGAGAAGGGGACAACAATCAGAGTTTATCAGAGGAGAAGGTGGAGACTTGATTTTTAAAGCATGTAAATTCCTGCACTGGGATGTAATATAAGGGAATAAAATACTTTTTGCTGAACAAGAGAAGATCTGGACAGAGTAAAGTAGAGATAAATTGAGAGGAGACTTAGAGCACCTATTGGAACAGCAACTGGAACCAGGAGAACAGCAGCTGTACCAATTCCAGATGGAGACTGGCTGTCTTTGGGAAAGACAGGTATTAGTCAAGAACAATACAGGAGAAAAGAGGAAAATCCTGGGATCTCTTCATGCAGAGGTGTCCAAGGGATATCTGGTGATGGTTTCGTGAGGCTTTTAAGCAGTTTGAAGCACAGCCCCTGCCCCAGGACTGTCAGATGGATGTTGACAAGTTTGGTTAATTGCTTGTTGAGAGGAGGAGATCCTTCAAATCCTGGAGAGTGGAAATCCAGACCTACTGACAAATTTTATCTCTCATGGTCACAGGAAAAATTCATCTGACTTAGATCATCAATTGGTCCTTTTGGAAAGAAAAGCTCTATATGTAAATTTGTTAACCCCAAAAAGATTAGAAGGGATATCCAGATGAAAACAAGAGGGGGAACAAATTGGAAACAACCCCCACATGGAATCAGAGATGGAAATTAATTTGTATTTACAGTGCATCCAGAGGTACATAGCGGAAAAGTCAGGGAGGATCTTCAAAGCAGCTCTAGTGCTGTTGTTTCAGGATCTTTTTGCCTCACACATACACAAACACATCACCTAAAATCCTAACCTTCATTAAGTCTGATGTCCTGGATTACTTTAAGCAGGTATAAAGCAGCAACATTATTTCACTTTTATTTAATCTTTCTGGTCTAGTCAGCTTTAAACCCTTGGAAATCAGGACCAGCTGAATTGGATTAATTTGATCATTCTGAGTTGTGCTAATATTTGCACAATCATGTTTTCAATTTTGCTTTCCAATTTCAAGGCCTTCTGCAATTATAAATTTATATTTCTTGTAAGACGCCCTCTAACCCTCAAGCTATGAGTAGTGTCATTCACATATTTAGCCTGAATTTTCAAGGATCCTAATTAAGAAGTAGAAATATGTTTTATGTGCATAGAGGTCTTATTGAAAGGCAGGAACCCTCAAGCATTTTTTTTTTTGTAAATATAAATATACTCTTCAAGCAAATATAGTTTCTTTTCCCAAGCCATATATTCTAAGTGTAGAAGAGAAAGGCAGAAATTACTAGAAGTACTGAAAACCCATATGCTGTCTTTTCCATTTCCTGTTCCAGCTTGTTGAAATCCATGTCTAGAAAATCCTGTTGTTGTAATATTTGATAGAAAAATAGAATCCCATTCCCATGCTATAAATTTGCAAGAATCACTGCACAAGCACTTCCAAAGCTGAAAGCCAAACTCTGTTATTTGGAAGAGAATAAGACATGAAAAATGGACTCTGCAGGTGAATATTCTGAATGAACTCCTTGGGTTGCAGGTGAAAATAAACACAGCAATCTTAATATGGAAGAAGAGGAAGAGAAACTGAGGGAGAAAATTAGAGTTGGGAAAGATAATGTGGAATATCATGCATTCACATTCAACCCCAAATTACCTGTTTGCTCAAGCAGTGGAAACTGGAAGAGAAAAGCCCAGGACGAGGGAGGTGGTGGGTGAATTAGCTGCAATGAAAGCCAGCAGATGTTTGCCCAGATGTTTGTGTGTTTTCATGCTGTTTTCCCATATGAGGAAATCTCACGTCCTGGGCATAGAATTCTTAATCTGAGAACGCATTTTCAAGGAGTCATTTTTTGCTCCTCAAGGTAAGTGTTAGTAGGTGTTAAGGAAAATGGACCTGTTGGGAAAACACATTTCCATGTCTTGTTCCTTGAAAAGTGGCCATGGCAGCTATTCTTCTATGGCACATTAAGTTTCCAGTCTTAAAAATGTATGCACAGGTGGTCCCCTTGCATTTATCTGTAAAGCTGAGCACAAGTCTCCGTCTCCCCAGAACCATAATTTGCACATCACTTAGTCTATGTATCTACTGAAATATTTAAGGAGGAAAAAGTATCTTTAAATATTTTATAATTCATGTAATAAATAAGATAAGCGGATCTTTGGCTCTGTGCTGTGTAATAAAGAAAAAGAAATAATTCTTTGTATACTGTGGAAAGAGCTAGAAAACACCCAGGGAAATAAGGGAGCTTCAATAAAAATAAATATCTATATAAATTAACATAATATTGCCTGAAAAATTATAATATTGCCTGAAGAAGGGAGAAGCTGAGTGTGTTTTTAGCATAAAAGCTCAAGAACCTCTCTAGAGAATTTGAGTGGTCCAGACAGCATCATAAAAGCACAATCATGAGTTACCTAGTCATGCACCAGCAACAAAATTTAGGGGACATTCTGTTCTTTAGGTGACCTTTTCTTCAAAACTTACAATACAATCTGCACTATCCTAACTGGTAAAATAGAAATAATTAGCAGATTTATAGTCCTAGGGCAAAATAATTGCAAGAAGCAATGCCTCAATGTCGTGCTGCAGGAAAGAAAATATTTATTACAACCCATAAAAACCATCAGTTAGCCAGAATTTTACCTCATTAGTTTTGGGCATACCAATAACCACAAATAAAGAATTTTGCTCCACAAGTCACTATTTTGTCAGTAAATATACTCAGCATTGCTCTACACCTGAGATAATGATGCTTTCTTTGAGTAAGCTAATGATGCTTTTCTTTACATAAACTTGAGACTGCCTTTTTCATGTCCAGTCAGCTGGGTAATGTTTCAGTTTGGACTGGGGGAGAGTCATGTCAAGATTTCAGATGCAACTTGTTTTGACTAATTTGACTTATTTGGGCATTTATCAGTTTGAAAAAAAATTGAGTTTGAAAGGAAAAGCCACAACCAGTAACATTTAAGATGAGATCAGAGGCCACGTCCAGCTTCAAGAAGGCTAGATGTCAATACATTAATGCTAGATGTTAATTCATTAATGCTGGATGTTAATTCATTAATGCTAGCTGTTATTCTGTGGACATTTATACAGCTGAATGAATTGAGCAGAACCAAAGCAAATGTCTCACTGAAGGACATCAAAGATTAGCACTGTATATACCTAAACACGTAGAGGAGCTCTCCTGCTCTTGGTTATAACAAAACAACATGGAAATAAATAAAGCTAAAGTCCATCTTTGTATTTAGAATGTTTGCAACAGCGTATACAGAGTTACAGAATCCCAGATGGATTCAGGTGGAACTCCTTGGGCTCAGTCCCTGCCCCTTCCTCTGGTGCCATTGCTGGGCCCTGGAGCAGAGCCTGGGCCCTGCTCTGCCCCTCCTGCACCCAGGGACAGACAGGGACAGCAAGGGACAACCAGGGACAGCCAGGAATAGCCCAGGGACAGACAGGGACAGCAAGGGACAACCAGGGACAGCCAGAAATAGCCAGGGACAGACAGGGACATCCAGGGACAGCCAGGGACAGACAGAGACAGCCAGGGACAGTGAGGGACACCCAGAGACAGACAGGGACAGCCAGGAACACCCAGGGCTGAGGCCCCTCTCAGCTGGGGCTCCTCTCCAGGCTGAACAGCTCCAACTCCCTCAGCCTTTCCTGGGCAGGGAGATGCTTCAGTCCCTTCATCACCTTTGCAGCCTCCACTGGTCCCAGTCCAGGAGCTCCATGTCACACTTAAAGATTTGTGCTGACTTTTGGTGGTACTTGTTCCATCTGCCAGCCTTTAGCCCTCTGCTTGTGCTCCCTTGCTCTCTGCAGCCAGTGGTAGATGTCTGTGGTGCTGTTCTTGATTCCAACCTCTGAACCTGAGGATGAATCTATTCCCTGGCACAATTTCGGGAAGAGCTGTGATAAGCAATACATAGAACTGCCAGGGCGAGTAGCCACAAATGAATACCTTTTTCCATGGGAAAAAGAAGTAATTTCCCCAGGGTCTGGGTCTCAGCTCAGAGGTGACCTTTGGGGCTCTAAGGACTGGCAGGGTCCTAATTGCTGGCAGCTTTAGTTTTGGAGAAATCCAGCAAAGTTTGCAAATTTCTAGCTCATTCCCCTCTCTGAATACAACATACTGCCCAAGACCTGTCTACTCTTGGCAGATGACAAGTGATGTCCCTTTTTATCAGCTGTCATCTCAGGACATGTCCTTCCTCAAGGTGACATAAATGAACAAAGACTTTCTGGGGTTAAATTTGCTCTGTCCTGGAACACCAGCTGACTTTTATCTGCTGCAATTTTTGCCCCAGCTCTCTCTGTGTTGTTTTGCCTTTGTTCTCTCCTCTGCCCACTGAAAGGATAGAATCAGGTCTCATTATATTCTTTGCTGATTGGGAAGTATTTTCACTAGCAAAAAGTCAAACCCCATGTAAGCTAAAGCCCTGAAGGCCAGCAGAGCTGTGGAGCCTATTCAAAGAGGATGAATTTAATAGTAATTATAGATGAAAGCTTTGTTATGCTTATGTAACCCATAATAGCACAATTTTCCCATGACTTGCTGCTTACAAGATTGCTGACCTTCTACCAGTTAGCCACTTTCTTACAAATCTGCACAATGTGCTTTTAATTAAAACTTGTCTTTGAAACTAGGTCCAAATGAGTTATCCTTTAAAAAACCCCAGTGAAATAGACCCCATCTCTCTGGTTTTACTCCAACCAAATCCTGCATTTTTTACACCCACCATAAACAACATTCCACTCAGTGTCATCCTGCTAAAACAAAGCTGTAAGAAAATCTCACCTGGAATAACATTGACAAGGAAGGGATCTTGCTCTGCTGAAGTCAGCCAGAAATTATGCCAGGCCCTCCTCCAAAGATGGAGAGAAAGATGGAAACAGGATCGTGTTCGCTGAGAATTTTTACTTTCCTACAACCCATAAAAACCATCAGTTAGCCAGAATTTTACCTCATTAGCTTTGGGCTTTTTACCTCATTACCTCATACCAATAACCACAAATAAAGAATTTTTCTCCACAAGTCACTGTTTTGTCAGTAAATACACTCAGCATTGCTCTAGATTGCTCTACTGCCTCAAAGAATTCTGATTTTTCCCTAAAGTTGTGGGCACAAGAGCAGGGCTTTGAGATTGTTAAATAAGGAAATAATGATGAAAAAAGAGGTGGTTTCAGAAGAGCATGCCAGCAATGTCTGGTAAAGGTACACTGCACTTTTCACAGGTGCTTGCAACATCACGTGCAGCTTAAAAAGCAAGTGATGGGACTTGGGCAGCTCCAGGAAAATGGAGGAGGAGCAAAGGATGCAAAATAAATTTGACTGAGAAGGAATCAGAGCACATTAAAGCCACAATCTTCTCACCAGTTGAGAAGAGAGAGTCCAGATTAATTCTATGTTTCATTGTACATGTTTAAAAGTAGTAATAAAATAAAACCTGCACAGGGCTTGTGAGAATCTCCAATATTTCTCCCAAATTATCAGCCCCCTGGAGAGCACCAGGCTTTGTTCCTTCCATCAGTGAAGCTTCAAAGTCACATCACACAGGACATTTCCGTGCTGCACATTGAAAGCTGCAGGGACAAGTTTCATTTAAACAGAGAAGAGGAAGAAGTTAAAGTTAGGGGAAGCAACACTGTTAGGGGCAGTGTTTCTGGAAATTCAGGGCAATGAGCTTGAACAGAAATCCATTTCCGTTTTCAATTAATTTCATGTCAATCATATTAACTGAATTGAAGAATAGCCATAGTTTTATGAATAAAACCCAGCTGCAATATTAGACACTCAGAGTTGAGCATAAGTGAAATAATACACAGGTGGGTTTTTTCTTCCAGTGGTTAAGAGATCATATGCAACCAATACTATATTTTTTTTAATGGAAAAAGGGTCTGAAATTGCAAGATGCTCAAAGTAGAGCAGCACATTTCAGATTTTTTTTGAGCTGGTCAGTGGTGTAAACATTTGAGCTTGAGCAGTTTAGAGAGGAGCTCTCATCATGATGTGCCACACAGGAACCCATCAGCATCTCCATCCATCTCCCAGGCTCAAGAGAGAGGAGTCTTTTCTCATCATGCCCTACTCTGAGAGGGCAAAAGAAGATTTGCAGAGGTGCCATTATTTTCCATGCTGTCATCTGCCAAAAAAGAAATCATCATTGCATTGCTGTGCAGATTCAGAGATGAGCACTTAGCCAGGAGGTAATTTAGCCCAAAATAGAGAATAGTACTTTGCTCAGAAAGAGCATCCTCTGTTCTTGTGAGAGATGGAAACTGAAGTTGAATCCCACATGGCAGCTGTTACAAAACCACTTCTATTTCTTTTTCTTCTATTAAATGCTATTCCAAGGCTTCACCAGTCCTGAAGTGTGAAATCACAGAATCACAGAATATTCTGAGTTGGAAGGGAACCACAGTGATCATCAAGTCCAACTCTTAAGTGAATGGCCCATAAATCTTTTTGCTATCAGCTCAAAGGCACTCATTGACAGTTCAAATCAGATGTTCTTGTTCTAAATTTGTTTTTTTCAGCATCAAAAAATCCTTTCTATCCCTGGAGTTTGTTCCACTGGGGTACTGACAGAAGACAATCCCAGCTCTTCTTGGCCTTTTGGAATAGCAAGGCTGCTTTTGCCCCACTCAAGAATGAGTGGGGCAAACACATTGTCACATTCTAGTCAAACCACACACGCATAATCTCAGTTTTACTATTCAATTTTGGAAGCCTTCTCTATGGTTTAAAGTCAAATGTAGCATTTCCTTTCAGCACAGAAAGCCCAAAATTCTCAGTACCTATAGTTCCAACACATCCCAAAGAGAGCTCTCACTCCCTGACCAGGACAGTCTCTCCTTACACCTCCTCAGGGCTCAATCTTTGTTGGCCATGAACAGAGAGATGTGAATGCTGCATTTCAAATGAGATCTCTTCCATTCCTCATACCAGGCCAACAATTTCCCTTGAGTCTATTGGAAACAGTTTTTGGCTGTTGCATTCAGCTTCCTCCTTGCTGGCATCACCCCAGCATTTCCCCCTCACCCTGTTAGCAGCTGTGCTGCACCACTGCTCCTCTTTCTCACTCATTTCCAACTGCTGCGTTCCAGCCCGCAATGGAAATGTCTCCAAACATGTAGTCTTGCTTTTTTTCCTTTTAAATTCCTTTCAGCTTTCTTTTAATTCCAGTCTTCGAGGTCATGCAGCTTTTAGGATATAAAGTCCCAATTTTTCTGTTAATAGAAGATGCCCTCTAGCTTTTCATTGGGAAATTTAATTATAGTGTCATTCTGTGCCAGTTCATAACAGAAACCATGACATGAGCTGAGGCCGGAGTCCTGTTTCCTGGGGAACTCTGCCAGTGGGTTCTTTGCCTGCTGCCTGATGTCACCTCCCCTCTTCCTGGTGCCCTCTCAGTGGAGTTCTGGCTGTCCCCATGGCACTGGAGCAGCTGCTGTAACCTACTCACACTCTCAGATTTAAATGTGTAACACTATTAATGGGAAATCCCAATTCTTCAGAGAAAGGTATAAAGTTATTTTGTCGTTATCTACCCACACTAAGCCTGCAATTTATCTTCTGTTTCATTTGTTTCTGACTCTTCACACACAATACTCCAAAGGCTCCTCAAAAGTTTCACACATTCTAAAAGCCAACTTTTCTAGTGTGATAAAACTTTCTGTTTGGGGAAAACAGCTTTAGATATATCATCAGCCAAAAATTTAGAGAAACTCCTTTCTCATAGGCCTTTGGGTATTTTTCAGAAGATTAGAATGGAGATTATTTGAATCTTCATCGTTGTATGTGATTTTTTGTACTCCTCAGGATGCTAATTTTCTCCTTTTGTCTGGATTTTTCTGTTTTCCAAGCTGACACTAAACACTTTGAACAGGTTAGTCACTTAGCTCATGACATAAAGTGGGCTGGAAAATGACAGTTCTCCACTGATTGTGAGGTACTTAGAGACACAATAAAAAATAAAAAAGAGTTTTAGACATGGAAATTGTTCTGTTCCCTGATGAATCATGGTCTTTTGAAAGAGTTCTGGCTGAAGTGAGTGAGTGTTAGATGGTTCTGCAGAATATCTGCTTATAAATTTGCACCATGCTCAATCAATAATGATATGTGAAATAACTTCATATTGTTATGGTCCATGCAGTAAGGGATTTAAAGATACAACTTAAAAAAACACAAGTGGGGTTGTCCAAATTGAGTTTCTAAGAGAAAATAACAAATACATGCTCAGGAAAGTAAAAGAAACTCTATTATTCTTTTTGAATACCTGCCTCATTCCCACAACATGACAGCACTGACTGTTTTACAAGCTTATCAGCAGATCCCTCTTTTCCATCAGTGTGTGTTTCTATCAAGAATTAACAGATAAATATCTCATACCCAAGCACATGGCAGTGTCTTAGATTACAAAGGTGTGGTTGGGGATGAGTATTCTATACCCATCTGTAAGAGCTGGGGCAGTTCTCTTCTGTTCATTGGGCAGTTTTCTTTATTCCTTCCACAACCAATCCGCCCTCCAGGAGATCTCTGCTGTTCATGGGACATTAATTATTAATTATCTTCTGTTCAAGGCCAGTGAGTGTCCCTGCACGGGTGATCAAATTCCATCATCCCATTGGGAGATGCTCTGCCCAGGGGAGGAGCCAAGCATTCCTACCTGGATACAATCTGAGCCTGGAACAGCACAGCAGCCTTTGCCCACTGCATTCCCAGAGGAGCAGCTTTCTCCTGCCCTGCATTCCCAGAGGAAGAGCAGGCCCATCTCCAGCAGCCCTGGAGCTCCAGAGGAAAACTGCAGCCTTGTGCAGGATCCCTGCTCCAGCAGAACCACAGCTGGCACTGCAGGAGGGCTGAGCCCCCATGGGATGGGACTGTGCCACCACCCTGACCCACAGGGCTCAGCTCCTGCTCTGACTCTGGCAATGCTGTTTTGTATTACTGCATTGTTTATTTTATTTTTATTTTCTGCCCTAATAAAGAGCTGTTATACCTGCTCCCATATCTATGCCTGAGAGCCCCCTTCATTTCAAAATTATAAAAATTCAGAGGGAGGGCTTTACATTTTCCATTTCAAGGGAGGCTCCTGCCTTCCTTAACAGACACCTGTCTGTTCAAACCAAGACAGGCAGGATTTCTGCCCCTTCAGGATCTCTACCTGCTGCTCTTGCATCTGCATAGCTGAACTTTGCCATGACAGCTTCCAGGGATTTCTTCTTGCTTTTTTTTTCCTCCTTTGGAGACCCCAGCTCACTTTGGGAGACCTGAGGACCAGGTACACTGAGGCTTCATTAAGTACTGCAAAGACTAAAGATCAAATACTTTATTTGCTACTTGTTTATTTTTGTACCTGAGCTGTACCAAGTGACACAACATCAACAATGGATGTTAGTTTAGTCACATTTAAAAGTAGATTTCTGCCTGTTTTCTAGAGCAAAATCTATTTTTTAGGTGGGATGGAGGTGAAGGGCTGCCTGTAGAAACTTTTATCATTATACTTGCATGGATGGTTCCCTCTAGTTTTATGTCAGCTTTTAACATATTTGAAAGCTCAATCATCACCCATAAGGAGTAAAAAATAACTTCTAATGTCTCTTAGTTCTGCAAGTGTCCTAAAGTGAAGTTAATTTAGCCCAAGACTTTTGGAGACATTTAAAGTACAAAAAAACAGCTGAGTCTCTCCCTTCCTTATCCAAGGCTGGATCTTTCCTGTGTTTCATTGTTCCAGTACGGAACAATAAGATTTGATGGCACAATTATTCTGGAGTTTTTCTCAGAACATTTTGTCCCACGTATTTAAAAGAAACAAGCCCAAAAAACCCCAAACTTTTTGTTTCAACAGGGTTTGGCATATCTGAATTTCCTGTCTGATGTGAGAACTTCACAGTTCTCCACAGAACTTGAGTGGCCAGGGCAGTGATGGTGCCCCTGTGCTGGGCACTGCTGAGGCCACACCTCGAGGGCTGTGTCCAGTTTTGGGCCTCTCAGCTCAGGAAGGATGTTGAGGGGCTGGAGAGAATCCAGGGAAGGGAACAGAGCTGGGGAAGGGGCTGGAGCCCCAGGAGGGGCTGAGTGACCTGGAAAGGGGCTCAGCCTGGAGCAAAGGAGGCTCAGAGGGGACCGTGTGGCTCTGCACAACTCCTGACAGGAGGGGACAGCCGGGAGGGTCGGGCTGGGCTCCAGGGAACAGGGACAGGGGGAGAGGGAACGGCCTCAGGCTGGGCCAGGAGAGGGTCAGGTTGTCCATCAGGAGGAATTTGTCCATGGAAATGGTGGTCAGGCATTGGCAGGAGCTGCCCAGGGAGGTGGTGGGATCACCATCCCTGGAGGGGTTCAGGAAAGGCCTGGATGTGGCACTCGGTGCTCTGCTCTAACTGGTGATCAGTCACAGGCTGGACTCGAGGATCTTGGAGGTCTTTTCCAACACAAATTAGTCTGTGTTTCTATGATTCTGCACCTTGTTCTCCTCTGTACACTGCTGAGCATGACAAAGGGACATCCATGGGTTTTCCTGGCTCAGCAGTGTGTCCAAATCCCAGGAATTCACTGAGCACAGGCCCGAAAGAGTCGTTGTCCCTGTTTGTGATCTCTCCATGTACACAGCTCCTTCTTCTCAGTCACTTCCGAGCCAAAAGCTTCTACATCACATCCAAACCCATCACTTTTGACCCTGCCAGTTCAAAGCCTTCATTTTTTCACTATTAAGTTCAGTGCTGGTGAGCATCAGCTCTCTTCAGTCCAGAGAAGTGAGGTTGAAAAGAGAGAATGCTGATCAGCCTTAGACCACCAAATCTGGTTGAATGAGAATTTTTGTCTTGAACACTCTTAAACACTGAGCTTTAATCATGGGAGGATGGTTTTATTTTTATCCTGTAATTCCTTGAATTAAATTTCTGTTTAATTATACTCAAGTGATTTTAAATTGACAGTGACAACAAATTATAAAAGATAAAAAATAAGAGGTGGAAATACATCAAAAACAAATGTGGTCTTCAATTGTGAAGATGAAATATCAAAATCTGAAAACACAGAGGGTTGGTGTTGAACTCCTTTCTCTTCCTTTTTGTCTTACACAGCAAAGCACAATTTCTTCATTCTGGGAGAAAAATTAGAAAAGAAAAAAGAATAAGAAAATAGCCACATGATTGTCCCTCTGGAGTAAGACAAGACACATTTAAAGCAGCTCTGAAACTGGAAGTTTTCTTGAATTATGCTGGTGCAAGCAGGGAGAGAAAAGTTCTAAACTCACTTCAGAAGGGAAAATTCCAGCCAACCATATGCAAATATTATATGTATTTTACCATATTTCACATTCAAGAAATTACCTAAATTCATGTGATGCAAATACACCTTATAATTCCCTGGCAAGGACTCTCTTTTTGACAGTGTTCTCCACATCAGAGTATTCTGTAATGTACAAATTTTACTAAATAAAGGCATGATCCATCCTTCCTTCCTTCCTTCCTTCCTCTTCCTTTCTTCCATCCTTCCGAGATCCCTGGCCCTTTTACTACTGTGTCCAAATATGCAAATAATCTCTCCTGGACATGGGAAAAAGTAGTTGAAGTAGTTTTTTCTGTCTTTTCTATGCTTCCTCATGAAGCAATTTGTCACTTTGTGTCAGTAAGGTGGAAGCAGTGAGTGCTGTCTGTGCTGAAGGAGCAGTGGAGGAACTCACATCAACCACCAATATACCATAAAATATCAGGCAGCAACCCAGAATAAATCAAAGACAGGCAAAGTAAACTTCAGTATCTGCACTGAATTAATGATATAATGAATTAATTATATTGGAGCACAAGCTGTGGGGCTGGAGGACAGGGAAGCCATGAGGAGTCAATGGCTTCCATCCTCACAGTGAGTATCTCTTTCCATCAGTATCCCAAATTAACACAGTTTACCCTATGAAATTTTAGATTCTATTTGCCTTTGTTATCTAGCAAAAAAGAGATAATTTATCCTGAAGTTCAACTCTGCTCCAAAATTTTCACCTTTGGGTCTAGAGTTGATCTTTGCTGCCTCTGTGAAGCTCAGCTCAAAGGCAGAAGGTAACAGCAACTGAAAATGCCACAATGCAGAAATACATTTCACAGTAGTAAAAAGGAATTTATCATGTGTAGAGTGATAGTGGGGAGTCACCCTGTTAATAACACCTACAAATGCTCCTGTTCCCTGTTCACACATCAGCTAATTCGTGTTAGTGGGGTGACTGAAGAGGCCGAGGGTCTCTGCTGTTTCCATTTCATCCTGGATCTCTGCTCTGTGACTCAGAAGCCTTTGCACAAATGCTAAATATGCATTTTCCTTCTCCCCACTCAAAATCAGTACCAAATACAGTTTAATGCATCAAGTAACTGTTGTATGGCTGAGTGTCACAGCAGATATTTGGTGTATTTTCTCTACGCTTGCTGCAGACTTGAATCTTGACATGTGAGCCAGTGACCAGGAAATTCTTCCAGGATCTTGTCAGACTTGAACTCTGTAATTAATTGTAGAAATATAATGCTGAACAGGGAATATTTTATGGTACTGCCTATCTACACATTATTTCTTTACATGAAATATGGCGTAAAAATTAGAGCACTGCAGCATTCAGAGTGTTCTTAATGTGAACAATTTTTCATGAGGTTTGAGGAATTCAGTGCTGATATATGTAAGTCCTTGATGGTGAGTTGATATTGGTGAGTTTTGTTGACATGAAGGGCAGAGGAAGAGTTTAATAGAAAATATATCTGTACTCCACATAATTTATAAAAAAAGAGGATGAGTTAAGAAGAGGATAGTAAAGTTGCTATTATTGGCATATTAATAAATTTTAAATAAAGGAGTTAGGGCAAGTTTCAAGATAGTATAGTCTGTGATATGAGGACAAGTTACCATGTGTCTATCCTAGAATTCACCTTTACTGGAAGAAGAGCTGTTTGGTGATAAGCAGTTTCACTAGAACACCAGTTATTTAATTAATTTAATTCTCTGAAATTGAGAATATCACTGTTTTTCCTTCTCTACCCTCTCAAAATTGCCTTGAAGTCATCACTTTCTAAGAGTTCAGCTGACTAAGCGTTCTAGTGCCTATCCTTTAAATGTAAGGTTAATTGGCCCTTCAAACAGCTCACACCAAAGAAATTTATTGCCTGAAATCCATCTTGTTTTTGCACATTTAATTTCAAATCCTGGGCACCCTGGGGGTGCCTGGTGAGGCTGTGTGAGTCCCCCTTATTGCCTGAAATCCATCTTGTTTTTGCACATTTAATTTCAAATCCTGGGCATCCTAGGGTGCCTGGTGAGGCTGTGTGAGTCACGTGCTCCCCGTGTCTGAGGTGTCCTGGTGCATCCCTAATGGCTGTGTTTGGGGTGGCTTTTCTGGGGCAAATCCCCTGGGGGATGCACAGAGGAAACAGGATGGGGGTCCATGAAATGTCAGGGGTCTGTCAGCTCTGTGCAGACCCAAAAGTGCCCTTTGACCCTTGGTTTATGGGAAGCATCTCCAGATCCTTGAGGTTTCAAAGAAGATTTCAAAAGGTTGGTTGATTTAATTAGATTTATTAGTGAAGGAATATCGGGGACAGCCAAAGGTGATACTTCTCCATCATCAGAAGGTATGTGAAAAAAACATTTTATTATTAGAAATCTACAGTTCTTATAGAAACAATGGTGGACCTGAGACCTAATTGGCTTTTAGGAATCTTCTGTCACACTTTTGGTGAACTATGAATAGCACATTCTGGAGAATCATATCTATAAACAATGTTACAGAAAGAGAGATAATAATTGTTTGATTGTTTGAATCCTTTTCTCTGGAACCATATCTATAAACAATGGTTACAGAAAGAGATAATAATTGTTTGAATCCTTTTCTCTAAGTTTCTCACAGCTTCTACACAGCTTCCGAGGATTTAACTATGTCTCTCTCTGTTCAGAGAATATGTGATTACCACAGATTTATGTCTGTGTTCAGTTGAGGGAAGGCTTTTAAACAACTACATGAACTCATATTATCATTGACTATATAAATTTTATTGATTAGAACTGCTTCCAAATATTTTTGACTTCATTTTCACCAGTCTAATGCAATGAAAAAAAAATAATTGAGGCAAAAGATTCTTCAATGGGATAGAAGCAATAGGATCTTCACTCAACTCAAATTTCTTGAGTTGAACTTTCCTTAAGCAGTCAAGGCAAATGTATTTTGTGGAAGGTGAGCAAATAACTGACTTACAACTGTAGACAAGAGTTACTTTTTTCTCTCAGTCAAGCCTTGATATTTCCAATCCTTAGGCTCATGCAGGCA
This sequence comes from Onychostruthus taczanowskii, assembly GCF_017590055.1. NCBI lineage: Eukaryota > Metazoa > Chordata > Aves > Passeriformes > Passeridae > Onychostruthus > Onychostruthus taczanowskii. Next base: position 27,110,117 of record NW_024499239.1, on the reverse strand, counting down.
GAATTCAAGGGAACAAGAATTGTTAGGAAAAGACTCAAAGGCTGGGGATAACAACAGTCAGAACTGCTTATTTTCCCTCCCCTCTCTAATTTTAGCTGTCATGATTTTTAAGACTATTCTGGATTTTAAACCTTCTGCTCCCTTGCTGTGTCCTGCTCTCCTCTCACAGCGTGAAACCACCACTTCAACAGCACTTAGACTTGGCTCCAGGAGAAAGCTTTGAAATGCTGCAAGATTAGGAACAAAGAATCCAAATTTTCATTGAAGATTAGGTGATGGAGAAGGATTCCACCATGAACAACTCTTGTCACACCACAGGAAAGGATTTGATTCCTACAATTCCCCCAGCCCTATATTCCCTGGGTTTCATGCTAACACATCTTTTACAGCAATGAGAATAGGAAAGGTGTCTGTTGGCAAAGCACAGGAGTGTTCCCTGATCCCTGAGAGTTGCTTTGGCTGGACAGAGAGTCTGTTTTAGCAATTGGACACACCCAACCTGAGGGATGGGGCAAAAATTTCTATGCCACTTCTATGGCAGCTGTGCTCACTGGTTGTTTCTAAGGGGTGCAGCTCCTGTCCTCCCAAAATCAGCTGTAACCCATCTCTGCCTTGAAATCCCTTTTGCTGTCTCCACAATCCTTCTGCTTCTGCTCAGAGGAGGAGACTGGAAAATTGAAAACTGGAAATTGAAAAAGCATAAGGTCTGAAGGAAAGTAATGAGAGCAAATCTGGCATCTTCCCTGCATACCAAAGGTGCACATCTTTATTTTAAACTGTTATAGGTTAAGCAGGACAACAGATAAACTCTTCCAGTTTTGGGGGGGGGGGGGGGGGGTATCTTTTTTTTTTTACTTCTTCCAGTTTTGGGGGGGAAACTTGATTTTTTTCAGTGCTATCAGAAGAGTGGCTTCAGCTGAAATCAAGATCTGCCTTGACATCCCCACAAAGGTGCAAAGGACAGGACATGACTGGCCATCTTTAAATGCCAGTTTTCATGTTTCATAACAAAATTCTGATGTTTCAACTGTTTTCCAGAGTTTCAGTATGAAAACAGATCGTCAAAACTTTGTGATTTTACCAGGAGGGAGTTACTGTTTAAACTTTAGCATCACTGCCTACATGAATAACTTCAGAAAGACTTAAACTTCATTAAAGGCAGGGATGAAAACCTCTTTTTTTTTTTAATATATTTAAACCAGGGCTGACTGCCTGTTGCTTGTTCAGAATTCCACTCTGGCTATTGACAGTGGCTTTAGTCCACTGTGACTTTGTCATGACTCTCGAATGTGACTTTATGTCTTTAATTGTGCAAGACTTTAGAGCATTTGGCTAATATCCCTCAACAGGCCTTTTCAATCTTAAATAGTTCACAACCCTCTTTCCCCACCTTTTCCTAAGGACCAGGAATGTGGGCAGACAGCACCCTCTGCAGTGAACGATGGGGAAACGACAGTTTGATTTCTGCCAGGGAATTTTATTTATATTTCCTGTATCAATTCCATATGCTGGGAGCACTCTTCCCCACACTCTGATTTTTCAGTGGATGAACAAAATAATGGAGTTTGGAGCTGGTGTGAAAGCTGGGACAGGCAGTGGCATCTCAGGATACCTTGTAGCATATGTGATGTGTCAGGGAATGGAGCTGGTGGATAAATTTATTTCAAAATACCCCAAATTCATGGCATGTACAGTTTCAGGTGTTATTGTCTCCTTTCCCCCTAGGCTGTTACCTCTTGTTTACAATGACAATCCTGTCTCGTGCTACAGAGATCAGATTTGAGGTTTTTTTCAAAGTTGCTGCTTTATGTGAAATTTGTTAAAGGAATCACAGCCAAGGGACACATCTCTTGTTGCAGAATTGGGATCTGATCCAGACTCCAGGCACACCTGTGTTGGCACAACTCTGTTCAACCCTGTAGTTACCTTGATGCCTTGGGAAGGCTGACCTAGAGCAGAGACTGGACAGAGATAAAGAATAAAGCAGGGATTTATTAAAAGGCCTCAATGGATCCACCTTGGGCAGCACAAGAGCCCAGCCAGGGCTGCACCCAAGATGAACCAAAATGGTCCCAAAATGCACGAGCGCTCACGGGGTCTCTCACTTTGATCAGCTCTGCTCCATTTGCAGATTGGAGTTCATTGTCCAGTTCCAGCTTTAGCCCATGCAGTCCCATCCTTCTTGTTTTTCTCTCTCCAGCCCACGGTGTTTGTGCTCTTGGGCCTGAGATTTGGATCATTTGTCCTTGGTGCCCAACTGGAGCAGGAATTGTTTTGTCTCCCTGCTGTGTGCACAGAGCTCACCACCCCCTCATATGAAGCCCAGACCTAGACACTAAAGCAGCACAGAATCTGAAAAATAGAAAAGCTAAAACCTGAGGCATCATACTCATATTTCCTGCCAACAAGGAGTAGAAAATCCCCACTTTCCTAGAAGTGTTCCAGGCCAGGTTGAATGGAGCAACCAAGTCTAGTGGATGGTGTCGCTGCCCATGACAACAAGATGATTTTTAAGTTCCCTTCCAACCCAAACCATTCTATGACTCTATGTTAGAACATGAGAAAATTTGGGAAATACACAATAAATTCTATTTGCTGCTCTTTGAAAAAAAATGTTTTGGCTTCCAAATCTTTTCCATGATTGTTTTCAGGCTTTCCAAAATATTCTGATTTTAAAGCTCATAGAGACATCTAATTTCATTGAGGCTAGGTCAGTCCTGGACAAAATTAGATTAATAATGGTTTTATCTGTTGGGTTTTTACTTGTGGAATGCTAGTACTTCCTCATAATTCAAAGCATGTTGGAAATGTGAGTTATTCCTCTTTGATCTGAAGTTTGGTTTAACAGTAGAGATTGAAACAAATGTGAATGTCCCTTGCTTTATATGGCCATGTATAAAATTTTATGGTTTAGTGGGTTTGACTCAAGTTGTGACCTGACACAGAGAATAAAATAAAATTATTCACTCTCAGTGTTTCTCCTCACTCTACCCAAATTTATATAAGGCCAAAGGAACACCCACCCCTGAATGTGGGGGGTGAAGGGAGTTGCAAGAGGTACAGAATAATTTCTCCTTCTAAGCTTCTGAGCAATTTGATATTTAAAGCAATTATTTACCATGGTCAATCAATGAGAAAAATCTACTAGAGGATTTTTTTGGTTGGTCTTTGGTTTGCTTGCTTGAGGTGGGTTTCATTTCCTTCCCGGTGCTGGTGGAAGAAATCCAGATGGATTGCTCCACTCATCAAGCAAATTCTTTGTCTTTTTCTTGACACAGCCCTTGAAAAGACTGAGGGATGCTGATGGCCACTTCAAGACCCTCAAAAAAACTCCCTACAAATACTGTAAATTCTTTTTCAATACATTGTAATGAAGAACCTGGTTTTAGTTGACTAAAAATATCCCAATGATCACAGCTGAACATGGATTTCACTGTGCTTTCATGTTCTGAATTACAGTCACCATGCCTTAGGATGATCTCACTCACATTTATTTCTAGGTAAAGTGTGGGTGAAAGCTGTTACAAGGTCAAGGAATGATCCCAATGTAGGTGGAAACACTTCAGACTGGAGAACAGGGTGCCACTCAATATTACATGGAAGGAAAAACCCTCCAAGGAAAATCTTGAGGCAACCTTGTTTATTTGCTCTAGAAATGTGTAAAAGCAAAGTTGTTTTCCCTGGTTTTGCTCTGATGAGTTATTGGAGAAAAAAAGAAATGTCACTCACATATCAAAAGGGAAAAACATCACTTGGTGCAATTTTGCCAGGCTGCTCAGACTGGTGGACAAAGGAAGAAAGCATCATGAGCAAAATTCAAGAGCAGGCTCCAAAGATATTTCTCCTTAAAGTCCTCTGTCAGGTGAATTTTAGAATCTGAAATAGTGGTAATGGTGTTGACGTCCTTTGTAAAGTGCTCAGTGATTTTCTGGACTAAAGGAATATACAAGCTAGACTATGATGATGATGATGATTATTATTATTAATGAATTAATGATCTTATTCTGTAGCTATTGAGTACATTAAATGGCTACTAAAATCATTATTTCAGCATGTAAATTTCTGTGTAATATTTATATTTTTTATTCACAAACTAAGAGCTTTTCCTTGTCTCTTTGACACTTAACACTTTTACCTCCCTGTACTTGCTCCCCTATTTATATGCTCCCAAATGTATATATTTTATTTTCCCCAAGATTTGGAATAGCTTTGCCACCACAACATTGTTCTTTGGGTCCTTTCAGGCTCAGCAATCTGTGTTTTGTTTGGGGTAAAGCTCTGGGAAAAAAAATTGAGTTGTAAAGCAGTGTTTACGTGAATTTCCATGAGCTGCAGCTGGGCACGGAACACCTTCCAGTATGGAGGACTCCATGAGATAAAGCTAAAGTGATGCTTCCCTGCAATGGATTTCAGTAACTAATGCAGTAACACAAGTGCCCATAAGGATTTATAGCCTTGGTCTTCTAGGATACTCTGATTTTTGCAGCTTCTTTTTTTAGTTCTTTCCCCTTTGCTTCAAAAGAGATGGACATTTCTGTACTTTTTCTCCTAGAAAAATTTTACTCCATTCCTAAAATTGTCATGTTCCCCTGACCCTCAGCAGAGCCTTCCAACAGGGAACTGGCAGGATGGCTCATTATGACATCAGTACTGCAGTGTTTGTTCATAATGATTAGACTAATTATGTAATAATTATGTAATAATTATGTATGTAATGGAATAGAACTTGCTGTGGAGGAAAGAGAGGCACAGCCTCCTCTAAGAAATATCAGCTCCCAGAATCTCATGTGAATATTGCAGCAAAGCATTTTTTTAGTGTCATGAGGTCTTTCTCACAGACTTTTTTTCAATAAAACCCCCCCAAAAAACTGGAAATGTAATTGAAGTAAAGGAAGATGACAGAATGTGTGTAACGGTAACACATAGGTTGTGGATCTGTCTCAGTTTGTCTGAATCCCTCAGACAAACTGAGACAGATCCACAACCTAAATCTCTGCTTTGGGCTTGAAGACTATTTGCCTCAAATTTTAGACTCTACCCATGACAAAAAGGTTCCAGAAATCTTTTCTGGAAGTCCAGGACTTTATGTCCTTCTTGCAGCTCAGGAAATGAACCCATGACCATAGCAAGAATAAAGGAGGCAGATGTTACTGAGGGTAGAAGTTAACTGCTCATCATCCCAAAGACAAGAAAAGATTCAGTCTACCATCTGAGGTTCATTTTTGGGAATTATCTTTTTATCTCATGCTTTTGCATGAGATAAGCGTTTCTGTACTTGGAATATTTGAGTACATACAATCTGCTACATAGAAATGTGGAAATGAGACATAAAATGATGAAAATATCTAGATTTATATCAAGCCTGAGGACTGTGCTGCTTTGCTTGGGCACTGTCAGCCTTGACGGCAATATGGAGCTACACAGCTTAAGGAAAATATTGCGTGTGATCCTTCTCTATAAGATCCTCCCTCATAAAACTTAGGACCTTAGTTCAACCACAAAAGAATTAGGCTCTAAAGTCCTGTATGATTTTAAATTCTCCACTCTGCTCTATCCTGAGTGAAGCAGGCAGGATCACACACTTCATGCATTTTAATATGAATTTCAAATAGCTGCTTTCAAGTCCTTAAAGGAGCAGAACACCCAGTGACCACTCTGGGTGTTGTGGACTCGTTTGCCAGCGTTGATGATCTCCTCCCTTGCTCCTTCATTTACTCTTCCTGTCAATTAGGCTGGTATTGTTCTGGAAGTTACTGTAATTGGCAGGTTGTGCAGACACAGCTGACAGTCACTACACGGAAAGGTGGGGGAGGATGAATACATTTAAATACATCTGCATAGTGAAAATGAGCCCCTAACAATAGCAAATACAGACAGCCTTAAAACAATTTTAAAAATACACCACAGTCAAGGAGAACAGCCCGAAGTATCCCACTGATTGCAATCTGGGAGGCTCAGAAGGAGACATGAGAAATGTTCAGCAGCTCAGGATGCAGAGAAATTTGGGTGTATTTGGCTTCTTATCTCATCTGTCAAACACACTTTGAGTGATTCTGTGCTGGGCAGTTCTGCTGCTCTTTTTGAAAGGATATAAGTAAGGCTGAGCACTCAGGTTGATTTTGGTGTCTTAGGTCCTGTGTGTGGAGTGGGAGCATTATTGCAATAATGATCTCTGCTCTCTGGTGACCAGTGACAGGACCTGAGGGAAGGGCTGGAGCTGTGTCAGGGAAGGTTTAGGTTGGGTATCAGCAAAATTTTCTTCACCCAGAGGGTGGCTGGGCAGTGGAAGAGGCTACCTATTGTATTTGTGGGGTTCCCAGATGAAGGAAGGAATGATGAATCCGACTCCGTGTTCTTAGAAAGCTAATTTATTATTTTATGATCTATATTATATTAAAGAATGCTGAACTAAACTATACTAAAGAACACAGAAAGGATACTTAAAGAAGGCTAAAAAGATAATAATGAAAACTCGTGACTCTCTCCAGAGTCCGACACAGCTTGGCCCTGATTGGTCAATAAGTCAAAACAATTCACATGAAACCAATGAAACAATCACCTGTTGGGTAAACAATCCCCAACCACATTCCAAAGCAGCAAAACACAGGAGAAGCAAATGAGATAATATTGTTTTCCTTTTTCTCTGAGGCTTCACAGCTTACCAGGAGAAGAATCCTGGACAAAGGAATTTTTCCAAAAAATATGACTGCCACAGCTACCCAGAAAAGCTGTCATGGTCCCAAGCCTGAGAGAGCGCAGGAGCATTTAGTGAATGGGAACTACAGATGTTTCCTTTTGGTTTGGATAGGCATAGTAATTTGTATTGTCTTCATCTCCCCCCTTGCATTTTTCTCAACCTGTCAAAAAGAAGCTTTTCTACCTTACCAATTTAACCTGCAGGATATTCCCTAGGATTTCATGTTAATGCCTTAGAGCTTGCCTAGCTTTTCCATGTTACAAACCTGCCTTTATTATCCATTATTCAGTATATGTGAATCAATACTTACTATTCAGGAGCCAATTAACCAATGTTTTTTATTAAGTATTTTCAAGTGTGGGCTACATACTTTGATTTTTATTTTAAGTTTTGATTCTGACATTTTGTGGGGGTGGCCTTAATTCCTTTTTTCCCTTTTCTCAATGCAATTTGTGCTTTGCTCTCCATGGGGAAATTAGTTTTCCACTCAATCTTTCACGCAGACGAAGGAAAACTTGATGATGTTCTCGGCATGACTGGAGGGTTTTTGTGAAATCATGTCTTATTGGGTATCTGGGACCCAGTGGCATAACTGCAGTCTGTTAAGTCAATAAAATGGGGAAAAAAAATCATATTGATGGTGTGGAGTTAGAGGGGGTATTAATCAACAGATAATGTATTCATGTCTGCCTATATTCCTGCTGCAAAATTAACTTCATGTAAAGCCTTCTGGTTCATTCAGTGAACTCCAAACTGGACATGTTGTAATTATTTAAATCAGTTGTAAATGTTACCAGGGACAATATGTTTACTAGAGCTGTCAAGAAAACACATCTGGTTAAAATCCTGTTCATGTTTCAAATACTTATCACAAGGTTTGCCTGAAACTTTTTTTAATTACAGTTAAATATTAGAATGGAGGAAATTTATATTGAACCAAATGATTACTTTGCAATTACAAAATTATATACACATAATTAAATATTTGCTTTGTAAAAATTTATGTTGAATATTTGATGAAGTTTCTTTCCGGTCAAGGAGGAATTATGTTCTCTGGCCACTGTTACTACTAAAAACAGCCTCAGTGAATACAGTGAGTAATTTCTTTAAAGGAAATGATATTAAAATCTCAATGATGCATAAAGTTTAGTATAAAGTTTTAGTACCCTGGAATGATAAGTTTACAGCCATCTTCAACTTTCTTCTTTTTCCTTCCCCAGAGGGAAATTTCCTTAATATTTAAAATGTGTATAATTTATGTAGTATATAAAAATATATGTAATTTATATGATGGAAGGACATGATGAGACCAGACTTTGCTGGGTTTGCAGTGAAGATGTTACAATGTGAAGATGCTGACCAGTTACTGCCAAGAATCAAAAAAATATATCAAAAATTTATCCAAAGCTCATGGGGTAGTCATTTTGATTTGGACAAGTCCATTAATTATTTTTTTATCACAGAATTCTCCCAAATGTGTCAAGATTCAAGCTTTTCAAAGATTTCAATAGTTTTTCCCAGAAATAAAGTCTTTTAAATATTTTTTTAAACATTGTTTTATTTCCACTATGTTTGCAAGTTTGAACTCCTATCCTACTGTTAAAACCCAAAATGTTAGAGGTCTTCAGCATTGTGAAGCTGCTCTCAGCTTGTTTCAGTATTTGTGTTTTTATATCCCGTCAGGAACATAAAGGACTGGCTGAATAGATCTAAAATCAGAATTTGTATACTCTGAATCCATCAATTCCCACCCACTCACTCTGAATGATCCAGCAATTTGGGTTTTTATTCAGAAGATGCAACTGCCAAGGGTTATCTCAAAGAAATAGACCTATTCTGTGGCAAAACCCTTCTGCTGTCCCTTTATTTCTATTGCTGGGGTAATCATCCTAAATAATCACCTAGCAAAGTGGAGATAAATGAGAGTGTAAAGTGTGTAAGGTGCTCTGGAGAAAGAATCTGGGAAAAGGGAAAGGAGAAAAGAACCAGCAATACCTTAGCAATGATCCTAAAGACTTAGAAATCCTAACCCAAGCTGTGAGCACTTGTAACAGCACACAGCACAGATAAATCTAGCTCTGTGTTGTCTGGAAGGCTTCCTTGTCATGCAATCATTTGATAATTAATGTATTCAGCTGGTGATTAATGCAATAATTACATTGTGATGTGTTATAGGGCTTGTTACACCTGTCAGGTAGCGCAAACAAACATTGAGAAAAGTGTGGGTTAAACTACAGAGAGTTTTGTTTAAATGTAGGAGTCAAATAAAAAATTAGCAGATTTATAACAGAAAAAAATGTCTCCTGAATTATTTAGGATTTAAAGCCACTTCCATATTCTGTGTCTAGGAAAAGGCTGTCTCAGGAGAGAGTACTTCCTACATTTCCTCATGCAAAGGTCTATGCTGGAGTTCTCTTCTGCAGTTTTGTGTGAAACACAGATCTTGACACAAAAACATTGACACAGATATTGTTCCCAAAGCTACCAGACAAAATGAATGAGTGTCCTGGTCCAGCTCACAACACAGTTTGCAAAGCTTCCCCAAGGCTTCAGGATGGCAAAATCCCCAATAACGTCAGTAACTCTGAGCTGAGAGCTTGGCCAAGCCACGTCATGCATGAGCCTGAAGTCAGGCATGAAGCATCTTTGGTGCCAAGTGGTGATTAGATAATTTTCTGAGCAACTGGCTGGGATGCAATTATCAGTTTCTCATAATAATCTGCCAGTGCATGTCAGTGTGTATCCTCCAAAAGCCTTGCATTTGTACATCCCAGTGAGCTGGTGAGGAATGAGAAACCTCCCTTCTCTCTTTTTTTGTCTCTTTTGGGATATGGCAGATGCATTTAGCCTTAGGAACTCCAAACTGGACATGTTGTAATTATTTAAATCAGTTGTAAATGTTACCAGGGACAATATGTTTACTAGAGCTGTCAAGAAAACACATCTGGTTAAAATCCTGTTCATGTTTCAAATACTTATCACAAGGTTTGCCTGAAACTTTTTTTAATTACAGTTAAATATTAGAATGGAGGAAATTTATATTGAACCAAATGATTACTTTGCAATTACAAAATTATATACACATAATTAAATATTTGCTTTGTAAAAATTTATGTTGAATATTTGATGAAGTTTCTTTCCGGTCAAGGAGGAATTATGTTCTCTGGCCACTGTTACTACTAAAAACAGCCTCAGTGAATACAGTGAGTAATTTCTTTAAAGGAAATGATATTAAAATCTCAATGATGCATAAAGTTTAGTATAAAGTTTTAGTACCCTGGAATGATAAGTTTACAGCCATCTTCAACTTTCTTCTTTTTCCTTCCCCAGAGGGAAATTTCCTTAATATTTAAAATGTGTATAATTTATGTAGTATATAAAAATATATGTAATTTATATGATGGAAGGACATGATGAGACCAGACTTTGCTGGGTTTGCAGTGAAGATGTTACAATGTGAAGATGCTGACCAGTTACTGCCAAGAATCAAAAAAAGATATCAAAAATTTATCCAAAGCTCATAGGGTAGTCATTTTGATTTGGACAAGTCCATTAATTATTTTTTTATCACAGAATTCTCCCAAATGTGTCTAGATTCGAGCTTTTCAAAGATTTCAATAGTTTTACCCAGAAATAAAGTCTTTTAAATATTTTTTTAAACATTGTTTTATTTCCACTATGTTTGCAAGTTTGAACTCCTATCCTACTGTTAAAACCCAAAATGTTAGAGGTCTTCAGCATTGTGAAGCTGCTCTCAGCTTGTTTCAGTATTTGTGTTTTTATATCCCGTCAGGAACATAAAGGACTGGCTGAATAGATCTAAAATCAGAATTTGTGTGCTCTGAATCCATCGATTCCCACCCACTCACTCTGGATGATCCAGCAATTTGGGTTTTTATTCAGAAGATGCAACTTCTGAAATAGACCTATTCTGTGGCAAAACCCTTCTGCTGTCCCTTTATTTCTATTGCTGGGGTAATCATCCTAAATAATCACCTAGCAAAGTGGAGATAAATGAGAGTGTAAAGTGTGTAAGGTGCTCTGGGGAAAGAATCTGGGAAAAGGGAAAGGAGAAAAGAACCAGCAATACCTTAGCAATGATCCTAAAGACTTAGAAATCCTAACCCAAGCTGTGAGCACTTGTAACAGCACACAGCACAGATAAATCTAGCTCTGTGTTGTCTGGAAGGCTTCCTTGTCATGCAATCATTTGATAATTAATGTATTCAGCTGGTGATTAATGCAATAATTACATTGTGATGTGTTATAGGGCTTGTTACACCTGTCAGGTAGCGCAAACAAACATTGAGAAAAGTGTGGGTTAAACTACAGAGAGTTTTGTTTAAATGTAGGAGTCAAATAAAAAATTAGCAGATTTATAACAGAAAAAAAAGTCTCCTGAATTATTTAGGATTTAAAGCCACTTCCATATTCTGTGTCTAGGAAAAGGCTGTCTCAGGAGAGAGTACTTCCTACATTTCCTCATGCAAAGGTCTATGCTGGAGTTCTCTTCTGCAGTTTTGTGTGAAACACAGATCTTGACACAAAAACATTGACACAGATATTGTTCCCAAAGCTACCAGACAAAATGAATGAGTGTCCTGGTCCAGCTCACAACCCAGTTTGCAAAGCTTCCCCAAGGCTTCAGGATGGCAAAATCCCCAATAACGTCAGTAACTCTGAGCTGAGAGCTTGGCCAAGCCACGTCATGCATGAGCCTGAAGTCAGGCATGAAGCATCTTTGGTGCCAAGTGGTGATTAGATAATTTTCTGAGCAACTGGCTGGGATGCAATTATCAGTTTCTCACATCTTTGGTGCCAAGTGGTGATTAGATAATTTTCTGAGCAACTAATTGGCTGGGATGCAATTATCAGTTTCTCGTAATAATCTGCCAGTGCATGTCAGTGTGTATCCTCCAAAAGCCTTGTATTTGTACATCCCAGTGAGCTGGTGAGGAATGAGAAACCTCCCTTCTCTCTTTTTTTGTCTCTTTTGGGATATGGCAGATGCATTTAGCAGTAGATTAAAATTACAAATCTTATACAGAGCCCACTACAATCCACAACCCTCTTCCCATAGATTTGAATGAACATTAAATCAAATATTGGTGTATACAAAATTAGCAGGTGGATGAATCCATAAATCCTGTTGAGGGCATTTTGGGGTTGGAGCATTGCCTACATCTTTTTTGAGCTTACCAAGATTCACAGGGAAGTGATTGTTAATTGACTTTTTTTATGTATCTCACACTGTCGTTTTGTTTTGCCAGAGAGAGATTCAAAAATAAATTATGTGTAAGTAAATGAAAGCAACTCTGATAATCTGTTCAGCAGCAGTGGGAATATGCCTAATTTCATCAATACTGATTATATTTTCACGGTCTTGGAACTTGGATTTACATCCTTTATTTCCATACATAGAGGAAAGGTGTTTTGTATCATGCTGCCATACCAAAGGTGAAAAGAAAAAAGAGGACAAATGAATAGATGAACTCTTTAATTCTTCTAAAAGAACAAACTGAAAAGGCTTCCTTGGTGAAACCCAGACTTCAAAAATTATTATGAGAAGCTGGAAAGGGAATAATAGAGTTTTTCTTTCTTTCTTTCTTTCTTTCTTTCTTTCTTTCTTTCTTTCTTTCTTTCTTTCTTTCTTTCTTTCTTTCTTCTTAAGATTGATTTTTTTCAAAGGCGACAGATCAATTTGGTCTATTTTTAAAAGCATGTCTTCCAGCCAGTTTTAAAGCCATTGTTCTTGAGGAAAGTTCTGTCAAATCTCATTTATTCAGAATGTTTTTTGTTTGGTTTTTCTTTTCTCCTCTGAATGTTGATGCCGTTCAAAAGGCAAGTATGATATTAAGGACTTTGTGACAAATGGTGTTAATGGGGAGCTTTTCCTTTTCTTTTTCTGGGAACTGACTCCATTTAAATTGCAGCTGATGCTGGAGGAAGAGCAGATTAGCCAGAATACACCAGGAGGCTTTCCATCCTCCACTATACTCCACCACTGTGCCAGTGGGGGATTAAGTGGAACTAGAGAAAGAAAATTCCAAATTCTCCAGCTGGCAGAAATAGCAGCAGGCAAAGCAAAGACTCACGGGAAAAATAACGTTGTAAAGTGTTTGGTTTAGGTCAACCCTCTTCCTAATAATTCAGTGGGTGTGGGATGTTGTTGGGGAGATCTCCAGCCAAACCACACACCCTTTGGAAACAGCAAAACCTGGATCAATCCCATCTAAATTGAGATATCCATCTGAGGCACCTGTATCTGGTGGACCAGTCCCGCCAGAACTGGTTCATCCTCACTGGAGGCAGAGAAGAAATTCTAAAGATTGATATTTTTAGCCTCCATCTCCATTTCTGTACTATTGCAAATTGAAGGCAACAGGATCCCTAAATAAGGCACCTTTGAGAAATTGCTAATTTTTTTGAATCCATCTGAGTTGAGACCTCTGCATGCAAGGAGCTGTCTGTAGGATGCAATTAAATTTTTCTGCTTTTTCCCTGTTTCTTCCCTTCCTTCCACAATCCTCCCTTCTCCCTGTACTTCCTTCCTTCCCTTTTAGTCTACCTGATCCTTTAGCCTACTGTGGTTTCTCATTTTCTGCTTGTCCACACAGTCAAAAAATAACTTTTCTTAAAAAGTGTCAGGCAGGAACAAGAGCAAATCAGCTGCTGTGTGTTATAACTCTCCTTCCATCCTGACTGAAATATTTTTACTTAAATGACAAGCCCCATGTGCTCCTCTCAGTGCAATGCCAAGCACAACAGGGACCTCTGAGTCAGTTCTTGGCTTCTTTTCTGCCTCTGTCAAGGTGGAGATTGAAGCACTCATGAAGGTATTTTGTGTTCAAACTCAGATGTTTATTATTTCTTATATTACAGTCTCACAGCACTGAGTTCTCCAGCATTCTACTAACAAGCCACAAAATGGCTCATTATCTTTCTCTACAAGGTCTTTTAAGGCTAAACTACCCAATTAAGAAATGACACCTTATTTTTACTTTTAACCCAATAACCAACAACCCATGCCCCACAATGTGGACTTTTCTGTCCAATTACAAAATACCACCCAAACCCATGGAAGAGAAGGTGAAGAAGAAGGACCAGCCTCTGCCCTAAAACCTCCATCTTAGCTTTATAGAAATTACTATATTCTAATACCTTAAACTCTAAGTTTTCCACCCAAGGATATTACACACTTCTAATCAAACTCCACAGCCATAATCTCAGTTCTATCATTCAATTTTGGAAGCCTTCTTCCAAAATTCTCAGGTCAAAAATAGTATCCTCTTGTGGGTCTGTGCCTTTAAACAGAAAGTTTAAAATTCTCATCGCCCAGGGTTCCAACACTTAAGTACAAACACAATTAAAGTAGTAAGAGCAGCAGAGGCATGGGTGGCTCAGCCAGCTTCCCTTTCCTCTGCATCCTCATGAGCTGGGGGGTTCACACCAGCACCACTGGGAGCAGGGATGAATGAGAGCTCTGCTTCCACGTGGCAAAATGTCTGCAAATAAACTGCTGAGCAGGTGCTCAGAGAAATAAAATGATTCTGCGTAATTTACCGTGGCAGGAGCATCAATTTGAGAATTACTAAACTGCGAGTTACCGAAACGCTGCATTTTATTACATTTTCAGCCAGTAAATGTCAGCTGCTTTATTGGTTTTAACATAATATCAGGTGCACTGATGAATTTAGCAAACACGCCAGTTGGGTTTCTAATAAGCATGGACTCCTCACCTCAGATACCATTAATTCTGTTTCATTTCTGAGTGCCACGAAGCTGGAGGAGCATTTTAGGTGTGATTTGATCCCATCCTAATCAGTTCCATAGCAATTTATTACACAATTTCTCTGTGTCTTGAACAAAGTGTTATTGGTTCATGGAGTGTAGAGACTGTTTTATTTCATGTTAGTTCTATTAAGCAAGTTCTCTTCACTCAAATCTGGAGAAGAATATTAAGGCTGATTTGCAACTTGCCTTTCAAAGCTGAAAATAGAAGGGACACCCCCTAAAATCCCTCCAATTTGGCATTAAAAATCATCACCTGGCTAAGCAGTCAATTCAATGCATAATGAATGCCAAAATCAATAAAAGAAATTTCTATACAGCTTAAATATTCTGCTGATGAAAAGGGATTTTTTCTTGTTGTTAAAGAAGAATGAAAAAATAATCCATCAGCATGGGCACCCTAAAGGCATTTATTGAGTGTAAGGTAACCAAAAAACCAAAAAAAAACATGGCCTGGAAACATGAGTTTGATGAGGAATGAAATGGCATCAAGCCAAGGTCACGAAGATGATTTTTATGCTCCATGAATATGACACGGAATATTGCAGCACAATCCAGGGCTTTCTCCCTTTCCCAAATCCTGTCAGTCCTGCCAGGATATCCTGCCAAACCACCTGTGCATGGATTGGGTCTCTGAATCCCTCCAGCCCAGGCTGATGTGGAGGTGTCTGCAGAGGGAGGAAGGTGCTCACTTTTCACTGTGCAGCATCTCTGTGAGTCAGGCATGAGCTGGAGGTGGGAAAGGGCTTGGATTGCTCTGGCAGGGAAGGTTTGGGTGGGTGAGGTGAACTCAGTGTGGGTGGTGGGTCGACTTAGCAACTAATATGAAAACTTGCCAGTGAAAACAGGTGGGAAGAATCTAGCTTTCATGTTTTTTTATGCAGGTTTGAGGAACTGTAGCAAACTCAGAGCCTTTCCTCCCTAACCTAAAGGAAGGCTGCCATCTAATGATCACCAGCAGCAATTCCTGCCCTGTCACCAACTTGTCCTGCCTTAGAGGAGCCAAATAAATTCCCCACAGAGCAGCTTGTTTCAATTTGTAGGTTCAGCAGCTCAGCTACTGTTGACCTTGACCTCAAAGTAGCTGATGGTGTTGGGACCTGGCTCCTGATAGGGATAAAAGTGCTGCCTATGAGCTGTTAAACATCATCTCTGCCTTTTATTTTTCCCTTCTTGCACCTCAGTGGGTATTGGGAGAGTGGTTTAGCAGCCTCATTATATCCCCTTTATCCAGTTTCATATTCAAACATGCTCATAAAGATCTCACTGCAATTCAAACATACTATAATCACTCTAGGGAACACATTCCTTGCAATTTCCACCTAGTGCTGCACAACAAACTTATTCTTTTGCTACTCCTGGGACATCAGGAGCTCTCTGCAATGTGTCACAGAGGAGACATCCACAGCTGACATCCCCATTTCATTCACAGCTATATATTCCATATATTTTCATATATGGAAACTGTTCCAGCAAAAACAAGGAAGAAATCTGGTTCCATATTTGTGGTATGCAGAAAAAGAAGTGAGCAGTATAAATTGCAACAACAACAACAACAACAAAAGAATTAAAAAAAAATTAGAAGAAGAGTCTAAAAGCAGAGGTAGTGAAGTGTTGAAAATAATCGTCTGGGACATTGCTTGAGCTCTATTAATGGAGTATTTTGGAAACAGGTTGGACAAAATACCTGAAAAAGTCAAAAATATACCTACCTTGGGACCAAAAGATGGACCAGCTCACCTCTGGAGGCCACACACAATGATTCTAGCTTTAAGGGTATCAAAAATGAAAAATCAGCAGGTTCTAGAGGCTTTATAAATAACTTTGAGATTCTTTACAAAAACCATAAATTCTTCTCAAAAAATTTCTAATTTATCCAACGCACTTGTAAAAATATGACTGCTTTATTGCCAGCACTAACACTCCTTTTTTATCTGATAGGGTGAACATTCTGACCTCTGGAATATTTCCCACCTCCTGGCCCAGCTGTGGCCCAGCTCTCCCATCACAGCTGTACAAACTGTCCAGAGCGGGGCTGCAGTTCTGAGCTGCCACATTTCACCAGTGCTTTGCAGTTCCAAGTAAAGTCATTCCACCTCCTCTCACTCAAATCTACCTAAACTACACCCTCTGCCAAGTCAAAAGTTAATTTAGGCAGTTATTTTAATTGCAGCAGTGCTGTGATGAGGTGCCCTCTGAAGATAGGAGTTAATATCCCCAGGTCCTTCTGCCACCACCTTTGCTTTCTTTTATTTTTTCTTTTTTTTCCCCTAAAAAGAAACCTAAAATTACTGTAATTCTTTTGGACTCTTTGGGTGGTTCCAGGGGATGTGACTGGTTTCAGCTCACAGAGAGGAATCCCTCTGGAAAAAGAAGCAGCTTTTCCTCCAGCACACACCACAGGCAGACCCATGTGTTTTCTTTTAAAGGAGAGATTTTTCTGCCTTCTCTCCCAGCAGGGACCAGGGCAGTCCCCAGACTGAGAAATTTGTTTTTCTTCCTGCATGGAGTCCTCAGACAGTGGTCCCAGGCCCTTTCTAGTAGCCCTTGCTGTCCACAGGTGTCTGCCTCAGGCAGTGAGCTTTAAATAGATAAGAATTTTTAACTTAATCCTCACCAGCCCATTCCAACACGTTTTTTCCCAAGCTGGACTTTGCTGCCCTTAAGGATGGTCAAACTTGTCCTGCTCCAGCTGAAATGCCTGTCTGGAACAACACCATGAGGAGGAAGCAGCTGCCTGCAGTGAACACAAGAAGGATAAAGCTGGCAAACATCTAAAATTTTGGATGTTTAAAGTGTAAAGCTTAAGGATCAGCAACAACAAAATTGGTGCTGTGCCCGCTGAGGGAAGGCTGGTAACTGGTGTCATTTTTTGTAAAACCACAATTCCCTCACTCATTTTTTCTTTGTTTTTGTCTTACCATGAGGCATCTTCACTCTGGACATATTTCAGCAATGATCAGATGAGATTAATTGGTTGAAAAATCAGAGTAACCCACAAGAAGACTGAAAAGCTGGTGTTGGGAGTGCCAGGGTTGTTTACAGCACAACTGGAGCTGAAATAGAGAGTGGTGGTGCTGCCAGGTGTAAAATCATGCCTGGCTCTTTCTGCCCACTGCTGCACTGTGAAACATCTGAATTTCAGCCTGTGCAGACTGAATCTGCACAATTTTCAGCCTGGCCCAAGAGATGCAGGCCCAAGGATATGTGTGACATCCCAGCCAGGGGTGATTTTCTCTGATTCCCTTCAGGAAAAAAATGCTGAGCCTCAGCATTTCTGAGATCACAGAATCGTTAAGGCTGGAAAAGACCTCCGAGCTCATTGAGTCCACTGAGTGATCCTCATTAGTTGAGCCAAAGAGCTGCCACATAAGCCCAGATCTGGTGGCAAACATCCTGCAGGGCATGGCTACAGCACCTGGGGCAACCCCCAGGATCAGTCCAGGCTGGGGGTGAGCAGGTGTTTACAGCACAAGTTTACAGTGTTTGACCTTGCAGAATTGAGAGGTATTCATAATTATACAGCAACAAAGCACCTGTGGATTTACCTAAGGATTTTATCTGTGTTTGATCAGACATTAGCACTTTTTATTCCCTCACTCAGTGCGTTTTACTACTAGGTGTTCCCCATCTTGGGGCTGTGATGTTAAGTCCTCAGAAAACGGCCATGTGGTTTGCCAAGCAAATGAGAACTACATGCAAGTCTTGTTTGTTCTTCTCTACTGTTTTTGTTTCTGTCATATCTTCTCTTGCTCTGTTACATCTCCAACAGCCAAAAATCTCTCAGAAAACTGGTTAGGATAAGCCATCTTCTTCTGTCTCTACTTCATATTTTTTAACTTCATGTCTCCAAAGTAACAGAGAAGCAGATGCTCCCATTACATTAAAATACTCTTTTTCCTTAAAATGCTAATTCTCATCAAACCAGCCTCACATCATGTTCATCCAACAAGCCAGGTAGCAGTGAATGAGCTGTCACTTCTTTTCACTTTAATTTTTATTCCACCTTTCTTCCTGTGACAGTCAAAGCAATTCACTGAAGAAAACCAGGCCTTGGGGGCACATCAAAGGTTGTAGGGCTTGGATATTGTCTGTGTGAAGGCTCCTACAGTTCAGATACCCTGTGAGGTACCATCACCACAGAGATTGTGTGCATTGACCTAATGAGCTCTGCAGCCATGGAGAACTCCATTTACTTCAGGATAAAGTGATTTTCTGGTGCTGCTTGGGCAGTAAGGATGGTATTCCATCCACCAGGGAGGGTTTCTCTCCTCAAGTCAGCTCTTGTAGTTCCTTGGATATAGTAATTACCTATCCTCTAAACACAGAGAGACATGGTTCTCCCAGGAAAATCCAGGGAAGCTGAATAGAAACTGTAAAAAAAGGAATTTTTTTTAGACAAAAGTATTCTAAGTTCTTTTGTCTAAAAACTTTCTTAGACAAAAAAATCAAACAATTATTGTCGCTCTTTCTGTAACCATTGTGTATAGATATGGTTCTCCAGAGTGTGCTATTCATAGTTCACCAATAGTGACAGAAGATTCCTAAAGGCCAATCTTAAGTCCAGCATTGCTTCTATAAGAACTGTAGATATCTAATAAAAAACTGTCTTTTCCTGCCTTCTGATGATGGAGTCTCTGTATCACCTTTGGCTCTCCCTGGTACTCCTTTGGTGATACTTGGAAAGGTGTCCTCGTGCTCCATGAGACCCATTTTGCCTTGATTGGCAGAAAAAGTGAGAGAAATGTCTGCCAATGCCATTTTCTCCAGATCTGCTGCTGCTTCTGCAAAAGCCACATGCTCGCAGTCTGTCACTTGGGAATGCTGAAAATGCAGGAGATGGGATTTTATTCCAGCACCACAAAAGCTCCAGATTTTTTTGTCAATCCCCAAATGGTTCCTGAGTGTGTTATGGAGCATCTCAGAGACCTGGGCATCACCATTATTCCTCTGTTCTGTGTTTTTCAGAAGAGGTTCCTACTAAAGCCTCTTTTCCTCTTTCCCAAGTGCTATTGATGACATTTCAAAGGATCTATTAAAAACATTTTTATTAATATACTTTCATTAATTTGGAAGGACTCTTTGCACAGTGCTCTTGTTTGCAGCTACTTGGCATGAAATTAAGTGTTCTTCAGTGAATATGATAATGACTCACTTTCTGAGATGAGATCAGCTGTGGAACACTCTTCAGTTTCTTCCCAATACCACTCCTTTTTTACCTTCTTTGAGGAAATCTACTGATTTGATAAAAAAATAAAACTAATATTTGAAAAATAATTATTGTAACTCCTTAATGACGTAATGTGGGTAGTTTGCATTCCACAAAGACCAGGTGGAATAGCTCAACCCAAATGTACTGTGGGACAATGACCCTGGAATAAAATCCTCTGATAGCAATCAGGGGAAGATCTACTTGAATGAAACAGTACCAATCCACAAGATTATTGGTAATTTCTATTTTACAAAATGAAGGTAATGTTCTGTGGTCTGCCTATGATCAGGAAAATTATTGCGTAGGAAGACCTTTGAATTGCGGCAGGGTCGGACGAAAAATAAAATTAAAAGGATTGCCATGGTTACCTTCTGATTGAACTCATGAAAAAATGGTGAGCAAAGGTAAGCAGAGGTTTATAGGGGCACAAACCTTCACATCAGGGATGACTGGTGAGAGAGGGAGATAATGAATGACAGAAATTAATTAGAATTCATGTTTTCAGGAGCTGCTGGGGATAGCCATGTCTTTGCAAACTGCTCTGCTATTTCAGAACCAACTGGGAGAAATTTCAGCAAACACTTGGGGTTGGTTTTGTTTTGTTTTGGTGTTTTTTGTTTGTTTTTTTTTTTTTTTTAATGGTATTAGATGCGATAAAGAGCAGTTCCCGTTACTTTTAACAGATTTCTGACACAGTGAGTAATTAGGGGTTGTGGAAGAGCACTTACATTAAAGACATGGAGATATGTGCTCACTTTCATGACCTCTGCTGCCCTGGAAATATATTTGACACAGGCTGGGGTTTGTTTTGTCCTCAGATTAAGAGGAAGAGATCTGTCATCTTGGCAAGTTTTCAGTATTGATTTATTGGATCAACTAATTCAATTATATTTGAACTTTTTTGCTGGCATGTTTCACAGAATATAAAATGCAATTATCCCATCTGTTATTTAAATAACACAAACTGTAGTCCTTTATTCTATGTCTCCCTCCAACAAGCCCACAGCCTGTGATTTACTTGGAGCCACGAGATTCAATTAAAGACTTAAGTGACAACAAATTTCACACAGTCCTTACTAAGATGTTCCTATGGTTAATTGAAAGAACTGTAAGAAATATTCAGACTTAATTATAGGCCCGGATTTTGCCAGATTCAGTTTCCAGCCATGAAATCTTAATATGTCTTAGAAAGATGTGTCTTCATGACCAACCTGCTGCTTTTTATGTTGATTTTGCATTGAGTTTGCTGCTGTTAATTGGTATTAATTGTCAGATTGAAGGCAGCCCACTAAATGCAGCATCTAAAATTATTGGATGTTATTTGATGAAGAAGCTGTGAGCTCTTTAGGTAGACTGTTGTAGAAATGCAAAGCTTTTCTTGGCTTATGTTTTTTTAATTGCACAACAGCATTTAATCAATGCAAAGAAAATTCCTTGTTGAAGCAGTGTAGGATCTGTCACCCCGGGTTGTACAACCCTGTCTGGGGATGAATTCTATGGTTTTATGAGGGTTGAAGAGTCCAGATAAAAAGCATATTTTGGTCTTACATACAAATCAAACACTTTTAGCATTGGCCCCTGGAGGTAGCTGGAGGACAGCAAAGTATCCAATTCCATCAGCTGCAAACCCCAAATCCCTAAAAGCAAAGAAACAGTTAACACTTTAACAAAATTAGCATCTCTTGCAGCATTAGCAAAGCTCAGAAATGCATATTTCATTAGATAACACACCAATTTTTCATACCTTTGGAAGGTGCAGGAGTAACAAGCCTGAATTTGAATAACTAAATACCATAATTTCAGCAAGGCATTTTTGCAGATATGAAATTTAAATGTGAAGCATTAAGCTATTTGCCTTATGACACATGTTTTTATTATTGTTTATTTTTAAAAAATTATTATTCATTACCCAAAAAAATTACTCTACATTTTAAGATTCTTTTTCTCATAAACTTGGTTCACAAATGGGTAGAATCTACAATAATACAAGCTGCAATTACCATAACAGATGGAAGGGAAAGGCTTTTCCAAAGCATTCCCAGACTACCTAAACCCCAAATTGCCTGTATTTTGCTGTGTATTTAGACATATTTGCCTAAAATTGAGATTAATCTGTGCCATGATGTCCAACAAGTTATTTATACATAAAACATGATGAGAACAATCCAGATCTCAAATGTGCATCAAGGTTGAGGGTAAAACATCTTTTCATTATATATATATTTTGGATATACAAATATATAATAAAAGTGGATTTTTTTCCATATCCATCTATATAAAGGTGTTATGCAGACCGCTAGTATTTAATATTCTGTGGCTGCCACTTAATCACATGCTCATGGCACCTTCTGTAGGTCTTCAATAAAACCAAATAAATTTGAAGGCCACAAGAGAAAGAGAGACCCTGGCAGAGAAATCAGTGCATTTTCTGTGAATATAAGAACTTAAGGCAGGTAGTTCTTGTCAAACAGTTTCTGAATTCAGGAAAATAAATGCCTTCTTTCTGCTTGTTTTCTGCTCTTCTGGTAAGACTTTCAATTTTGCTTGAATATCTCTCAGACAAGTTTCAATTTTAGTAGATGATCAGGTCTCATATGACTTACAGGAAAAAAATATATTTAATATCCTCATGTTTATTTTTGGTGAGCAGATGCCTTCTGAAGAAAAGAAGCCACATGGGGAAAAGGGAATTGTTATTGGAAAATGACTGTGATATTTATCTCTTTTTTTTTCCATCTGTAAAGAGCTTTCTTTGGTGTACAAGCATGAAAGAGTAGGGATAAAGAGCACATGGAAACAACTCATTACTTAATTCAGCTGGTGTGGAAGTTTAATTTAATAAACAGAAAAAGAAGGAATTTTTTCCCCTCTAACAAATCATAAAGAAGCTGATTTTATCCTTCACTTCAGCTGTGAAAACCAATGAACCAAACATCCAAACCAAATTTCCTTTAGCTTAATTAATTGTAGCAGCCCCCAGACAAGAACACTCCACTTTTGTGCACATAGAATAAAATGCTGGGGATTTTTGGATGCAGCTCTCTGGGGACACTTTGCAGTGCTGCCAAAAGAAAAGGTCACACAGTGCCCTTGATGAAGCACAACACTGATGCAATAAAAATGAAAGTTGAATGTGGCATTCGCATTTTCTGAAAAAATCCCTTCACCCAGGATTTTTCTCCTGGGAAGCTGAGAAGCCTCAGAGAAAAGGAAAACAATTCTTATCTCATTTGCTTCTCCTGTGTTGTGCTAATGGGGAATGTGTTTGGAGATTGTTCACCCACAGGTGATTGTTTCACTGGGTTCTGCTGTGAGTTGTTTCCACTCTTTGGCCAGTCAGGGCCAGGCTGTGTCAGACTCTGGAGAGAGTCACGAGTTTTCATTATTATCTTTTTAGCCTTCTGTAAATCCTTTCTGTATTCTTTAGTATAGTTTAGTTTAGTATTCTTTAATATAATATAGTATAATAAAGTAATAAATTAGCCTTCTGAGAATATGGAGTCAGATTCATCATTCCTGCCTTCATTGGGGAATTCCCAGCAAATACAATAGTTGAGGCTTTTTTCTTTCATTCCACCCCTGGAAATTTGTGATAAGTTCTCAGCAAGTCCCTCCAGCAGTTTAGGATAACTCTACTCCTACCCAAAACCTGATTTCAGCACAACTTAGGAGCCATCAGGCCAAAAATCCCACAGCTTTCCACAGGATTCTACAAATATATATGAAACTGGTTATTTCTGTCATTCCAGTGACCTCAGATGCCACAACCAACACAGGAAGTGACACATTTGTGTGTGAAATCTGCAGAGGAGCAGTGAAATAAAGCTGGGCTGGTGCTGCAAATATTTTCACAATATAAAAATCATGTGTTTCAGTGAACTCATGATGAAGATTATGCAGATGGTGATTCCTGCCATTGGGATTCATAGGTGCAAGCCAGACAGGAAGGAGATGGGAGCAGATTTATCTTCCTGCTTGATGTCTGGTACAGGATTTCCCAGATAATTTCACCCATTATTTTCCTTCCTGGCTTTATGTTGAAATTTACCTTCCATAAAATCATCCACTTTTTATATGGGGAATTCACCACTCTCCTCAGTGGTCGTCCTTAAAGCTAAATGTGCCATTTCTCATCTGCTTTTTATATTTTTTTACTTTCAAAATGGTCCAAAATCACAGAAAACATGGTAGTATCCCAACGAGGTTGTGCTGTTCTGCAAGGGAGAAGGATCTTACTGAAAATTATAAGGTGAAAATGAGATTTTGTACTTAAAGGAGGAATGAGAGCACAGCATAGAGCAGGGAGGTGTAACAGAAAGAAAGGACATGAGTTAAAATAATCATATTTCATAGTCATTTAGTCCAAATTTTTTTTCTTTCTTCTGGATTCTTAGGTACTTAGTTGCACTAAGGACATTTGCCCTTAAGGGAAATTACAGATGTAGATTGGTTACAACACACATTGTAATTGAACAAGGCTGAAGTTCTTTAAATAAAGGTTGTTGTTTTTGTTTTTTTTTTAAACCTAAACCACTCACCTATATGAGAATTGAGGATGGAGCATGCAGGATTCTAGATTTTGAAGTGGAAATGGTGGAATCAATGAAAATGGTCACACATAGAGGAGAGCCAACCCATTTCTGAAATAAATATTGTTTGACATGAGAAAATGATCCAACAACTGGAGCTGGACTAATGTTAACATAAATTTGAAAAGTCTCCCTGCAGAAAATCTTAGATTCTCCAGATTCTGCTTGGATTTTAGTTATATTTTCAGAAAACTGCATTATTCTTAAAAAGTTTCATGTTCTTATCAGGATGTGAGTCCTTGAAAATCCTTTTTAACCTTTAGGAAGCAGTGAGATTTTCAGCAAGCACTCAAGCTTTGAGCTAGAAAATTTATTTTTTTTTTCCCTTCCCCCCCAGAATCTCCTTTGATAAATAACCAGAATTGCTCAAGTTCTAAAGTGGAACATCAAACATTTCTGCAAGAGCTGCTAAAGGATGATAATTGTAATGGGCAGCATCCCCAGAATCACTGCCTGCTTTGACTCACATCCTGTTTCACTCATGCAAGGTATGAAGTTTATACAAAGGATTAGCTGATGACAAACTTGCTCCTCTATGAATTACAAATGATGTAAAAACATCAACATTCAAACAGTGTTATCAGGTACTACAATTGATTTGCACTGCAGAGTGCAGGATTTCAGGTGTTTTTTCAAATTGCACCTGGCTCAAACCAAATGTTAAGGAAAAACGTGAAATTCTGACTGCTTCTGATGGAGAAAGATCTATGTTCTGTGGTAGTTTTTCTTTTCCATTTGAGATGTTGGACTGGTATGGATCACTGGTGACCATTTGATTGTGGCATAGAAAGAGATTTATTTATCTAAAACTCTCTGTAAATGAAAATATATGGTCCTGATATGTATAACATAGAGCCATAAAGACAGGGCCAGGTCTGGTTTATTCCCAATCTCTTATGAATTGAATCCCAGAATAATAAAGGACTGAAATATAGGGAGAGGGAATAAAATGTGGGATTCAGCTTCTGCATTACCTGGAAGGAGAATAACTGCTTCCAGGTATTTAACTATTCTATATTCTTAGGCAACCTGTCACTGTGGGACATCTGAGTGGCAGAGCAGAAAGAGTTTCATCCTTGCTAACATTTTCAAGAAATTGCATATATTTACACTGAACTTTAATTTATGAGCAGATTAAACTGCCTAAACACCAAGGTACTGTAATAGTGGATTAAAAAAAAATAAAATCACAAACAAAACAAACTGAAGAAATTGTTATCTGATCAAACTAAACTGAGATTGCAATTCTTGCTCTTCTGCTCTGGTTTTGTGCAGAACAGTGTTTAGCAAGTCAGAGTGTCACTGAGATGGCCAAGCTTAAAAAACCAATAAATGGCTGGTTCTTGAGACAGACCAGTGATGTCACCTGCATTTGGTGAGGGACAGATCACCATCAAGTGAGAGTAAAATGTGGGGACAAACTGGGAAATCAACTTGTAAAAACCTTGGAATTAAACTCAAGTTTATCTTATGCTCACAAATATATGGGGTGGTGGAATAGAAGAAGCCTATTTTTTTCTTTGAAACGATGTAGGGATCTGGAAATATCCATGATGTAGTAGTTGGGAACAAAAAAATGGGGAAAAAAGGTTAAGTTTCATGCTGAATACTGAAAGAGCATCAACAAGTTTGGCAAAACTCCTCAAACACTTTGGAGGTGGAGCTGGGATAGGCTGGTTTGGATGTCACTGTCTTTCCAAGCTCTTATCATGGCACCTATGATAACTGGTGATGGTAAAAGCTGTCATTTTCAGAGAGGTTTGAAAGGAAACTGAGCTAAAAACAAAAGAGATTTTCAGCTTGGAATGAGAATCTTTTGTCCTTGTTAAAAACCTTAATCAGTGCTATTCATGCAGGAGCTGCCCTGACGTGCAGATTGGTGTGGGATGTCCTGCTCAGTTTCCAGAGCCTCTCCTCAAGTGACAGGAGAACACATCACTGACTGGTTGGATGTCTGGGATCCATCTAGCAACATGAATTACATGAAGCAATTAGTGTTAAAAATGGGGTCTTTTAAACAGTGAGGAGGAACATCTTCTGCTTGTCAGACTTGTGATTTCTAGAATCATAGGACGGTTTGGGTTGGAAGGGACATCAAAGATCACCTTGTTCCACTCCCTGCCATGTGCAGGGACACCTTCCACTGTCCCAGGTTGCTCCAAGCCCTGTCCAACCTGGCCTTGGACATTTCCAGGGATCCAGGGGCAGCCACAGCTTCTCTGGGCACCCTGTGCCAGGGCCTCCCCACCCTCACTGGGAACAATTACTTCCCAATATCTCATCCATCTCTGCCCTCTGGCAGTGGGAGCCATTCCCTGTGTCTTGTCCCTCCATCCCTTGTCCCCAGTCCCTCTCCAGCTCTTCTGGAGCCCCTTCAGGCTCTGTAAAGGGCTCTGAGCTCTCCCTGGAGCCTTCTCTTCTCCAGGTGAGCTCCCCCAGCTCTCCCAGTCTGGCTCCAAGCAGAGCAGCTCCAAACCTGTCCCTCAATCCTGGCCCCTGAGAAGAATTAAATCCAAGCCAGTTCTTCAATTTCTACGTGCAGCTATTTCTGAATTATATGGAATCTCCAAGCAGAGCAGCTCCAAACCTGTCCCTCAATCCTGGCCCCTGAGAAGAATTAAATCCAAGCCAGTTCTTCAATCTCTACCCCACGTGCAGCTATTTCTGAATTATTTGGAAGAGTGTGTTTGTGTACCACATGTACCTGTATGTACCTGTAGACACACAGATAGATAAGTTTTGGCAAATTTATTGTCCAGGTGAATGTTTCAGGCCAGAGGTCACAAAGTAATAAAAAGTTCAGGCTGTCCAGTTCTCAGAATATCACAGAATCACCCCATAATTTTTGAAAAGGCAGATGGCCAAAATAAAAGAGGTTGTTACACTTCATCCCTCTGGCTGGTGGTGACTACTTTGGACTGCAGCCATATCCTAACAAAAAAGGAGTAATTTTTAAAAATTACATTAGGATTAGATTAATTTGAATTTTAAAAGGCTGCAATTACTCATTCTTTGGAGGAAAGAATGTGTTTGCCTTGAGATGCAGCAATTTTATATCTGTGAGCATTTTTAGTCATGGATCCATTGGATTTTGCATCATACTGGAAGAAAATGCACAAATGATTCTCTGGAGACTCTCCATTTTTGTGAACAAGTAATTGATTTGCAGAGAGGTTTCATGAAATGGTTATCCTCAAGGAGACATGTAAAGGACTCAGATCCTGGCCTTTCAGGCTGTGAGTGGCACATGTCTAAATATTTCTGTGATTTCTGGACAAGTCTTGTGTTGCAATGAGCTCCTGGCTTCTTGAAATAACACAAAAAAAGCCCCTGGTAAAGAAAGGCTTTTATTTCTCAGTTTTAGCTAAAGGAACTTCAATTGCTTGCACAGTATGAAAAAAAAAAAAAAAAAAAAAAGACATTACTCCTAGTTTCACAGAATTTATGCCTGTAGGATGCAAATTAGAAGTGTGACCATTTAAAAATATCCTGGAAATACTACTTTGATGGCTTTTCTCAGCACCTCAGTAT
The DNA here is from genome assembly GCF_017590055.1 of Onychostruthus taczanowskii. Classification (NCBI taxonomy): domain Eukaryota; kingdom Metazoa; phylum Chordata; class Aves; order Passeriformes; family Passeridae; genus Onychostruthus; species Onychostruthus taczanowskii. Next base: position 27,082,297 of record NW_024499239.1, on the reverse strand, counting down.
CAGTGACATGTTTGCTGCGTGCTTTAAGCTACTTATAAACTGCAGTGACCTGTTTCCTCTGACAAGCTTGTAATAATGTTTGTGAGTTATATAAAAAATGAGCATGGAAAATAGAGATATTCATGGAATTTGGAGCCAGAATGAATTTTCCTTATGCTCTTGTTCTTAATCAAGTAAAATTCCTTCTGCCCAGGAAAGAATGAAAAGTTCTTGTTATTATCAAAGTCCAGCTTTTGAAGGGTCAGAATGTTAAAAAACAGTGTCAGCATAAGAAGTCATCTAACAGAGAACAGCAAGGAAAAAAATTCAAGATATGAAGTATCTTGCAGGGGGCTTTAAGGATAACATTGAAAGGAAAGCTGTTTCTTAAATTTGGTCAAATATCTTCAGTTGTGTTTGTGAAAATTACAATTCCTCCTCTAGCAAACTCATGGAAGAAAATTGTTGGGTAGGACCTGCCTCAAGCTGTCAGAGGGAGAGGAGTGGGCACCTCAGAGAGCTTCACAACTTGCTGGATTCCTCAATGAGGCCTTTCTTCTTGGCCCAGTTTTAGATCTACAGGGTCTAAAACTGGGAAAAGGACAAGGAAGGGTAAGGAAATCATTTGGTCCTGAATAAAAATGGGATCATGGAATGGTTTGGGAAGGACCTAAAGACCATTCAGTTCCTACTCCCTGCCATGGGCAGGGACACATTCCACCATCCCAGGGTGGATCCCAAGCCCCATCCAGCCTGGCCTTGGACACTTCCAGGGATGGGATGTCAACCTGTAAATCATCTTGTTTCAAATAATAACAAAAAAAACTTGGGCTTACAAAAGTGCAAGTGAAATTACTACAATTAGCAAGATATTTTCCAGAGAGAGTCATGGCACCCAGAGTTTCATTCATGTGCTACAAAGAAATGCTAAACTGAGTCCTTCTGCCCTCCTACTCTTGCTCTCAGCAGCCACAGAAAAGCAGATATTCCTGAATGTTCCAGAATTGTGAATTTTTGAAAAATGGCAGGAGAAAGACAGGAAAAAGTTTTTTGCACATGCCCATTTTCTAGAGCATTTTCAATAGAATAGTGTCCCCTGAGACTTTCTCCAAGCTAAACAACCCCAGCTCCTCCTCACAGGACTTTTGTTCCAGACCCATCTCTCCAGCCTCTCAATGTCTTTCTTCAAGTGATGGCCCTAAAGTGGACAAAGGACTCAAAGTGCCTGCACACAGTACTCAAGGTGGTTTTCAAACCCTTGTTAATTCTTTTTTTCAAGACAAGAAAACAGATTTAGCTGAATCCATCTAAATATTTTATTGGTAGAAGGAAGAAAAAATAACTTTCATATCCTGCAATTTTAGTAGGATGGAGAAACTCCTAGGGTCCAAAAGCCCAGGTTTTAACTCATTTTCATTCCCCAGCTCTTTGATGTGCAACCAGAGAATGCTGTTAATTAAAGCAGGTCCCCAAAGGCAAAAATTGTTGTTGTGTTAAAAGCGAGAGAGGAAAAAAAAAAAAAAAAGCAACCTGCATCATTTCACATTGCAAGAAACCAAAGTAACACCCTTAAAAATTCATTTCCACAGAGTGCTCTGAAACCTGATCGCTTGTCCCCAGAAAACACAACCCCTGTGCCAGATATTCAGGTGGTGTTGATCAGTGTGGCTCACACAGGCACGGAGCAGGCTGTGATTCATGTAAACACTTCTGACCATGCCTTGGTGCTGTGGAAAACCACCACACCAGACCTGGGATCATCAGACAGCCCCAGAAACTTGTTTTCCATTCTTTTTGACCAAATTTGTTTCTGATTGACTTAATGTGTATTTTCTACTTTCATTCCAAAGCTGCCTGAGCTGTTGTTTTATAACAGCTTCATGCTACAGCATGTGGTTTTCTCCTATTCTTACCCCAAATGCTGTATGTAGTGTGTCCCTTTCAGCCCCACAAGTCCCCTCAGCTTTTCCATCATCCCTCAGCCCCAGTGTGGTGGCAGTTCCCATCACTCCTGTGACACTGATGTGGATGAGCCTGGAGGTGACACCAGCTGAGCAGAAAGGACCCTGACACTGCACAAGAACAGCTCAGCAATGACATCTCTCTTTATTTTCAAGTTTTAGGCACCAAGTGAAATTATAACCCCACATGAACCTAAATCTAACTCTCCCCCAGTTAAACCAGCACCCTGGGGAAGCTGGCTGCTGCCTGCCCCAGGATCAGGCAGCTGCCTGTGCTGCCTTCCTGCACTGCCAGAAGCATCTCAGAGCAGCTCTGCTCCTCGGAGACACTGCTCACAAGGAGCAGGAGCAGGAGCAGCATCAGACACCACTGAGGCAAACACAGCCAGGCTGAGCACAGCCAGTTTTGCAGCCAGCTGGAGATTTGCTCCAGGTGTAAGCAGGAGCCTGTGCAGAGGGTTTCTAGGAGCAGTGAGCTCTGATCCCGAGGCAGCTCATTGTCCCAGTAGTGGGGAAAACACAAGGAAAACATCCCATCAGATGCTCCCTTGAGCACTCCAGCACCACAGGGATGTCAGAGCAGCTCTCTGGGTGCTGCCCCATGGTGCCCTGCTCCAGGATGGAGGAGGGACCAGGGGGTGGCTGCAGGAATACAAGCAGCTGGCAGAAGATTCTATTCTTGTGGACTCTCCAGGATCCATGGGTACCAGTGTGTGGGGAAATCTTTGGCATGAGAGTGCTCTGAACAGTCTTGGTTGATCAGGAAGTCACCCAGCAGCTGCTTCAGATTCCTGCTCAGGTCAGGCAGTTCCTGCAGTGGAAACAGGGTGAGCCAAGCCAAAGACCTGGCAGCATTTTGTGCCCCATTGAGATCTTGATCCTCCTCCTCATCCTCTTTGCTGCTGCAATTGTCATGCTCAAGGCAGCTGCTGGGAGCCAAGCTGCTTTTGCATGCAGAATTCAAGGAGCACAGCTGCCACAGAGGCCCAAAAGAACCAGTCAAACACAGAGTGGAGGAAAGCTTTTTCCAGGACCCTCTGCTCAACCTCCTGCCACAGCCACAACATCTCCTGCTGCAGAAACCCCTCACTGCCACATCTGCTGGGCCACAACCACATCGGCCTGGAGATCTGTGGCTGCCCAGGCAGCCAGGGCATTCCTCTGGCTGCCCTGGCTGATTTGAGACCCTGGCAAGGAGTTCAGAGACCTTGTCACAGAGTCAAAAACACCTGTGCCTTCGAGTTTAGTCCATGGAAAAATTTAACCACTTTGTGTGAAGATGTACAAGCCACAAGAGTTTGAGTAGAATGTTAATTTTTCACGGGTAAAAATAAACAACCTTGAAAAGCAGAACCGACGAATCTTGACTTCTTCAGTTGTGGGGCTGGGAAAAAAGAGAATTTCTAACATCTCGGGGTCATCTCAACCATAGAAACCTGAGAGATGGCCAGCACAGCCAGGAGAGGATGACTGTCACAGCCATGGCCTGGGGGAGGTGGGAGAAATGTTTATCCAACAGAGATAACAGGCTTGAAGGGACTTCAGACCCTGGCTGGAGACAACACAGGGCCCATCCTGCCCAGGCACACCCTGATGGCCATCCCCAGCTGGGCTGTGCCCCATGAGAGGGCAAGAAACACCCAGGCAGAGTTATTGTATTTGCAGGGACCCTTGTGGCAGAGAGGAATGATGAATCTGACTCCATGTTCTCAGAAGGCTAATTTATTATTTATTATATATGATACTATATTATATTAAAGAATACTAAACTAAACTATACTAAAGAATACAGAAAGGATACTTACTCAATGCTGAAAAGATAATAATGAAAACTCGTGACTCTTTCCAGAGTCTGACACAGCTTGGCCCTGATTGGCCAAAGAGTGAAAACAACTTACAGCAGAACCCAGTGAAACAATCACCTGTGGGTGGGTGAACAATCTCCAAACACATTTCCCATGAGCACAACACAGGAGAAGCAAATGAGATAAGAATTGTTTTCCTTTTCTCTGAGGCTTCTCAGCTTCCCAGGAGAAAAATCCTGGGTGAAGGAACTTTTCCAGAGAATGTGAATGTGACACAGAGCGTCCCAAAGCCCTATCCCTGCCATGCCAGAACATTCCATGGAGCCAGGGGAACCTGGCCCATCCCCAAATCCTCTCAGGGCACCTGCCCCCCCTGGGAGCCCCAAGGACAGGATCATGCCCTATGGGACACAGTTCTTTCCCTGGGTTAGAAACATCCCTGTGCATCTGCCCTGTTCCCCATCCAGCCCAGCCTTGCTGAAAATATTTAGCAACATCCAATGGCTGCCTAAAATAAGAACTGTAACCAGTTTGGGCTGAAGTTTCCCATCCTGGCATTTTCCAGCAGTCTTTTTCTATTCTATTTAGCTTTCTTAAAGGTGGAATAATGCTAAGATGAGGAGGGGACAGTTGGTTCTTTTTTGTCCTTAATTTTTTCTGACGTGATTTATGTGCTTCAGGAAATGCCAATTAAAGAAATTATGTTCTGTTTGCCTTGCCTGAAACAGTATTTTTAAAGAAAAATCAGAACGAAATAAATCCACATTTACTTAATTGTTACTCAGCTCATCCTTTGACGCAAAGACTCAAAATCTATCAGACTCTCTTCTTTTCTATTTTCCTGCAATGCACATTATTACAAACATCTGAAAAGTCTTTGTCTGTTCAACGAAGAGTTATTGAATCATGCAATGAAGCACAGAGCCTGCACCGAACATTCTGTACCTCTTTTTTAAAGATCGTTATTCTACATGTAAAGCATACTCCTACCAGATCTCTTCTGCTGTTACAAGGATGAGAAGGATTTTTCTCTCACAGCTGGATTTCAGGCAGTAAAAGCACTAATAGCTTCAAGGAAAGGATATTGAACTCGAGAGTCCATAGTTAATTCAGTAATATTGTAGTACTTTAGGCTGAAACAAGACTTGCACAGCATATTTAGTTGGGGCCCTTGGAAATTAAAAATTAATTTTACAAAAAGTCCTTCTCATTTTTATCTAGTGGATGTGTTTGTGGCTTATTTTAGGGGAAGCTAGACAGGATTAGATGGTAGAAGGTAGCATACTGTGGACTAGAAGGAACGTAAATAAATGCCCAAACATTTCAGTGTTCCCTGGTGCCTCTTCTAGAAGGAAGGAGCTATTGGTTACATGCTTTAAATTTGCAAGTTTTTAGTTTAATTTAGTTACTTTTTTCCACTGCATGGTGGGAACTTGCAGAAAGTGATGCTTTTAAAAGTACAAATCCAAACCTTTAGTTTTGCAAAGCTGTGCATGAATCAGCTCCTTCTGCCAAGCTGTCCTTCCTAAACCATGGAATAATAATCCCTTACCAGCAAATCTCCTTTCTCCTTTTCAGGAGGTCACACTATGACTGCTTGTTCTTTCCCATCCTAGCTGTTATTTGATTTTAAATCAAAAGTTTCATGGGAATGCCCTGTTTACTAGGAATGTTGAGATACACCCCAGTGGATATCAAAGTAGGGTTCAACTCCCCAACCTCCAGCAGCAAGAGCATAATTTGTTTTGTTCAAATAGCATTAAGATATTTATATCTACTTTCTCCTACTCTTTTCTGGATGATATTTTTTTTAATATGAGAGAAAGTTGCCCCAGAGGGGAAAAGTTTTCCCCTTTGTTGACACGAGTGCTGCACCACTTCTGATGATTGAATAAAAACTGAACGTGAACATTTCACAAGGCAAAAGGATTATGAGTATTTTATACCAGACCCTAAAATATAAGGCAGCTTTACTTCCTGAGGAATTAAGTCATTTTCAGGAAAAAAAAAAATCTTCCTCTGGTAGATGAGTTTTATTTTTTATTTGTGTTTTACACTTTTGTTTGGTTTGAGTACACTGGCACCTAAGCCAGGTTATCTTTAATGTTTTAGCCATCTTATTAACATGCTTTCCAATCAGCCAATATAGCTGAAAAAGGTAATATGCCTGGCATTAATCCTTTCCTGCTTTTTTACAAACCAAACAAACAAATCCTGAATAATAATGTGGGATTTTCCGGTTTGGCTACAACCAGTTTCTTGCCATTCTCCTCTTTAAAAAAATTTCCATCTGACATGCCAGCAGTGCTGTCTTGTTTTTGTTCTCATATATAATTAGAATGTCAGGAAAAATAAAAGCTTGCATCAGTTTAGTGCTGAGACCAGGGCTTTTTCTTCTAGAGGAGCAGAACATCAAGTCCTCATTAGGATTAAAATCATTAGTGCATAAATACTCACTTGAAAATCCTTAATGTAAAGTGTTCTCTTAATGCTACGGAAGTATTTCCTTAATCAGGGCACTTTCACTTTTAAATCAAGGGTTTAATTACAGTTTTATCCAAGAAATATGGAAAAATTACCCAGCACATGAAACTGTGCTAAGGGAATGTTATGGGTTGGGTAAATATGATTGATAGGACCTGGACTTGGCCCCCAAAGTCCAAAGGAGTGGATGTATTAAAAAAATCCCAAAATATATTTTTGTTTTAAAGGTGTGTTTGTGAGGGAGAAAAAAAGCTGAGAATTATTGAACACTTCCAGGGATCCAGGGGCAGCCACAGCTTCTCTGGGCACTCTGTGCCAGGGCCTGCCCACCCTCACAGGGAGCAATTTTATCACATATCTCTTATTTACATTTCACTTTATTTTTAAGCACCAGAACTTTCTGAATGAAGGGAAGGTGTATTACTTTTACATTTTCCAATTCAGGGTTATTTTCCTAATTCTCACAAGAGGCTCCAACAATTGAAGCTCATCAGCTGACATTTAATGGCTTATTTGAAGTTGTCAACAGATTTGACAAATGTTTTTAAAATCCTGCTTTAGTGACAAAATTCTCACCCTACATGAAAGGGCAAGCACAGTAAAACCCCAAATACTTTCTAATTCTGTTTCAAACACAAGTGTTGCACCTTTGCCAACTCACATACATAAGCATAAAGCAGGTATTTCTGTAAGAAAGGAGAAAATTGAGAGCTTGATGTCTCTCCTCTGATAGTGCCATCCTTTCTGTTCCTGAGTCGTGAGAGCCCTCTAGGGTTAGTTCAGGCACTTGGTGTTTCACTAATTAGACCTCAGAAATCCCAAGAAGCAGCACACAAACTGTGCCACATCACATGGCTGGGCAGCCTCACTTCTGCCCACAGATACATCTGCGCCTGTAAATTTAAACACAATTTACATCTCTCTGCTCCTAAATCCTCAGCTTGAAGAGTTTTTGTCTTAAAGCCAACTTTGCCCTTCCCTAACAAAGTGGGATTCATTTTCAATCTTGCTACAGTTATTTTTTCCCCCTATATTTCTTACATATTATTTTTCCCCCCTATATTTCTAATATATAATATAACCAACTTTATTCTGTGCTGCAGCAAAGAGAAATCCCATTTTCTGGGTAAGACAGTTACAGAGTTGGGCAAGTTGTGATATTTAAGCACCAATGGGCAACGTACTTGTAGGAACTGGTGGCTTGCACCTTGTCAGGTTTAAGATGATGTTCACATTTTAAGATTCTTAATCTTAACAAGATTAAGACTTGTTGTCTTCTTTTATTTGTCATTATTACTATTAAAGCCCAGTCATGGCATTAAAATGTTGAACAAGTGTTGGGCTGAGCTGCAGTTGCTATCAAGCAGGTTCTTGCAGGACTTTTCCACATGTCTCTCCAAAGGAAATATTGGTACAAAGACAGAAAACAAAGATGGGCAATTCAAACCCCAACATAACCAGAACAAGCTCTGTTCCAAACTTTAGAAGTCTTGTTTTGACTTCACACATAAATCGTCAGTGAGGAGACACACACTGAAGAAAAAAACCAAAAGCACCAACAAGCAGCACAGCAAAAACAAATCCAGCTTTTCTGGTATTGCTGTTTACATATATAGGCAGAAGGTTCTTGCATAAAATTTCAGGTTAAAAGTACCAAAAGTGTCAGAAGCAGAACCATGCAGAGCCAAAGAGTGGGTTATAATTCCCTGTATTTCAGAGGCAGAAGTTTCACAATAGAGACAAACCATTTCTCCTGTGGTCTCTTCCTGTGTCTCAGAGCTTACACTTCCATCTAACCTCCATTTTTAAGTTTTCCCTTGCCAAATTCCCTTCTAAATGTCACATATTTTAACACATATGTAAGCCAGGTGTGGGGAAAGGGAAGCCAGTCAAGTGGGTGATGCTGTTACTCACAGTTCAATGCCCACACATATTTTAACACATATGTAAGCCAGGTGTGGGGAAAAGGAAGCCAGTTCAAGTGGGTGATGCTGTTACTGTTACAGTTCAATGCTTCAAAATACACAAACCCCCAGTATTGTGAAATACTGAAGTCTGATGTTGCATTTTTTAAAGTCAGATGTTAACAGCTGTAACAACCACTTTTTTTTTTTTTTTTTAATAATTAGGAAAAACAAAATCACTTGCAAGCCAGTTTGTGGCAGAAAGGCTCAGATAGCCACAGGCAAAGAGAAGGAATACAAAATGTGCTCTTCACATCAAAATCCCTTTAGAAGAAACTCAAATTACCACCTGATTTTGCTGACAGGGTGACTTGCAGACTCATGGAATCATTTAGGTTGGAAAAAAACCTCTAAAATCAGAGTCCAGCCATTAACCCAGCACTGCCAAGGCCACCACTGACATGTCCCCAAGTGCCACATCCCCATGGCTTTTAAATCCCTCCAGGGATGGGGACTCCACCACTGCTCTGGGCAGCTGTGCCTGGGCTGGAGAGCCTTTTGGTGAAGAAATTTTTCCTAATATACAACCTAAAGCTCCTTTCGCACAACTTGAGGCTGCTCCTTTGTCCTGTTACCTGGGAAGGGAGACCCACCTGGCTACAGCCTTCTTTCAAGTGGTTGTGCAGAGCCACAAGGTCCCCCCTAATCCTCCTTTTCCCCAGCCTGAGCCCCTTTCCAGCTCCTCAGCTGCTCCTGAGGTTCCAGACTCTTCCCCAGCTCTTTTCTCTTTCCTGGACAGCTCCAGCCCCTCAATGTCTTGTCCTGAGGGGCCCCAAACTGACCCCAAAATTCCAGGTACCTCTGCAATACCCAGCACAGGGGACAGTCACTGCCCTGGTTCAGCTGAGACAAAACTTGCCCCAGTATAAAAATGCTCAAAACCCCCCATATTTGTGGATATTTTAATGGTATTTTAACTTAGTGACTGAGTTTTAGACTTTCTAAACCCTTAATACCATCCAGCAGGTAAAACATGGGAGCCAGAGCTCAGCAGTAACAGAACATCCTGAATCACAACCTGAACATATTTCCCCACTCATATTCCCAAATCTCCTTTATCCCTTCCCCCCACTCCACGTGTGTAGTAAAGAGATATTGATTATTTTCTCAAAGTTTGCAGCTGAGGCACTAAAAAATGAGGGAAGGGTGGAGAGCTTTACTGCAAATTCCCACTGCTGTGTTCTCTGTGCTGGTACTTTCAGTCACATCCTGGAAAAAAATCTTCCTGACCTGTTCTCCTCACCAGTGTCCCTTCAGCTCCTGGCAGGAGGGGATGCTGAGCTGCAGCACATCCTGGATGCTCAGCTCCTTCCAGCTGAGCCAGAAGAGGGAGACCAAGGATGCACTAAGCCAGATGCCAGCTCCTTTCACTGCTCACCCTCTCTTTCAGGAAAGCCAGACTGCAAAGTTTGCACCTGTGTGAATGCCAATTGATGTAATTTATAATTTACAAAGCAGAGTGTTGGAGCTGTGCAACCACACTGTAAAAGAACCTGACAAGGGCTAAGAGAATTTTGAAATCCTCGAATTAAAACACCTGCACAACCTGCTAGAAATACAGCAAAACAGCCTTAACAAATATTTATTTTTAAAGTTGGGAAACTCATGTGCTAGTGGAAGAAACTTGTTTGATGTGTTTGTGGGCAAGATCACACCCACAGCTGCCTGCATTCCAAGAAAACAGGCCACAGCAAGCCAGGATATCCCTGTAATTTCCATGCTCTGAATATTTGGGATTTTCTGGGTCCAGAAATGGCTGGCAAGAAACCACTTTACCTGTTCCCTTGATTTGAATATGCTTTTATGTGCATTCTCCTTCTTTTGCTTATTGTATGATCATCTTTTTATTTACACAGTTGTTTGGGCAAATCCTAGAAACCACAAAAAGGGATCAAAGCCCCTCTGTAGTGATTGGTGGAGAAACACAAAAAAAAAAAATCCCCTGCCACTTGAATCCTGCAGTCTAAGCAGATTTGTACTCAGGGTAGATGAAAAGGTGGGTGCTGGGAAGGGCTGGAAGTGACAGCAAAAAAATCTGGTGACTTCTGTAGTAAGGGACCCTATTAGGACATTGTTCTGCATTCAGTTGCTCTAAGAACATTTAGGATTATGTGTGGGAATATCTGGAGGTATCTTGGAGGAAAGCACTTGTATAATTTCCCAGCCCCTTACACAGGATCTCATAAATGAACAGTTTTTTTGAAAAAAACATCTCCAAAGGATATGCAGCATCTTGTTCCCTTGCCATTAAAAAAAAAAAAAAAAAAAGGTAGTGTTCTCAGAGGAATGAAAACTGAAAAATAAGCATCCACTTCCCCATAACTCTGCTCCAAACTTCAGCCAAAATTTACCAGACCATTTCCACCAACCAAAAATTGCTTCAAGTTTTAAGGCAAAACTGGCAAACATTTTATAATCTCATTGAGAGGTAAATTTGCAAGAAACAGCACCACAAAATGTCAAAATAAATGTTTTACAGCAATTCTAACTGTGAATTTCCTTCACCCTATTCAATTACACTCCTTGCAGATGCTTGAATTTTGCATTCTCAAATTCTTACCCAAAGTTCACTAACAGCTATAAAAACACCCCATGTGGCTCAGTAGTTTTTGAATCTGGCCAGTTCCAAACTGTTTTTCTAGCTGATCAAAAAAGGTAATTTAGTAAATTCATTTAGCCATGGGCTTACCAAAGAGAACAGCTCTACCTCCTTCCTGATTAAACTTGGAAGATTCTTCAAAAAGATCGAGTTATTCCTGCTTTCTTCATTTTCCAACCTGTCAGTGCAACAATTTTGGGGTTTATGGGAAGATGTGGTCACCAGGACCCAAGGAAAGGAGAGGAAATTTCTCCTGGGCAGAGAAAGCAGCACTGTGCAGGTGATCCCTGCAAACAGCAGCCTTCCAACAAAAGAAAAACCCAAGGCAACATCAAGTTCTCCTTGTAATGGGAACAACAAGGCTGAAAATTAACAAAATCCTGTCACCGTGATATTTATGAAAAATCCTTTGCTAGGATTTTTCCCTCCTGGGAAGATGAGGAGCACCATGAAAGGAATATAAACAATAATGATCTGCTGCTGTGGTATGCAACAGGTGCATCTTCCATTGGTCCATGTGGATTGTTTTCAATTGATGACCAATCACAGCCACCCAGTGACAAGATTTTGTTGTTCATTCCATTCTTGTCCTTTCAAACCTTCTGATGATCTTTTCTCTCTATTCTTTTAGTATAGTTTTAATGTAGTATCTTAATATAATATATATAATAATATAATAAACCAGCCTTCTGAACATGGAGTCAAGCCTGGCGTCTCCACACATGGGGAGTTCCCAGCAATGTCCGCTCAGATGAAATGCAGAAAATCATTCTTTGGGTCACCAGCCCAGAGTCAGGAGCATCCCAATGTCAAGTCCAAGGCAGAATCACAAGGTTGGAAGAGACCTTCAAGATCATCAAGTCCAACCTGTTCCCTGACACCTCAACTAAACCCTGGCACCCAGTGCCACATCCAGGCTTTGTTAAACACACCCAGGGATGGTGACTGCACCCCCTCCCTGGGCAGCCATTCCAGAACTTTATCACGCTTTCAAAAATAGTCTCCTTTTCTCCAGGTGAGCACCCCCAGCTCCCTCAGCTGTCCCTCACAGGGTTTGTGTTCCCAGCCCCGTTGCCTCCTCTGGATATGCTCGAGCATCTCAAAGTCCTTCCCAAACTGAGGGGCCAGAACTGGACACAGCACTCGAGGTGTGGCCTCACCAGTGCCAGGGACAGGGGAAGAATCCCTGCCCTGCTCCTGCTGGCCACACCATTCCTCATCCAGGCCAGGAGCCATTGGCCTTCTTGGCCACCAGGGCACACTGCTGGCTCATGCTCAGCCAGCTGTCAAACAGTACTCCCAGGTCTCTTTCTGCCTGGGCACTGTCCAGCCACACCGTCCCCAGCCTGTAGCGCTGCAGGGGTTATTGTGGCCAAAATGCAAGACTGAACTTGGACTTGTTAAACAACATTTGTTTGCAAAAATTCATGTCTGCATTGATGCAAACACCACAAAAACTGCACCTGGTGTGAGTGGAGACAGCAAAGGGAGAGAGAATCAGCAGCTTTTTAGGTGCTGAAGCCTGATGCTCAGATGCAGCTAAGACTTCCAAATCCCACTTTTTCCCCCCTCACATGTCCCCACAGTAATTTATATTCCTGCAGTACTTAATTTTCTAACCGCCAGTGGGCACAAACACAATCATCCAACTGCTCACAAAACTTAAGTGACATCCCAGGTTCCCTGGGAAGATTCCTCTTCTGGGGCTTTTCCAAAGGTAATCGAGAAGAAATCTGGGATTAGCCCTTTACACAGAGCCCTTATCTGGCTTTGCCCCACTGTTAGGGGACTCTGAAATTTGGAAAACCTGTTTTTGTTTTCCACTGTTGTTTGATTGGAAGCAGAAAACAAACTATAGGTTTCCTGCAAAGAAGCGGCAAACATGAGGTTTGGATAAATTAAACACACTGAAGTTGCTTTGTTTTTTGCAAATAATTCAGTTTCCAGCACACCTAAGAACCAACAAGCCAGAAGATGAGTTACTGTTTGGTCATTGTATTTTCCCAATATCTTGGCAAGGGCACAAGGTCAAACACTTCTTCCAGTGAATATTTATTTATCCAAAATGGAATTACTTCAGGTGAAGACTTAAAGAGATATGTTTGCAGGATGGTCTGAGATTCATAATTCTTTTCTGGGATTTAAAAGCCATCTTCCAGAACTGATCAGAGAAGAGAACCGATACCACATCTTCTGTTTTCCACATGGTCTCTCTCCTCTTCCTTCTCCTCCTGCCTGGTTATCTCCTCAAAGGGGTAGAGGCAAGTCTGGCTTTAATATTCAGCACAATCTGAGAGCTCACAGGTGAAAATCTGAATCAAAGATAGTTTATCTAGGACCTATCTCTTCTTATTTTTGTAATTTACTACAGATCAGTTGCCTAAATGCCTTCAAATCTGGACCTAAAGCTGCAAGGATTAGAACACTGATAACTAAAATGTCATCTAAGAGCTGAGTCACGTTCCTAAATGTCTTTGAAACATTAATCATGCATTATATGGCACAGCAATAATTTCTTTTCAGTCTTTTTACTGCAACACTACATGACGGAAAAATCTCTCAAGTGGTTGCATAGCCTAATAAGGCAAGGAACCATCTCAGCAAACAGAAAAAAACACAACTGAGCACTAATGAAAGAAATTACAGCAAAAAGGGGCAGGCACAGACTGCATTACACACACGTCAGGAAGCGATTTAACAGCTGAGTAACCAGAACCGAATGATTGAGACTTGATCCCAGGAGAAATGAAATATTGTGCTGTGCTGACACCTGCTGCACAAAACCATTCACTCAGGAAACCACAGCTCCCCACGGTGCATTCCAAAGTGCAGCTTCCCAGCCCAGACAAGTTACCCTGAGGCCTTTCAGAACCATCTGATGTTTGCAAAGCACTCAGAGGCAACCACAGTGTCTGGGAGTGACACCTTCCTGAGCAATTCAGCACAGTACATTTTCATGTGTTTACAAGACTCACCCTGACACATCAAAGATATAATTAGAGGCTTGGGAGGAGGCTTTTTCCCAAGGACACAAGTGGCAGTGGAAGTGCTTGTCTGAGGAATATACCTTAAAATTGATTTCTTTTGCTTAGTATTGTTTAATTTTGAAGCTTTGAATGTCAAAGGTTTGTGGAGAACAGAGTCAAAGAACCACAGAACCATCAAGCATGGAAAAGACCTTCAGGAATAAGAAACCCAACTCAACCCAGCACTGCCAAGGACACCACTAAACCGCATCCCCAAGTGCCACACCCACACAGTTTTTAAATCCCTCCAGGGGTGGTAATTCCACCACTGCCCTGAGCAATCAACCCTTTCCATGAAGAACTTTTCCCTAATATGCAACCTAAACCTCCCCTGGCACAACTTGAAGCTCTTTCCTCAGGACGAGTGACCCACACCCACCTGGCTCCAGCAGTTTTAGTTGCAAAAATTGATTAATTCCTTGGGTCTTGTTTGGCCCAGGTCACTCCTCAGGATTAAACCCAGAAATGTTTATCATCTTGTTGTGCTCCATCAAATGCCCAGGAATTTACAGCCAGTTAGGAAGCAGCCTTTTCCATAAACACAGCCACATGCAGTTCTCTCTTTTTGCACCTTAGATCTTTTCAAACAACACTCTTCTTTTTAAAATAAAGAAACCCAAAATATCATGAACTCTGTGTATCCTTACTCATGCTTTAGAGCCCTTCTTCTCAGTGACCATAAAGTTTCGTGTAGGTGAAAGAACAACCCACCCGCAAGCTTGTGATGTGAAAAGAGCCATTTCCAAGTAGAGGCTTCATCTTCTTCTTACATCAATTAAAATTTTAAAAATTAACTATTGCATCTTCTAACCTCCTTTAGACACCTTCTCTTTAGCCCAGCTGTGAAATGTATACCTGGCCACTCAGATTGGAAGAACAGATTCACCCAGAGGTGATTCTTCCCTCTGCTATGGGAAGAGAGTGTGCTGTAGCCAGATTAACCACATGGCCTTGATTTTTAATTAAAAGATGTCCTTATTTTTCATTCTTTTCTTTTAAACACCCCCATACTTCACCAGCCTTTTGCTATTTAAGATTCTGTGCAGGAGAGGCATGCTGCTAACAAGAGCAGTTCCCTGTGACTACCTAAGCAGACCTGGTGACCTAAAATATACATTACACCAAGCAAACATCTCCTAACAGCAAGCAGTGGGCTTGTTTACTTCTCTTGGAGCTTCCTTTGTTAGGTTTAATCCTTTTTGGGTAATTTTTTCAGCTAACTAATTTATAGCACCATTTTCAAAATTGAAGCTCCTTATTTCCATTTTCCCAACACCCTACACCTCAGAGTGCTTTTGGTTTGCATTTAATACTGGGTTCAGATAGCACATGTAGAAGAAAAAATAACTGCCTGTTAAGACTATCACGTACCTCATTTGATACAGAATTGAAAGCACCCAAAACACTACAAGAACCTCATTCAGTTACCTCTTGCTTTCTCTGCCTATATCTAATCATTAGTTCACACTAAACACATTTTACTCACAATGACTAATCTTCCCCTGAGAATCCTTCAGTAAATTTTTTTCTCCCTTAATCCCTTGGACACTTCTATTTGTTATCTCAGGCACCTCAGCCCAGCACTCCCTGAGAGCAGCACATGGGAAGCTGACAGCAAAGGCTTTAAACCACACCTCAAGCACCTTTAAATGAGGTGGCTCAGCTGTCAGAGCCATCAGAGTGGATAAAGAAAGGCAAAACACCTGGGGCTGAGTCTCTGATGAGCCTTGTGCTCTGTTAACTCTTTTACAGCTGTTTCCATTGCTTGGAAACGCTGTAAACACTCACAGGTGACTAAAGCTGTGGGTTTTTATCTGGACTTCAGTGTCAACCCAGGTAATATCAGAAACTTGTGGTGCTTTCAGATAATCTTTCTGAGTTATTTTGTCATCTCTGCTAGAGAGCTACAGCTCTCCTGATTTTGTGTCTTTATGGCTGTTATGAAGTGTGAAGGTTGCAGATTGTCACATCTGCAGAATTTTTCCCTCCCACACTCTGCTGGACTTGGGGAAGTTCATCTGAGCACGTCACTTCTTGTTTGTGCCTCTTCCCCTTTGCTGTTATATGAAACGAGCTCTTTGTCCTCCTTACAAGCTGAGCAATCCCCTCGTGGTGTTCTCTCCTTCTCAACTTGCCTGCTGTTTATTGTCATGTGGTTACACTGGGAAAGAGGAGAATCCTTTCATTTTGTATTTTTACAGCTCAGCACAGTGGGATGATGCCCCGAGCCAGAGGCTGCAAAGATGTAAAATAATCCAAGCCAGCAGCATGGATATGGCAGTATTTCACCCCAGTTTTCATCCAAATTGTGAAAGTTATTTAATGTCCAACACTCCCTAAGTTTGGGCAGTGTCATGAGATTTGAGACATGTGGGTTTTCCTGTGAGGATTAGAGGCATGCACCTCCCCTCTCCATCCCAGCAGGGAAAATGCCCACTCCTGTCCCACACTGTGCACTGCCACTTGCCAGGCTGCTGTGTGTCCCCAAACTCACTTTTCTTTTCTCCCTGTCCAGAGAGAAGCCAGTTGTACAATAAGGTCCTCATTAAGTGTTGCTTCCCATGACTCCTGGATATGTAAAGGAGATATGCACAGCTTTAAAGCTGCTTCTCCCTGTCCAGAGAGAAGCCAGTTGTACAATAAGGTCCTCATTAGGTGTTGCTTCCCATGACTCCTGGATATTTAATTTTATGCACAGTGGCACTGACTCCAGTTTTTCAGGCAAACAATTGAAGGCAGCAGAGGGGATGGTGGTTATGGCTCATTTGTACATGGACAGATCCAGAAGAAGGCAAGTTCCCGCCTCTTAATCCATAAATCAGACATAATTTGCCTCAGAAACATGAACTGTCTCTCT
This sequence comes from Onychostruthus taczanowskii, assembly GCF_017590055.1. NCBI lineage: Eukaryota > Metazoa > Chordata > Aves > Passeriformes > Passeridae > Onychostruthus > Onychostruthus taczanowskii. The sequence goes on along the minus strand of NW_024499239.1, from coordinate 27,065,622 downwards.
AAATCATGATGGGGCTTGGAGCAACCAGATCCAGTGAAAGGTGCCCCATGGCAGGGGTTGGAACAGGATGGTCTTTAAGGTCCCTTCCAACTCGACCATTCCATGATCCTGTGAAAGCAGAGAATGCTCCCTATCCCACCCATCATGCATGGAAACACATATTTCTTGTGTTGAATCACACTGCACAGCAATTAATATCAGGAGAGAGCTCAATATTTCCATAGAGGCTGGTTGGCACTGTGGGATTGTGAGAGCAAGTAAGGGGTGAAATTAATGAAATAAATGAAATAAATGAAATAAACAAACTCGATCTGGGTCACAGACAGGGTCAAGCAAACAGCTCATTAACATCCCAAAGTGGCCTTGTCCCTGCCTGGCTCTGCCCTCTCTGGTGTTACTGAAAACACATTTCAGTGGCTTCACCCTCTGCTTCAACACTTGTTTTTGCAGTGCAGGGAAAGAAAAGCAATAGATTTTAAAGGGACCTTAAGCTGATTACTTTTTCTTCCCTCAGCTACTAGTAACTGAAGATGTTCTTGCAGGAAGTGGATTCAAATGTGGACATTTTAACATTTAAGAACCCTCAGAGGAGTGAATAGTTGCTTAGTGAGCAGTTCACATCCATCTCTGAGTCCAGAGATTAAGAATGTGTGTCTTTTGTGGCCAGTGCTCATGAGATCCTGTCCTTCAGCTCAGGAATGGACTGAGCTCAGAGATAATCCCAGCTAAAGCCTTTCAGTAAACACAAGTCAAGAGATTCTCCATGTAATATTTGTAGAAAGTTTGGCTGGTATCTTCCCCCTGGTGCTCACAGCTGCAGCCTTTCCTCAGTTAACTGTGCCTCCCCCTTCCACCAGCACAGCTCACGAGTCTGCGGTGGGGAAAGCCAAGTCAGAATTCTTGAACGGGGCACACATTTCTGCAATTAATAAATCTTCAGTAAGAGATGTGATAAGCTCCCAGGATCTTTCTCTTTAGATGCCTCGAGATCTGAGCTCAGCAGGGACACTGGTGACTTCTGGCCTTTGGCCCTTCCAGCGTCACTGGGGAGTGGAGTCAGCACCCTGGTATGAAAACAGAGTGAGAACTGGCACTGCTTTCCTCATTTCCAAGAGCTCCAGAATAGACCTCTGGAGGAAAGGACAGTGAATCAGGTCCCAAAAGTGTGTGGAGCCACACTCCAGTACCTGGTGAGCGTCCAAGACTGGTGTGGAAAGAGCTGCAACGGTTCAGTCAGTGGGAATGATGGGCTGTGATTCCTGCAGAGCTGCACATCCCCAACATCAGAGGGATGTGGAGCTGCTGGAGACAGTCCAGAGGAGCCCATGGAGCTGCTCCAAGGGCTGGAGTCCCTCTGCTCTGGAGCCAGACTGGGAGAGCTGGGGGTGTTCACCTGGAGAAGGCTCCAGGGCAACTCAGAGCCCCTTCCAGGGCCTAAAGGGGCTCCAGGAGAGCTGGAGAGGGATTGGGGAAAAGGGACATGACAAAGGGAATGGCTTCAGACTTGCAGAGGGCAGGGATGGATGGGATATTGGGCAAGAATTTTCCCCATGAGGCTGGTGGGGCCCTGGCACAGGGTGCCCAGAGAAGCTGTGGCTGCCCCTGGATCACTGGAAGTGCCCAAGGCCAGGTTGGACAGGGCTTGGAGCAACCTGGGACAGTGGAAGGTGTCCCTGCCCATGGCAGGGTTGGAACTGGTTGGATCTTTGATGTCCCTTCCAACCCAAACCTTTCTGGGATTCTGTGATTTTTTGCCTGTCTTGTGTAAGATCATGACACACCTGGATTAGAGCTGCTCAGGCCCACAACTCCTCAGATTTCATTAAAAAGAGATGGCTAAAGGGAATGGAGAAAAATCTCATAAAAAACCTCCATTTGGTTATGTTCAGAGGTCTCCATGAAACATTTTATCAATACTAATCCTTCTATTTTGAAAGAAAAAAAAATTCCAGAATAATCAACCATTGGGCTTGGATCCTCAACTATAAACCTTCCACCCTATCATTTTGTTTGCTTTCAGTGGTATGTTCCATTAAGCAGTGACTGTGTCTGTGATTAAAAATTATTGCTTATCTTCATGCCTCATTTCATATTTCCTGTATAGACATCCCATGCTTGAAAAACAACATAGATCACCCCCAAAATTTTCACTGAATTATTCTGGTGAGCAAGGATCATACGTATTTTATTGTCCTTGTGGTGTTTGTTGTCTTTCAGGGAGAAAAATATGAGATATCATAAAGAAGACACAAGGGAGTCCTGAAATCAAAAACAGTTCTTCACTGGCTTAGGACATTTGTTGCACTTGAAGTAAAATTGTCAGAGATGCTTTCTCAGGAAAAGTTATCTTTTTGTTCCTCAGGCATCTTTAATCTATTTAATCTCTGCCTTTTTCTCTTCATTTTGTTTCTCCTTTTTTTTTTTTTTTCTTTTTTTTTCCCCTCCCTTCCAAATATAGAATCACAGAATTGTTTGGGTTGGAAGGCACCTTAAGGATAATCTTGTTCCAATCCCCTGTCATGGACAGGGACAATTTCCACTTGACCAGATTGCTCCAAGCTCTGTCTAACCTGGCCTTGGACCTTTCCAAGGATGAAGAGACATCCTACTAAAAGCTCTCAGGCTCCCAATCTGGATACCAGCAATAGGGAAAAAATGTCTAGATCTATGTGGAATTAAAAAGATTTAAATTTATTTCTGTCAATCTGCTGAGATTCATTCTTTAAAAAAAAGAAAACCAACAAAAAACCAAACAAATTCAGCCTTTCTGTTTGCAAATAAATTTAAAAATAGCTAAGATTTTAATTTCTTCCCCTTTCTTTACCTGTCATCCCATACCACTCAAAGTGTCAGACTTCACACACGGGTTTGTCTTAGTTTGAAACCCTTCACAGCAGCTTCAGAACACAGTGAGAGAGATGTCAGGTGTGGATCAGGACTGACCTTTTCATCAAGAGCTCATTCTCTTTGTTGTTCCCAAAAGTCTCACAGCCAGTTGCATGCACTGATTTTGTTTGCAAAGAGATCTAGAGGGTGATAATTGGAAAAGAGATTGACCCGGGCAGAACAAATGTGTGCTGCAGCTGAAACCAGCTCTTAGGGGTTTGTAAATGTGACCCTGAAAGGAGAATTACATTATATCAGAATTAATAACATTTTTCTTTAAGCACAGAGAGAATCTAATGCTGGAAGGTGGCTAAATTATTTACTCTCACTGTGACCAAGCACTTTTTGGTTCACCTGCCTTTTCCTCATGTTGCCCCATAACCTTTAGGGTAGAGGAAGAAGATGTGCTTCTGGCTGGTCCTTAATCTCAGTGCATGTTTCTACAAACTTCAGGAAATTAAACTTGCCACCAAGCTATGGAACATGCAAAGAGCTTCTCGTTTAATGCCTGAATAAATGCTTTCACCCCAGAAGGCTGGGCAGGAAAGGAAAGCAGCCTTGCAACAATCCTGGCAGACCTGTGGTTCTCAGCTCCCACCTCAGACCCTGGCACTACTGCATTTGAATTAATCCGTTCCTATTTTATGTACAGGAAATATTGAACCAGAATTGAGAGGGCTTGAAGGGACCTTGGAAGGCAAATTTGTCCATTCTCCTGCTTCAGGACAAGCACAACTTTGTGTAAACCCATTCTGTCTACTCTGAGAAACCTCTGAGGCTGAAGATGTTCCTGCTGTCTCAGCTAATCTTTTTCAGTCCTTTCTTTCTGTGACCATCCCAAACCCCAGTTAAATTGTTTTGATGTTCTGGATGATTAAAGGCAAGACATTAAGCTGATAATCTGATTACATTTGCCCATAATGTGAAGCATCCTGAGACTAAACATTGTCCTCCTGAATTATGAATATCCTTGTCTCCTTTCTGAGAAAAAGTATCTCTCCATCCTCCTGGATTCTTGGGGGTGCCCAGTGCAGGAGCTGGACTTGACTATCCTTGTGGAACCCTGGATATTCCATGATTCTGTGTGAGGTGTGCTTCCCTTGCCATTGTTGTCCTTCACAGCTCATTTCTAGCCCAAGAGCCTCTGGAGCAAGCCTGGCTCCGAAATCCCATTTGAACCTGGAAGCCCAAAGCTGAGGTTTGCAGTAAAAGCCAACCACGGCCCAACTAATAAAAATCTGCACCTGTGGGACACCTAATTACTTCATCAAATCTCCTCTAAATACCATTCTTATTAGGACAGAATAATACATAAGGTTGAGAATTCCTAAATTTCCAAATAATGCTTTGACAACATGACTGCATCTGACCAACAAATATATTGGTCTGACCTCTTTAACCCTCCAGTTTCCTGCAAGATTCTGAGCAAAGACCCCCTGAACACAAAAAATACCAAGTCCAGCTGGGTTTTCTTTGCCCCACCAGGGATTTCAACCACTTGCAGAAGGACATTTTAATCTATTCAGGTTTTAAATTAGCCTGTTTTAAATACCCATGAAGTAGCATAAATTGGGATTTCTATTTTGGTTTAAATCACCTTTATCTTCAGTTTCATGTCTTTCAGTTTCTTTAGTAATCCTGTGACTCAAAAAAATAGAGCTATTTTTTATGGTGAAACCCAACAATGTGCAAAAAAATATGATGGATTCAACAGAACAGTTCTGGGTAAACAATTTTTGTTTTTTTCATGTGGGTGAGCAACTCTGTAAATTTCCATGACCAGTAAACCTCCGAAGGACACTTTTTTCCTCCAGATTTATAACAAAATTCTGCAAAATAACCATATTCCATTGTGTTTGCTCAAAAGGATTGTAAAATTGTGAGCTGAGCCTGGCATTTGGATCTGATGCAGCCTGTAACAAGATGCAGATACAGGGAATTCTTTTGGGCAGGCGCTCAATGCCAAAAACCTTAATTTAGTCTAATACAGACACATGATGCAGAATGTGCACGAATGGTTTAGTGAAAGTAATTATTTGAGTCCTGGGGCCTTTTGAAGGGCTTTAGGGTAAAAAGGGTGAGAAAACAAGAGGGTAAATAACTCTAGAGATGTGACCAAAGTAAATATGTAGAGCTCAGTATTTGAACTGCTTGCACTGAGCACATCAAGATCACACTGGAAAAAAACAGATAGTGCAACTTCAGAGTACAGCAGATTTAGGTGGTTAAATGACATTGGAAATCTTTGCCATGAAAACCTCTCACCTACAAAATCCAATCACAAATTCAAAAAGGAAAACGTGGTAGGTTTTTCTTCATTGTTACCGTATAATAGGAGTGATTTTATTATGGAAATAAAATCCTACTTCCAAGTAGGAACAAAATAATAAATGCTACTTGCAAACTGAAAGAGGAGAAATTTAGATTACATATATGGAATAAATTCTTCCCTGTGAGGGTGGGGAGGCAGTGGCCCAGAGAAGCTGTGGCTGCTCCTGGATCCCTGGAAGTGCCCAAGTCCAGGCAGGACAGGTCTTGGAGCACCCTGGGATAGTGGAAGGTGTCCCTGCCATGGCAGAGAGGGGAATTAGATGATCTCTATGTCCCTTCCCACCCAAACCATTCTGTAACTCTGGGATTCTCTATAAATCATTGGGAGGGTTTTGATGCAAGTAGCAACATCTCCCCTCTGATTACTGTGTGTGTATCACTAATACACACTTTATAATAATTTTTAAAATAAATAAAATGTTTATCTCATGTTTTGAAACTTCTTTAGTTCATTTTTTCCTCTCTACAGACAGTCACCAAACCTGTGGGTGTCGTTCTCTCTGATCTTCCCCTGACTGTCACCTTTTTGGCATTGACTCAGTGCTTAAAAGAGAAGTGTCTTCAGAGAGAACACAATAGGATTTGATGAACCCCATGAGAAAATTGCAGAAGGGAAGAAATCAGATTCAGTTTGCCTCATTTTCACAAAATGCAGACAGACAGAATGCATCTGTATAAAATATTACTCATAATTTTTAGCCAGATGATGACAAAGCAAAAGTGAGAACAGTATGTTTCTTATGACAAGTGAGACCATTTCTGGGAGACAGAGCAGGCCAACAAAGAGGCTCTGTGGGACATTGTCCTGATTTTGGCCAGGATAGATATAATTTCCTTCCCAGTAGCTGGCACAGTTCTGTGTTTTGAATTCAGTATAGGAATAATGTTGATAACACATTGATGTTTTAGTTGTTATGAAGTCACGCTTAATCTACATCAAGGACTTTCTGGTTTTCCACAAGTATAGGAATAATGTTGATAACACACTGATGTTTTAGTTGTTATGAAGTCATGCTTAATCTACATCAAGGACTTGCTGGTTTTTCATGTTCTGGGAGGGAGCGTGGCCAGGACAGCTGGATAAATTGGCCAAGGGAATATTCCAGTCCATAGAATATCATTCCAAATATTTAACCTGGAAGATTTGCTCAGGAGGGGACAAGGGGACAATCACTGCTGGGGGAAGGGCTGGTGGTGAACAATTGTATTGGGCATCACTTGCTTCTCTTGGTTCCCTTCTTCTTCTTCTTTTATTCTTCTTTTCTTCTTCTTTTCTTCTTCCACTTCTCCTTCTTCTTTCCATTCTTCTTCATGTCCTTCTTCTTCCTCTTGTCCTTCTCCTTCTTTTCCTCCTTCTCATCCTTCCTTTATCATTATAATTATTATTTCAATTATTAAACTGTTCCTATCTCAACCTATGGGGTTTTGTTTTTTTTTTTTTTCTGATTCTCCTCCCCATCCCACCAGGGAGGGGAGCAGGGGTGGGGTGAGCAAGGGCCTGTGTTGTACTTGGTTGCTGGCTAGAGTTCAGCCACGACAGACATCTGTGGCTGGGCTATCAATCCCTTTCACAGCCAGGGAGTATTTAAACTCTGGTGTGAATTTGCACAAAAGGTTTCACGGTTCAGGCCATCAGCAGTGTGACAGACTCTTAGAGTGAGAACTGTGATTGCAGGGTGAGGAGTGAGCTCTAAATCAGGAAGAACACCAGCCTCCTCTCCTTGAGGAAGATGATGTGATCAGTAAATCCAGGCTGAACAGAAGGCAGAGGACTGAACCAAAACTGACTTCCTTTAGAAAAATTGCCTGGTGCAACAGATGCAACGCAATGCATCCCATAACTTCTTCAAATTACCAGCTGAATTGAAATAATGCAGTAGTTTATTTCATTTTTTGCATGTCAGACACAACATTTGGCCATATGAAATCAGAAAGTAAAGAAATAGTAAAATGTGTAACGTAACAGTCATTACAGCACTGAGCATGTGAAAAATTTAGCATTTTGTCATGGAAGGATGAAGAAACCCTTCAAACAAGAAGCTGAAATTTGTCGACATCTACTGAACATATACATTTGGAACATTACTAGGCTGGTGCCCACATTATGCAAAATCTACCAGGACAATCCTGGAGAAATAAAGAAATGAGCTGTAAAATTTTTTTGGTGGCTGTGAAGTGCCATACACTGATAAACTATTATCAAAAAAACCCAATGAAACAAAAAACTTGATTATCAGCATTACTTAGAACAAGAATACATTATTATTAGATAATAATTACAACAATGTTACTTTTTCTGTGGAGAGATAAACACAAATGCAGAACAAATTTTTAGGTTGGGAAGGAAACTATTAGTGAGAAAGAACAGCTGGAAAAGTTAAACTAGGGGTATTCCAGTGGCTGGAAGGACAGAGATTTTTAAGAGTGAAACAAGGTCCCAAAGGAGTCAGCAGAACTTCCATCTTTGGCTCTCCATGGATCAAGACTGGATGTTTTTCTGGAAGCAGTGCAGGACAAGTGGATGGGCTCTCATGAGCTTTGCTCTGCAAGATGTCACCATGATTGATCTGCTGGTCCCTTCTGCCCATTAACTGGGTGTTTATTAATCACACAGAAGAGACTGAATTCCCAGAGCCCCATCCCAGCAATGCACAGAGCTCCATTAAAAACCTCTGCTGGATCATTCTTGTCCCATGATTAGTCTGACTCTGTGGGCCAAAAGCAATATATTTTCACAGTTCACTCTTCTCTAAACATTGGGACAGCATTTCAATGTGACCTTTCATGTTGACCTTCATATTACCCTCACAGTTTTTATTTTTCAATTCCTTTCTTGTCATTAAGGGTTATTAAAAGTTGTTTTCATTTGTGTTGTAGATTAACTTTGTCTCCAAGGGTCAGATTGTCTTTTTTATTTCTATTTTGACAATTAGTGACTTTTAAAACAAGTGTCTGTACATTGGTAAACAGAAAAAAAAGTTCATGAACTTGTAGACTGGTTTAACTTTTAAAACAAGTGTCTGTACATTGGTAAACAGAAAAAAAAGTTCATGAAGTTGTAGACTGGTTTGGATTGGAAGGAACCTCTAAAGATCATCTTGTTCCAACATGTTGAGCAGGAGCCCAAATAAAATCTTGTGTAGTGCTTTGTGCAGTGAAGTGTTTAATTGAAAATTAAAGTAAAATTTTAGTCCTTTCCCATTATAATCAGATAATTTTTAGTATTGAGGAGCAGATGGATAAATCCTTTCTGGTTAAGCACATACCATTTTCTCCATCAGCAGTTACAATTTTCTGTCAGATATCATCACACTGTGGAAAAGATTTCCTGAGCAACCCTTGCCGGAAGATGAAGTTTGCTAAAGAAATGCAAAATGCACAATTTTCTATGAGCATCTTCCCTCCTCTTTTTACTAGTAGGTAAAATCAACTTCCTCAGCAGCTACAAGCCTATCCCAAAGCTCTGTGAACTATCTCCTGATACCTGTGCCTGCTTTCCCCAAGTCAGCTTGGTTATCTTTTTTAAAAAAGATGTTAGAAATGAATTCACTGGTCCTTCACTGAAAAATGGTTTTAGCTGCTGTGTAGGCAGAGCTGTAAAACAGAGGAGCTGCTGAGTTAAGCCACCCAAACCCCATTCACCTTCCCTGCACAACTTTCCATTCTTTTATTGCTGCCCATCACCCTCTGTCTACCCAAACCAAGGTCACCACTGCTCTCCCAGGACAATGCTGACCCACAGACACTTTCTTCAGGCCCAGAGTCTCCTTGGGACAGGACAAGAGGAAACAGTTTCATCAGTGTCACATTCATATTCTCTGAAAAATCCCTTTGCCCGGGATTTTTCTCCTAGGAAGCTGAGAAGAAAAAGGAAAACAATTTTGTCTCATTTGCTTCACCTCTGTTTTGCTCATATGTGGATTGTGTTTGGAGATTGTTTACCCATAGGTGATTGTTTCACTGCATTCTGCTGTGAGTTGTTTTCACTCTTTGGCCAAACAGGGCCAGGCTGTGTCAGGACTCTGGAGAGAGTCACAAATTTTCATTATTATCTTTTTAGCCTTCTGTAAGTATCCTTTCTGTATTCTTTAGTATAGTGTAGTACAGTATTCTTTAATATAATAGAGTATAACAAAGTAATAAATTAGCCTTCTGAGAACACGGAGTCACATTCATCATTCCTTCCTTCATCGGGGCGCTCTGCAAATGCAATACATCAGGGGAGGTTTAGATTGATAACAGAAAAAAGTTTCTTCATAGAAAGGGTTGTTAAACACTGGAACAAGATTCCCAAGGCAGTGCTGGAGTCATCATCCCCAAAAGCGTTGAAAAATAATCCCAAATATGAGAATATGGCACATGAGGACGTGATTTAGTGATGAACATGGTGGTGGTGCTGGGTTGACAGCTGGACTTGGTGATCTCAGAGGTCTTTCCCAATCCTAATGATTCTGAGAGTCCTTGAGATGCCCATTTGGACTGTTCCTGCACTGGAGGGTGAGCACAAGGTGCTGTTCCCTATCAGCACCACAATCTCTTATGGCTGGCAGGGCTCTGCTGCAGCCAAACTTCCAAACAGTGCCCCAGGGAAGGGGGCTTGGTCAGGGGTGTGCAGCAGCTGGGTCACAGTGACACGAGAATCAAAAGAGGACAGCCAGCTCACTGGAATCTTCTTTTCCTTAGGACACCTTTCTTTACAAATGTGTCTGCATCTATTTTGTTTTCTTTTTTAAGGTGTTTGTGATTGAAAGAAGGGCTTTCAGTCACAAAATTCAGTTGGGTGCAGCAGAGAACCTCTAAAGTTATTTTGCTTTCTCTGTCCTTTTTTACTAATTCCAGAAGGTCTCACCAAGCAGGTGTCTTTAAAGATATTTTTTTTAACATAAATGTGGTTACGCAGAAAAGCAGAGGATGTTATTTCTTAACAAGATTTTCTTCTACTCCCTTCCTGATAATGACTCTGAGAATGAAAGTAATTCAGACTGACAGGTCCTCACTGCCTGTAGTTCAGCATGCAGAGAAATAGCAAAAGGCTCCCTGAAAGTGAAGTGATGAAAGCCACGACTGCTTCAGAAACACTCAGAGCAGAGGAACAAGATGGTGCTTTGAGCAGAACCTATTTCTTGAAATAATCTGACTCCAACAAGTGGATAAAAGTTTGTGTCGTTTCTGTTGCAGAATTTTGTTGTATCACATATAAGACTCTTGGAAGTTTTATTCCTGGAAAGTTCAGCTGTGACTGAAAGACTTGAGAGAGAGGGATTTAAAAAAATCCCCCAAAACCTCTGAGCCAAAGATGTGGTATAGAATTTAAACTCATTTTCAGAGGATCACATTTAAATGCATTGCACAGAGATGTATTTATTTTTTGAATAACCACATTACTCAAAGCAGTTTAGCAACAGGCAGGAGGGAACTGCCTCAAGACATTGAAAATGCTTATAATAACCCTGCAATGCATTTGGAAAGCTGTAAAAATAATAATAAAGCTTCACAATACCTGGTAGAGCTAAGAGAAAAGCTAAAACAAATGAAATATAAAGCAGAACAGTTATGAAATAAAATCTGGACATCTCAGGCTACACCCTGCAGTGTCTACTTTGGGAAAAAAAAAAAAGACATGATGTGGCTGATTGAAGTAATGATTTCACTGGAGTGAAAGATGCCAGGTTGATTGCCAAATTCACTTCCTGCGAAGTTTTCTGTGCTAAAAGTGTCTGTGAGGTGCTCCTCGCTGTGGTAGGGAGAGTGGCACATCCTCTCACATTGATAACACACTTTTCTCTGCCTCTGATAAGAAATTCCAATGACAACAAGGTAAGATTCCCACCCGGGGCAGCCTCATCCCCTCTCAGCCTTGGCAGGGAGTTCAGACAGCACACAGAGATTGTCTGTGATGGTCACAAAAAAAAACCCCAGCCATAAAATGTGCCTCAACAAAGCTCATCAACTCTGCTTCTGTTCCAGTAGAGACAGAAACAGATAGTTATCAGAAGATGAAGTCTTTGGCAACCATCTATCCCACAGGGTTTTTTTTTTTGATCTTAAAGAATTATTTCTTTGCTGTTTCTTTCCAGTCCCAAGAAGTTGCTTGCTGAGAAAACAGTGATTTAAGAGACTGTTCTGTCATCTTCTGTTGGGCTGTCAACCCTCAGTACTTATAAATATGGAATAAAATTTCACATATAAGTTAGCACATACAGATTAGAGTTCAGTTTATGTAGACAGAAGTACTTTCAACCACAGAAGATTTTTCCTTTGATTTGTTTTACAATTTCCCACCATTACCAGAGATTTTATTACACCTCTCAATCAGAATCTGGGATTGTGAAGATGATTGACACATGGAAGGATCTTCCACAAGGCTCTGCAAGGCCTTGGGAAAGAATAAAGTGTCTGAAACTGCTTCCACATGTGACTTTTTTTTCCCCTGGAATGTTTCTTGACCAGAGTAATGTCTTATCCCTGAGGTGATAGACATTCATGTGAGAAAAGCTACATCTCCCCAGAAGAAAGTGTGTCAGCATTGTATCCATGAAGAGTGTTGAAGCAAAAGATGTTTTAACAGAACAGACACGGACAGCAAATAGTTTCCTCTTCAGGAGTTTTTTATATAAATCCCATGAGGTTTTTGCATTTACCTATTTTGTTACGGACCATTTTGTCACATTAAAAATGGCCTTTGAGGCATTTTTAGAGAGCTATTACTCAATGTCAGGCTGGCAGGGATATTTCAGACACTGAGCACTGAGCACCCACAATGAAGATTGCAGCAAATAGGGCTGAACTCTTCAGAGACACAAAAAGGAAGAATTAGCAAAGGGAAAACTGCCAGGCTTCTCAGAGGAGCAGAAGTAATTATTTCATCACTGCTCTTGCTGATTCCCAGTCTGGGCTGTGTTTATAATAAACAGGGGAGTTGATTTACAAGAAATCCAAAGGGGTTTTTTCTGTGCAGTCCCTGAGTTTGAATATGTAAAATATAACTATAACCACCAGGACAGTGGCAATTATCATACTGGGGTTATTACACCTTCATTTCTTGCAGAGAATCTCCCTTTCAGTACCTCTTTTTCCTCTTTACACTCACCCTTCTCTTTGAATCTAGTAGAAGCCATGTAAAGATTGTTTTTTCACCTTAAAAGTTAATTTGTTCTCAGGCTTCTTCATCCTCTTGGTGTGCTCACAACTTCTGCACATCCCATGGATGGGTTCAATTGGCTCTTTGGACAATTCCTGAGGTTCATTTCCCACTAAGAGGGACCCATCCAGTCTTTCTCTCCACAAAAAGCCAAAATGAATAGAGGCTGCTGTCCTCTTGAGGCTTCTTTCGTGCAAACATTTATTTGCAAGGCAAAGGGATTTATTTGGCTGCACTGAGATTTTGGCCTTGTTGGCTGTTCCCTCTGTTCCTCTGAGGTGCAGCTGCCACCACGCCGAGACCAGGGTGACGTGATCCAATTCCACTTGTGATTCTGGGACACATGATCCAATTCCTCTTGTGATTCTGAGAGACCTGATCCAATACCACTTGTGATTCTGGGAGACATGATCCAATTCCACTTGTGATTCTGGGACACATGATCCAATTCCATTTGTGATTCTGGGACACATGATCCAATTCCACTTGTGATTCTGGGAGACATGATCCAATTCCATTTGTGATTCCAGGAGAAATGATCCAATTCCATTTGTGATTCTGGGAGACATGATCCAATTCCACTTGTGATTCTGGGAGACATGATCCAATTCCATTTGTGATTCCGGGAGACATGGATCCAATACCACTTGTGATTCTGGGAGACATGATCCAATTCCACTTGTGATTCTGGGACACATGATCCAATTCCATTTGTGATTCTGGGACACATGATCCAATTCCACTTGTGATTCTGGGAGACATGATCCAATTCCATTTGTGATTCTGGGACACATGATCCAATTCCATTTGTGATTCTGGGAGACATGATCCAATTCCATTTGTGATTCCAGGAGAAATGATCCAATTCCACTTGTGATTCTGGGACACATGATCCAATTCCACTTGTGATTCTGGGAGATGTGATCCAACTCCACTTGTGATTCCGAGTGCAAACTCCCAAACGAGCTCTAATGCAATCCAATTACATGAGGCAGGAAAGCAGAGCAGGAATCTTGATTAGCATCTATATGCATTAGCATTTGCAGCAGACCAGACAAAGTAATAAGCTGTTCCCAAAATAAGAGAGTGGCGTGCGTGGCACATGTAAAACAGTGATTAAAAGATTGTAGCTTTGTTGTCAGTGTCTGCATGTTGAAATTCTGCTCCCAAGGTCCCCTGCTCCATCCTCAGCTGCTCTGTGGTGTGTGTTCCCTCCTTGCTGCAAGGACAGCTGTGACAATGCTTTGGCCACATTCTTGTGGATTTCTGTCATCCTGATATTTTCTGAAAAATCTCTTTGCCCAGGATTCTTCTCCTGGGAAGCTGAGAGGCCTCAGAGAAAAATGTAAATAATAATTACCTGATTAGTTTCTCCCTTTTTTGCTGCTTTGGAATGTGGTCTGGAGATTGTTTACCAACTGGGCAATGTTTGATTGGTTCCATGTGATTGTTTTTATTTAATGACCAATCACCGTCCAGCTGTGTCGGACTCTGAGGAGTCAGTCGTGAGTTTTCATTATTCACTCTTGTTAAGCCTTCTGATGTATCCTTTCTCTTTCTTCAGTGTAGTTTAGTATAGTATTCTTTTAATATAATACAATATCTTAATGTAATAAATTAGCCTTCTAAGAATATGGAGTCAGATTCACTCATCTCTCACATCGTCCTGGGGGCCCCTGCAAACTCAACAGACTTCAGTGGAGCTGGATCATTGTACAAAAGCTGGAATATGTTTCTCTGTGGGTTCTGTTATTATTCATAGAATCATGGAATGGTTTGGGTTGGAAGGGACTTTGAAGACCTTCCAGTTTTGAGCCGCCCTGCCATGGGCAGGGACAGCTTCCACTAGCTCAGGTTGCTCCAAGCCCTGTCCAGCCTGGCCTTGGACACTTCCAGGGATCCAGGGGCAGCCACAGCTTCTCTGAGCACCCTGTCCCAGGGCCTCACCACCCTAACAAGGAAGAATTTTAAAATATGTAATCTAAATCTATTGTCTTTCAGTTTGAAGCCATTTCCCCTGGTCCTGTCACTACAGTTCCTGATGAAGTGTCCTTCTCCAAAGACTGAAGGGCTGCTGTGAAGTGTCCATGAAACCTCCACAACAGGAAAGTCATTTTTTGTATTTATATGGAATTTATTGTATTTCAGTTTCTGCCCATTGCTTCTTGTCCATTCAATGTGCACCACTGAAAAAAATCTGGGTCCCCATATCAGGTACTCGTCAGCTACCAACTCCTGTTGGTAAGATCTTCCCTCCTGGAGGACAAACAGCCCTAACTGACTCAGCATCTCCTCATGTGACAGCTGCTCCAAGCCTTTGGTCACCTTCAGGGGCCTTCACAGGATCCTCTCTCATGTGTTCTAGTTGCTCTTGTGCTTGGGACCCCAAACTGGCCAAGCAGGGAGGTCTCACCAGTGCTGAGTAGTGAGGAACCTCCTGAACCGGAGCATTTTAAGGGTGGGGTGAAGCCACCACACCTTCACATAGCCCTAAAACTGCCCCACGGCCAGGCCATCAGCTCAGAAAGGAAAGTCCTCACTCTGCTGTGGGCCTTGCACAGGTCCTTAGATCTGCCAAGTTGTGCCAGACTGGGCTTGTTTTTATTCTCAATCCAGCTAGGTTTCACAAAGAAAATTTCACCCACCACGTTGATTTCTACTAAACATGGGTCAAGAATTCTGCAGCTGTCTCCTGTGCTTGGAACATTTTAAGCACTGTCCTCTATGTTCAGTCTAAACAGAACAAGATTTCTTAGATATCAGCTGAGGGAAAAGTCCTCCAGGGAGATTTACTTGCCCACCTTTGATACATCATTGTCATTCCCATAGTAAGATTCCTTGGAAAGAAATTGAAACCTCTAGCCTGAGGCAAATCTTTCAGCTCAGAGTGCTGCCAACCTAAAATATTTTCTTGCGGCTTGGTCACAGAAGAAAGTCAATCCAGCCCAAATTCATGCAGGCTGTCTGTTCTACTTGTGAAACTCTAATATGCCTACAACAAGGCTTTCCCCCAGTTATTTAAAGGCTTTTAATTTTGCCAAAATATCACAGAATGTGCTCATATTTCCCCTCTTGGCTTGAATACAGCACCGGTTGTGTCCACGACAGGGGGAGGACACACTGTCAATATTGCATTGCTCCTGCTGGGGATGAGCCAAACAATTAAAAGAAATCAGTTTCCAGAATATTTGTTACTTTCTATGACTGAAAATTTAATATTTCTGGGGGAATTCTGATGTGCCTACATGAAGAAATTGCTGTATGGTAATGCTGGCTAAGAACGGGATTCCAGCACAGTTTCAGTCTCTTAAGTTTGTTTTTTAAAGAAATTGCTGTATGGTAATGCTGGCTAAGAACGGGATTCCAGCACAATCAGTTTCAGTCATTTAAGTTTATTTTTTATAATCCAAACCTGGATATCTCTCAGGGAATCTCAGGGAACCCAATCAAAACCAGATCTCTGACAAACACTTGGGTAGACAAAATGTAGATATATATTTTGCAAGTTCAATCATTCCCTTCCTTCCATCTTTAATTTCCCCTCTCTTCAGTGAGAATAAACCCATAAAGTCAAAATTAGGGGTGAATCACTGTTTTTGCAAACTCTCTGGAAATCTGTAAAAAAATTAATCTCTCAGAAAATATTTGGTCATTGGTTTACCTCACAGTTGTGGCTTTTGGGAGACCAAGATCCAGATATGATCCAGATAATAAAGATTGTTTTTCTTAACACAAAGGACTTAGAGATGAGAAATGTCAAAAACCTCCTACTGAGGTGTTAAGTTGCAAGTACTACTCCTCTTCCTTTTTTAAACAAGTGGCTTGGGAAAGTGATTCTGTCTCTGTGGGATTTTTTTGTTTGTTTGTTTTACAGAAAGGTACTAATATATTCACCCACTTCAGGCTGCCACCAGTGTTTTATTAAAGGTTTTCAAGTGGCTTTTCTATGGTGCAAACACGATTCCAATGACAAACCCAAATAGTGTTTTTTTTTTTTTTTTTTTTTTTTTTTTTTTTTTTTGTTTTACAGAAAGGTACTAATATATTCACACACTTCAGGCTGCCACCCGTGTGTCATTAAAGGTTTTCAAGTGGCTTTTCTATGGTGTGAACACAGTTCCAATGACAAACCCAAATAGTAGGACCAGGAAAGAATCCTAAAACTGCAAAATACTTCCCAAGAGGCAAGCAATCACTTTTAATCACTTTTCTGACCGTCCTTGCTTGACCACTTGGATGTGGTCAAGCAAGGATGGTCAGAAAATGAACTTCAGCAAAGATTGGTGAGGGAAAGCAACTCATCAACCTTAAGCTGAAGGAGAGCAGGGTAGGATGGGATATTAGAAACAAATTCCTGGCTGTGAGGGTGGGGAGGTCCTCAGGTTGTCCATAGAAGCTGTGGCTGCCCCTGGATCCCTGCAAGTGTCCAAGGCCAGGCTGGATGGAGCTTGGAGCGACCTGGAACAATGGAAGGTGTCCGTGCCCATGGTAGGGGTGAAACTAGATGAGCTTTGATGCACCCTCTAACCCAAACCATTTCATGATTCTATGATTAATTTTGTCTTGGGAGGTATTTGAAATGCTGACTTTCCCATCAATGTTGTCCCAAAATTTTACTCCTAACCAACCAAAGAACTCTTCCTAAATCCCCAGAACCTTCTGCCCCAAAATGCACTTTGCAGCTCACAAAACATGCTTGCATCATGTTTCTTCTTCTGGAAACACTGGAAAAATCAGCAATATTTAATCTCTGATGATATTTTCTGACTCAAAGTCGTGTCTGCTAGGAAGGTTATGGGGGCTTTGGCCACTGTGGGACACCTTGGTTCATTTGGGTTCTGGAAAAGACATTTGATTTGTGAGTGGGAGTGAAACCATCCTTGACATTCCCAAGTGGATGAATCATGCACAAGTTCTGAGCATCTGCAATTTCCATGTTGCTCTCACTATTAGAAGCCCATTTATAGTTAATAAGATAGAAGATTAGAATTCCAGTGAAAGCTCAGAAAAGCACTATAAAGAAGTCTGGGAGACTGAGGCTGAAATTACTAGGGCACTATTTTCTATTCAGTTCTATCTTCCTCTTTCTTTTATTTCTGGGAAAGAGTCTTGTAAAGCAGTTTATATTTACTCTGGAAGGTAATTGAATATGCTGGTCATACAACTTGACAAGGACTCTTTTGTGGAAAAAGAATTTATTTACTGATAAATCGACCAGCTAATCTGTTTTTTATTACAGAGTTTCTTTACAAGTACTGCTGGCCAGGTTGCAATCTCCCTTCTCAAAACTATGTTTTTCCTGGGCTTGTGAGTCATTTTAATAATTACAAAGTCACCACTTGCAGCTACCAGCTGTGAAATTGTTCTGAACAACTTAAAAAAATTATAAATAGACTGCTGCTTCTTTGTAATTGTTTTTTCTTTGTATCCTTACCCTCCCAAACTGAATAAATCAACAGAAGTTCAGCCTCTGGGTACTCCAAAGGACATGCATATTTCCAAGTTGCACCAGGGCATACTTAGATTGGATGTTGGGAGAAATTTCTCTATGGAAATGGACTTTTCCATTTTCTTTATGGAAAAGTCCCCAGGATGAAGACTCCAACACTCCAGGGCAGTGTTGGGGTCCCCATCCCTGGAAGGATTTAAAGCCGTGTTGGTGTGACACTTGGGGACAGGGATCAGGGGTGGCCTTGTCAGTGCTGGGTTGAACTGGATGTTCTTAGAAGGATTTTCCAAATTTAATGATTCTGTGATTCTATGAATATTGAGATTTGCCCTGGTGTTTGAGCAGGAAGAGGACTTAAACATCAGTCTTACTAATTTGCCTTATTGTCTGTGCAGTTGGGACTATTTTACCAGATTCTGGCCACTGCCTTTTTTACAAGTTTGTACTTCCCACTTTTCACCCCTCTTGTCTCCCACTCTGCCCATTTCTAATTGCAGGTTGTCACTTCTCTGTGTCACATCTTCCCCTGCTGTGGAAGAAGGAAGTGATTCATCCAGGTTGCTGGACATCCAGGATCTTGGAAAAGTGACTGTTCTCTATCATATTTCAATAAAACTACATAATCATGGAATCACAGAATGGACTGTGTTGGAAGGAAACTGAAAATCCATCCAATCCATGCCCCTGCCATGAGCAGGGACAATTTCCACTAGCCCAGGTTGCTCCAAGCCCTGTCCAACCCAGCCTTGGACACTTCCAGGGATCCAGGAGCAGCCACAGCTTCTCTGGGCATCCTGTGCCAGGGCCTCCCCACCCTCACAGGAAAGAATTCCTTCCCAAAATCCCAAAATCTATCCCTGTCCTCTGGCAGTGTGAATGCACTCCCCCTTGTCCTGTCACTTTGTGCTTTTGTAAATAATATTTCTCCATCTTTCTGCTTGTTCTGGCACTTCCATTCTCTGTTTTGCATGTTCAGAATATTCCAGTCACACACACATTTTTGCTGGGAAAAAAAATCTGTAGGTACCACTGAGTATCACTCCTGCTTTTTGTAGTGGTGCTGTGTATGGATTCTGTGGGCACTGTTACGTGTCATAACAAAACCATATTTGTCTCTTTCCTACTGGGAATATAAATTCTTGGAAGCAGAATGCTTATTCCTTGTCTCTGTGCAGTGGGACTGGGAGACCACAGGGTTGTAAGGCTGATGTGCTCAGCACAATGCCCAGGTTAGTGTGCCTCAGGAAACAAGTGGCAGAAATGAAGCTTTTTGCCATTATTTCTTGGTTTAAGGAAACTTGCAGACTTCTCTTTGCTGCAATGTGCTGGAAACAAGGACTGCTGAGCTCTCCCGAGGGAAAAGTGTCTGAGGACAAGTGTTTTCTGTGAGATTGACAAAGCAGAGTTAAACTCAGCACTGCCCATTAGGCCTCCAATTGCCTGATAGATTCCACAAACCTGAGTTAAGTGCCCAAGCTGCTGCTGGCACTGCTGGAGAGAAGGTGGCAGGTGTCAAACTGCTACAAAGGGCTTTGTACTAAAAAGTCCCTAAAATTTCCTGCACTGTCATCTTTAAAGATTTTGGTGCAGAGACAGCACTTCAAATCCTAAAGCTGGTGCAAAGTTTGGTTTGTTTTTACCTCCTGTAGCTGAGAAAAAGGGTGAAAACTTGTGCTAAAGCTTCCTTCCTGCTGGGTCTGCACCTTAGCCCATGGGATGCACATTGCTGTGAAATGGGGATCTCTTGTTTTTTCCCCTTCCAGCTAGAACTAACTAAATATTAGTTGGAAAAGGGACTTGTATTGGAGTCTCCTTCTGCCTGGGAGAAACATCTGAAGCTGAATTGCAGAGAAAATCTGGACCTTGATTTAGCTTAATAAATATTTAATGTTATAAGGAATATATCAGAGACCTGAGAGCGTGTTCCTGCTTGAAGCCAAACTGAGGTTCCTGGGTAGAAGATAAATTTATTGCTTAATTCAGTTGAAGGGGAAAAGGCACAACTCCCTTGAACTGCTGAGCTGTGAGGCTGGACAGGGCCCTGCAGGGGATGGAGGCAGCACAGAGCTTTATGTGATGCACTCCCAGATCCATGCAAGATTAATTGGATGGGATATGTGGCACTCCAGGACCAAAATAGATTCCTCTGCAAATCCCTGAATTATGCCACGTGGAATCATGAGCCTGAAGTTCTCCATCACAGCTCCAGTGGCTTGGGAATGCCTGGAGAGACCGGATGGTCATTGGGACACAGCCCTTTCTCATCTTAAAATAGACACAGGACTTGCCCATTCTCCTACCTGAGCAAAAAGGTGTTCAGTGGCATCACTGCCCACATCTCCCCCTGGTAAATTTGGAGCTGGAGCTTCATATCCCTGCAAGCCTCTCCGTGGAAAAAGTGCACTGTGGCATTCACATTCTTTGAACGTGATCCCTTCACCCAGAATTTTTCTCCTGGGAAGCTGAAAGGCAGTGATAGAGACCTCAGAGAAAAGGAAAACAATTTTATCTCATTTGCTTCTCCTCTGTTGTGCTCCTTTGGAATGTGTTTGGAGATTGTTTACCCACAGGTGATTTTTTCACTGCATTCTGCTGTGAGTTGTTTTCACTCTTTGGCCAATCAGGGCCAGGCGTGTCAGACTCCTGGAGAGAGTCACGAGTTTCATTATTATCTTTTCAGCCTTCTGTAAGTATCCTTTCTGTATTATTTAGTATAGTATAGTATAGTATTCTTTAATATAATACAGTATAATAAAGTAATAAATTAACCTTCTGATAAGATAGAGTCCTCCTCATCATTCCTCCCTGCCACGGGGGTCACCTTGTTTACAACAGTGCATGACTACAAAATAGGGCAGCAGAGTTTCCAGTAATTATCCCTCAAAATCTCACAGGCTTCAAATGGCGTGCTGGAACTCTTTGGTCAGCAAAGTAAGGACAAGTAATAAATTAGATAATTATGAATTGTGCTCAGTTCTTTTAGTGTGTTTTGCAAGCCCAAGGTTCTTGTTGACATGGGGTCCACAGGGTAGGAATAGTTTTGTCACCTGAGGAGCAAATATTTGTTTTGTGCATTTGCTTTCTTGTTTTGTGTCTAGTAATAAAGTGTGGAGAATTCTCAAAAATATCCCCTTGCTGTGGCTAAAATAAAAAGTAGCAGAACAATTCCAAATATGCAAATCAGGGTAAGGCTTCTTCGGTTTCAGCTCAACAAAGTGTTCCTGTTGACTCACAGTAATCTTGTAAGATATAACTATTTTTTTTTTTTAATCTACATTTCTCTCAAAATTCCAGTCACTTACTTGCCTTCAAATGATGAAAACTATTTTGTGCATTTGTTTGGGTTTTTTTTTAGTTGAAGTGAGTGTATCTTCACTTCTATCCATTCCTTTCATGGTGATGACATTAGGCAATATTTGCCACATAATTAAAATTTTACGCTTTTGTCATAATTATTTTTGTAATTGGAACTCTTCTGAAGTCAAACATTTCTCTTATTCTTTATTCACTGCATAAATGGCTATTCAAACTCATATACATTCTGGAATTTATTTTGATCTTTGGTTTTAAAAAGCAGCAGTCATGAATTCTTTGATGTTTATCGAATTCCTTGCCTAATTGCAAACCTCATTTCTGAGTTTCTTCTCTAATTTGAGCATTAGAAATGAACGTTAGCAGCTTTTCACAGGAGAAATACAAAGAACAAATTACATTTTAGCAGCAGGGTATAGCAGCAGCTTGTGATATTAATTTGTATTGTGTACAACAGGCAGGGAACATTTGGGTGAGCAATCGAAAAGAAAATGCTATCTGCAAGACATGTCACAAAACATGATGTCAGATTTCCTGAGGAGCCTGGGAGAAATATCACACCAACGTGGAAGTGCCAGATTTCTAAATGCCGTGGCCCACGGGGACAAACATTCCAAACTGCAAGTAAAGCATCTGCAATCTGGTTTCTACAAGGCTAGGAATAAAATAGCCATTATTTGTGCCCCACGATGCCTGTGGGATGAAATGTGCTGGTTGTGTAACTGCCCTGCTCTCCTGCTGCTCTAACAATGCATCCCCGTGTCAAATTGCTGGCATTTATGGATTTATTGCAAGCCCCAGGGAAATACACCACAACTTAACAAGTAGGAAAGTGAAAGAATGTCCAAAGTAATGGGCTAATGATTAGGTCCAAAAGGAGTTACAACAATAATTTCCCTCATAATTGGAAGAAGAAATGTGGGCTCGTAAAAGAGCAGCAGAGTGGTGCAGTGTTCATTTTTATTATATATATATATATATGTGACAATTTTCTGTCTAAAATGATCCCCAGAATCATGAGAGAAAAATATATATATGTTCAAAACCCCACTCAAAAAACCCCAAACCAAACCAGACCCAAAAGCAAACCAACCAACCAAACAACAAACTAACTAACTTACTTCTGCTTTCTTCTTGGAGGTAAAAATAGAAAATCAGATTGAAAGAGTTCTTGTAGTAGAAATAAAAAATAAAAAAGCAAAAGGATCTTAAATGATAATTCAGTTTATCTCTTATCCTCAGGGATCTGCTGGCTGGAAATTATTCTTAATAACTTTTCTTATCTCTGTGTATATTGAAAACAAATTTTTTTGCCTTTGTATTTTGCTGTGGTGTGTGTGAAGAGCCTGGCCACAGCCTCACCTGCTGTTGTTTTCTCTAGGCCAAATCACTGCAGTTTCTTAATTTTTTTTTCCCCTTTGGTGTTGTCCTGGTTTCAGGTGTGGTGTTCAAATCATGGCATCACAGAGGTTTTTTTTTTTTTTTTTTACTTTGAGTTTTTGTTAGTAGTTTTCACTTTGAAGTTCAATAAATCTCTTTTCAGTGGATTTGCTGTGGAACCAATTTTCCTCATTCTGCATTTATAAAGCAGATTACCACTGTCTAAATATAGAAAGCTGCACTTGTTTGTAATAAATATGGTTCCATCTCTATTAATAATACTCAGAATTCTAGTTATCCTCTCCAGTACTGCAAAATTTTACTTTGTCTATAACCCTAAAATCATAATATTTTATTAATCAGGGTTAGAGTACATGTAATAGCATCAAACTCAAGAGAGTTTCAGAGATGTGGCTCTGTGTGAACTGAACATTTAACAACCTGAGAACAGTTTTTCAGCTCTTTCTGAACTCTCTGTGGAGCATTTACACCCTCTGGACACTGCTAATGCTTTCACATCTCACCACGAGGATGTTCTATATGACAACAGAAAAAGTGTTAGCCTGAAACTGAAAATAAAGTGTTCATAAAAGTAAAGAGTTGACATCAACAGCTTTTCTCCTTAAAATTGTGTCTTGAAAGGAAAATAGACTGGCCTGAAATATTTCTTGTTACTGAATAGGTTCATGTTAGCTCCTGAAGTCCTGATTTCCTCAGTATCTGTGTTTATCCTGGGGATGAAGATAATTCCTTAGTGCTGAACTTTGAGGGTTTTAAAAATATAGTCAATATGTTTTGGGGTTTGGGTGGGGTATTTTTGTGTTTGTGTGGTGTTTTTTTGTTTGTTTGTGGGTTTTTTTGGGGGGTTTGGTTTGGGTTTTTTAGTTTGGTAGTTTTATTCATTCGGGTTTCCATTTCATAGAAGGACCACAACCTGTTTGGGAGTTACTAAAACCAGTTGTTTCCATAGAGGTAATTAAACAATATGAAGTTATAGGGGAGCTTTTAATACCTCCCACCACACCCACCTGTGTCTTATACCTGGATTTTTTACCTCTTGCCTTATCCAGCTTGGCCTTTTTGCCCTGTGCAGGTTTTATCAGTGTATCCGACCAAGAATAATTATTTTAGTTAAGGCTGAAGCAAAAAGACATTAAACATTGTGACCTCTTGGCATTAAGTGTTGACAACTCCCACTTTATGTGGAAGCATAATGGAAAGTTTTCCTGTTTATCACTTGCTACTAATGAATGTTAGAGCTGCCAAGAACAGATTTTTGTGGCTCTGGTTAGTCTTCCCTTATATTTTGTATCAGCTTTTTTGATTTTCCTGTTCTGATTCAGTTTTCCAATTGGGGAAGCCAAACACTTTGTTCTAGCAACATATATGAATTAATTTTTAGCTTCAGTACATTCAACTAAGGGTATCTGTTAAAATAATTTTGGAAAAGAAACATTTAATAGAGTTGTAAAATATCTTGAGCTGGAAGGGACCCACAAGGATCATAGAGTCCTGGCCCTGCACAGAGCCCCTCTGTGGGCCACCCTGAGCATCCCTGGAGTGTTCAAACTCTCCTGGAGCTCTGGCATTCCCTGGGGAGCCTGGGCAGTGCCCAGCACCCCCTGGGCAAGAACTTTTCCCTGATATCCATCCTAAACCTATCCTGGGACAGCTCCAGCCATTCTCTGGGTCCTGGCACTGTCACAGGGAGAAGGATTACAAAAGAGGTTTTGCTGCTTTTTGGACCAATGCTGTAGCATTTGACCCGGGGGGCCTCTGGCTTCTGAACTTCTATCACTTAAGGAGAGAACATGTTTTCATTGGTAATTTTGAGTGGCTGAAATTCTGATCATGTTTGTAACGTTCTGTGCCTAAAGCTTTCCATAAACATTTTTCTAACTGAATAGATACGAAAGGCATCAACACGCAAATTCATCTTTCCCTCTTCTCATCCCAAATTGCAATATGGTGCTTTCAAGCTCTGAATTGAGATTTCTTCCCCTCTCGTTCTTCTCCCTCACAATCTTTTCTTTAATTAGACTACTTTTTTTAAAAAAATAAAAGAAATTAAAAATAAATGACGTGTGAAAATGTTGTTTTGTCACATTAATTTCACAGATGGTGGAGGCTCCGTCAATGAATGTGAGTACCAACATTAATCCTGTTCTCTTCCTTCTGCTAAAAAAGACTTATCCTGATGGAAAGCCAGCCATACTGGGATAAATATTTACAGTGCACATACAGACAAGCTTGTACCGTGGGATGAAGTGGTTATTTTTTCCTCCTTCATAATCTTAAATATTAATTATTGGCTATTGTGTGGGTCATGGCATTCATTGGGTTTTATTCCTAACTGCGTGTTTTTCTAACCAAATCATAAAATCATAGAATCACAGAAAATTTGGGCTGAAAGGAGCCCTAAAGATCATCGTGTTCCAACCTTTAGGTCATCCAGCATCATCAGGCTTCAGTTTATTCTTTAGGGAAATGGGGATGAAACTGAACTCTTGGGGAAATGTTGCATTGGTTTGGTAATTCTAACAGCCATGGTGCTACAAGTTTGTATCATTCAGAGCAATTTCTCAAAGAAGCTCTAGGATAATTGATTAAGCATCAATTAGAGCCTAGTTTAAGTTTCCACAGTCCCAACAAAGAAAACTTCATTTTCTTCCCTAAATTTTTGCACTCAGAAGAGCAAAAGAGATATTTCCATTATGCTGTTTTTCTTTTCTTTATGCAAGTCATAAGTCTGTCTTGGTCCTGCTTGCACTGCCTGCAATGAAAGACTCTCCCTTTCCTTTTCCGCACACACACACAGACACCACATAGAAATCCTTGGAAAACTCTACCAGCCACAAAGAGCAAGTAATCTGAAATAAATTTCTAAAGTGACTTACATAAAGGTTGTGTAAATTGTGAAAGTCTTGTACCAGAAGAAAAAGAAATAAAGGCAGGAAGAAAACACAAAATAAGGAAATAGGGAAAAGGAAATAAACCTGTGTCATTTAAGGATTTTAGTCTCTCAGTGAACTTCTATTAGTTTCCAAACACCCCGAAATGAGGCATTTATTCCTAAAATTCTGTTTATTTAAAGTATTTTCATACCATTCAAAAATGAGCATTAGGTATTGATTTTCAGAATGAAGGCTCTAATAGCACTGAATTCCTTTCAGCATTGCTAGCAAGCCTAAGGAGTCCCCAGCTCACCTAGACATTGTAGATCCAACTGCCATATAAAAACCCTTCCCAGCTGTACATGGCATATACAAAGTGGAAAATCTGGAATAGGGATGCAAGGCCTGCTTTAGCCCCTGTGTCCTTCTCCTGTATCCCAGTGAAATCCCACTCTTCATGGATTCAGTCATGCAGAATGTGCTGGGCATGGAGTGCTGCAGTTGGAAATAGAGCCATGGAACCAGGGCACATGGTGGGAAAGAATTTAGGGCATTATGGAATGGGTTTGGATTAACCCCAGCCCCTCTTGTGT
The DNA here is from genome assembly GCF_017590055.1 of Onychostruthus taczanowskii. Lineage (NCBI taxonomy): Eukaryota > Metazoa > Chordata > Aves > Passeriformes > Passeridae > Onychostruthus > Onychostruthus taczanowskii. The sequence continues at coordinate 27,039,636 of NW_024499239.1, read as the reverse complement.
TGGCTAAAATGTGAGAAAACTCACGTCCTCCAAGTCCAGGCTATGGGAAGGTTCATTCTGCACAGCACACCCTGCCAGGGGCAGGAATGATATTAATGATGTGGAAAAAGACCAGCCTGTCATTTCTGCTGAAAATGATAAGGAAACAATTCCCTTTAAAAGTTGAAAAAACAGTGCTGGGGCAACTGGAGGGAAAACAAGGTGAAAATCTGCTTTGTAAGGCTGGCATCCTCCACTGCTGGGACTGATAATTTACTACAGGAGACCATTGTTATGTGAAAAGAAATAAAGTCAACTCCAATCACATTCAGCTCTGTGGAGGTTTTTGCTCTTAAGACATTGGATTAAGTACAAGTTGTTATTTCAGAGGGCTGGTTCTAGTTGTAAGTAAAAAGCTGCAACAGGGAGCACGGATCTATGAGCTTTGGATACTCCAGTGACTTGGAAAACCTGCTGGATGCTATTTAATTAATATGATAGATAAAGTAGTGTGATGCTCACTGATGGGGTGTGTGGGGAATGATCTACAGTGGGTGGAAGGCCCTGCAGAAATTACCCCCACCTTAATTTAGACCTCTCCCATCAGTTACTTTATCCAACTTTGTCTTGACTTTTAGGGAGAATGCTCCTGGGAAGAGCAATATTCAGCCCTATACTGGGCTAAGGACCTCTGCAACAAGCACTTTTCTTCAGACTTTGTTTCCCAGACTTTTGCCCTTTTCCAAATGTAACATTTTATACATGAAAACCAAAACTCATGATGTCATGAATTTAGTCAAGAAATGAAGTAGAAGTTAAAATAAGAAATTCTTTTCAGACAGGATGGGGAGGCCCTGGCACAGGGTGCCCAGAGAAGCTGTGGCTGCTCCTGGATCCCTGGAAGTGTTCAAGGCCAGCTTGGACAGGGCTTGGAGCACTCTGGGATAGTAGAAGTACTGCACATGGTCAGTGTTGGAACTAGATGGTCTTTAAGGTCTTTTCCAACTCAAACCATTCTGTGATTCTATGAGCAGGATAACATTTGAGGTGTCTCTCAGATGATTTTTTCCCATGACTCTTTCATAGAATACTTTCCTGCAATAGCAGAATTTAGATGCAGGTGGGAATAAAAAAATTTAAAAAGAGTTTCTCCTGTGATTCAGGACAGCAAAAAATGCCCACGGATAGGAAGTGAAATAAGGAGAAAACTATACCGCTTTTAGGAAAAAGTAAAAGGTGACATGGAGCCCAATTATTTCCAAATACTATCAGGCTTGTTACTGAGGACATTTCGAAGAAGAGTTTCTCAAGCATGACAGGAACTCAGCAGAGGTCTTGATGGGGTCAAGCAATAGCAGTTTTTCAGCTGCAACATATTCAAACACATACCTGAAATGATTTTGACAACTTAGAGAAGTCAGGAAAGTTTCAAAAGTTCATCTTTTATCCCTACTAAAGAAGAGGTTGTTTTTCCCTTCCTTCTTTCTCTTCCCTCCACTCCTTCCCCTACCCAAATATCTTTGCACAAGTCTGCTTTCTTTATGTTCCTCTTTGTTTCCCTTTGACCTGATCCAAGGTCTGTTGGGAAGAATGAGAAAAAAAGGACTTCAGGATCTTCCTCTTCATCATTTGGATGAGCACAGGCAGCTGCAGCAGCCCTTGAGGGCAGAGACAATTGCAGGAAATTGGCAGAACATGGAGCTCACGCGGAACTCCGCGGAGAAGCGCCCAAATTCGCGAGGCAGATTGTCACTGAGAAATCACAGATGAACCAGCTCAAAACAGAATTTTGAAGTGTTTTTCTCCCCTTTAGAGCTGTATCTTACTCTAGCTGAGCTGGACCAAAGAGAGAGAGAGGGATTTCTGATGAGGCTGATCTGAAGGACACACTAGAAAACTGTATTGGCCTAATTCTGGAACTCGAAACAGGACCCAGATGAATCCATGAAATACCCTATTTCAGTCCTAGGGGTGAAGTTAAATGTGATAAAAGGTGTGCAACTACCCAACCTCATTATTTCCTCCATATGTTTTCCTTAGATGTCCCAGCTACCGGCTTGAAATTGCTGGGAGCCTCCATCTTGAGGATTGTTTGGGTAACAAAAGGCTGAGAAGAGAAATATGAAGACTTCTTTAAAACTGAGAGAATATGTGAGACAGGTCAAGATAATGTCCTGGTTCCTATATCAAGTAGTGGTTCAGCTTTCTGGTGTTGCTTAGACAGAAGAGGTCAGAACAGTGTGCTAAAAATCAGAATAATTTTCTTGTAAAACACAAGGATTTAATGAAAACCGAGTAATATGATTTATAGGAATGAGTCACTGAGTTGTTAGAATTTAACAAGGAAAACATTACCAAGTACCAGTAAATTTTTTTTAAAAATCTTTGTTAACAAAACTATTAATATTTTGGGAAACAGAATTCCACGATTAGCAAGATGACATAAAAATTGTAGGAAAACTGCTCTTGTAGGAAAATTTAGGAAGCTCCCACATTAACCACGGAATCACAGAATGGTTTGGGTTAGAAGGGACCTTAAACATCATCTGGATTCCACCCCATGCAATAGGACAGGATAAGTGGATTATTAAATAACTGTATTATTAAAACCAGTCACATTTAAATAAATGCTTGTCTATTAAAGAAGCTCCTGGCTGCATGGTTATCTTTTCCTTGCAGAACCCCTTTGGGAAGAGGCTGTCACATGAAACGGATAGTAACTGGCACTCAGGTATAGAAGGTGTTTCATGACATTTTATGAGTCATGTCTCAGATTTCCATTGGAATTTAATACCCAGATACTGTAAGCTAAACTGCAATAAAAAGCCATGTGCATTTTGTGTCGATGGCTGGCAATCAAACTTGAGGTCAAGCTCACCTGACGGACTTTTGCAGGTGGGAAATGAAAAAGAAAAACCAGCACATAAAAGCCCAGCTGCAGCATGGACTGAGTGGTTTAACATGATGCACCTGCCCAGTTCACCTAAAGAATTGCTTAGTTTGACTAAAATTTGAGACCCACTAGCGTCTAATCCAGTTTAAAAAAAAAAAAATAAAAAAAAGCAGGTTCTTGTGGGTGCATCTATATAAAAAACTGAATTTAAAACTCCAGACTTTTGACTAAGGAAAGACTAAAGTTTCTATGTTTTGGCCATAGATGATGATAAGTTGTCATTTTTTGGATCAGCAATGCTCTTACCCCAACTTATTCTCCTTCATCTTATGTCAAACCCTTTAACTGCTGCAGGAGCAATTCTGGGAAACGTCCACACTAATGGGAGCCTTCCATATGCACACGCCATCTTAAAATGCTCCTTTTTCCTTTCCCATCAGGCCTATTTAGAGACAAGTGGCATTTTAGCTGTCTTTTCTAGCTCTGTGTCAAAGTTTTCAGACGTGTCGCATTTTCTGTTTATTTGTCTAAAAAAAATGAAATAAAAGTTTTGTGGAGCTCAATGAAGCAGCAGTCGAGGTGTTGGAGATTCCTGGATTTAGTTCTCTCAGGAAGCTCAGGGAGGGAGTGAAGTGCTGTGATTTCAGCTCTGTACTGAATGAATGCTGGGCTTTCATTCACAAACACAACCAAAAAAGCCTCAATTTTTGCCCATTTTCTCAAAGTCTTTTTAAAAACCTCTCCAAGCATGATTATTTCATAGAATATGTCAAATATATTCAGATAGCAACAAATAAGGGCCACAAAGAAAGATGGATTTTTACTCTGTAACTCATGGGAAAATCCACCAGGCTGTGTTCCTTTTAGTGAATAGGGAATTTCATGTTCATGACTCAAATTTCTGAACTCTCCTCCATATATTGGAAGCAATAAGTCTATAAACATTTACATTGATTATATATTGCAACTGGAGAGGCAAAAAATTAGAGTCCTGTTATAATAGGTATATCGGAACTTCACATGATGGATGGGATTTAACCCTAATATTTATAATATACTGGACTGAGGTGTGCTGTGTTGGATAACTGACTTTCTAAACCTGCTTTAGGTCAAGTATTTTCACCGTATTTATTGATTCAGAAGCTGTTAAGGAAAGAGGAACCCCTTCTCCCCTCTTGGTAGTTCTAACCAAATGTAGTTGGAATTAGGAACTTTAGAACTAAAAGTTCCAAATTATCAGTTAGTCAGAATTTTGTAGACACTGACCTTGAGCAAAGACCACATATGGATCTTCCTGATTTTTTCAGCTAACTCTAAAAAATTCTACATTTTGTTTCTGCATGGATTCAATGTTGAGTATTTCTCATCTGCTAATACACAGTGAGTGGCTTATAAAATCTCAATATACCATTTTATATGCTAATCATGCTTGATTAGAAATTATTAACCCTGTCTGGCTCTAACAATTATTTGAGGGGGCTTAAAGATCAATTCTGCTAAAGAGTAGTGACAGATTATAAACATTTAAGATGGTTGAGGCCTCGCAAATCACTCTTTGTCCCTCTGCCCAAGACAGGAGATATTGGCAGTATAATCTTAAAATACTCCCAAAAATCCAGGAAAAGATCTCTCTGACAAGCAAGCTCTGACCCATGTTCAAGGTGGAGAGACCCTAAATGTTATTTCCTCAGACACAAGAAACAAACTCTGAGATCTGATGTACTCAGGAGATGCCTTGAAGAGTAGATAAAAGGTGGACAAAGGAAAACCTTCCTGCCTGAGCCTGAACTCAACATTTACACCTAGAATTAAACCCGGGAGATAGTTGGTGGTTGTACTAAACTGACATTTGGACTTGATCCCAAGGATCTTTTCCAGCCTCAATGATTCCATGATTCTATGACCCCATGTGGTAAAATTCTGTCCAGGGAGTCCTAGCAGAGAGGAGATTTGTCTCCTTTTTTGGAGATGGCTGTGCATATATTTCATCCTTGAACTGCTTCATTTTCCCACAACAGTTCCACAAAACAAAAGGAACTGATGACATTTTAATTTTTTTCCCCCTGTTTCATACAACAGGTGTTTGCCACTGCTTTATTGGTGGCATTTTAGAAATGCAAACCTATCAGTTTTTGGGTGGATTTTCCTCATGTTTTTTCAATGGAACAAGAACATTACACACCACAAACCTTGGGGAGAGAGGAGAACAGAGTTTCAAAATTGTGCTAGAACTTGCTTTTTTAGGAAAAAAGTAAAAAAATCAGAAGGATTAATTCTTTATGACAAACCAGCAAACAAATAAATGAAAGCCTATTTTTATAGAAAGTGTTAAAAATGAAACAGCTATTTCCATGAAAACCATGAGTGGCTTATTTCTGCCATCCCATGTTAGCTCCTTCCCTCTGATCTCTCTTCTCATGGTTGAATCACTCATTTTTTGTCTCCCACCTACAATTCCTTTCTCCCACCATCTTTTGGGGCCTCCTGGCACTAGAAAGTCTTCAAAGAAGCAGCTCCTTAGCAATTTGTCTGCTCCCCTCAGCATTCCAACATTAAGGAGGAAAAGGGATGTAAGAAGCCACAGCTGAGTTTATTTCATCTTAGTGAGGCAGCCCGAAGCCTCAGCCCTGCAGAGCTGGTGCCCCTGAGGCTGACAGCAAACACCAAGCAGAAGCCTATTGTTTGCTGAATGTATCCATCAGGAGATTATTCTGCTTGGCCAAGTCGCTTCACTTTCTCTTTGCTGAAAGTATAAGCCCAGGAATCCTCTGCTCCACTCGAGAGGCATTTTGTGTTTAGTTAAGCAAACATTCCTGTAATTGCAGGATTAGTTCTGGACGGGGATGTTGCTCAGATGGATGAGGATGAGTGATGCTCTGGAGAAATGGCATTTGTTACCAGGCATGTTTCTATTATGGATATTTTATTTTATTTCTTAAGTAATCATCACCCACTTTTCCATTCATATTCCATAGCCCACTGGAGATTGCGTGTCATACAAAGAGAGGCCTGAGCCCCACTGCACTCTGTCATCAAGGGCAATTCCCTCTTAGGTCAATACTGTGCTGAGAGCAAAAATCAATATCTTATTCTCTTAATCTACAGCAGAACAGAGACAAATTTCCTTTCCCTATCCAAGAGCCCCTCATTGATCTGATTTCCCAGTGCCAGTCCACTTATTTCACATGCCTTGTTCAGAAGCTGTTTTCAAGGAAAGTCCTTTCTTGTGTTAAACTCCTGTAGTGATTAAAACAACATATGTGGAGGGAAAAAACTGCCTTGAAACTGGGTGGCAGCTGGGGATCTTTGGATGGATTGAAGCCATTGTCATGGAGAGCAGCTGGGTGTATCCCTGGTGCAATATCCAGGATGGGAATAAGAGGATGCTGAGAGCACAGCCTTGCTGGTAAGCCTCAGCTCATCCACCTGGTGACTCTTGGAGAGATTTTCACTCTGACTGCAGTGTGGTGGACTTATGTTGTTTATAGGAAGTTGCCTCAGGTATTTGTGTATTCTCTGTTCTCAGGCTAACAGGTAGGAACATGTTGAATCCTGGCAGAGAAATTCCCTATTCTCACCTTTCCAGCCCTCATCTCATTCTTCCACCAACAATCCTGCAGCCATGGAGGCTGATGCTGCCACACCCCTTCCAAAGAGGGATGTGAAGTGGTTTGATGGGGCAGGATTGCTTTTATTTCCTGATCCCCCTTTCCCTAATTGGTGCAATACTTCTGTGAGTGGAGACCAGGGAGGATTTGACAAGCTGTGGTGTCTGCAGGGATTTCCTTCCCACTTCCAGCAGAAAAGAGGTCTCAGGCAGCTTTTGAATGGCAGGACAGGAAAGCAGTTCCCAGGGGATATTGGTGGAGATGAGCAGGGGCTGGAGGTCAGGAACTTGACATGGCAAATCTTTTTCAATCTGAACAGTTCTATTATTTTGTGATTTGATTTGATAATGTTAAACCTTTGCCTTTTTTTCCCACATTGTATAAAATCACAGCATCACAGAACAGGTTGGATTGAGCAAGACCTCTGTGTGTTGAGTGATCCACCCTTGCTCTTGCTTTCAGATCTAAGCACATCATATTCCTTGCACCTTTCCTTCTATTTTTCTATTCTCTACCATGTTCACCACACTTCCTTGCACTGGAGAGCCCCAAATGGGCACAGCACTCACAAATGCCAAATACAAGGCATCACCATAGAAAATGCTGCTTAAATTATGGGGGAACAAGACAAGAATTCATTCTGTCCTCTGTCTAAACTGCTTTCCCAGAAGATTAATACATCAAGAGCACTAATACATCAAGAGTATTAATACATAAAGTGTATTAATGGATTTAAAACTGATAGGCCCTGCTCAGCTCTTATTTTAACAAAAAATGAGAAGCAGCAGCTCCAACACTCAAAGTTGGCAGAGAAATTAAGAGCAGCATTAACCCAAGCTCATCTCTGAAGTAAAAAAATGCTCCAGCCCTAAGTGTGTACAATATGAAATGCAGGAACTCCCTGGAAGTGAAATGATCTTGATAAACAAGGGACTGAATGATATTAAATCACTCACTGGTGACAGATACAGAGTCTCAGCAGATTTTGGATCCAAACTCATCACAAAAAGTTGACAAAAGGCTTGACAGCCTTGCTCAAGCCCACACCAGTAAATCTCAACAAGTGGGAAATGTCCATTGCAGGAATTATGTGGAATACAGCAACCATTTCTGCAAAGCACGAGTGGATACCTGTGGGGTATGGATTTATATGGAACTGTCTTTAAGGCATTACCCCCATGATTTTTCTTCTGCTTTGGGAAGAGGTCATGGTTAGATGGGATATTGGGAACAGATCCCTGGCTGTGAGGGTGGGGAGGCCCTGGCACAGGGTGCCCAGAGAAGCTGTGGCTGCCCCTGGATCCCTGGAAGTGTCCAAGGCCAGGTTGGACAGGGCTTGGAGCATCCTGGGATAGTGGAAGGTGTTCCTGCATTGGCAGGGGTGGGACTGGGTGACTTTTGATGCCCCTTCTAACCCAAACCATTCCATGATTCCATGATCATAAACCCTGGATGACTCTTTAAGTATTCACAATGGAGCCAAACCAAGCAACATCAGGAATTTGTGCTCAGCTGCTCACACAAAGCCATTTACACCAAGAAAACACATCAATATTTTTTTTTCCCAAGAAAACTATGGCTGTACTTCACATAAGCAGGTAGGAATGTGCAGGATGGGGTTTTCACAGTGACAGTGAAAATATTTCACTTTTCTGTATGGAGATCCTGAAATTTTCTAAACATATTGATAAACAAAATTTGAAATGGTTAAGTCAGAAACCACATTTTTTTGATTTCAGAGTTAGAGATGCTGAAGCACAAAGGCATTCAATATTAGCCAATATCTATTTCCAGAGACAAGCTGGAAATAGATTAAAAATGTCCAAACATCAAGGTAAGGTTTTATGTCCCAGCATAATTTTAATTTTCAATGCCTTTATGTACAGAATGATATAAGGGTTTATTTTGATTAAAACTTCTATTAAATTCAATTGTTGTGGATAAATACTGTGTGTTTTTATTGACTTCTCAGGTAATACTTTTTAAACATTTTTTTTCACTTTGCACTGCTCAAGTTGTTTTTCCTTATTCAGTACATAAAATGTTTGTGAATTATTCAGCACAATTTTTTTTGTTCTTCATTAACCATGCTTGGGACTGGGCTTTCTACATTTCAGTTAATGCTTTCAAAGTGAAATGCCTGCAACTGAGCAGTGAAATCCATATTGAAGCAGATAACACAGCATTACAATTTGAAAATGTTTGCTTTAGGTATCTTATAAACCTCCAAGCCAGTTTCCAATTTATAGACACCTTTCTAAATCAGATTATCTTTGGTTAGCAGGGACTAAGTGTGGAAACCCAGGGCACTGGGAATATTTCTCTGTCTGCTCCGGGGTGCCCTGACCCCCAGGGGAGCACTGACTTTCACCCTCATTCATGGAGAAAGTTTCCTAGACTTCAAGGTAGACCGGAATCCACTAAAGTGTGAAATAGATTGTGGAGAGTAGTGTAGGTGTGTCACTTGGTGAGAAATTTATGTTTTGGGATTTTTACTATGTTGTGGATGGAAGCAAGGTGGAGGGCAGAGGGTGTCATCCTGGGTTTCTTCTTCATGCTTCTTCTTCTTCTTCTTCATGGGTTTGGGTGGCATTTTGTAATTGGGCAGAAAAATCCACACTGGGGGCTCTTTGGGATCAGTTATTGGGTTAAAAGGGGAAATAATCCAGGTGTCAGTTCTTAATTGGATAGTTTAGTCTTCAAAGACCTTGTAACAAGAGGTAGTTGGCCATTTTGTGCCTTCTAATGAAAAGCTGCCAAACTCATGGTTGTGAGGCTGTTTTACTGATAAGAAATAATAAACCCCTGAGTCTGAACATGAACTCAAGTGCCTTCAATCCAGACCCATAGAAACTGATAACTAAGAGCAGAATCTCTGCTGGAAAGCATCCTTCAGCTTTCCAATGTCATCTTTTCCTCTTGGAATGCTATGGAAATTCCAAATGCTTTGTAGGGATTAGGGTGAAATCAATGATCTACATGAGACATGACTAATTTTTAAAGGTAGTTATGAATATTAATAAATCATTGAACTGAATCATGCAATGTATTAATGTTCATTTGTAGAGTTTCTTCTTCTTCTCTCTCTTTTTGGTTGAATACCAGAAATATAAATTACACTACTGTAATGTAATATAGGTTCCCTCTGTAGCTGTCACACATCCAAAGGTGCTCCATGGAAAAAGCTTTAGGATTAAACAACATTTCCTTGTCAGTAGGTGTCCATCCATCTCCAGTGACCCCACAAATACTGATGTTGACTAAATTTTGCAGTAACATCACCCCTTGATGAAAGTTTCAGTGAGCTGTGGTTGGCCAGGGGCAGCTGAATCCCACATGGATTGATAGAATCCCAGAACTGGTCAGGCTGGAAAAGCCTTTTCCTGGACCCTACAAATCTTCCCACAGACTATGGAATCCACCCCAGGGCACCAGACTTGCTTTTCAAGTTGCCAAATGTTTCCAGTGGCTCAGGGGATTGGAAATATCCTCTGCACTGCTGGGTGAGCACGGTGATTAGAATCTTCTTTCATCCCTCTGGAAATTAAGCTTCCTCCCAAAGGAAGTGCAGACAATTGTGCAGTAGACTGAGTTCTGAAAAATAAGCGGAAAAAAAAAAGTGTAAGGACAAGAATTCAGTGAGTTTGGCATTGAAATCAGACTGACTGCTGCTTTCACATCAAGGTGAATTGTACTGAATGCCTGTCATGTTTGAATACAATTATAATAAATTTTTTTTAAATATCCCTGTTTTGACATTTAAAGCGTCTGCTTAATGCTACAGTGATGGTAATTAAGCTAATTACTGTTGGGTGTTAATGGCTTACACTGCAAAATCAAAATCTCCTTTCCAGAGAATTCACAACATCCATTGATGTATCCCTGAGTTTTCAGAGGGGAAGGACATGCTGCCATAGTGTTGGTATTTGTCCTGACACTGAAGAACTTCCCTTGGGAATCCCAGGCTGAACTCCAAAGTTGGTGCAGATTTTTTGGAGTTCTGAATACGTTATTTAATCTGCCTCATGTGCTCAGGTTGAAGTGGACAGGCTGCAGGCAGAGAAGTAATTTCATTTGCGCAGGACTATCCTGAAAAAATTAGAAATTCAGGCTGGGCCCTGTTGATTGCAACAATGTCCCAATAACAAGCCTTATGTCCATGCTCAGCCCCACTGCAATCAGAGATTTCACTCATGTGGATTACACTGCATTGCAGGTCACAGCACAAATTTAATTAAATCCTGATAAAATCGATTTGCAGCTCTTCTACTGCTTAAGTTGAGAAGAGAAAACTACGGAGACAGGCACCCAGCTGGAAAAAGTTCTCAAGTATAAAATTACAATTGCATTTTTAAATGTTCTTCTGATTTGGGATGCGGGAAAGGTTGATGGGCTGATCCCAGAGTGTGCAGGGCAGTTCTGCTGTCAGCAGTGGAATTGTGTTCCCTTCTGCCAGCTGAGGTCCACCCTTTCCTCACACACATCAAGCAGAATTTGTTTTTTTAGGAAAACAGCACTGGCTACAGACTTTAACCCCAGCAATCAACCTCCCACTTGTCTGCTATATTAAAATTCAATTTGAGGTGACTCAGCATTGTTTCTGTCTCCAGTGGCAACATGACATCCTTTGGGACATCCAAGAATTATCTCACCAGCATAAGGCACCCACCATTTACAGTACAGGAAAAGACTTGTGCCCACAACTGGGATTTGAAAGGACAATATTTAATTTCAAGGGGAACTGGACAACATTTCAAACCAAGGCTCTCAGCACAGCTGGGATGTAGGAGATGTTAACAAACAAGTTCTCCCTGGTTTCTGGAGCAGGGAAAGGTACTCAGGGCATCCAGCTGTAACAGCAGCTCGCTGGGACATTTGAATTCCTGGTCTTGCTCCAGTCTGGTTTCAGAAGGGACCAACTGGATATTCTGGAGCAACAACTGTGGGTGTTGCCAGCTCCAGTGGCAGAGAGCACCCAAATTGTCATTTAGTGCTGGCTGAGCATCCCAGGAAGATCCTTCCTAACCCACCTGCCGCTGGAAGCGGGCATCCCTCATTTTAAGGAAGTGCTCCACCTCCTACAAGTGATCATCCCGTCTGTAACACCTTGCCTGTGCTTATTTTCCTTTTTATTTACCACCTGGCAGTTTGCTCTGCTCTGCCTGGTCCCCACTCAGGCAGAGCATCACCCTTTCCTTCCTGAAGGAGATTATTTGGCGTGTGCTTTGTGCATCCCGACTCCCGCCTCGCCTCCCATCAGGAATGCTGATGAAGAGCTCAGAGGTGCCTCTGAGCCCTAATAGCAGGGACAAATCAATGGATGCACATCGCAGCTCCCCAGCCTCAGAGGTTTCCATGACAGCCAAAAGGTTTCCGGACATGCTTCTACCACCCTCTTGTGTCGGCTCGCTATAAGAACAGGATTTATTCCCTTTTACACTTGTTCTGCGTTTTGGCGGTGTCCCAGTTGATGTCTAACGCCAATCTTCCTCCTGGTCATCATTCACGGAGCACAAAGGACTGGAAAAGAGGATAAACCCTCTGGTTTTAAACCCTCTGGTTTCTCTAATTTTGTTGCAGGCAGAGGTTTGATCAGTAAATGAAGCAAAACAATTTTTATATATTTATTTTTTTTTTCTGTTTCATTTTGGTAGCCTGCATTAACGTTATGATAAAAATTGATTCAACTCACAAAAATTGCACATGACGTAGGAAGAAACATCCATTAGAATATGCAAGCTATAGAAGCATTTATTTAAGATCACTCTGTAAATGATGCACAAGGTATTAATTCACAACCCCTTTCCTGGCAGGCTCTCCAAGGTTTGATGGATGGTGCTTCATGGGATCTAAGGAGCTTTCCCAGTTCTCCTCACTTCTCCTGTGGTGGGCAGGTTGCCCAAGTCATTCTCTTCCTTTGGTTTGCACTTTTCCTGGGCAAGGAAGTGATCTTTCAAGTAATTATCTATTCTGATACTGCCAGCATAATTTTTTCTTATTGATTTTTTCTTTTTAACTCCAGTTCTCGCAGGTTGAGGCTTTCTAGGGCCACCCAACAGGTTGACAGCTTTGAAAGATCAAAGCTGAATATACCCTTTACCTCTCTGTCATCTTAAATGAAATTTTAAGCTCACCTTTACAAGGCTTTACAAATGATGGCAAATCTTTTCCCCCTGCTTTGCCTGCATTGCAATCCCCAGCTTTCTAAAATGACCAGGAGAAGATCAGTCTGTGTTTGCTTTGCTGAGGATGGCAGATGGTGAAATTACAGGGGGAAGGGAGGACAAGGAAAGATCTCACACATATTTGCAAGGCAGATTGCTGAAATCCACAGTTTCCCTGCACTGTCATAATGGTGATGTTACAATGGTATAGCCTCTGAGCTCCTGTTATAAATCAGACCCCATTAGAAGTAATTCCATTTTGAAATTTTTTCAATGGGGAAAACAGGAAACAGGAAAACCCTGGTAAATATGCCCTTAGCTCCAATCTGTGCTGCTGTGCTGTCACAAAAATATTTTCCCACCTCCTCAGCCCCGTGCTCTTGCTCAAAGCGCTGTGGGGGTGTCAGGACTGGGGTGTGAAACCCAGGGAATCTGGGGGTTCAGCTGGAAAGAGCCTGGCACGTTTTGTGGATAGAGAACTGAGAACACTGCTGGTTGCATCTAGACAAAAATGCGAGGACAAATCTCAGGACTGAAATATTGGTATGGGTGTTTCTATTGAGGCCTGTCAGTGAAAAAAGGGTATTTTCAGCTGGCTGGGAGCTTGGTGCAGAACTCTGACTTGCAGACGCACACATCTACACACATACAAGCAAAAAGTTAGGTGGCAAAAATTCAGACGAAATTAATATCCCATGGCATGGCTGTTGCTGCTGTTGCTGTGGTAACCAAGCATGACAATGTGTCAGACAAGTTAATTTTAGAGAAAGTAAACAGTTTTTAAAAACTGTTGGTGAAACAGATGGATTTTGTCTTAGAATGGACTCTTAAATGTTTGCTCTTTAGAAATACTTAGAGGCAGACCAAATAAACACACATTCACGTCCCAACTGATGAACTGAAAAGGCTTTCCAGCTGTTTTGGGACCATCTTTATTAAATGTCTTCACTTGCTAGAGTATTTTCGTGCACCTCCCTGAACTGATGTATGGGCCAGTTGAGAAGAAGATTTGATTTATTTTTGCTGTATTTCTGCTGGGTTGCTTGGCGTCCATTCTAATCACCCTTTGTGAGAGCTTCAAACCTCCCCATTTCTCCCCATTTTTATTTTGCTCTGTGAAGTGCTGATTTAAACATATTGTGAGTTTCTTTCTTGGTGTCTGCTCTTCTGCTGTTAATTTAATATAAACCAGCCTGCTTCCACCAGAAAACTCTGAATTTTCAAAGAAAATGTGCCACACAGAATGCAAGATAACTCTTTTGGGGATCTGGGTATGATGACTAAAACTGAATTAATCACTGGACTAGAAAATGATGGTTGCTAAGGCACCAGTGGTCACAACCTAATTATGTGCAGGATAAATAGAGGACGGGTCTAAGTAGCAATATTTTCACTTAGTCATTCAACAGGGTGATTTCCCAATGCTGAAGAAAATGATGAGCCAACAGAGGCAGGAATAAAAAAAAGAGATGGAAAAATCAGATTTTCTTTTAGCATATAGATTCAAAATAAAAAAAAAAATCCACCAAGTCAAGATCAAATAGGAATAAACTAAACACTCACCTCAGTGAGAGAAAGTAAAGAAGAAATTGAAAAAAAACCAAGCCAATAAAAATGAGGAAAACTTAAAACTTTAAGAAATGAAAATAAAGGGCAACTTCTATGACCAAGAAATTCTGAGATTAACTGACAAGAGAAGCTGATGACATAAGGGTAAAAGCCATTGTAAGCAGTGCCACCGAAAATTAAAAATATATTTAGAGCAAAATAATTCTGATTAGTAGTAGAAAGTTTTGCAGGAGACAGGGATAACCATTATGAACAATATCACAGAACACCAAGAGTGCTCCCCAAACACTTCCACCCTGGAAAATTCCAAGAGGCTATTCTGTATTTTTAGTGATGACAGCACTGTTTATAAGTGGTTTAATAAATCAAGGAATAAAGAACCAAACTTACCAAAGTGTCCCCTTTTCATGATCAGCCAGTTCAGACAACTTTCAGGTGACTTTGATGGATCTGGCTGAGGAGCAGCTGATAAGTTGCTGTGAATGTTAATAAATCATTTCACTGCACTGAAACTCCAGGAGATGGAGGGACAATATGGGAGATAATACTGAGTGAGGCTGGACACCCTGCATCTGTCACTCCCACACAAAATAATGGAAAACCTTCTATGAGATTGCCTTGGTAAATGCTGTAAATATAATTAATGCCAACCAAAACTGTGTCTGGAAAATGGGCCTTGGCACAGAACTTCAATTTTGTTCTTTATATTGCTGTTTTGCCTGGAAAACCTGGTGCTGAATGTAGCAGACTTTCCTAAAATGCTCCTAAACCTTTATATTGCACAGCTTTCCAGCTAAAAACAAAACACTACAAAATATCAGTACAACCTCCTGTGGTGTCCCAGCCCTAAGGGCAAGGGAGCAGCCAAGATTTGCATGTGCCCACAGTTGAGAAGGAACAACAATAGTCAGAGGGTCTGAAAAAATTAAAAGTTTTGTCAGTAAATGACATACTTGGCATGGAAAATTTTATAAGGTAGTCCTTTATCTTCCAGTATAAACACACAGGGGTGTAGAAATAATTTTTACTATATACATAGTTTTGCAATGCAAGTTTTCAAGATTGGGTCCTATTCCATAGGAATTTTGAAGAAGTGGAAGAGTGGAAGAGGGAGGGAGGGAAGGGAAGGGAAAAAGAAAGGAAAGGAAAGGAAAGGAAAGGAAAGGAAAGGAAAGGAAAGGAAAGGAAAGGAAAGGAAAGGAAAGGAAAGGAAAGGAAAGGAAAGGAAAGGAAAGGAAAGGAAAGGAAAGGAAAGGAAAGGAAAGGAAAGGAAAGGAAAGGAAAGGAAAGGAAAGGAAAGGAAAGGAAAGGAAAGGAAAGGAAAGGAAAGGAAAGGAAAGGAAAGGAAAGGAAAGGAAAGGAAAGGAAAGGAAAGGAAAGGAAAGGAAAGGAAAGGAAAGGAAAGGAAAGGAAAGGAAAGGAAAGGAAAGGAAAGAATTACAGAAGTAAAACTCAGGTAACCATGACATGTGGAGGTCAGAGTCTGTCATGGCATCATGGAAAGCTTTGGATTGGAAAGCTCCTCAAAATTCACCTAGTTCCGCCCCCAAAGGAGGGTTCCAACAGTAGCACCAATTCCAATCCCCAGTGGTTGGAGTTGGATGTGTTAATTGCAGTTATATGCTGTATAAACTGCTGCTGTTAGACATATGTATGCTATACCATGGTTCTATGCTTTAATTGCAGTCTGACCCCCAGTCCCCGTCCACCCCTCCCAGCCCAAAGCTCCTCAAATACAAATATTCTTTTACACCTAACCAGGAACTCCAGAAATTCTGCCTGAATTGTTACAGTAACGATCCTGCAAAAAAAAAGAATTTAGAACTCCAATTAAGTAGTGTCAAACAAGCTGCTGCCCAGAACAGTGGTACAAGACAGAGACAGGAAGTGAGACGATTTTGGGTTGTCCTCTCCCTTTTTGGACAACACAACCTGCATGCTTGATGGCCCAAAGAGAGTTTCCAAACAGTTATGAGCAGTGTGATTTTAAACTGTGCTCTCAGGGTGTTTAATAGTGTCCCAACACTGCTGGCAGCTCCCATGGGATGCTGGAATGAGACTGAGCCTCTCACAAGCAACACTTGGTGACTTTCAGGATCAAGCCTGTGCTTCTCACCAGGGGAAAAGCTGTCCCTACTATTGAAACCAACATTCTCTCTTGCTTAATTTCTTCCAATTATTCTTAATTGTGCCCTCAGGAGTAGAGTTCTGTGAATAATTGATTTTTTTGTTTTGTTTTGTTTTGTTGCCAAACTGAGGGGAGGGGAATTATTCAAGGTTGATTGGAAAGCAAACACATTTGGATTTTCTTACCATATAAAAAGCCCTTCTCCATAACATGTTTCAGGTCAAACAAAACAGCTCAAAAACACAAAAATGTTTTGCAAACAGTAAAGTACAATGACATGAAATCTTAAAGCATCATTTGAAATGGGATAAAATCAAAACATGACATTTAAAAACAGTAAACTGAGAGGTTTCAAATGCAGCACTTTGGAGCAAGGGGTCTGATACAGATCAGAGGCAATCAAAATGGATGAGAATCTTCATTTCCACCCTCCACATGCATTTTCTAGTGAACTCTTTTCCCCATTTTCCTTCCCAGATCACCAAATTTTGCTATGATCTGACCCAAAGAACGCTGCCTTTGGTATTGATTTGGTATTCAGTTTACAGACAGGTAGATTTATGCCCCTTTCCTGAGCTCTCCTTTAGCCAAGCTCTACCTCATTAATTCTGCTCTTCTCTCAGCAGTCAGTCCCTTCTTCCTACTAATCATTTTTCTCTTTGTCTTTATCTCCAATTTATCCTTTACCTCCAATTTATCAATATGTGCCTGGGCTGGAGGTGCTCACAATTGATTCCTATGCTAACCTGCAAAGCTACTTTTCATAGATAGCTGGGTTTAGCTGGGTTTTGGCATTTTCCCTGCAATTACCTTTTTTTGCTCACTTTTTTTTTTTTTCCTACCTTTACCAATCCCCTTGAAACACATTTCAAGCTGGCAAAGGTCTGTTTAACCTTCTTTTTCTTTTTTGGTTTGGTTTTTTTTTTCCCCCTAGAAAAATTGTAGGTACCTCATTTAAGCTTGGATTGGAAAAACCTGCACCCCGAGTGCTCCAGCACATTTTTATAGTTTATGGATATTTTACATTACTTTGTTCACAAAAATACCTGTTTCCTTCCCAATTCAAATATTCCTCAAATTCACCTGAGGCAAAGCCTTAATGCTCATGCTTGGTACTTCCAAGGATTACTTAGGAACACCTGCATGCATGGATGCCTGAGGCTGTAATAAAGCCAAACCTGTCTGGATGAAATACTGCAGTGAAAAAACATTGGAGGGTCACCAAATTAGAAAAAGGGAAGAGGAAGAAAAAAGCCACCAACACTTTCCAGCACATTCAAATGTCAGCTGGGCTTGAATCCCCTCCTTCATGCCCATCTCCAAGCAGGATGGTTTGACAGTGAGGGAAGGCTGAGGAGGAGCAGGCATGGGGAGAGGTCTGAAAATCCTGTGCATGGTTTCATAACTCAGCTGAGCAGAGCAATGTTTGCTGTCCCTCAGGGTCACCCAGTCCTGCTGCCAGGGTTCAGTCCTTTCAGAAGCACACAGAGGCTGATGATGAAAGTGCTCCACATGGCAGAATTTTTCTGACTTTTTCATTGAGAAATGTCTTTATCCCTGCTCATGTGTTTGTTCAGCACATATGCTTCATTGATTTCTGTTGTATGAACATACCTTGGCTGTGTCCTCTAAACCTCATTACTGCCTGCTGAATATCTGTTTCAATTGGAATTTTATTCATAAATGCAAATTTGCAAACGTTGTTAATTGTGTGTCACACATCAGAGTGATTACAACTCCATCTCCTCTGGTTTGACATAATGTGTAGTTCACATTTTGCAAACCCACCAGCCTAGAAAATTCATAATAACTTTTCATTCATACAGAAGCAAATGTTTCTCATTGTTTCTAGAGCTGGTCAACATGTCCCAAGAAAGAAGACACCCTGAATTTTACATGAATGAACTATAGTCCTCTATAAAACCAGCAAAATATTTAATTTTTAACAGGAATCAGAAAATATTCTCTTGTTTAGTAAAGAAAATACAATATTATATTCATTTGTTTTGCATTGACTGTGAAGAATTGATGCTCCAAATGTTTGCAACTGTTATGTAATATTGGATAAAGAATAAATTAAGATTCAATTAAAACTAAGAATAAAATGTCAAGATTTGTTTGATGTCATGTTTCTGGTCTTCATTTTGACACCTTTCTCTGTTATTTCACCTCTCCCATTCCCCCTATGTTATGGTTTTCTCCCGTGTTCTAGAATAACTTACCATTTCTAATTCTCACCTCCTTTCCTCAGGATTGCCCTTGTCCCAGCTAAACACTGGGCACAAAGAAAAGCAAGAAATGCAAATTTCCACTTGTTTCAGATGAGAGTGAACTTCCCTCTGCTGGCTATGAGAGTGCAAATCTGGTAGCCCAAAATTTTGTCCAACCCCTTTTTCCAGTGTTGCAGACCCCTTGCAATGGATCTGGAGCATCAGGATTATTTCTTCACCTGGGAATTGGAGCTTGAAGCTGGCACCAGGGTGTGCAATCAAAACCCTGGTGGTTTTTTAATTCTCAGCAGCTGGACAGATTGTTCAGTAGGGAATAAGCACAAGCACTGGCTGGTTTCTCACATGGAAC
This sequence comes from Onychostruthus taczanowskii, assembly GCF_017590055.1. NCBI lineage: Eukaryota > Metazoa > Chordata > Aves > Passeriformes > Passeridae > Onychostruthus > Onychostruthus taczanowskii. The sequence continues at coordinate 27,020,715 of NW_024499239.1, read as the reverse complement.
CTGCTGATCTGCTTTGTGAAGTCTGGATTCAAAGATGTTTCTCTCCATGTGGGTGTCCTTGGTGGCACAGCACAGAAAAGGAGATACTTTACCTTCTACAGACATCTAAGTATTTTATTCTATTGAGAAAACAATTGGTGATCTCCACTGCTGCTGCTTTTGGTATTCAAATAATAAATCTTTTGGGTTTTTGAGTCTTTATTGTCTGGCAAATGGGTTTGTGGAAGAGTGCAAATCTGGTAGCCCAAAATTTTGTCCAACCCCTTTTTCCAGTGTTGCAGACCCCTTGCAATGGATCTGGAGCATCAGGATTATTTCTTCACCTGGGAATTGGAGCTTGAAGCTGGCACCAGGGTGTGCAATCAAAACCCTGGTGGTTTTTTAATTCTCAGCAGCTGGACAGATTGTTCAGTAGGGAATAAGCACAAGCACTGGCTGGTTTCTCACATGGAACCTGCTGATCTGCTTTGTGAAGTCTGGATTCAAAGATGTTTCTCTCCATGTGGGTGTCCTTGGTGGCACAGCACAGAAAAGGAGATACTTCACCTTCTACAAACATATAAGTGTTTTATTCTATTGAGAAAACAATTGGTGATCTCCACTGCTGCTGCTTTTGGTATTCAAATAATAAATCTTTTGGGGTTTTGAGTCTTTATTGTCTGGCAAATGGGTTTGTGGAGCTGTGCCTTTCTGGGTAGCCTTGTGGAGCAAATTTCCCTCATCAAGGCTGACAGTGTTTCCTGCTTCAAAGCCATTCAGGACTGAAGGGAAAGGGATTAAGGACAGATACTCAGCTGCCTCTTGTCTTGGTTTGAAAAGACTGGTGGCTGCTAAGGAAGACAGAAGCCTCCCTTGAAATGGAAAATAAAACACCCTCCCTCTGAATTATTATAATTTTGAAATTAAGGGGCTCTCAGGCAAAGATACGGAATAGGAATAACAGTTCTTTACTAGGAAAATTAAAAATACAAATGCAATAGTACAAAAAACCCCCCCAAAAATTCCAAAAACGAAATCAAACCATTGCGAGAGTCAGAGCAGGAGCTGAGCCCTGTGGGTCAGGGTGGTGGCAGAGTTATCTGCTGGAGGGAGGATTGGTTGTGGAAGAGATAAAGAAAACTGCCCAATGAACAGAAGATAACTGCCCCAGCTCTGACAGATGGGAACACCCCCAGTCACCTCTTGCAACGCAGGACACCTCCCCACTAAAGTAATTTCCTCAAAACTTGCACAGTCCCTTCCCATTAAATTAATTTTTGCTGCATGCACCACTTCAATCATGACCTTGCTCTTCCCTCAAATTGTCTGCCTTTAATTGGCCTCCTTGCTTATAGATAAGTAAGGACCTCAGTCGATTGAAAGGTGGAAAGAGGATTGTCCATTGTGTGTTTTTGAGAGACATAGGAAATACAGTGGTAAATTTCTAGTTAGGTCGAGCTGTTCCCTATGCTCTACACAAGTGCCTACAAGGCTGAAAGGCTTCAATTTAAAGCTGAGTGTTCTGTGTTTATTAACTATATAGAAAAAACAGACATGATTTCTCAAAATTCACCTATGAATGACTTTGTCACTGTTTCCACACTACAGACCCCTTAGCTGCCAGTAAAAATCAAGGAATGAGCTTGATTTTTTCTTAGCTCAGATTGTCTACATAAGCTTTGAAAATAAATAAAATTTTTTTTTTAGATACATATTTCTGTCAGATTTTCCTCCTGTAGCTCCTTTCTAAATCCTTTCTAAGCTCGCCTTGATCCTTTGTGGATAGCAGCCATCTAAATCTGACACATTATTTCAAGCATTGCTCCAGACACAACAGGAAGATGTAGAAGAATAGTGCAAGGTAAGAACCCTTTTTCAACAGATCTGCTAGGAAATATTCCAGGGAGGAAAAAAAAAAGGGACAAGAAGGAAAAAAAAAAATAAAGGGTTCTATTACTGCTCAGAGAAGGCACTTGAGCCAGAAAGACCTGCATGTGATTCATCAGGACAGTTGAAATGTTCCTCTTGTTATTTTCTCTAATAAATACTTTATTTGGTGATTTATGGTAGATATCTTCTATCTTGCTGTTACAAACCTGTGGAGATTTGACAGTAATTAATCATGATGAAGAGCCTTGCTTCTCAGGAAGGAAGAACATGCAATTCTGCAGGCTGTTAGTCAATAAAGAAACACTTTTCAGGGATTCTTAATTGACTATCTTCATCACCCAATTACACACAGAAAGCTTCTGCTAAGGATACCTTGAAGGGGAGATTGACAAACCAGAATAAAACAGAATTTACACTCAAAATAATCTTGTGATAAATTCCTCAAACCCCTTCCTCTTATGGCAGTAGGGTTTTGATGTCTGAATTTATAAATAAAACATGGTTAGGAGATCTGTGAACTTGTTGTAAATCTATACCAGGCTAGGGAGAATTAAAAAACCTTTAAGGAAAAATGCCAATGTATAGCAAGGAGGCCTATAAATATATCATGGTGGTTTAAAATATGTTGACTCCATAACTGTGAAATTCCCTGTTGCACAGATAAAACCCTTTAGCCTGAGTGAAGAGTAGAACATGAAAATTTACCCTGGGAACAGCCATTCTCCTGATGAAAAGGTCTGTGCAGAATTCCACAAGTGATGGGATGAACCCAGGGAAGCAGGGCTCAAGAAAGATGCTCCCACACAGACTGATCTGTGAGGCTGCAGAAGATCCTCACAAGGAAACTGAGAGAAATCCTATTGCTCAACATAGTGAAAATTAGGCTGGGTACAGCAGCTGTGATGTATCTCTAGCACTGCAATAAAAAATAATAGGAAGAAATCACCCTGGCACAGCTGGGGACATAAATAACAGTGTTTAGCTCAAAAACAGCTTTGAAGGCTACTGGTATATTGCAAACATGTTCCATGGGCTCACAGCGTGGGATGTGTTGCAGGGACAAATCTGGGAGGGAGCTGGACTCCACATGTTGCTAAATGTGTTCTCTTTGGATGCCTTTTGGCTTCCTTTATACCTTGACAGAGATGTACCTTTATTTTCAGTCTTGCACTTTGTTCCTGTGTTTCCAGCACCTCCAACACTAATTGCCCTCTGTATAAAATAACAAACCACTTGGTCCTGCAGCCTGTTGCTCCCTTCCCCACCTTCTAAATCCTGGGAAATATTTGTGTCGTCCAGAAATCCTTTGTCTTGTCACCTGTGAGCTTTAGAACTAAAATATTTCTTCTTTTGTTCCCATATTTTTATGTGTGCCAAGGGGATAGAAGACTGACAAAACCAACTATGTGAAGACTCTGTTTTGTCAGGACATTTAAAAGTCATCCAGGAAGGGATGCAGCTGCTTCTTGCAGGGTATAATATCTGATTTCCATGGCCCAGACCTCCAGGAAAAGGTCAGAACACAGAATGAGCTCAATTGGTTATGGCATAATGTCGAGATGATGATTTTCTTTACAAGGCTTAGTCCAGCTCTGGGAAAGACACCTTTATATTTGCTTTTCTTGTGCAGAGGGGGAAAATTCAAGTTGTCTGGATGTGGGAAAATAACATCTGGTTTTCAGCTGGTAGTGATGGTTGGCCAGGTTTGTGTAAAACTTCTCAGCAGCTCTGCTGCTCCTCCTACTCCTCTGTTTGGAGCTTTGCATTTTACATCAGTGAAGGTGATACTGCATGGCTTAAACTGAGGTGATGGAATGAAAAAAAATCAGGCTTTTAAACTTAACACCGTTTCTTCTATTCCAATGTTCATAAAAACCAATTTTATCCTCAAGATTGCACTGAGGAAGTACTAAAAAAAGCAATAAAAAGTTGAAAAGGTGAATCCTTTGAGTTAAAAATCACCAGCACAATTGCTGTCAAGGTAGAGCAAGCTCTGTAGGTAGTGGTAACAGCCTTCCTTTAACTCCACACAGGAAAACAATCTTCAGCATAATGATCTGGAAAGAGCTCTTTGGAAGCAATTGAGGATATGGATATTTAGCTCTCTTAGCAAAGACAACCTACAGAAACCTTCAGTGGAAAATGTCTGAAGCAGAGCTCTGACCACAGCAAATATTGTGGGGTGTGGTGGGGTGCAGGCAGAGGTCAAACTGCAGGTCCATTGCAAGGCAGAGTTTGTTTGTGCATCAGTGCTGATGATTTATTTTGGGGTTTTTAAGTCGTTCCCTTGTGGAAACACAGGCTCTCCTCTGGTTTTCCCTCACAGGGAGGGAAAATCTTTCCTTTCTGCCATGCCTGGGGGTGCTGTGAACCCTTCCCTGCCTTTACCTGGTCTGGAGCTCTCAGCAAGGGCCTGGGAGAACGAGGTTGAGTGTCCTGTCCCACCTTGCATGATCTCAAACCCAAATCACAGAGCCTGGGTGAAAAGGAGAAAAGAGGAATTGATATTGGGGACTTTGGCTTTTGACCATTCAGAGATGTGGGGGACCAGAGAGACAGAAAAAGGCAACACCACCTGAATGTAAACAGTGAAAAGTCCATGTAACCATGTGAAAAGTGGGTGACCCTGCTCTGACAGTTGTTGTTCAGGTTATACCATTGCAAATCTATTTATAATACATGTCTATATTTAACTTAACATTTACCTTATATTTTTTGCATTTACACAATGCATCTACTGTGTGGGTGGGGAGGCCCTGGCACAGGGTGCCCAGAGAAGCTGTGGCTGCCCCTGGATCCCTGGAAGTGTCCAAAGGCAGGTTGTTTCGGGCTTGGAACAACCTGGCCTAGTGGAAATTGTCCCTGCCCATGGCAGGGGTGGAACTGGATGGGCTTTAAGGTTACTAAAAATCCTGATCCATTTTTTAATTCCATTATCTAGTCCTTGAACAGGAGGTCAGTATCATTGTCCCCAGCCTGAATTCAGACCCTAACCCTATTTTTGAGGGGTGTCCTAATGGCTTCACACCACAATTTTCTCCCCTTTTCACCTTTTCTGGGTAATCCACACTCAGTTTGTGTCTGAAGAATGAAAACTTCCAGCAAAATGAATGAGGAGCTGTTCCTTTACCATGCAAGACATGACTCTGTCCTTGAGCACAGGGTTTGGAATCCAGGTGATGAGAAAAGACAAGCACTTGATCTGCTCTGCTTCCTGCAGGTGCTCTGATAACAGAGCTGGCTTGTAAATACAAAGTGGAAACAACCTACTGTGCAGTGGAAACCCAGAATAACTCTCTGCCAAGCTCTGCAAAGAAAGTTCCTGCTTTAGAGAGAACAGGTAATGTTTGTCAGTCCTAAATAGGAATGATTTCCCTACAATAAATATACCCTGAGGACTGGGGGGAAATTAAAGTAAACTGTTGCCTTCTGCCTTTTCCTCCATGCAGAATCTGATGGGTTTTAGCTCAGGCTGCTGCTTTTGAGAATCCATTTCCAGAGCCCTGGATGCTGCTTTGCCAGGCCAGGTGCTGATCTCCTGCAGTGCATCTTGCTCTGCATCTACCTTATTTTGCTACAACAGATGCTTACAGCAACACAGAACCAAATATTTGCCTTTTCCCCTTTCATTCTGATTTTGGTTTTGGTTTGGTTGGGTTTTTTTTTGTTTTGGTTGTTTTTTTTTTTTTTGGTTGTTTTTTTTTTTTTTTGGGTTTTTTTTTTTTTTTAACCACAAAGAAAAAGCATAAATTGTTTCCAATTGTTTGGCTTTCATATATACATATTCCCTATACATAATCTCCAGTGTTTTGTGATTTTGCCTCAAAATCTTCTAGAGTACTTAACAAATTTTGAGCCTTTGCAGTGTGCTCTGGCTGGGATAGTTAGTTGTCCTCCCAGTAGCTGGCACAGTACTGTGTTTTGGATTCAGTGTGAGAATGGTGTTGATAACACATGGATTTTTAGGTGCTGCTGAGCACTGTTTGCACTGAGTCAAACACTTTTCAGCTTCTCCCTCTGCCCTGCCAGAGCTGGCTGGGGGCACAAGAAGCTGGGAGGGGACCCAGCCAGGGCAGGCTGATCCAAAGGGATATTCCAGACCATATGGAATCATGGGGTGCTTTTATAAACTGGGGAAAGCTGCCCTGGGACCTCTGGTTGGGAACTGGCTGAGCATCAGTCTGTGGGTGGTGAGGAACTGCATTGTGCATCACTAGTTTAGAATATTTTATTTATTTTATTTTATTTTATTTTATTTTATTTTATTTTATTTTTCTGCCCTCCTATACCATCTTTATCTCAACCCACAAATTTCTTTTTTCCTTCCCAGTTCTCTCCTCCACCCCACTGCCAGGAGGGAGTGTGTGAGCAGCAGGACACAGAGCTAACAAGGAAGCCAAATTTCTGACCTCCCTTTTCATTAATGTGCTCAACTATGGCCTATTATACCTCACACAGAGAGGGAAAGCTCAGTTCCACAGAACCTCTGCACGGCTCGAGGGGAACAAGTTTCAGCTACCTCAGCTAAATGTCAGAGAGACTGAGCCAAGGTCCACCAACCTCAATGAGAATCCTTGACTTCAGTGAGCTTTAGATGGGGAATTAAGCCTACCTGCTGGAAGCAATAGTAAATTTTCAAATCCTTCTTCAAACCCATCACAGGGGAGGAACAACGCCCCAGAGCATGTTAATGAGGATTGAGTGCACTTGGAAAAGCTGTTTATATTGGACTCTGCTCTCTTCAGACTTCTCATACTTTCTTTAAGTCATTCCCTTTCATTTCCATCTTCAGCTGCAGCTCTCTTGTAATATCTGAGGCCCTTTTGCCCCTTGCTGCACTTTTTATGTTCCCATTTCAAAGACAAGCTCTGTCTGCACCTTTTTTTTATATTAAAGGTCACAGTCAAAGTTTGGAAGTTGGCCTGTAAATTCCTTCTGGTGGAAAGTGGTTCTTTGTTAAGGCAAAGAAAGAGAAATAACGAGCTCTGTGATTCAGGAACCACTTTCAGTGCATCTTTGGGACTTTCACAAAATTCTGGAGTCTGTAACACAGCCATGTGTAGGACAAAACAAAGAGACAGATTAAATTGAAGGCTGGATGATTGTGATGGGTAGAAAAAGTTCTATTCCTTACCTGTCACACCCACAGATATTTAGAAATTTTTTAATCTGAAAATTTTCTAAATATCAAAATTATCTGTTCATGTTTGTGAGCAAATTACTTATCTGGAGGGGAAGATCATGGTTGGCAGTACCTGTTTCATATTTACTTCTCATCTGAATCTCCAAATTACCTGTAAACATTCTTCTTCTGACTCTGCCTGAGGGCCTGAGTGGTTTACATGAAACACCCAGGAGTGTGTGCAGAATCCAGGTCTGGGAGTTGTTCTCCTGGAGCAGGAAAGCAGAGAGCAATCACACAGGTTTGCAGTGTGAATAGGAGAGCAAAGCACTTGAGCAGAGAAAAGAACCCTACAAATAACCCCCTTGAACCCAAAATGGAATTGCTGCAGCACTTCTCCAGGTTCAATTTCATTCTCTGCTCGAAGGGACTCAAACTTTCATTTCTGAGAACACTCTAAAACCACCAGGGGGGTCTTGTATTTGTGGGGTTCCCAGATGAAGGAAGGAATGATGAATCTGACTCCATGTTCTTAGAAGGCTAATTTATTATTTTTTGATCTATATTAAATTAAAGAATACTATACTAAACTGTACTAAAAAATACAGAAAGGATACAGACAGAAGGTTAAAAGATACTAATGAAAAACTCATGACTCTCTTCTCAGAGTCTAACACAGCTTGGCCCTGATTGGTCAATAAGTCAAAACAATTCACATGAAACCAATGAAACAATCACATGTTGGATAAACAATCTCCAAACCCACATTCCAAAGCAGGAAAACACAGGAGAAGCAAATGAGATAATATTGTTTTCCTTTTTCTCTGAGGCTTTTCAGCTTCCCAGTGAAGGGATTTTTTCAGAAAATATGATGGTGATAAGGGTGTAAGTGGAGAAACAGAGCAGAGTAAGAAAGGACATATTAGTATTTCTTCTCATTCAGCCTTGCCTTCATTGAGTAAAGAGCTCAAAATTATCAGGGTTTATTTTCCTGAGGAATTGAAATATTTTGTTTAGTGTGATCCAAAGAAAACTGTAATTTCACAAAACAATTAAGATCCAGAAGGAATCATAGAGTACCAGAATGGTTTGGGTTGGAAGGGACCTTCAAGATCATCTCATTCCACCCCCATGCCATGGGCAGGGACACCTTCCACCATCCAGGTTGCTGAAAGCCCCATCCAACCTGACCTTGAAGAATGAGTGGCTGCTTTTTCTGTGTTTTCCCAGCACAGAAAATATGCCAGAATTCTATGATATCACAAGGATTCTGCGAAAGCTTCAATGATCCTGTGTAGCACCCAGATCTGGTACTTGTAGGACAAGATGTTGGGGTTTTAATCTGAAAGAGGGTAGATTTAAATTAGCTGATAGGAAGAAATTCCTCCCTGTGAGGGCGGTGAGGCCCTGGCACAGGTTGCCCAGAGAAGCTGTGGATGCCCCATCCCAGGAAGTGTTCAAGGCCAGGTTGGATGAAGTTGCCCTGATCTTACTATTTTGGGGCGGGCATCTGGCCTGAGGGGCATTTTATTTATCTACATTAACTTTAAACTCCTTTTCACAGCCAAACCAGCAAATACAAGCTGAGCATGCTTGAGAGTTGGGCCATGTGCAACGAAAGGAGAGTTGGGGGCCATGTGGGAAGAAATAAGAATTTTTCTGGAGAAGGTCTGTAACACAGTGAGGCTCCTTCTGTCCTGGACCCCAACCAAAGCAGCTGCCATGCACCTGCCTGTTCAAGAACCATTTAGGCCAGGGGATGAGCCAAACACTGCCCACAGCTCTAAAGTGAATTATCAACATGCTGCTCTCCTCGCTGTTCACATCAGAGTAAAGTGCTGTGCTTAAATTTGTACAGGGTGAAGGATTACTCAGATACACTTTCCCTGAAATTTTAATTCCCTTGCATGGAGAACTAAGTGAAAATGTGCTCGAAGCAGAAAAAGAAAATATGATCTGATGAGTAATTCCTGCTACCAAATGAGAAAGAAATAGCTGCTCCCACTCCTGTGTTTTGCTCTGTGGGTTTCCTCTACCCCCAGCAGTTCTGCCTAATGATGATAGCCACAAAATGAATTTCTTCTGACTGGCACTTGCAATTGCATTCAACTGAAGGTCTGACATGGTTAATGAAGCCATGGAAAAATGCAGTTCTCTGAGTCCTAAACCACACAAACACGCATTGATGGTATCAGAGGGAAATGAGCCAAATTCCTGATAGGACACACGAAGACATAAACACCCCCACACATGTATTTTCCATGGTGATTTGTTGTGAAAAAGAGGATTTGAATTCCTCAGAAATTCTACACAGATATTTGAAAATAAATGGAAATGATGTTTGTGATGTCAGCCATCATGAGAGAAACAAAATCACTGAATAATTTACAGAATAATTTAACAGGGAGACAAAATTGATCAAGGAGGTATTTTTATCCTTGGAAAGCAACGGGATATGTGTAAGGCCATTGCTGTGTGGGATTATTGGATGATGAAGTAATAATACACTCTGTTATCTGATAATGCTATGGTTCCAACACAAAGCCTATTAAAGTCTATGCAAATGTTTCCATTATACTCTGTGGCCTCCCTGCTGATCCATGGGAAAATCTGATTACAAGTTCAGGAAAAATAAATATTCCCTCCCCCAAAAGTAGCTTATTCATAGAATCATAGAATAATTAATGCTTGAAAAGCCCTCAAAGGTCATTGAGTCCAGCCATTCCCTCAGCACTGCCAAGGCCACCACTAAACCATGTCCCCAAGTGCCACATTTACACTTCTCTTGAACATTTCCAACAACAGTGATTCCAAAACTTCCTTGGGCAACCTGCTCCCTCTGAATCTGCCCTGTTTGAGCACATGCATTGGAAAACATGATTCCAGAGCTGGGATAACCCAGGATTTGAATGGATCTGACTGAGATATGTTGGCAAATGTTCTCTACACCACAACTTTAAATTTAATTTGTGCAGATGAAGGTAAAAAATCATTAGCTGTTGACAAATAACTGTAGGTCTGCATGAAAATGAGCTCAGGGGTCTCAGTGCAACTCCTACATAATAATCTGCTAATAATTCTTCCACCTTCCTGGTCTCCATGCACCTTGTAATCTTTATAATGGGTTTATAATACTTTTGTGAGACAGAGAGGGGCTATTCCATTCATCTTCACAGGTGGAGAGGATGGCTTATGCTAACAGGTTTCCACAAATCAAGGAATGACTCTGGAAAAGGCTCTGGGATTCAGCCAAGCAGCATCTGATCCTTGTGTAAATTGTGCCTAGTTTTTCCTGCACATGACAGAGAAAGTCCATCAGACTAAACCATGAGATACAGACAACACAAAGAACATGTGTAGGAGATTTCTGGATTTAAATGTCCCTTATAGTCAATTGCAACTTTTTTCTTGGGTTTTGTCTTCATTAGACCAACATGGAGCTCACCAGTGCTCACAAAGGACATAATCCAGATTCTTCCAAAAGATTCCCAGGGAATTTCCTGGAGTGAAAGCTGATTTTCCACTTAAAGACATCATGGCAGCCACATGTCCTTTAGCCTGGTTGACTTTGCTCGGTGCTTGCTCAGCTGTCAATCTGAAGCTACTCATGATTTTAATTATGAAGAAAGGAATAAGGGAAGATCCCTCTGCCGTGTTCCCAGCATCACCCCACTGCCTGACAGGAGCCTGGAGAAACTCAGAGTGGCTGTGTCAGCCCTGAGCACCAAGACAGCAAGATCAGACCTGACAAATCGGCAAGCTGACGTATCAAGGCAAAGAAGACTCAAGGATGAGTTTGCCACCTTGGAATGTTCAAGGTTAGGCTGGATGGGGCTTGGAGGAATCCAGTTTTAGTGGAATATGTCACTTCCCATCGCAGGGGGGCGGAACCCAAAGAACTTTGAGGTCCTTTTCTACCCAAACCATTCTATGATTCCACATTTTTTTGCAATGTTTCGATTTTTCTTCATCTTATTTTATTTTTCACAGTATTTTTCTACTCCACGAGACAGTGCAAAAGTCCCTGGAAAACAGCATAGCTCTCTCCAACTTGTTATTTATGGATCTATTGCTTGAATAGATACAGAGAGATTAATTATTTTTCACTCTGAATGAAGATCAGGAGAAATCTGTTGTCTAATGTTAACAGGAGCAGGAACAATGGTGCTTTTATTGGGATAGCCATGTCCTGGGAACCCTTCCAGAAAGAAAATCCTTTGAAGAAAGTCACATCAGGAGGAAATTGGATTCTATTTGTATTTACTGTACTATTCAAGGCAAGGCTCAGAAGACATGGAGGACTGATTTACCAATTTATCAGCGGTGCCTGAAATCACACAGAATCCCTGCTTGGCTGCAGCAGGATGATCCCTTGTACCACCTCTGGGCCCTTCCACTTTGCACTTAAACAGAGCCTTTCAGCAACTTCACCTGCTAAAAGTGGGGTTGAGGTTAACTCCAAGGTCTGAGAATATCAAAGGGTCATTTCTGGCCTTGTGGAACCAGCATCTCTCGGTGTTGTTGTACAGATTGTGCACCTGACATCTGCTCTGATCAAGGGTGGCCAGTTTGTGCATATTTTATGCTGCAGTGCTGTCAAATCCTAATGAGAAGTAAGAGGATTCCTCTACATCATTTCTATTACTGTTTCCTTCTTCCAGCTCTACTATCCCCTTTTTTTTTCCTGAGCTTTGTTAACCTCTCTTGTCTCTGTGCTACACCTGTTATTTTGAGTTATGTCCATCCTCTGTAATTGCTTCTGAAAGGCTGAAGGTAAACACAGAGCAGACTGATAAACAAATGCTGTAAGAAAGCCAGGTATAATAAAAGATAGCAGCATGGAGCAATATTTGGGGGTAGGATGTAATTTTAAAGGTCAATAATGCGCCAAGGAAATTCTGCCTGGAGCACAGCTCGCATTGATAACAGAGAGCTGCTAGCTTAGGATTGCTTGGCTGCTAAATGAGTTTAACAATCTGCCTCTGAGTCTTCCTTCCTTCCTTCCTTCCTTCCTTCCTTCCTTCCTTCCTTCCTTCCTTCCTTCCTTCCTTCCTTCCTTCCTTCCTTCCTTCCTTCCTTCCTTCCTTCCTTCCTTCCTTCCTTCCTTCCTTCCTTCCTTCCTTCCTTCCTTCCTTCCTTCCTTCCTTCCTCTCTCTTTCCTCTTCTCTTCTCTTCTCTTCTCTTTTCTCCTTTTTCCTCTCTTTCTTTCGTTCTCTGTACCAGACTTATGACGACTTGCACTTTCCTTTAGAAAACCTTGAAACACATCTCTAGTACTTATTAAACTTATTTTTCATGTCAAGCCTTTTGCAGGAAACACTTGCTGGATCAGTACTGCTACAAATGAGAGCAGGTTTTTAATTTCCAGGTTGGATAAAGATCTCTATCACCACAGCTTGAGTTTCCACTATCTCAATTTCTCTCTGATCTGAGAACAAGCTGCTCTGACTTTGTGTGTCCCCATTGTGACAGGTTCAGCTGAAACCTTCCACTGAAGTGGTCACACACAAACCAGTTTCTCTCTGGGGGTTTTGAGTCCCACAGGGATGTTACCAACAATCCTAAAAGCAAGTAAAAACATGGATTCAAGAGAACACAGTGGCATTTTAAACGTTGCATTACATTGTAGTAAGGTCTTAACTTTTCAGAAAGTAAAGCCCCTGACTACAGAGTTATGTTTGACCAATTTTTTCAGCAGTCACTAAGGATTTCTATATTCTTCAGTTCTAAGCTGACATCAGTTTTGTAAAGTAGGTGCTCAAATGCCTATTTTTGCCAATTGAACTGTTCCAATTATGTCTTGGAAATCACTGATTGCTGCTCCAAATTTGGCATCAAACACGCTGATACAGTAGCATGACTTAAAGAAAATCCACAGCTTGATCTAAACCTGTTAAATTTGGAACATTTTAACATTTTAAAATGTTTAAATATCTACATTTTGAAGTTTTAACTTGAAAGTCCAGTGCAAATACAAGTGAAGGGAGACAATAATCTTGACACACCCAAGATTTGCTGGCTGCTCTCTTGGTGTCTGTCTGTCTGCATGGACAATCTTCCACATTAACAAATGGGAGTAAAAGATGGTTTAGAAGAGCAGGTTCTGCCTCTACCCCTTGTGTGGTCCAGGGAAGCTTGATTATCATCATCACAGAATATCTGAAGTTGGAAGGGACCCTTTATGTTAATCAAGTCCTGAATAGGACACCCCAACAACTCCACCCTGTGCCTGAGAGCATTGAGGTTTTTGTAGGGTGTCCTATTCAGTCATGTATGAAACCCATTAACCTTTGTATTAATAAATGACAGCATAGTGAGGAAGAACCTGTGGAATTTTGTTCCTGTGGTTGTACAATGCTCCCCCTGTGCCCTGTACAGTTCATGACAGAGCAACTGGAAGCAGAACCTCTGCAGCAGATCTTTGTCAGTCTCAGTGTTTATAGATCCCAGATAAATCATTGTAGCATTCACATTCTCTGGAAAAATCCTTTTACTTGGACTCTGGCGAGAGTCACGAGTTTTCATTATTATCTTTTTAGCCTTCTGTAAGTATCCTTTCTCTATTCTTTTAATATAATACAGTATCGTAATAACATAAATTAGCCTTCTGAGAACATGAAGTCAGATTCATCATTGCTCCCTGTCACGGGGGTCCCTAAAAATACAATACGTCATGGTGGTTTTCTTGCCCCAGTTGCAAAAAGATAATGGGAAATGGTTCGCGTCTTTGGCATTTATAGACTCCTGAGCTATAACAACACATATTTTGGAGACACAGTCCTCTGGCAGACTTTGTTCTTTGGGCAAGGCTCCCAGCATGAGGTTGCAGATGGTCACATGCAGGTACACCTGGTACTGAGCAGGGGAACTTGTGCTCCCCTCCCAGCTGCTGTGTGGGACAGGCTCAGCATCACTCACACTGCAGCACATGCCAGGATTTTGATCCCTTTGATCCATGTGAAATGAGTGCTGTCCATTGTGGCCGCATTTCTCTTCACAGAGAAAAGCAAGGCACAACTTCCCGAGGATATTTTCTGGGAGCTGCAGTGAGGAACCTGAGAAAAAGAAAAACCAATTCTTATCTCATTTGCTGCACCTGTGTTTGTGCAAAAACAGAATGCAATATGGAGACTGTTTGCCCAAAGTGCTGGGGTTTTGTTTCCTTGGCCTATGAGGGCCAAGTGCGTGTGCAGACTGTTGGTCAGCAGACAGTCACAAGATTCTGCTCAGTGGAGTTGAGTGCTTGTGCAGGTTCAGTTTAGGTGTTGTGTACAATAGTGTAATATAGTAATTAATTAGCCTTCTGATATCACTGGAGTTCACCTTGTCATTTCTCCCTGCCATGGGGGTCGCTTTGAATCCTATAGTCCATGAGCAGATGCGATGCTTTATTATCCCTAAGACAAAATCAGCAGAATCTGCAGCTCCATGGGAAGAATTAGGCATGGTGGGGGGTAGATGTCTTTTTAATGAAGACTTTAGGCAGAATTCTGATCCAATTTAAAAGATCCCTCCATAAAATATTAAACCAAACCCTGTTATTATTACAAAGTCTGAGCACAAATGCTACAACTCTCCTTGGGGAGATTTGTGAGATTTTTCCTCACACAGGGCTGGGATGACTCTGAGCCTCTTCTCCACAGTCTTCCCCAACCTTATTTCTGAAAAAGAAGATCAGGAAGAGACAGAATTTGCAATATATAGCTCTTTCCACATTTGACACACAAATGCAAAAGGCAATTAATATCATTAGCTGCAATTAATAGTGCTTAAAGAACAATGCCCAGGAGGCAGCCACTTAAGGATCTCAACACAAGCTGCTGATTTTAACAAAGAAGGACCATTTTCTGGTATTAAGTAATTATGTGTTGCTCTAGGTACTTTCTCTCTTTCCTTGCAGTGCAACACAACCACAAGGAGGAGGAAAGCCATTCATTTTTTCCCCATCTGGAGCTCTAATATTGAGGCTCAACCACTACTAATAGGCTAATGTTAAACTTTGGCAGTTTTCAATTATCCTCCTATTGAAGCTGAAAATTTCCTGCGCATACATCTTATTGCCTGACCAACTTCTTTTCATAGTTCCATTTTTTAGTTCAATAAAATTCAGCAAAACCCCCTCTGGCTTTATTCATATTGTTTTTCCCTCTGTTAGTTTCCAAGTAATGTGAATGTGGATGTGACTAAAAGCACTGAATTATCACTCACTGGCAGCTCCCTGACAGCCACCAGTTGGGTTCTCAGTCCATCTCAGTTGCACAATAAAACACACTGGTTTGAACAGCTTTTGGGGTGGCTTTGCTGCATAATTCTGTTTGGCTAAGAATATTCCAGCTATTCATAAGAGGCTGGGAATTAAACCAGCATGTTATGCTTGTTCAGGATGTCCTTGTAGGATACATCCCTCTGAAAAGACTGGATTGCTTCATTTCTCTGATATTTCATGGTGTAAAATCCTCTTTGTTGGAGCCACTCACTGCCCCAAACTTTCCACCCAAAGTTCCAATTTATAACTTCCACTGCCCCAGGTTGCTCAGAGCCCCATCCAACCTGGCCTTGGACCCTTCCAGGGATCCAGGGGCATCCACAGCTTCTCTGGGCACCCTGTGCCAGGGCTTCCCCACCCTCACAGGGAGGAGCTATCTGCATTTAATTAATTGCTCTAAAGCAACCTGCCTTACATCAGTCAAGGTTCATCTTTTCCTTCTTTTTAAATCAATCCCCTCACTTTAATCAGGTCCTTCCCCCAGAGGGTGGTTGGGCACTGAACAGGCTCTCCATGGCAGTGGTCACAGCACCAAGCCTGACAGAGTTCAAGTTCATTTGGACAATGCTCTCAGGCAGAGGGTGGGATTGCTGGGGATGTCCTTTGCAGGACCAGGAGTCAGACTCCATCTCTGTGAGATCCTTCCAACTCAGTATTCTGTGGTTCTCTGATTAAAATCATTATTCAGGCTTGTTTCTGGGCATGATTTGTTCTACCTCTTCCTAAGACAGGATTATTTATCTTCCTTCATTGTCATTCTGAATAAACAAACTTAACAGCTTTAATAGTTATTGGCAGTTTAAATTTGCCTAAACAGAATCAGACCTCTAAAAAGTAGCCAAATACTGCTTTTCCATGTCCCCAGATGTGTTTCTTATCTCTCTTAACTGTTTAAGGCCAGGTTGAAATAAATGTGTGCTTTTCCAAGAGCCTTCAGTTTGACTGTCAGTACATCACATTTTCAAAGTGTAGTGACATACACATGCCTTTACAACAGGGCTTACCACCCTTCTCTCTCCTCTCTGTGCTTGTTGTGTAATAGGTTCTGCACCACTTCCCAAACCTAAAGAAAGATAAAAAGAGCAGGACCCAACAAACACAAGGAGCAGCTTCCCGTGACAGTGAGCTCCAGGGGGATGCAGAACCTGCAGCTCTGGGGAAGTGGCTTGGTCCTTTTGCTGGCACACCCAGAGATTTTCACCTTGCCTTTTCACTGCCTTAGTCTGGCTCCCACCACACAGCTTTGCTGCCTTTTTGCCAGGAATCTGCCCAGTGAGGGTCACCCTGTATTGAAACAAGGGTGACTCCAACGTGAGAGAGGGAGAGAAAATGACGAGGAGGACTCAGTTTTATCAGGAGGCTAAATAATTATTTTATTATTCTATACTATATACATTGCATCTGAACTGAATCTGCCTTGCATTCACCCTTGCTACTACTGCACAGAACTGCAGAACGCCCGTGACTGTCCCATGACAGTGACACACACTCTCTTGGCCCTGATAGGCCAAGGGAACAAAACATCCTCACTTTGGGTAAACAATCTCCATTTTGCCTTCTACTTTGGTACAGCACAGGCACAGCAAGTGATAAGAATTGTGTTTTCTTTCTCTGATGTTCAGAGAATGTGAAACCCAGAAATATTCCTGGGAAGAATTGTGCCTTGCTTTTCCTTATGAAGAGAATGTGGCAACAACCCTGTACCAAGGACCTTTTTTGTCACCTTGTACCAAGGACCCTTTTATTCCCTAAAGGCTCTCCCTTCTCCTTTTCTGACTGACCTTCCCTTCTCCCTGTCCAACAGAATGAAAACTTGAGCATTTCCTTGCTGTATTTACAGTGCCATAAAAGATATCTTGCTGAGGGACATCCATTCCCTGGTAGGATTCTCTTTAGGGTAATGGGAATCCATTGTGCAAGAATACACCCCTCTGATTTTTATCTTGTGCCCTTGTCTTCCCTTTGTGTCTCACAGCCCTTTAATTAAGCTGCAATTTGGAAGCTCTGTAAGACAGGGATATATCTGACTTTTGTCCCATAAAGTAGTTTATAGAATGTCATAGAGAGAAATTTTGCAAATCAATCTGCTGGCGTGCCACCAATAGGCTGGAGGTGAGGTAACAGGGAGTTCAGGAAATGCAGAGCCCAGTGAAATCTGCTTGGGTTTATTGGGATTTGTTAATATCTCCTAAACCCAGAGCATTCCCTTTACGCCCATCTGAAGGACTTTCTAGGACAGAGCTGGGCAGACTTTGAAAACATATTTTCATTCCTTCCTTATTAATTCCATCAGTGGCATTGTGCTATTCTCAACAGCAGCTATGATTTAGTTTATCCCACATTAATCCAGAAAGGGGGAACTAGACATTTAAAATGTACTAACTTGAGATGATAAGGAAGGAATTACATAAAGAATAAGGCAGCTGGAGAGGTGAAACATAGGAAGGGATATTTTAGCCTAAGGAAGTGCTTTAGCAAATGTTTAAGAGTACATGGGAATAGTGATCTATTGGAAAAGGATAAAGGCAGAAAAAAGCCAATATAAATTAGGAATTTAATTCAGACTAATAGCTTTTACATTACATTTGACAGAAAAACAAATAATTCCGATATAATTTTTTTTTTTTTTGCATTCTTATAAGAAAATCACCAGAACTGAGCTTGAGACAATTCAAGGGTGCAGCAAATCCAACCAAAACCACCTCCAAAAAGCTGCTGAGAGGAGAAAAAATGACCCTTGCCTTCTTTGATTTCCATTGAGACACAACCCCAGTAGTGTGACATTTTGCTTTGGAAAAGGGAAACAGAAAATAAACACAGGAGGCAGGGAAAATCTGTGCATAATCACCACTGCATTGGACATTTAATTTATTACCTGTCATATCTCTGCACAAAAGCCACCATGCTTCAACTCAACTCTACATGCTCTGAGAAAAAAAGAAATCTTGCATGGTCAGAGAGCAGACCCAAAGCTACTGATGTCCTGAAGGCAAGATTTAAGTTCTGTTACAGAAAAGGGAAGAAAATGTTGATTTTCATCATCTTTGACTCCATAATGCTTTTATAGTTTCCTTATCACACAGATCTAAGCTGTCTCATAGGGTTTCTTCTGCCCTATCTGTTGTTAATATAGATATATTCTATCTGTTATCTTAGCCTTGACTCACAATATATCAATGGCAGAACATTTCTTGGCCTTTCTTGAATGGCATCTAGCACAGCGTAGAAATAACATGAATTTTTTTTAAATTATAGTCACCTCTGTGTCCTCTGTTTTTGGGGATCCTTTTCTCCAAAACCCTCTCTTTCCTTTCCAAAGCTCCCTGCCCTATTGGGTGCTACTGAATAGGCACTGATAGCAATTACAAAAAGTTTTATTAATCTTGCTGTGAAGAGTCAGAGGCAATGGGAGTATGGGCAAAAGGGAGGTGAAATTCAGGTTGCAGAAGTGAGATTGCAGCAATTAAAAAGGAGGGGAGAGCACGAAGAAATGAATCTCCAAGGAAAGGGAGGAAGGGACACCTTTAAAATGAATTAGCAATCTACAAGTGCCTCCAACCTCTCTGGTAGAATTAAACATGTTTATTCGTCTCCTCAGCATGTGCGTGTTCTGGGGAGTGACAAATTAATTAATATTAAATATCTAGCCCATGGTCTGCCTCAGCTTTCAAGGCACATTATAAATATTGGCAAGAAAGATCATTAAAAACAACACAGATCGAATGTTCAGCTTGATTTGTAGAAATTGCCTGGTAGCAAAGGTGCTGTGAAGATGAATGAGTTTGTTAAAAGGGGAGAAGATTTCAAATATCAATTGGTAAGGAAACAAACAGCTCCTTCCCCCTTCTGCAATGCAGCCACAAACACATACGGAGCAGAGGGGGAAAACCCCCAAGTTTCTCTCATTACAGGAGAGGCTCAGAGACTACTGAAAAACAAAGTGTGTCTAGTTCTGCCTCTTGACAGGAATTTTTGAAGGGCTGGACAACAATTACCAGCAATTTCTCAGACTCCTCTATCATCCTTTCTCACCTGCTGCTCTCTGCTCCACCACACACTGACCTGTTTCTACCTCTTGCCCCCTCTCTGGTGGGCAGCACAAAACCCAACAGCAGGATGCAGGAAACCTGCAATTTTCCTTCCCTGGGGCAATGTATAATTAGAACCCTTTTGATTTAGGATACTTTAAACCAGGTGAAAAAGCATTTGAAACATTGAAAAGGGAATTTTCAGACCAACTGGTCTTAGAAGAACTTGTACTTCTGACAGATGGGGGGAATCTGTAAAACCAGATGTTTTTACATGTCTGATCTTATTTTGAAGATCTTCAGTTTCATAAGGCTGAAAGTTATTTAGAGTCACTGAATTACTGCATCAGAGAATCAGAGAGAGGCTGACTTGGAAAGGGACCTCTGGAGTCCAAATTCCAAAATTCCCTCCTCAGTCAGGACCCAGTTGTCCATGACTGGGTTGGAATGAGATGGTTTTTATGGTCCCTTCCAACACAAACCATTCCATGACTCTTTAATTTTATGATTCCTTAATTCTATTAGTCTTTAATTCTATGATTCTCTGATCATAAACTGTGGGGAACTATTTTGGTTTTAATTATTTTTACAGAGATTCCAAATAGCAGACTCTCTAACATCTTGTAAGGTAACACTGACCAAAAGTCTCGTCAGTATAAGACAGACCAAATCTCCTTTTATGAAATAAACAAAAACCTCCACACACTTATTCTTTTCATTTATGTGTCATTCCTCACAAACTTCCATTCTTTTCTCCATAACTCTCTTCCTATCTTTCCAATAGGTTTTATGAAATGACCATAGTATATAAAATATGGATTTTAGTACCATTTGGATGAGGTTTCTCTTCTCCTCCAATTTTTGGGACAAAGTTAAAATAACACAGATCTTCAGATGACAGTCTGGCAATAGCTCAAAATCTGGGAAGGGAAGACAGAGAATCCTTTGGGGAAATTGATGAAAATGCCAAGGATACAGAAGGAAAAGGATAACATCTTCACTGCTGGAACACCCTCACCTGTTTTGCTGTGGGTAGAAATGATTGCACAGATGTTGGACATCACAGAGAAAACGGATGTGCCCACTCTGGAATCTCACTGCTTTTAAAAATCCTGGAAGTTTTATCAAAAAACCATCCATGATTTGACACCACCAGTGCTAAAAATGCTGCTACAAACCCCACAATCAATAGGCTGGGAGGTGAATCAATCCTTCAGAGCAGCTCCTGCTGTCACAGTCATTAGTGTGTGCCACATCCCTGCAGCTGGCAGCAATCAGTGCAGGAAACTTCCCTTTTGGAACACTGAGAAGTTCTGCATGGATGCAGGGGCCAGAACAGAGTCACTTATTTCCCTTGTGACAACATTTTACAGGCTCTGAAACGTGGAGATCCAGCAGTAGGGAACAGGGCTGTTCTGGAAATCAAAGCCACCTTTACTTTTATAGAGCCTCTAGAGTTCTCTTGTTCAAAGTGTGGTGTAAATCATAAGTGCAATTACATCCAAATATTTGGGAAGCATTGTACTACTAATAGTAATTTTATTTTCCAAAAAGGTTGCAGAATCAAGGCTTTCATTATGTGCAACCACTTAAGATTCCAAGTTCCTCTTGCTAAAGAGGCAATGATAGCTTTGGTGTCTGGGCTAAAATCCAAATGAGTAATTACATTCTGCAAGCCTACATTCCTCCTCAAGTTTTATATGCGATAAAGTTCTTTTCACTTAGCAATGTTTCTTTTTAAAGACTTACGTTTTCCAAGCCAGAGGCAGCTGCATTTCACTGGTGGGTGAAATAATCCCTGTGTAAACATAATTTGAACAAATCAAGTGCTTTGTGGTTTTCAAAACGCCACGTCCACTCCAATTCATGGTTTTCATTTGTTACATGCATGGGATAAAAACCTGTAATGCAAAAAATACAAAAGTCCATCAAATCTTTGATTTCAGGGATCAGCCTGAGCACAGACAATGGGGAAAAATGCTTTGGGCTATTCACATTTGCTTTCAAGTGTTTTGTTCATAAACAGCTTTTAATGAAATGACATTTAGACTGCAATATAGTGCATGTTAAATTAAAAGAGCTCCTCACCTGCTGAAACTTCCATTAACAAAACCCCCAATAATATGAACTAAAATGAAAAAAATCTCTGAACTTCCTCGAGATATATTTTAGCAGTCTCCAGCTCAGTAAATAACTAATGGATATGAGTTTTTGCTTGTGTTCAGAAACATAAACTCAGAAGCATAGATCCAAAGTGCTTTACTTACTAATGATTCTCAATGCATCAGTGCTGAGAGGTGCTGAGATGCAGGAGCTGAAATGAATAAGAAAAAGGCAGCAGTGAAATTTCCAGGCATTTTAAGGTGTTTGCAAATCAGAGCTTGAACTTAAAATATAGTTCTGTTCAGAACACACAGTGCAGAGAGCTGCCGTCTGCAATCTGTGGATCATTACTCAGTAGATGTTGCCATGTCCAATGTTTTATTTCAGATGAGTAGTTATAGCCAAAGACATGGCAAGTAGCTTCCTTTGGATGTTTTCCCCCAGGAATGATCCTCTTTTAAAGAATAAAAGAAAAGCTGCTCATAGAGCCCTGCTAGGAACAGGAAACCCCACTGTTGTTTGGGGTAGGATCCATGCATAGATCCCAGAAGGAAGAAAAATAAAAAAATAAAAAAAGAGGATGGGAAACTTGTGCTAATGGAATAACTCCTTTCTCAAGGTATGTTGCCTGCACCAGGCATTTCTCTGTGGTTAGGGTGATCTTGTTCTATCCCTGCCTATCTTGGATGTTCTGGCACACTCCTCATTCCCTTTCAACCTCCAGCCAGGCCAGGAGCACATTGCTTCCTTGGTCATAATCCAAAAGACTCAGCCCACTAGCACTCTGTTTTGTTCAAATACACAGGTTTATTGGACTAAAAACTTAGAAGCTAAGCAGAATAAATCATAAACAATGTTGTTACTGCACAACAGTTCTTACCAAGCTAAACCTTGTTATTGCAAGGTATTGATCAGACTGGTCGAATCTCTCATAGCTTAAAGGATTTTACATCATTTACAGTAATTACAGTGTCTTCCTAAGTGCCAAAGGTATCTCTGAGCTCCCTGAAGGACGTTCTGAACAGGCAGAATTAAGTGATAATTTCCCAGTTACTTCTCTAAAGCCAGGATTCTGCATTTTTGGAGAATATTTTATATTTATGTGTCTGTTTCTGAGGGTTGTCCTGTCCCAGACCAGCTCAGTGCCACGGGGAGAAGCAGGTCGGGCTGGCTGTCCCCATGTCCCACATTGCATAACCTGGCACCATCTGCTCCCCAGCTGCAGGGAAATCCCACATGTGGCTCCAGTCACATTAAATCTGAAGCTGGAAAAGTGGAGACACTTCATGTTCCCTCTGAGCTGTGCCTGAGATAAAAATACCACAGCTTCCTTCTGCTGTGCTTGTGGGCTCGCTGCTCGGGAATTTCGTGCTGGAATTTTGCCTCCCCAAATGCTGCCCTGCCCTGCTCTGACTGTGAGCCTGCACCCCATTTCGACTGAGGTACCACTCAGGAAATATGCTCATTTTCCCTCAGTAAATACGTGTTTTTCATTATATAATCACTATATAATAATTACACCCTTTTTACAGCCCTGCCAAGGGCTGGCACTCTGGTAGTAAATAAGTTTATCAAAACAGCAATCACTGCCAGTCATTTCCATTCATCTCAACGACAGGCAGTGACTTTACAATCTACCTTGGGACATTGTTTCACTATTAGCAAAGCAATTGAGAGAAAAGCGCCTTTCAACCAGGGGCTTTGTGCACAGTTGTGGATGGCATTAATGGTTTTGTGTTGGTACCTGCTGGCCTGGGTTAATCCTTAGTGACAGGTCCCCACTGGCATCTCTGGGTAGGATGAGGGCCTGGGGGTGCAGCACCTCAAAATCATCTCAGTGGGTACCTTCTGACACGTGGATGTGATGGGAGGCACAGCAACTCTTCAGAACAGGAAAAATGCAATACTCCAAATAATAGGAAAATATTGACAGTTTCAGCTTTAAAAGTTTTTCTTCAGTCAGAGGCCTAATCCAAGCCAAATAAATAACTACAGAAACCCTGGAGCAGGAATCCTTGAATTCATCTCCTCATCCTGGCATGGATTTGAGATATGACCTTGGGCAAGGTCAAGTTCAGATTTTCTGTACCTCAGCTTCCCCATTTGCAGAAGGGTAATAATAATTCTTACTCCACAGGAAGACCATGGGCTTAATTACCATCCATAAAGCACCTTGAAACCCTTATATAAAAGGTTCTGTAAAAGGGCAAATGTAATTACTGTTATTACAGTGGTGCAGCTATAAAATATTCATGGTATAATGGCAAGTCCAGTGAACACTCAGAAGCTTGTAAGATCAATTACTGTGCATGAATGCACAAGCACATTAGCAGGTTGTACAAGATGCCAGGCAATTTCCTTCTAGCTTTAAGGTTCTGTGCTGCAGAGGGTCAAGAGCCTCAGTTTCCCACTGAACTCCATGAGAGGCCCTTGAAAATGGCAGGAAAGTTGGGTTTGAGTACTTTGCAGGCTTAGAATCCTAAAAGAGAAGTAAAAATCCTCGTCATGGAAGAAAACAAAGAAAAAAAAGAAAAAAAAATTTTTTTTTTTTAATTGATCAGAAATTTTCTAGTAAAGTTCAGTGATGGGTTATGCTGGTACCAAGCACCCAAGAATGGAGGGTTGGATCCACAACTGCTACAAATCAAATAAACCATGGCACCATTTCTAAAGTCAGTGCAGCTATGCTGTTTTATGATAGTGATGGTCTTAAGAACACAATGCATTCTTGACCTTTTTTTTTATATACGAATGAGAGTGATTACACCAAAATAACTAGTGCTGCACTGATAAAATAATATAAATAAGTAAATAATTAAATCCACCTTTGTTTTCCAGAATCAGTGATTACATATTCAAACAGAAAAAGTGTCAGGATTGGTTTGTCATTGAAATATACATTAAAAGTTAATACCTTAGGATTTAGAGCAGCAACTGGATATATTGTGGATTTGAATTATTCCTGTTCCTCCTGTTCTTGCATTTGTTGTTACCTAGAGGGTCACAAAGCCAGCTGTTTGGGTTTGAAGCAAATTGTCATTAATGGCTTCCTAACCAATTACAAGACACACTTAATAAGTGACAGTGCTGTTATGCAATGCAGTTGTTCCAGGACTTCTCTCTCAAGGACAACACTGAAATTTTTATGGAGTCTAATCCCTGTTGTCACATTGTCTGGTTGCATTTCCGCAGACTTGACACTCCACACGGCCCTCCTTTCCAGCACACCTGAGCTCATGTCCATTTGGCATTTCCTCAGGTTGGAACTGATGACAAAGCAAGAATTTGTAAAATATGAATCCCGGTATTTCAAAGGTAATACCAAAATTGGCTTCTGTAACGTGCTATGGGATTTTAATGTAATTTTTTTTGGAAGAAGAAAACATTTCTCTGCAGGTCTGTAAGTGTATCTCAGTGATGTAGAAAGGGGAAATTTCCCAAAGAAAAAGAAGCAGTCAACATTTCCCTTGCTTCCTTGTAAGCCCAGTGTTGGAGCTCTGGATGTTGAGAGTTTTGGGCTTTCTGTGCTGAGAAAGAGAACACTATATTTGAATTGAGGCTGTGGAGAAGGCTTCTAAAATTGAATAATAGAACAGAGATTATAAGTGTGTAGTTTGAATAGAAGTGTGTAATATCACACAGTAGAAAACTTAAAGTTTCATACAGAGATTACAAGTGTGTAGTTTGAATAGAAGAGTGTAATATCACATAGTAGAAAACTTAAAGTTTCACGTTTTAGAATATAGTAACATATATAAAGCTAAGATAAAAATTTTAAGGTCGTGGTTAGTTTTTCTTCTTCACTTTCTTCTTCATAGGTTTAAGTAGTATTTTGTAATAGGACAGAAAAGTCTACATTGTAAGACACAAGTAATTAGTTATTAAGTTAAAAGTAAAAATAATTTAAGTATCATTTCTTAATTAGATAGTTTTTCCTTAAAAGACTTTGTAAAGATAAATTTGAGGCCATTTTGTAACTTGCTAGTAAAATACTATAAAGCTCACACTTTGTGAGATTATAATATAGATAAGAAATAATAAACATCATCAAAATACTGTCTCAAGCACTTTCAATCCTAACCCTAACAGAAGCAGAAAAAAAGTTAAGGAACCAGCAGCCCAGTGGAAAGGCTGAGCCTTGGAAAGCAGCCCTGAAGCTCTGGAGGAACTCTAACTAAAATTAGGAGTTCTCAGAGCAAAATGCTTCTCCATTAGAAATTGTAGAGCTGAAACTTCAGTTAGAGAATCTATTTTCAGTGAAGACCAAGAAAATTGTGCCTACAAGTAGACATGAACTTGGGCTTCTTGACTGCTGGGTGGATTTTCAGGAAGCTCTGAGTGTGGATTCTTCAGGATCAGATGTTTCCAAGCTTCCCAGCACCACGAGAATTCATTGGCCTCTTTTCACAGGGAAGGCACACCAGAACTGCAAGTCCTTTGACTAAAACCCAAATTTCCCAGCCCACCAGGCGTTTGACAGCACAGCTGTCCAGGTTCCAAGATCCCAGTTCCTGGCAGTATGTCTCTTTTTTCACAGAGGAGAACGTGGAGATTCCCTTTGTCCTGCTCATCCCACCGAAAGGCAGGACCAGTGGGAAGCACGTTTTGATTTTGGAGAAACACAGGTAGCCTTGGTGTGATCAGACTACCTCAGTGAATTTGGAATGAAAGCTGGAATATTTAAGTTCTGAAGAACAACAATGCAGTGAGGAAAAAAAAATAAAGCAATGCATCCCCTTTGCCATTGGTTCAAGATTTAAAATTTTTCATGGCTTCAGGATCATTTATGGAACTCAGATTTTCCTTTCCAGTGGCTTTTGCCTAAGGCTTAACAAGTAGATGACCTTAACAAAGCTCTCTTGGAGTACAGGAGCCCAAAGTTTTGCTGTAGTTTTGGGCAAATGTCTTGAATTTCTGTTCATGTCCAGCACCCCTGTTTCTTCTTACATCCTGGTGTTTGTTCAAATCATATTATTACATAAATGTGCTTTGCCCATGAGAGGACTGAGGGAGAATAGATGCACAAAGTGATGAAAAAAAGGTATTTAAGTATTTAGTGAGAAGAATAGTAATCATAGAGGGATATTCAAAAGAAG
Source organism: Onychostruthus taczanowskii (assembly GCF_017590055.1). Taxonomy (NCBI): domain Eukaryota; kingdom Metazoa; phylum Chordata; class Aves; order Passeriformes; family Passeridae; genus Onychostruthus; species Onychostruthus taczanowskii. Next base: position 26,994,231 of record NW_024499239.1, on the reverse strand, counting down.
AAAATGGCAAACGCTGTGTATATTAGCAGCTGATAAAATGACTGGTGAGGAAGATTTCCATTGTCTGAAATATTCACCATCCACAGCGTTTCAAATGGAGTTCATGATGCAACACATTCTTTTTTAACTGGAAATTTTAATACAATATTTCTTTTATCTCACATCTTTTATAAGGATATTCAGAGAATTTATTTGTGCCTCTTTTTTTGCAGCATTGGGCTCTTCATCTCTGTTTGAATAACAGTGCAAGGTCAGAAACCTCAAATCCATTAAAACTTCTGCAACCTCAAGAAATTGAAAAAGCGAAGATTTAAAAAAATAATAATCCTTTCAGCAGCCAAGATGAGATGAGCTCACAGCTGATGGGTAGAATTACCTAAAATTCCTGCCCAAAGAAAGTCCAGCCCATGCAATGGTTCAGGCCAATCTTTCCCTCCTGCACATCCCAATCTGTGGGACCACTGGCAATATTCATATTAGATGTGCATAAACCCTTATAAAACACCAGGTCTGACCAAATGAATGAGTTCAACACCTCCAAATATCACGAGTTTTGCAAGAAAATCTTGCTCATTTCACTTCAAAACCTTCCCATCCTGTGTGTCTTTTGCTGTGCTCCTCAAACACCGGGGAAATTTTCTCCTGCAGAAACAATTCACAGAACGAGTGTTTGAACAATCAGAATTTGTGAACAATAAGTTTATGCATATGCATTAGCTGTCCTAAAACTTCTGTTTCATGAATAATCATAAAGATAATGCTGCTGATTCCCTGACTCAGGCAGGATGTCATTTTGGGTCTCATACTTTAAAGATGAGAAAAATTAGGACATTTCAGGCATGAGAGTGACACTGAGAGTGATGACAATGGAAATATCAAGGCTGTGGTGAGTGATGTGATAGATGAGAACACTGAAGAAATTTAAGAAGGGTGGGAAAGAATAAGAAAGATGAAACCTGTGATGGATTTATTTCCCAAAGATATAATATAAGAATACTGGATGTGTTGGGAAAGAATAAGAAAGATGAAACCTGTGATGGATTTATTTCCCAAAGATATAAGAATAGTGGATGTGGTACAGAGGGGAAAAACCAGCTTGCCTCAGAAAGATAGAAGGGTAAGAAGATAAGTTAAAGCATATTTCCCACAGCAGGCTCTAGAAGGATCATTCAAAGCAGTAGGGAATAATTTGGGAGCTGCAGTTTGTGCCAGGCAGAGGCAAGGATGGATGGTGTGACACTGGGATGCACAACTGGGTGTTTAGGTCACCAACAAGATTTTTATCTTGTCTGGAAAATCCCCGCTCCTCCAGATGTGATGGATGCAGAGCCAAGCAGCCTTGCAGCTAACCTGGGTGATAACAGGAAACAATGCCCAGTGGTTTCTGGAGGAAGGGGGCTGGTGAGAGAGGAAAGAAAGGCAAAATCCAGCCAGCTTACAATGGGAAAATGAGGATTTAATAGGGTTTTATTAAGCCATCCCAGAAGAGCTGTCAGAGAGCCAGTCTGATACATGAGAGTCAGGCTGAGGGAGATACATCACAGGCTGAGAGCTGTGAGGCTTCAGAAAGGAGCTAATAGCTTTCCATCTTTCATGTAGGCTGGGCATGGACTGAAGTTCCCTGCTCAAAACACGTTCTCTACAAGGGGAATTTCATCCCCCATCAAATCACAGCCACCTCTCTGGTGGGTTGGCCAGTTTCATCTTCCCTGCTAACACTACCAAATAGCATTGGAAGAGTTAGCAGAGAGTAATTTCCCCTCTTTGAAACTAATAAATTAATTTATGTGAGCAAAATGTAATTATCCAAGCTGAAATCCAGCCAGCAGATTGGTTTCACATTTCTGCTGAAGCAAAAGCAGCAGAAATAGACAGGATTCCTTCTTAAGCTGGAGCATGTATTGAATCCTGGCTCAAGTGGAGTGAGAGGGACCTGAAGAATTGCTCCTGAAAGGTGCTGAGTTAACCATAGCCCTCCCTCTCCTCAGTGTGACAAAGGTGCTCAACACCTTTTCTCATGGCCTGGTGCAGTACATGGAGGAGGGCAATTTGAAAAGCTGACCTTTGTGAGGGCAAAGGGAGATTTACTCACATCTCCTACTGGTACAGGAATTGGCCAATAAACATTTCCTTTGTGCTGCCAAAAATAAGCTTTGTGTTGATCAATCCTGACCTGCAAGGGAATCAGACTTAACAACATCATAGTCCCAAAAGACCTGGCTGGAAGATGGCCAGGGCATAATTCAGGGTAGAAAATCTATCAGGTTGGACTCACGGAGTGTGCCTTAACACAGGTGGGGATGAGGAGAGCTGTGGCATTCACATTCCCTGAACATGATTTTTTCACCCAGGGTTTTTCTCCTGGCAAGCTGGAAGGCAGCAAGAGAGACCACAGAGAAAAGGAAAACAATTCTTATCTCATTTGCTTCTCCTGTGTTGTGCTCATGTGGAATGTGTTTGGAGATTGTTTACCCACAGGTGATTGTTTCACTGGGTTCTGCTGTGAGTTGTTTTCACTCTTTGGCCAATTGGGGCCAGGCTGTGTCAGACTCTGGAGAGAGTCATGAGTTTTCATTATTATCTTTTTAGCATTAAGTATTTTTTAGTATAGTATAGTATTCTTTAATATAATATAGTATACTAAAGTAATAAATTAACCTTTTAATAAGATAGATTCCTCCTCATCATTCTTTCCTTTGTCGGTAGCCCTGCATTTACAATAGAGAGCCAAAATCCAGCCTCATATTGCCCAGACAAGAATTCCCTGGTGGGTCTGAGTGCCAGGTCTGAGGTTTAGCACCTCAGCCTGGCCTGAGGGGTGAGTGGCTGGAGACAAGAGCAGAGAAACTCGGGGCTGGGAGATTTTAATGTGGCTGTTCTCTGCCATGGCAGCTCCTCCTCTGGCACATCCTTGCTGCACAGAGGCACAGTCTTGCCTTTGTAGTTAGAGATAAAGCAGGAGTCTCAAAGCAGGTCCCCTGAGCATCTGTGTCACTGCACATTTTGCTGTTCCATTTGTGCTCTGCAATGTGCCACTGAAAGAGGTGATTTCTGTTTGTGGTATTACATCACCTCTAGGATTATATTTTGAAAATGTGTCTTATCTACCATGTCACATTTGTTTCCTCTTCTAATGAGCTGATACCAATGAGCCCACCTGTGGAATTACTCCATAAAAACAGACCATGAAAAAAAAACAAAACCAAAAAAAAAACCAAACCAAAACAAAACAATACAAAACAAAAAACACAAAAGAAGAAGAAGAAATTTCCATAAAAACAGACCATGAAAAAAAAAAAACAAAAAAAAAACCAAAAGAAGAAGAAGAAATCAAATATTTACTGGCATGTCTGCCTAACTGTCATTTCCAGCTGTCTGCTTTAAGGTTCTTTGAGGATTAATGACTTGATGCTCATGGAATTATCTGAAAATAAAATGAGCTGCACTGTTGGAATTCGCCCATGCAATTCCATAAAGAATTTTGTCTCATTTAGCCACATATCAGTGACATCCAAATCTGGGCTATCACAAAACCCTTGTCCATTCATAGAATCACAGGATTTTGGTTGGAAAACCATCCAACAACTTCCACTGCATCCAGCTGCTCCAAGCCCCACTCAACCTCACCTTAAACACTTCTTTAAAATCCTTGAAGATTCCACTTATGTAGATGCTGCCTTGCTTAATGAACTTGGATGAAAAAAGGATCAGTCCCTTCAAAGTCATCCAAAAGACTTCTACCTGCTGGTTTGTCCATCACTCAAGCTACAAACAGCTCTAAGGCTGCCTTTAATTTGTGGGGCAACTTCCCTTAATCCAGTTTGATTTAAAAAGAAAAGTGGTAATTATAAAGAATAGTGGTGCTTTCTTCCAACTTCATTGTTTTCATGTTTCGCTTGGAGTCCCAGCCCATTAAAACAGATTATTTGATAGCAATCTCAGTTTTCCTTTAAAACACAGGCTGGATCCAGCAGAGGTGGTGATGGGAGACTTCTATTTTTTTTTAATATATCAGTAATACACATTTCCTGAAATCTTCCTAACAGCCACAACAAACTGCTATGAAATCCAGGAGGCAGAATCCCATCTGTTCTCAGAGCTGGAAATTGTGGACAGAAAAGGAGACTGTGGACTTAAAAAAAACACAAAGGGAAATTTTTCCTAAGAGTAGGACTTGGCAATGACTTTCCAAAGCATGGCACATCTTGGCTTGCTCTTGCTTTCCAAAATTACCTACTCAACCTGCACATCAGTGTTTGCTTAGGGGTGCTACTGCAGTCAGTACTTTAAGCTATAGAAAATATTTACATTTGAGTGTGGAGTTCAGCCCCAGTCAGAACCCTGATCCTGAGGAATGCATTGTTTCTAAAAGGACTCCCAACACAGATTTCACTGCCTTTTAGCAGCTGACTTTGTGAAACCGTCTATAAATAAATGGAGATGCTTTAAAGCTTTTTAAAGTTTTCTAGGGAATCTGCATCCTTAGAGATCTTTCCACAGGTCTTAAAATAGCCTGAGTTCTCTTCCAAGGGTGTTGACTGCTCTAATTTTGCATTTGGGGATGTTTTATCCCCAGGATAGCACGACACACAGACACTGTGATGCTTTCCCTGACTGGGCCCATCAATCTCCTTTCTTCCACTGAACAGTAGTGAAGCATAACAGATGCCATGGAATCATGGCACAGGTTCAGAGGACAGTTTGGATTGGAAAGGAACTTCAAGACCCTTGAACTCCAACCCCCTGCCATGGGCAGGGACCCCTTCCACTACCCCAGGTTCCTCCAAGACCATCCAACCTGGTCTTGAATATCAACAGGCAAACCCTCTCCTCAAAATCTCATTTCAACCACCCCCTAATATTTATATCTTATACCATTTATATCTTATACCATTGCCTGTAACTAAGTTTTCCATTTCTTGAAACACCTGCATCCTCCTTGGGACACATCCTAATGCTTTGTATTTTCAGAAATGTTCCCTCAGCTTACACACAAGGTGCTTAATTTCATGGAGCAGTGATCCCTGTCTCATTGAGCTTCTAATCTAAAAAACAAATTGCACTTGGGTCTCATTTTATGGATACAAGTGCTAAGAAATAGAATTAAAGACAATTTTTCTTTGTGAAATTTTCAAGTTTCAAAGGATGATGCACAAAAAGGACTTGCTGGAAACAATTGAAAGATTTCTGCTGTGATGTTTGCAGCTCAGCCATTGTTTTCATTCTCAGTTGCTTGAAATAGATTCCTTCTTTCTTTCTTTTTTATTTATTTATTTATTTATTAATTTTTTTTTTAATTTCACTGCAATATCCAGAAAGCAGATGGCTAAAATACTGTTGGAATGATTTTCAGTGTTTAATTGGAAAAAATTGCCTTTTTGTTAATAATAACATTGATTTGCAACACTGCTTCTTTTATATACCTCCATTTAATTTAATTTTCAATTCCAAAAAATAGAAACTTTGGGGGGGAAAATGAAAGAGGGAAAAGATTTTGACAATTTTTAATGAAACCCAGTGATTTTTCAAGACTTCTTTGAAGGAAAACTTTTTTATTGAGGTAAACCCTCAACCAGCTGTACAGGCAAGCTTAACAAAGCAGCAGAACTTTTGTAAATCCATCATCTAAATGCAAGATCCACTGGGATGAAACGTGGCAACTGTTTAATAATGCACAGCAGCACTATACAATAATTTAAGATGAGAAGACAAGGACAATGACACATGGAATTGAAAATGCAGCCTGAGTGTAAGCAGGCAAAATGTAATCACCTGAATGTGAATTTTGCCAGGGCAACAGAGCAGGAATTCCTGCACTCATGGCTATTGCCATGAAATCTTTAATGACAACTTGTCAAGGTGTCTTTTGTGTCTTCTTCTTGGGAAATGACATCCCCAAACACAGAGACCCCAAGCATTGGCTCTCGACAACCTGGAGGAATGAGCTCCTCGTGGTAAATCCTTGTTATTATTTCTTCTGAATATTCAATGTGTTTTTGGAGTTGCCCTTAACTGGATGTCATAAACACTGTTTAGACTTTGGGGCACCTGAAAAGGTCAAAATTGAACCACAATGAATCCCATTTGAATGTATGAGGGTAGGGAAGAAAAGTCATATTTTCATATTTATTTAGAATGTGTTTGTGTTTTTAAAAGTTTGTATGATTCCCTCCTTCCACCATGCCCCTAATGCTTTGCTTTCAGGTCTCATTGGTTTCTTCTGATATGTGTGGACTTATTTTGCTGCTGGAGTGACAGTTTAATGCCAAAAAAGAATGAATGACCTGTGGCATTTTTTAATTTCTTCCCTTTAATGATTTGCAGAAAAAAATTGTCCCTTTTTCCAGCAAGGAATATCCACTTGGGATCAAACAGTATTTCAACTCTGGACCAAAAAATGAAGCACTTTGGAGGTCTTAATAAGTCAAAAAGAAGCACCAGCACAACGACAATTCATTAGATGAACAATCTGGTCTGGCGGAAGTTGTCCCTTCCCTTTTCCCTTTCCCTATCCCTTTCCCTTTCCCATTTGTGCAGAACCTCCTGCCCCACAAAAAATTGATCACTGGGTGGGGAAATAAGAGCTGAAGGTGGATAACAAAAGAAACATTCCCCTGGAGGAAGTCACCCTCAGTCACAGAAGAAGGAAGAGTGAGCACTTTACGGACCTATTTTTGTGTCATAACTCCTTTTGCTACGTTATATTGCCCAGGTTCTATGAGTGAAGAGGCAAAGCTCTCTCCATCTTCATTAGCAGGGAGCTGGGAGTCAGGGGAGTTGTTCATTAGACAGAGATATCAGACAGTCATGTAAAAAATAACAGAGCTGGGGTAGGAAATCAGCAGGGATCAGGGAAAGGAGTGGAGCCAGCAGAGTGAGGAGTGAGCAGAAGGAAGCACTGTGGTAAAGGCAGAGCTCTGTCTGGAAATCAGGGGAGAGTCCTGAAAAAGTCACGGTGAGAGGCAGTGAAGCAGATCAGTGGGATGGTGGGATACTGTGGTCGGGCTGGTGGGATGAAAGATGGGGAAAATATAAGCAAAAGTATTGGCAACCCTGGCTAAAGTGAGAAGATAAATACCATCCACAAAGAAACAGATATATGGATTAATGCTTCTGATTTCCCACCTTTTCCCCTCTTGTTTGTTTTGTTTCTCTTTTCATCTGCTTGACAGCTCACCCTGGAAAGGATCACAACTTTGGTTGTCCCTCTGATGAGCTGAGCATTTTGTTCTTACTGAACAAAGATAGAGTGGTGGTAAGAGAAGAAACAAAGCAAAATCCTGAATTTCCTGAAATCCACAGGATTTGTTCAGTGATAACTGAAGATTTCAACCATGAGTTTTGTGTGCTCTTCACTAGGAGTCTGTATCTCAGTGTAGATACCTACACTCCCTTCATAGTTAATGACCAGAAACAGGGGTTTCAGGGCTGTCATTCACCTCTTCAAGAGGGAAATGTATAGAAGAGGTAAAATCCTAAAAGAGCCTATTTCTTACATAAATTGTCAGCCTAGGAGGGCTGGCTCTTGTGTAGATGTCTATAATGCACCGAGATGAATCCTGCTGTCTGTGCCTAAAGAAGTGCAGCGTGTGATAAAGCCATGAAATCAGACTTGTGAAGGAAAGGAATGTGTCAGGCTGGGGGTCATTCCCTTCTCACTTCTTCATCAGGCTTCATTGCTTCCCTCTCCGCTTCCCGAGATAAGTCACTCTCAGGAGAAAAAATGAGAATCCTCCAATCTGTGACTCATTTGGGTGCATAATATTGCCTGCAATGAGGGGTGGTGGAGATGCCTGAGGCAAGTCTTTCCATCAGCTCTGCTGGGACTGGGGAATGATGGAGGTGTTGGATGGAGGAACTGGCTCGAGCTGAGCTGGTGGAGGGAAGCAGACGCTGAATTAGTCATCTGTCGTGATGAGGAGTAGAAGCTGAGCAGGTAAGTTATGGGGAGAAAAAAAAAAATCCCATGCATCATCCCTTCAGTCTTCCAGACTCTCATTTCCATTTCCTAATCAAAAATGAACAGGCAGGCAACTGAAAGTTTCAGAAACTTTAAAAGGCCATTCAAAACCTGACAGGGAAAAGAAGTATCTGCAGCTCTTCAGTAACGCTGGGATTTCTAAGCAGATGGTCTGCTTGCTTTCCTGAAGTATAAAAATTAAATTGATGCTTCTGAAGCGGCATCCAGGCCTTTAAAGATAATAACCAGACACGATGTCATTTGCACTGAAGTGCAGAGAACTCTGGTAATGAACTGTGGGAGCAGAGTGGGTCCAGTCTACCTCCTGTGAACCAAAAGATGTACAGTGCTCGAGGTACAGATGGCACAGGCACACTCAGCTGCTCCTATATGTCTTTTGTTTAGTAAATACTATATTTAATGGCCTGCCATTAACTGCTGAACACACCAAGTTAATTTTGCTTTTAAATAGTAAAACTTCAAGGAACTTCATAATTGCGTATCTTTTTAGCAAATGACAAGCCATATGCTAGGAAATTTCAAGCCACTAATTAAACAAAACATGCCCAAGCATGTTTTTTAACAAATACTGTACATCGTTATTTAAATTCAGGGCAAATACTGTTCTGAGCACTACAAATAGCTAAAATGGTGTTTAATAAGATACACCATCTGCATTTCAAATTGATGCCACCCACATTTAAATCTCTTGAATAATCCCACTGAACAGTTACTGGGGAACAGAAATGCATTCATGGCTCATTCCATGAATCTGATCCTACTGTTCTGGGCAATTCTTATTGGGTTATTACATTCACTGGGGTAAAATTGCCAAAGTGCTGCCTGCCAGCTCCCAGATCACACTCATCCAGAAGTGCACCAACCAAACCAAACTGTCCTTTCAGAGCCCTGGAAAGGGAGTAATTAGAAATAAATCAAAATAAATGTGGAGGTTTTTTCTCTTTCACCCCCTGCCCCCATTCTATTTAGCTACTCAGAGCTACCAACACATGGAACCCTGCAAATTGTGTAATCTTCAGATAACTGCTGGGGCCATCCCTCCATCAGCACACTGGAAGAGAATGCACAGAATAAACCTCCAAAAAGGGAAAATTACGGCATTCTGGCATATAGACATTTTTCCACCTCTCTCCCCCCGGCCTCCCCAAGAGAACAAGCCTGAAATGCAACAGCTGTTTGGTTGAGCATTCAAACATCCACCATGGACTGGGTTTGCAGGTGTTCAGAGCCCAAAGCACGTTGTCTTGTCTATGCCAAGACAGCTGGTGCAAAGTCACAGGCTAATTGTGACAATTCTCCTACCAAGGAGCTACAGGGCGTAGTTATGACAATTAACATGGCACAAATGGAGCCAGGGGAGGGAGGGGCTTCAGCAAAGACATCTGCTGGGAAAATGAAGTCAGTATGTCCCTTTTCTATTTTTTTTAATTATTTTTTGGTTTTGTTGTTTGAGGTTTTTTTAAATTTTGGGGGTGATTTTCTTTTCTGCTCTGCAGCTGATGTTTTTCTGTGGACAATTATACTCTCCCTGAGATTATTAATCAGTACACTGCAAAAACTACTTGCTGCAAAAGCTGTGGGATTGTCTTAAAACCTCTGAGAGCTTGGAAATACAGCCAATTCTTCTGTTCTACCTGGTTGGGTCAGAAATATATTGAATGACACCCAGAAGATTAAGCCAGAGCTGGTCCTGACACTATAAATAGCAAAGCAAAGCAGCAGTTCAGGGCTTCTGCCTTTCAGCATTAACTGAATTTACTTTTTAGTGATTTAGAAGGGTGGCATAAAGATGAAATGTATCATTTATATCTGTGCTATGAAAGGCTCTAAAACTTGTGTGCAGAGCCCCATTAAACTGCCTCTCCTCCAGCCTCTGTGGTGGCAAAGGGAGCGTGTGTTTTCCCAGGCATTTGGCCAGTTAGAGAGACAGCCACCAGGTCAGTTCTTTCACTTTATGTCCTGTTCCCCACCTGATCCCTTCAGAAATGAGTCTCTGTAACACGTTGTGTCTTTCCCCCCAACAAGGATAAACAAAATGGACCTCAAGAGCAAAAAAGCACGGCTTGGCTTGAAATTTTGCCACACCAGCCCTGATGATTTCAATCACAGGGAATTTTGGAATTTTAAGATGCTTTAAGACTTTGGTTGAACTGTTGAGATTTAGAGTAGGTGTTAGGAATAAATTGTTCCTTGTGAAGGTGATGAGCCCTGGCACAGGGTGCCCAGAGAAGCTGTGGATGCTCCTGGATCTCTGGAGGAGCCCAAGGCCAGGTTGGAGGGGCTTGGAGCAACCTGGGATAATGGAAGGTGTCCCTGCCCATGGCAGGGGGAGGAATGGGATGGGTTTTAAGGTCTCTTCCAAGCTAAACCTTTGTGTCCTAAACCATAATTTCTCTTTCCTGATGCTGCAGGGTGGTTCCTCTCTCCCAGCTCTGCACCAGGACTCATCTGTTGTGTTTGGTTCTTTTGTGCTTTCTGGTTTTCACCAGAGGACAGAGGTGTTAAAACTACTACAGACATTTGGGACTTGTGTCAGTTGCAAGTAATAAACACAGTGAGACTTTCTAAATCCATTCCTGTCACATTTACTTGTCTCATTTCAGCTTTCAAATGCTGCTACTTGTGTTTTTAATGCACTTTTCTGCGAGCCACTCCAAATTTCTGAACCCAACCACAACAGCTCAAGAGTTAGAGTCCAAAAAACCTATTTGGGATGTAGATTTTAAACAGCTTAAACCAGTGTGAAGATAAAAAAAATTAAAAAAAAAAACCCAAAAACTGAACTGCATGGAAACCACAATGCTGAGCCCCTGACAATGCTCTCAGAAATGATCCCTCACCACAATTCACTCTGGAAGGGGTTTCAGAAATGCTCAGCTCTGCTCTGTTCTCAATAGATTCTGAGGGAGTTTTCAGCACTGACTTCATCAAAGTAGAGTTCGGCCAGCATTGAGTACTTCTGAAAATTTCATCCCTCTTCTATCAATCCATCCGTTTTTAATTAAGAACAAAGAGGGCTATAGTTGGTGTTATGGATTAATGGTCTGAAAAATTTCAGTTACATTTACATAAGCCAAAGAAATTATAATAAAAGCAATAAATCTAATAGTACTGGTACATTTTGTTTTCTTTTTTATCCCCTTTTTTCCCTTTTTTAACATTAGTCTCCTTGAAAAGCAGACAAATAGATATTCTTAATTCCCTTTTTTAAAAAAGAATTGCTGTGTTCAGCACAGAGTCCATTTTGACTGCTAAGTTAAGAATCTGGGGTTAATTCTAACAAGATTTTAAATGCAAAAGAGCCTCTTTATTAGTGTGAGCCAACGTTCATAGCTAAGAAAGAAAAAGAATTAATTATCTGCAATAAATAGAAATAGTTTGAAAAGCAGAAAGGAAGAAGGCTAGAACACAAAAATATTTAACTTTATCAGCCCATACAGCAATATTTCCTTTCATCATCAATTTGGGATCCTCAGTTATAGAACAGAATGGTTTGAGTTGGAAGGGACCTTAAAAACCTTCTGGTTCCAACCCATGTCCCATGGGCAGGGATACCTTCCACTAATACAGGTTGTGCAAATACAATCCAAACTGGCTCATCCAACCACCACTTCCAAATTTTTTTCTGGAGCCTTTCTGATTCAGGCTGGGTTTTTTTGGTGAGCTGCCTTCTGAAAGCCAGGCTGCTGTTTGAAACTGCTCTTCTAAGGACCAGAGGGATGGAGTGTGTCTCCTATAAGGAAAGGCTGTGAGAACTGGGATTGTTCAGCCTGGGGAAGACTCCAGGGAGAGCTTCCAGCATCTTTAGTGCCTAAAGGTACAGGAGACCTGGAGAGGGACATTTGGAAAGGGTGTTATATGAAAGTGAGAACACTTTTAAACTGAAAGAAGAAGATTTAGATGGGATATTGGGAAGGAATTGTTCCCTGTGAGGGTGGGGAGGTATTGTATTTGCTGGGAAACTACCCCGATTAAGGTAGGAATGATGAATCTGACTCCATGTTCTCAGAAAGCTAATTTATTACTTTATAATACTATGTTGTATTAAAGAATATGATACTCTATAAAGAACACAGAAAGGATACTTACAGAAGGCTAAAAAGATAATAATGAAACTCGTGACTCTTTCCAGAGTCTGACACAGCCTGGCCCTGATTGGCCAAAGAGTGAAAACAACTCACAGCAGAATCCAGTGAAACAATCACCTGTGGGTAAACAATCTCCAAACACATTCCCCATGAGCACAGCACAGGAGAAGCAAATGAGATAAGAATTGTTTTCCTTTTCTCTGAGGCTTCTCAGCTTCCCAAGAGAAAAATCCTAGGTGAAGGGATTTTTTCGGAGAATGTAAATCCTACAGGGTGCACAGAGAATCTGTGGCTGCCCCTGGATCACTGGAAGTGCCCAAGGCCAGGTTGGACAGGGCTTGGAGCAACCTGTAATAGTGGAATGTGTTCATTTCAGGCAAAACCCACAAATCTTTGTTGTTCCCTGCAACACTGCCCCTGGGAATCAAACATTGTTTGCCACACTGTCCCTGACAGCACCCAACCCCCTGTGAGGACAGAGGTCAATCTACACCAGGATATCAAAAACAGAACCTTGGAAAATTGCAAAACAGGTCATAAAACTTATCCCTCATAAAAACACATCCACCACTTCTGGATGAAACATGCAGAGTCCTGAATCATGGAGGAGCCTGGTTCAAGCTGATTTTCCACCATGGCATTTACTTGCAGTACTCACATTTAGCCACTTGTCCATGACATGATGTATTGTCCTGTCATTACTTTTTTATGCCACATTCCAGCCACATTCTGAATGTCACACATTTTAATTAGCTACAAGCCCATTAAAATGATGCCTTTTCACTCCATGTGCCCTGGGAAGTCTGGGCTGTTTTAAAGGAGTGATTGAAGCTTGCAAACACAAGCCAGTGATATGACAAAATTAACAGGACTCATTGTTTGTAAAAAGCAAAACTAACAATCTGTGAATAATTATTTTTTCCCATTAAATGGTATGCTGGGATATCCTTCTGACAAGCCCCTCTCAGGAATTGTGTAAGTATTTTATGGTGTCACTCTTCCTAGGTAGTGTGACATTTTTTTAATAAGTCATCAAGTCACACCTCATGGTTTTCCTATTTAAAGATGAAATGAACCTCTGACACATCCAATAAATCATAGCTATCCATGCATACATCCATAGACTCACTTAACTTCAGGTTTTAATATGGTTTCTGTTTGGGGTTACAAAAACAGTGAATGCTATATTTCTCCATGTTTTCCCAGAGCTGGATTTTTTTACACTGACCTTGGAATAGGGGAAAGCTGGGATGAAGGGGGGAAAAAAAAAGAAACTGTGGGAAAGAAAGAAGCACTGTGGGCTGATTGCAGGGACAAATGGGACATAAGTGAAATTCTCAGGAGACAAAGAGATTGTAGAGAAGAAATACGCCAGATTTGTTCAGCTACCCTCTGTATTTAGAATCACAGAATGGTTTGGGTTGGAAGAGACCTTAAAGATTATTCAACAACAGGGACACCCTCCATTATCCCAAGTTTGCTCCAAGCTCCATCCAACCCAGCCTTGGACATTTCCAGGGATCCAGGGGCAGCCACAGCTTCCCGGGGCACCCTGGGCCAGGGCCTTACTATCCTCACAGGGAAGAATTTCTTCCTAATATCTAACCCAAATATATTTTCCTTGATGATAAATTCTCATTGAGTAGGGTAATGGATTTTTTCTTAAACAAGCAAACAAAAGAAGTCTATGCCTATAGATTTTCTCATACCATAAAATGAAAGATTCAAGATGAAAGTATTTAAGTTTGGGGGTTTGTTTGGAGTTTTTTAAGCAGACATTGTGAATTCCCTACAGCAAGGAAATGCTTTTCATTAAAAAAAAAAAAGTTTGGTTGGCAATGCAATTTTCCACCAGATTAATTTCTCTGGAAGTCCCTAATGTGATCTCAGGGGACAGAACTGCTGCCACCAATGTAACTCACAAAAGCAAGTAAAGGAGGGGGTACAGCAGAGGGAAAAGAGACCAGAATTCCAGGTAAGTGTTGAGGATTTGTCTGTGCCACAGATCCCAGTGGATATTGCTAACAGCAAAAAGCCTGTTAATCTCACAAAGGATGGCAAACAGACCTTTAACCTGAGGGACCAACACTGTTGGGGTTTTGTATTGGTGTGGAACTGAACTGAGGAGAGAGAACCATTTAATAATTTCCCTTTTTCCATTTTATTAATAAAGTTCTCTTTAGTTACTGCTGTCACTGAACCCCACTGTCACCTTTTGCCCTCTCCCTTTCAGACTGATCATCAGCACTGGATGTATGATCTTATCCAACCACTTAGCTCCACCAAAGTACGTTGTTAGTATTTCAAACACAAAGGGAAAATTGATTTCCCCCTTTAAAGAGCTGTATTTCTGTGTTGTGGTGATTAGGTGTGAATATTCCAATACTTTTCCCAGATAAAGAGAGTCTCCTGGGGGTGCTTCAAGGGAAGCATTGTACTATAATTATTATTAGATGAGTTCCTCCTCCTCAGTATGGAAGTGAGCAGTTTGCAGTGAGGCAGCCTGTTTACTAAAAGGTTGCTTGAAAATAAAATAAAATTACTTTTACAATAACTTGGATGTTTCCTCCATGGAAAAAAATGCAGAACTGGATAAGTGGAAGGGGGAGAATCTAATTTACCAACAGATAGCATCATATATGTTTTCCCCAAAATTACTCAGGATTTTAGACAACTCACTAAGTAGCTGCAGCATAAATAGAAAATAAAGGGGAGAGGAGCATAAGTATTACAAAACAATCACAGCAGGTCATGTTAACCAATTGCCCATTCATGGGCTTGTGATGTCAGCCCATGAATACAAACCAAAATGCAATTTCATCTTCTGCTTGAGGAGATTTCCCTGCTTTCCTGGAGGAGGTCCTGGTGTGGCTGCAATGTGGCATATTCCAAGGGAGAGGGAGCATTCCATGCCTCCTGTTGATGCACTTCCATCTGGCACTGCTAATTACACTTTCACCTGACATGAGGCTTGATTATTAATTGTCCTGGTTGCTAAAACTCATTCTTCTTCCCTGCCTTAATGAAATGAAGCAGAGATTTAGAGAGCCCAGCTCAGACTTGTCTCTACCTCCATGTCGGTATTCCCTGGAGCCTGGAGTATTTGCTTTACGTGGATGAGCTGCTTGTTTCAGAGACTGCAGCCTCAGGTCAGTTTTGTAGTGGTATTTTCTCCATCAAATCCTCTTAGCAGAGGGGTCACATTCTGGTTTAATAGTCCCTGAACCCAAGCACCTGGAGGGGCACTCACACACAAGAGGTGGGACTTCTGTCCCCACATAGCTACACCCAGAATGGACAAGCAAGTTGGAAAAGCAATAGCAGAAATAATTATGCCCCTTGTAGCCAATAACAAAAGGATTAAAGAATGTGGAGATGTGACTTTTCTACAACAAAGCAAAATTAGGGGTGAAATCTGTGCCTCCTCTACCCAGTGTCAGTGTTTTGGCAGCTGGGACAATGAAACATCTCTTTTCTCTAGTTATGGTCCTTTATTTCTTGTTTATTTTTCTCCCTGCTACTCTGAATTTAAAATATTTAAAATTTTTGTTCAGCAAGACTTATATTTTTATTCACTTGGCATGAAGTGAACAGGTTCTTGTGGTCTCATTTATTTCAGTTTTCACCAAACTGATTATTTTCTCTCCCACATTACTGCCATTCCTCTGTCCACTCCGGCACCTGACTCTCAGTTCCCTTTGCATTCAGTCCAATCTACTCAGAAGCAGTTCAGTCTCAAACCAGAAAGTGACCTCTTGTGAAAGTCCAGCCACAATTTACAGAAAAACAATAATCCTTGCCTTGGATGCAGTATCAGAGCAGCATGGAAACCTCACTTGGGATACCACACATCCAGTGGAGAGCATGGACCAGTCTCCACAAGACATTCAGGTTGTGATTTCACCTGGCTATGCCTGGCAAGATAAGAGATACATTGGCACCAGATCCTCCAGGAGAGGAAAGGCTTGTTTTGGGTTTGTTCCACAGTTATTTCTGGCTTGCCCACTGAATGAACAAGATGGCACTAAATAGCTGATATTCCACAAATATGTCCTGGAGGAGATGTGGCTGCCAGTGCCTGTCACACAGACAGACACAGTCTCACACAGCGTGTGAATGTACAAGGAGCCCAAACTTCAGCTGACTGAAGTGCTAACAATCATCACATATATGAGCCCAGCCCCTCATTATTATCCTGCTTTAGAATCCACACAATCCAGAGGGTTTTGTGCAGAATGTGGATTGTCAGTGTTTCCTGTTCTTTGG
Organism: Onychostruthus taczanowskii; assembly: GCF_017590055.1. NCBI lineage: Eukaryota > Metazoa > Chordata > Aves > Passeriformes > Passeridae > Onychostruthus > Onychostruthus taczanowskii. The sequence goes on along the minus strand of NW_024499239.1, from coordinate 26,977,896 downwards.
GGTTTTCTCCCTTTCTCAGGGGCACTGGTGTCACCTGCTCAGGACCAGTCTGTGGGCACAGCCCAGGCTGAGCTGAGCCCTTTTAGGGAGCTCTAAAAGTTTCATTTTGGCAGTGGTGTCACTGCTCTTTGAGGTGACATGGTGGTGGCAGAGGACAACTGTGATGATGGGAGCTCTGTGCACATTGTGCCACTGAAGTCAAGGCACACCCAAGTCCTGTCCCTGTAGACTCCAGAGTTGGAGGCAGATGTCCTGGCTTTGTGTCCCTGAGGACTTCACCCTTCTGTGCAGCTGCAGGGAGTTTGGTCAGAATCCCTCTCACCAGCTTGGGGATGTCTTTTCCTATTTACCAAGACATGTGTGAACTCTTGACTGGGTAAAATTCAACTCAAGCAAGGAAATATTTCCTTCTGTTGAAAGCAGGAGGAATTTTGCCTTTCATTTAAATGCAACTTCAGACTAAAATCCAGCTCCAATTTAGAGGGAAATGAAGAAGTGGATGTCCTTCAAGGTTCAAGGACACTACATCTATTTACCAAGACATGTGTAAACTCTTGACTGGGTAAAATTCAACTCAAGCAAGGAAATTTTCCTTCTGTTGAAAGCAGGAGGAATTTTGCCTTTCATTTAAATGCAACTTCAGACTAAAATCCAGCTTAATTTAGAGGGAAATGAAGAAGTGGACGTCCTTCAAGGTTCAAGGACACTACACTGAAGTACAGATTAACTTTTAACTGTGGGGAAAGGATAATTTTGATGGCATGGTGAACTTCTTTCTGCCCTCTTGCATCGCCAATATAGAGCCTTTTCAGCTGAACAATTATGGCAAAGGATATCTGGCTTTTTAAACACGTCATATGCCACATGCCTTTGGAAAGTGACTGGGACAGACGGAAATCTGCAGAGGGACAGGGAGTCGTTCCTCTGGGACTAAGAATCATAAAAACATAGAAATATTCTCAGTTGTAAAGAACCCATCAGGATCATCAAGTCCAACTCCTGGCCCTGTACAGGACACCCTAAGAATCCCACCCTGTGCCAGAAAGCATTGTCCAAACACTTCTTGAGCTGTGACTGGCTTGATGCTGCAACCATTGCCCAGCAAAGCTGTTCCAGGCTTAATTGGTCTCAATCTTCATTGGTCTTGGTCTTAATTGGTCTCAGCCTCCTCTCAAGGAGGCTTCAGGACTGAAGGATAGGGTAGGCACAAGAAGACACAGGCAGAGAGCTTAGCAAGGACCTGGAAAACTACAGGTCAAGACTGGGAGACTGCTGGAGAGAGCAAAGCAGCCATTTAGGACTTGTTGAAACCCAGAAACCACTGAGCTGATTGAAATCAAAAGGAGAAGCAAGGAGACAGTGTCTTCTCTTTCTTCCTCTGCTTTACCAAATTGCTTTGAGTTGTCCTAATTAAAAAAATGTAATTGTTCTAGTCCATGTAAAACCCAGATTTTTGAATCCAAAGGGTACTGTGGTCTTCAAGGGAATATTACTGAATTATCCAGGCACATCCTTGGGAAAGCTGTGCTTGATTTGTGGTCCTATCACAGTAATGAACAAAACCCCACATTTTCCAAACTGAATCAGTTCTGTGGCCACCAGTAGGACTCATCCTCATTAATCCTTGCTCCAGGCAAGACTTCTTCTCTCTAAGCCTCTCTTACAAGAGATTTCACAGCTGGATTTTGAGGAACACCAGACAAACAGTGACAGGTAGTCACCATGTCACCCTTCCATAAACTGCAGGACAGAGTGGATGGTTGCTCCTGTCAGCTGCAGTCTGGGACAGGAAAATGTTCCCCCAAAGGTTCACCTTTCCCTGGAAACACAAGGAACCACTGCATCCATGGTCAAAATGTGCCACAACAGGTCACAGTAACATTGGCTCAGGGGCCTCAAAGTTGAATAAGGATTGGAGTTTCCCTCAGTGGAGAAAGGCTGAGAGAGTTGAGACTGATTTGATTTGATTTATCTTTGTGAGGGATCTTTTCAAGGTGTATAAATACCTGATGGTTAAGTGAAGGAGATGGACCAGGTGGGGTCTAGTAACAGGACAAAAGACAGTGGTTGTAAATGGAAATACAACAAACTAAATACAAGGTAAAAACATTTTTCCTGTCAGGGTGATTGAACTGTGGACTTTTCATCCTTAGAGATTTTCAAACCCAGCTTACCTTGATGCTTGCCTGGAGACCTTGCTGTAGCTGTTGTTTCTGAGGTCATGGGTTTTGGAGCAGACAATCTCCAGAGGTCCCTTCTCAGCCCAGATGTTCTGTGCCTTTGTGACACTGTGCTCAGCCCCTCCATGTACCACCTACTCTATTTGCTTTGGAGCAGACAATCTCCAGAGGTCCCTTCTCAGCCCAGATGTTCTGTGCCTTTGTGACACTGTGCTCAGCCCCTACTCTATTTGCAGGGCACCCCATGGCAGGGAGGAATGATGAATCTGACTCCATGTTCTCAGAAAGCTAATTTATTACTTTATAGTACTATATTATATTAAAGGATACTATAATATGCAATACTAAAGAGCACAGAAAGGATCCTTACAGAAGGCTAAAAAGATAATAATGAAAACTCATGATTCTCTCCAGAGTCTGACACAGCTTGGCCCTGATTGGCCAAAGAGGGAAAACAACTCACAGCAGAATGCAGTGAAACAATCACCTGTGGGTAAACAATCTCCAAACATATTCCCCATGAGCACAACATAGGAGAAGCAAATGAGATAAGAATTGTTTTCCTTTTCTCTGAGGCTTCTCAGCTTCCCAGGAGAAAAATCCTGGGCGAAGGGAGTTTTCTCCAGAGAATGTGAATGTCACAACCACCCCCAAAGACACCAGCTGCATTTTGCTAATTACTTTAGCTCCCATCTTCCCCTTCCCCCTCCCTCCCCCCCCCAAAAAAAAAAAAAAAAACCGAAAAAAAAAAAAAAACCTCAAAACAAAGACAGGGGCTGTGACCTTCTAAGTAATTAAAATTACTTCCTTAATGGAAGCACTTAAGATAGTAAACCAGGAAACCTTGACCTCTCCACTGATAAAGATATTATGGATCTAAAGACCAATCTTTTCTGTCTGATTTTCTACCCTCCCCCACCCCTTCTGCTTTTGGAAGAAGATGAATCTTTCCATCTGTGAATTACCCAATATGCATTATTCATGGAGCACTTTTATCAGCCCTATTAGCTGCACATGAATCCAGGTAAATGTCAAGTCATCTTTGTTAGTCCTTCATTCAGGCTCTTGGAACTGATACTGCCCTGAGTGGAAATGCATTTGACCTCCCAGAGTATTCACTTTGCCAGAGTCACATTTTGATGAGAAGGTCTGAGTGGTTCTCTGTGGCACAATCTGGACTCTTACCTTTCTGAATAATTGGTAGCAGGAGGTGGCCTTGCTGTTTGCATGTTTCCTTCTGGATCCATATTTAAAATGGAAGATAAAAATGACCTTTTTAGCTCATCTGATGTCCATTTGTGTAATGCCTTGCCTGCTGCAGGTGCTCTGCTCTCTCAGAACTTTAAGAATTGCATGCTTTGCATTTCTTCTCTGCACTAGGAGATGATTTACTGTCTCACATCCTGAAGATTTTTCCCAGGAAGCACATAGGCAGGGAAACTACCTTTTCACTCTAACCCTCAGACAAATTCTATGACTTTAACATGTTCAGTGTAGTGGGTTTAAAACATGCCACTTGCTGTCACCTGACACAACAGCTTTACTTCCACAAAGACATGACTTCTTTGGAAAGGGACTCCAGCCAAAAAAAAAAAGAGAGAATTCAGGGACATTAGTGGGAATTTTCTCATATCTGTGCTAATCTTCAAGCCAATAATCCCACAATTCCAATGATTTTATATTTTGTAGCTTGTTTAGTCACAAATACTTTCCCTCCATCCCCGTGGATATTGAATTTCTGCCTGGATGCTGACACAGTTTCCAGAGGTGGGCTGGAACATCCTAGTGGTGAGGACACTGGCTGCATATATGGGACAATGGAGACTGGGTGGCATCAGGTTGGGGCCATGGGATAGGGAATGTGTGAGTGCTCCATTCAGCACAGGGCTGGGCTGTAGAACTAATTTTCATGATCATAATTTATGATCTAGGAACCTGTTTTCCATCGTCTGCTCTGCCTCATGCCTTGCAATGGAGCCTGATGTGGAAATATCCATATTTATGCCATGTTAACTCAAAGTAGCCCACTTTGAGAAGTCCACACCATCTTTCACCCTGCCCAGTCACAAGTTGTGTCTCTATATTGGTTTGCAGTGTCTGTGGAGTCAACAAAACTCACCTGATGGTCCCTCTCACAGTCTCTGTGCTTGGTATGCTCACACCTGATGCCTCAGGTTTTGGCTTTTCTATTTTTCAGATTCTGTGCTGCTTTAGTGTGCAGTTCTGAGCTTCATGTGAGGGGTGGTGAGCTCTCTGCACAGAGCAGGGAGACAAAACAATTCCTGCTCCAGCTGGGCACCAAGGACAAATGATCCAAATCTCAGCCCAAGAGCACAAACCCCGTGGCCGGAAGAGAGAAAAACAAGCAGGATGGGACTGCATGGGCTAAAGCTGGAGTTGGACAATGAACTGCAATGTGCACATGGAGCAGAACTGATCACAGTGAGAGACCCCATGACCAGTTGTCCATTTTGTGACCATTTTGGTTCATCTTGGGTGCAGCCCTGCCCGGGCTCTTGTGCTGCGCAAGGTGCATCCATTGAGGCCTTCTAATAAATCCCTACTTTATTCTTTATCTCTGTCCAGTCCCTGTTCTAGGTCAGCCTTCCCAAGACATGACATCTTTCTGCTCCAGACTGGCCATTAATACTTTACCCAGGGCTATGGGGAGTCTGTGGTGGAGCAGAAACACAAATGTTGGGCAGTGCCCAAATCCTTAATCCAACCTTCCCATGTGTACTGCCGTTGTCTTGCAGACTTGCACTACACTGAATATAAAGGAGTGAAAAGTGACAGAAAAATTGCCTTCTACTTCCAGGATTTCCTGGTTTCTCTCTGTGCATCTCCCTTGTTGATCCCACATGTAAAGCATAGAACAAATGGAGGCTGATGCCAGCTGGAGGATGGCTGCAGTACAGACGTGAATTGATGATCCCCTTGGTGTTCTTCTCTTTCATAATCCTTTCCTAATCTTCTGGCAAGGAAGGCAGGACCATGTCAGAGCTCCAGCTGCCCATCTCAGATGGATGCACAGACAAAAGTTTGCACATACCTCACTCTGCTTCTGCCAGCTCCACAACAATCACAAAATTTACCATTTGAAATAAGAGTGGTGGAAGCACAACCCTTGGAGAATGTGGCAGTGAGAAAAACTTGCAGATATACAGTGGGCAGCAAAAGTGTCTGAAGTGAGTTTGAATTGTTCCTAGCAAAGAGGTTATGAAGCAGGCAAGCAATCCAAGTATGATAAATTAAATCTACTCATTTCACATTCTTTTCAGCTGGCATTTAAAACTCACCATCTCAGCTTCCTGGCTGCAGGAATCTGGGTTAGCTTCTCTGTAAAGTAGCATGGCTTTCTCAGGATGAAACAAAGACTTTTTTAAAAATCCATATCCCCTGTACAGCAGAGAGCCTCTCCACATGTTTAAATAAGCATTTAAAAAGTTGTTGTGAAGTACCCAGCCTGAGTGAGCGCAGGACATAATGGGCCAACCCTCATTTACATCAGTGCAGAGATAAACTAAACCCTTGGAGCAGAGTGGCTGGAAAATGAAGAAAAGGACATGGGGGAATCAACATGCATCAGCTGTGCCTGTGCCAGCAGTGCTGTAGCCCCAGGACCAGGGCAGTGCCCATCCCCTGTGCTGGGCACTGCTGAGGTCATACTTGGAGTGCTTTGTCCAGTTTTGGGCCCCTCAGGACAAGAAGGAAATTGAGGGACTGGAGCACATCCAGAGAAGGGAACAGAGATGGAGAAGGGTCTGGAGCACCAGGAGCAGCTGAGGGAGCTGGGTTTGTTTAGCCTGGGGAACAGGAAGCTCAGGGGAGACTTTACCACTCTCTAGTCCCTGAAATAAGGCTGTAGCCAGGTGAGTATCAGCCTCTTCTCCAGGCAGCCAGTGAGAGGACAAGAAGAAAAGTCCTCAGTCTGTACCAGGAGAGGTTCAGGTTGAACAACAGATTAAATTTTTTCACTGGCAGGGTAGTCAGGGAACGGGCTGGTCAGGGAAGTGATGGAGAGCATCCCTGGACATGCTCAAGGAATGGCTGGGCATTCTCTCAGTGCTCTGGTCTGGGTGGCAGGGTGGTGTCCTGTCAAAAGCTGGACTCAGTGGTCATGGAGGTCCTTTCCAAAGGTGGTGATTCTCAAGAGATTCACAGGAAAAAGTTGAGGAGAGCTAAATGTGAAAACACCAGCTCTCATTTAGCACAGCTCTAAGCCACCAGCTCACAGAGTGAACGAGCCCTCTGAGGAAGCAGGATGACATGCACGCCTGCTCCCAAGCTCTTCCCAGGCATCCAGAGCTGATTGCTGTCTGAAAAGGGATGCTAGGCAGGGAGGACTCTCCATCTGATGCAGCACAGTCATTCTCACAGCCTCCTTGTTGCTGACTCTCCACGTGTGGTGACACGAGGCTTGACTCCATTTCAGAAGGCTGATTTATTATGTTAAATATTATATTCAAATACTACATTAAAACTATACTAAAAGAACAGAGAGATCAGAAGGCTACAACAAGAATCAAATAGAATAGAATAACAAAAATCCTGTGACTCCTCACAGCCTTGGCACAGGTGGCTGTGATTGGTCATCAATGGAAAACAATCCACATGGACCAATCACAGATGCACCTGTTGCATTCCACAGCAGCAGATAGTAATTGTTTACATTTCTCTCCTGAGGCTCCTCAGCTTCTCAGGAGGGGAAAAATCCCAGCAAAGGGTTTTTCATAATATCATGGCTACACCTCCTGCTACTGGCAAACTGGGCAGAAATGGCCAAAGAGCTGGAAAACCTCAATGGCAAGTTTGAGCCTGAGCAGTTGTAGGAAAAAGTGCCAAGAGCACAACCTTGTGATCCTGCTGCTTTGCCAAGCACGTCACAAACATGGCACAGCCCTGAGCTGGGGCAGCTGGTGTGAAGATTGGTGTTGTGCTGGAAGGTGTCCCTGCCCACTGCTGGGGGTTGGAATTAAATGATGTGTAAGGTCCATTTCAACCCAAACCATTCTGTGATTGTGTGTTACATGCATGGTGGAAACAGAAAATATTATTGAAGCTCTCTCTTGGAGAGTCTGGAAGTTCTCTGGTGAGAGCTAAAACTACCTTCTTTCAGGAAAGAGGATTTGAGGTAGATTTTCTTGCAAGCTTTGACAACTATGTGAACCCCCAGATTAAAACAAAACAAAACAAAACAAAAACCAAAAAAAAAGCCCAAACAAATAAACAAAAAAACCCACAACAACAACATCATAAAAAACCCTAGCAAAAAAAACCCCAAAAAACAAAAAAAAAAACAAAAAAAAACAAAAAAACCCAAAAAACAAACCACAACAACAACAAAATAACCAAACAACAACAAAAAATCCCCAAAACCCAGCACTGGAGTCTCTGTCCTTTTTCCACTTAGAAGGAACATGAACATTTCTCCTGGCTTTCCACTTCTCTCCTGGTTTTGCCTTCCTTTTGCTAGTTAAAAAATGTTTACATTAAGCACTTTATGATTGAAGCTTTCCTCTTCCTAAAAACACATGGACCAATAAGAAGGTATTGTAAGCCCCCTCTTGCCTTCAATGGCACACCAGGAACGTCAGTGCTAAAATGGTTTGTGTTTTGGTGCCAGGAGTTTCAATTTCAAACTACAGACAGCCCTGTTTTATTATCCATGCTTTATGGATGAGGAAATGAGAATTCTGATAACCAAAAACCATGCAGGGAGGGGAGAAGGCAAGAAACCAAATCTCCTTTCCAAGAAAAATAAAAGACCCCCCAGAATGAAGCAACTGAATGTGGCTGGTAGGATACACAGACCACAACCCAAAGATACACACATGCAATTTTTCAGCTCTGTCAGGATCTAGATAAGCCTATCTGGTAACAGCAGCAGCTGATCCAATGACATGTGCAAAACTCAAATCCACCAAATATGAGATTACCTTTTACATTCAGAAAACATCTTTCCCTGAGGATAGCATAACATTTTGGAAACTATTAAATATTAACTTGATATTAAACTAGCCCACTGCATGTGTGATGTGTAACGGGGAAGTAACTATATTTTTTATGAGACACCTAAAAGCAAGGATGGAGTGATCCGTGACAGTGGATTATGCTTCCTATACTGTAAATGCTGAAAACTATCAAATGTGGTTATATTCTGTGTGTCAGCAAATACCTGGGGTGACAAAATATGGACAAACCGAAGTGAAAAGTTGCAGAGAAATAGTGAAGAAATTGGGAAAAGACTGGAATGTGTCCCACCTCTGACCTTACACCCCATGGTATTCTGGGCAGATTGCTCAGTCTCTCCATGCCCGTTTTCCATCCCTGAAACAGGAATATAAGTCTTTATTTTCGTTGCCTGCCTTACCTATTCATGCTACAATTCCCCAGGAAGGGAAGTGGTTGTTATTTTGAGTTTGCAAGCAGACAGGGTGGAAAAGCCCCGGGCCTCAAATGCTACACTGGTGTGAGCAATAATGAGACTCAGACAGTTCTTTGCTTCTCAGTGCACAGCACTGGCCGCAACACAGGAAATAATGTCCTTTTTCTACCTCTGACAGGTGGGAAAGTCTCCCTTCTTTCCCATAGGATTTCATCAGTAATCAGGATGGAAAGCTTTCCCGATGGAAGGCTTGTGTGCCTGGCAGAAAGACATGATTATATCCAATCCTGGAGGCAAACCATCAATACCTGCTGGATGAGCCTGTGTCCCTTGGGTGTGGGCAGCTCCAGGAGCTCATACACAGGTCAGCCCATGGAGCAGCCAGGGGATTATCCCAGGACAGCAAATTGAGGGAAAGGGAATGCTTGTTGCAGGCTGGTGTTTCTCAGAGATAACGAAAGCTCGCTGCCTCCAGTTTGGGAGGGTTGCAACCTGCTCCAGAGAGAGGGAAAAGTCCATCTTTTAGCCTGTCAGCAGCATGGAGACAGATGGTCTTTTATGCACTAATCTTATTCTACACCCCTAGAAAATCAAGGGATTTTGTCAGTGGGAAACTACACGGCCAAACTCGCTTAGAAGGACATATTGCTAAACGATTTGGGTCATTATGGATTAGGCAAGATTCCCACTTCTCTGGGAAACGAAACATCCCTTTAAAAAAGAGCTGTGTCAGTCACAATCCTCTTTGATATGCTCTGTCCTGCCTGGGCACCTCACAAGGTTCTGTGTACAGAGAGCCTGATCCTCCTCTCTCCCCCATCAGTGACCAGCAGGATAACGTTGTAATTGGGAAGACACATTGGAATCAGGCTCAGGGGTCTCTGATGGGATTGTTCTTTAGGAGCAAATACTACACAAGGGATGCGTATTATACAAAAACTTGGCCAGCAGCCTCTAATTTCCCCTTTTTTCTTCTGTCCCCTCTTCCCTGCTGGGCTCTAAAAGTCATTGGAAGTCAAGTCTCCAGAGGTGAAAAGCTAAAGCACAAGAGTGCGTTGGCCAGCTTGTCTTATTTTCTTCTCCCAGGTGCTCCCTCTTGTAAGAGTTTCATTCATTCCACTCGAAATCCCATTGTTGTTAATCCCCTTCATAAAGGGAAAGGAAATTAGAGTTGAGCAAATAATTTCATGGTGACATTATCCAGTGAATTCACTGTACTTCACAGCCACCTTTTCTGAAATTTGATGATAGAATCATAGAATTGTTAGGGTTGGGAGAGACCTTAAACCCGATTTAGTTCCAGCAGGGACACTTTGCACTACACCAGGTTAATCTCAGACCCATCCAGCCCAAATTTGCCACAGCTTCTTTGGGCAGTGTCAGGTGTCATACACTGGCCAGGAATATTAAAATGTAATCTCATTTGTGTATTTATCACTGGCTATAAAAGTTGCAGGGTCTTGATTCACATCTGGATGATCATGGCCAGCCAAACAATCAATTTCTACCATCCACTGTCACAGGTCACTTAGGAATTCACTTAATTCATCCTTTTTGATCTGTGTATTTTCCACACCTTCAAGAATTTAAACCAGAGGGTTTTCTGGAGTAATCTAATTTAAGTTTTCCAAATTTCACCTGGTTTTTCCTGAGTAAATTCAGTAATTTTTGTTGAATGAAATGGATGTGGCTCCTAGGAGTGTAATGAAGCAAGGATGAAGGAAGTCATTCTGTGAGCAGAGGAGGTAAAAGCCCAGCTTTGTTACAGGTTTGTGCCTTCACAGCATCAATTCCAGCTCTCCCTCTGAGACTCTCACTGTCCTGCTGGGTGAGAAACAAGGTGTGTTATCCCTGTTTCAGAGAGGTGCCTGCCAGCCAGTGGGCCAGTGCCTGTGAGGCTGGCCAGCTGCCACCAGATAAATTGTCCAATGTCAGTTCTTCCTGGCTTTTCACTTCAGAGAGTGCTAATTCCCTTCACCACCCTGAGGATATTGAATTCTCTCTGAATCTCCTACCTCCTCCCCTTCAAATCACTTTTGGGATTGACTGAGTTGCAAAAGTCAGGAGAGGATGGAGGGAGGAGCAGGAGCAGATCTGGGTTTTTAGACAGAATATCACGTAGCTGTGTCTTGTTGTGAAGCTATTAATGAATGCAAACATGACTGAAGGAGTCATTCCCTTTCTTCCAGCTAATGGGAGAATGTTTATCTTTATTCATTAAGCTTTAGAGAGGGAAAAAACCACACAGAGAAATAAAGACCATCTCTATTAAATTCATTTCTATTCTCAAGCAAGGGCTTTGGGACTGATCCTTAGCCAGAGTCAGTTCCTGGCACTTCCTGTATTACATTTATATTTATGTCTCCATACAATAAACAAAGAGGGAATCCTTGCTGAACTACACATCAAAAAGCCCATAAGTATATATTTAAAATCTTTTTTATTTCTTTCTAGGTAAGTGTTTGGGAATTCTGATTGTCCTAGTTTTTAGCCTTAGGTGTATAGTTTTGTGTATTTTTGAGAGCTCTACACTGGCACCAGCTGTTGGAACCCTGGATGCTGAGAATTTTAAACTTTCTGTGCTGAAAGACACAGACCCACAAGAGAACCCTACATTTGACCTGAGGCTATAGAGAAGACGTCCAAAATTGATTAAAAGCACAGGGATTATGGGTGTGTAGCTGTTTAGAAGTGTGTAATATCACAGGGTGGAAAAGTTAAAGTTTGGGGATTTAGAATATAGAAAAAAATATTAACAAAGACGGAGGTTTTAGGGCAGAGGCAGGTTGCTCTTCTTTACCTTCTTCTTCCTTCTTCTTCTGGGTGACAGGGTGGAGTTCTGTCAAAAGTTGGACTCAATAATCATGGAGGTACTTTCTAAAGATGGTGATTCTCAAGAGATTAATAAGAAAAAGTTGAGTTGGGTTTGGGTGATGTTTTGTGATTGGGCAGAAAATTCTGCATTGCGGGCTTCAATGGATCAGTTATTGGGTTAAAAGGGGAAATAATCTAGGTGTCATTTCTTAATTGGATAGTTTAGTCTTAAAAGGCCTTGTAACTAGATGGTTGGCCATTTTGGGCCTTCTAATGAAAGGCTGCAGAACTCATGGTTGTGAGGCTGTTTCACTGATAAGAAATAATAAACACCTGAGTCCAAACATGAACTGCTGTTCCAAGTGCCTTCAATCCCAACCTCAAGAACCCACAACCAGCCACCCCACACTTTCAGTGCTTCTTACAAACCCTCCTATAAGAATTCAGTATTTGCTGTGAATTCATTCCTGGTTTGCCTTCCCCTGTGAAACACGGGGGTTTTTTTCCCACATTTTGTTTCCACAAGCCCTGCAATAGCCTTGTAAGAAGCACTTGCACTTCACTGAGATGGAGGAAAAAGCTGTGATTATCAAATAATTTACAGAAAGTAATCAGGTAGAGACAAAGCTATTTTACTGGCAGGCCAAATTCAAAATCATGGCAAGCCTTGCAGAACAGGTAGGAAGAAAGTTGGAAGGAGACAAAAAAGTGAGTCCTTATGGAAGGGTAGAAAACCAGCTCCAACATCTCCATAAAGTGCTCTTTCTAGAAAGGGGAATTTTGGTGTTGTCTGACAGTATTGCCCAATGCCTACATGGGAAATGGGGTGTGAATTGGAGGCAATCTCTCCTCTGAAATGGAGGCACTGAATTTGGGGTTGTCAGGAGTTGTTCTGTGATCCAACACACTCAATAGGGCAGCACCATTAAGGTCACAGAAAATTAGAAACTCCAAAATTGGAAGGGAACCACCAGGATCACTGGTCCAGCACCTGGCCCTGCACAGACACCCCAACAATCCCAGCCTGGGCATCCCTGGGAGTGTTGTCCAAACTCTCCTGGAGCTCTGGCAGCCTCAGGGCTGTGCCCATTCCCTGGGGAGCCTGGGCAGTGCCAGCACCCTCTGTGGAAGAACCTTTCCCTGATATCCAACATAAATCCCTCTGACCCAGCTCCAGCTGTTCCCTGGGCTCCAGAGAGAAGCCTGTTGGTGGGAGAGAAAGCAAACAGACATTTTCTCAGCTGTGTTTGTGGTACCTCTTTCTTAGAATGCTTCAAGAAGAGCTGAACTCTAACCAGCACTGATTCTAACAGAGGACACGTGTTTTACAACATCCCTTTCTCTGAGGAACAATGGCTTGCAGAGGTAAAGAACTTTTCCTCTGCATTAGGTTGCTGCACTGATGGAACTCTGTTCCCTGCATCTGTGCTGCATAAAGCATAAACCCACATCACAGATTTGTGCTGCAGCAGTGAGAAAGTGATTCCATTCCAGTGTCTGGGTAACCCCAAGAAAGGAGGCTTCTACTGCAACAGACATGCAGGAGTAGCTGCATTTTTCTTGAAAAGCCAATTTTGATCTCTGAAGGACCAAAAGCAACTCAAAGTCAAACCTGAAAAGATGAACTGCAGCTGTAGCAGTCCAAGCAGTGACAACCCCAAGATTATTTCAATAAAAAGGCAGGAAATTCTTTCAGGATATGATGGTCTGTAAGCACAGCAGCATGTTGCTGCATAGATCAATTCACAGGCACTTACCAAGAGAAATTTTTTTTTGTTAATATTTGTTTAAAACAAGCCAACTATGCAAGATGTGATTTATATAACATGCCACCTGTCCAAATTATTGGTTTAATTTTTAAAGGAGTGAGAATACATACTTTAGTTCTCAAACTAGTCTTTTGTCCCAGAGGAGGTTTGGTTTTGGGTTGGTTTTTTTTTCCTTTTTTATAAAAGAGGAAATCACATGTTTTAAAATATAAGCTTATTTTCCAAAGGGATCAAAGAGACAATCCCTAAATGGAGCATTATGGGTCACACATTTAGTTAGTTTTAAGGATTTGGTTCCTGCTGATACTGATATTTTACTTCTTATAGTAGTTTAGCAGTGTCAATAAAAGAAGGAAAAAAATCTCATCAATGGACCAAATATTGCTCTTCTGACCCGGAGCAATCCCTGGAATCTGGGTCCTCCTCCAGGTTTTGGAAAAGCAATTAATTATTGCAGGTGCTTCAGGTGCTCAGCTAGAGACACCTTGAAGAAGGCTGAATTTCAGGACATGCTATGCTCTGAATATAATTAGTGACTTTCAGGAACCTTGGCTTTCCTTGTGCTCTTTGACGAGGAAAGAATTTTAAATTCCTGTGGATGGATTTATTTTATCAGTGGTTTTTGGTTTTATTTCTTTGCTGGACTGCTGTTGTTTGGGGTGGGTTTTTATGGGGACCAGGACTGAAATGTCATTCCTAAAAGACTGCATTATATGCTTTGTTTTAAGCATTTATTCTACTGAAGAGTAATATTTACAACATCCAAACATAGAACATTTTGGTTACAATGAAAGCTGAAATGTCACTGATCACTTGAAAGGGGTTTGGGTGTATTCCCTTTCCCTTTAAACCATTCATTTTACAGTCAAAACCAAACTATCTCTCGCACATCTGTGATGTGTTCCAGCAGGCTAGATCCATACAATTCACATTTTGACATCAGAATTATATTTCTCCCTTAGAATTAACTACTCAATCACCAAATAATGCAGTGCAACACAATATATCTGACATTTTTAATACATATGCCTTTTATTTCAGATAAGCCTAATTGCACTCTGCTCTACCTTTTCAAGACACACAGCATGATTTTACTTTCCTAAGCACAGTGCTCTGGAAGAAACCTGACCTGAGATCTGTAAAATCTTGCCAGAATTTCAAAAGGCCCACAACTGCCTGCATTCACCCCTGATACTAAGCTTACTTTTTTGTACCATTTCAAAAATTTCAGCAGAAAAAAAAATAAATAGAAATCCACTTGGGAATTTATATGAAAAAACCATGGATTTGTTAGTCTAAAATGAACTTTTCAGACAGATTTCTATGCCCTTCTGCACAGGTAGACGAAGCCAATTGGTGTTTCCTTGTTGACTGTTGAAGTCACTCCCTCCTAGAAGGCACCAGTCTGGCCAGGCACGATTTGGTGATGCCCTCCTGACTGTCTCAAATCACTTTTTTGTCTTGCACATGCCCTAACACTGCATCCATGAGGATCTGCTCCGTGATTTTCCCAGCACGGGTGGAACTCACTGGTCTGTAGTTCCCTGAGTCTTCCTTTCCACCTTTTAAAATAATTTGAATGTCACCTCTGGTAGCTGCTTTTGACACTTTAGCCCTTGGTACACAGATTAGAGATGAGAAAAGAGCCCTCAGCCCTGCCTTGAAAGCCTCTGAGTCCTTTTCAGGTTATCTCAGGATTAACAACGACCCATATTCAGAAATCCATGATCCATGCCTCGAGAATCAACGCTGAACTCTGCAAAAATGAATAAACTCCTGCTCTGAAAACCAGCAAAGGAAGTGTCTCTTCTTTTACAAGTATCTCCCTGACTTTTGGATTGTGGGATGGTCTTTTTAGGAAAATTAATCCACAAACATCAGAGGTGTATGTCCAAAAAGGAGACAGAGGAGTCCTTTTACTTTATTTGAATAAAGGGAGAGGCCATGGGGCATTCCCTGGGATCTCTACAAGTTTTGGAGGACGCAGCCTCCTTTTTATCCCAATTTCCTGGCTGCATTTCCCTTCTTTCTTCCCCATTGGCTGAGGTACTTGAGAGGTACAGACTTCCTGATACCAAAGACTTCCCTCTAATATATAACCCTCCCTTTTAATTTTTTATTCTTACAGAATTTAGGGGTTTTCTTTCCCATTATATCTTCCATCTTTCAATGTCTAATTTAACTTATCAGCAAACCTAAAGTTTATTTGTAAAAGCAAATATCTTCTTCCATTCAGCAATCAGTGGAATCCTTCCCATTGTTTCTTTTATCTCCCACTGCTAGTTTTATTTACCAGCAGACCCACAGCTTGTTTGTAAAGACAAATCTGCTATTCCTCTCAGTCTCCACCAATTATTGAGGGATCCTACATTTGGAAATCCTTGTGAAGTCTGGGAAGCTGAATCTGGGTCTCCCTCTATCAGCTCAACAGGAGTTGAGGATCTGGCTGCTACCCTGCAGTGTTGAGACCTGGGAATGTGGAAAGGTCACCCCTCACCTCAGTCCTTCTCTGTTTTTTTTTGTTTCATCCATTCTTACCTGTCTTTTTATCTGGATTTCCTTTTATTCCATTTCTACTGCAAGACTCAGCTGGCTGCAGTCAGGGAAAATCCTTAGGATGACACAGTCAAAGAGGTTTGACACTACAACCTTAAAGGCAGCGTCTGGGAAGGGCAGAGTGAGGCAGCACAGATCCTGGATGTCACATAGCACTCACTAAGGGTAAACTTTGACATCATTTCAGTATGGTTTTTGTCTTTCAAAGCAAGCTTTGCCCTACACTTCAGCCTGTATTTCATATGGTGACCAATCAGATCTGTGCTTTCAAAGTTTCTATTTAATAAACTTTGTGACTTTCTCTTTTCATTTCACTCCAGCCCCGGCTTTATCACCATCTTTTAGACTCAAAAAAGCAGAGACAAAACTGTTGTTCAACACTGGAGAACGGCTGCCCTCTTTTCTCCTCATTTGTAGCCATATCTTAACTCCTACATTCATTAAGATAAGGATTTAAAATCATGCAGACCTAGTTGCACCTTCTTTCACAGTTAAGTGTCCAATGAATGATGAGCCCCTGAGAGTTTGGATCAAGTAGTTACTTATCTTTGTCACTAAACCCCATTGTTTAGGCTGTTCTTAATCTCGAATTGCATTTTGCATTAGCAATTATGACCCGAGGCCAAACTTTACAACAGCGATGCACCAGCCTTGGCACCACTCCTGTATTTTGCACACAGATAAAATGATCCCTTTTTTCCGTGTTGTTGAAGACCCTTAAATTCTAGTGCTGTTTCTGGGATCTCCATATGCTAATTGCAATGAAAATTCATGCAGCGTTGAGATAGACAGACTAAGGTATCTCATTGCTGTTGCCTAAATCCCAACCCAAACATTCATTTTTAAAATTCCCTTTTTATTTTTTAAGTACCTTGCTAGTGCATAGTGAATAATTTGATGAAAATGGAGGCTTTTATTCAATTACATTCATACAATTTGCCCAGTTTGTATCTTTTTCAAACCTCTGTATAATTGCCTACACTTCATTCCTTCCCTGCAGCTGTGTTCCAGAATGTATTTCATGGATTGTTGAAGTGCATTCCCAAAATGTCCTCTAAGGATGTTCAATCTTACTTAAGCAAAGAATTAAATTTTTTTCACTGAGTCATGGTTATATTGGACAAGCAGGTATCTATTTGTCAAGATGTCTTGATTTCTTAACACTTTTGAGCTTTTGGGTCATCCATTTCATCAGCTGTTGACATCTGGACTATACTAAACCTCAGAAAAAGGAAATTACAGTGACATTCACATCTGCTTAGGCCTTGTTAATACTCTTGAGTACAGTCCTTCTTGCAAAGAGTGCACTTCTGAGGAACTTATTTTTAAAGAATAATCAGTACAAAAGCCGTCTCTACTGCCATGACTTTCAAGATACAATGCAGCACATTTTGTTGTCAGAGAATCACAGAATTGTGGAATAGTTTGGGGTGGAAGGGATTTAAAATCCAGTCCCACCCCTGCCATGTGCAGGGACACCTTCCACCATCCCAGGTTGCTCCAAGCCCTGTCCAACCTACCTTGGACATTACCAGGCATCCAGAGGCAGCCACAGATCCTCTGGGCATCCTGTGCCAGGGCCTTCCCATACTCACAAGTAAAGAATTTTTTAAAAATTCTCATCTAAACCTGCTCTCTCTCAGTTTGAGGCCATTCCCCAATGTCCTGTCACTCCAGGCTCTTGTCAACAGTGTCTATCCATCTTTCCTGTGGGCTCCCTTCAGGCCCTGGAAGGCCACAGTGAGGTCACCCCAGAACCTTTTCTTCTCCAGGCTGAACAATTCCAACTCTCCCAGCCCTTCCTCCCAGCAGAGCTGCTCCATCCCTCTGATCATTCTGGTGCCTCCTCTGGATTTGTTCCAGCATCTCCAGGTCCTTCCTGTGCTGGCTCCCAGGGCTGGAGCAGCTTTGCAGTGGGGTCTCACCTGAGGGGGCAGAGGGGCAGAATTCCCCCTTTCCTGCTGGGAGAGCAGCCCAGGGCACGGAGGGTTCTGGGCTGTGAGTGCCCATGGATGGGACACGTCCGGCCTCTCGTCCTACTGTGGCATTTTTTGCTTCAACATACAGGGAAAAAATTACCAGTTGTGCCTTTTGGGTTTAATCCTGGTCAGATTTCTTAACTATGAATTACAAACAGATTAAAGGCACTTCTACTTTTCCAAGGTTACAATGCACTTAGGGACTTACCTATAGTAAAATCAGGGTGCCCCTGACGAAGGAAATTATTGGCATCTCACTCCATTGATTCAGAAGGCTTTATTAAAACTATACTATATTATATTAATACTATATTATATTAAAGAAATACTATACTACAAAGAATACTAAAGAATACTAAAGAAAACTCGTGACTGTCTCCCAACAGTCAGGACACAGCTTTTTCCAATTGGACAAGGAAACAAAACAATCTTTAGCAGAATCTAGTGGACAAATCACTTCAGGCAAACAATCTTCCTAACACATTCCACATGTGAAAAAACAACAGGAGCAGCAAGTACAGATAAGAATTGTTTCCTCTTTCTTCTTACTGTGCTTCTCCAGGAAAAAAACCCAGAGAGAGAGAATTATCTATCTCTGTTCAGAGAATGTGAATGCTGCACTTACCCAACCCAGCACCTGTATATTTGTTATTGGCTGCAGTTAAAACATCACTGGCTGAGCTCAAATGAGTAGATAGAAGCCACAATAAATACATTTAGATATTTTATTTAAGAGAAGGTAAAGGAACAATCATTTAAACATCCATCAGCTCTTTTTTAGTCTGACCAGAGCAGTAAATTAAAACCCCAAACCCCAATCATGGAGTGATTTTAAACACTTTTATATCAAAGCCTTTCTGTGTGATGTTTTGTTCTGAAGGCACTTATGTCTGTGACTTTCATAAATGTTCTTTTCCCCTTGGGACAACTGACTGATATCAGCCAGCAGAGATCCTCAAGGAAGCATTTATCCAGAGAGCTCTGCCTGTGACCTTCTTATCTCACATGGCTTCATGCATCTTCCTGCCACATCCAGCAGTTGAGGGCCATACATCATCCAATATTGCAGCCAGCCACCAGCAGCAGCTTTATATCAGAAGGAGACACTGGGCCAATATCCAGGATATTTGCAATGCACCCTCAGTGCCAAGGGATTGTATCAGCAGGGGAATCAGAACATTGTTATTGTTTAAAACAACCTGTAAATATTAGGACAGCTTGTTCACCAGCAGCACTGTGCCCCCATTCCAGTGACAGGTTTTGATCTGTTATCTTTAGATCCCAGCTGGATTTGCAGAGCTGAGTGTTGACAGCATATTAACTTTGTTATGCTTTTCAAGTTAACTGCAGAAAGTCGACAAGGAGAGTTTGGGGGGGGTTAATACAACATTCTTTTCATTGTTATACTCACATTTATTTTATTATCAGCCTTAAAGAAAGGTTATTTCAATGCACAGCAGTGCAGAGCAGGCTGGCAGACATCAGAGAGGATCACAGAAAACGGAAAACAAGTGTACTGGTGGGACAGAGGGGCTCAGAGGTGACTTGTGCAGATCTGAGTCAGGTTTGAGTATACACTAAAAACACTTTAAAAACCTTTCATCCACTTTTCCAACCAACCAGGCTGCAAAAATATTTTCTTCTTCACTCAGGAGTCAGGAAAGGATCTGATTTCTTCTGAAATGAGGTGCTCAAGCACTTCCTCACACTCTCCTGAGGCAGTGGATAAGACTCCTGTTCTCCACAGCAGTGGGACCCCAGTCAGATTATGTTCTGTGATGTGCTTGCAATGCTTTGTCTGAGTTTTAGCCACACTAAGGGGAACTATGGAAATCCTACAGCTCTACTGACACTTTAGGCACTACTCCAGGTGAGTGTAAAAGAGCCAGAAGTGAAATCCAACCCACAAATCATATTTTCTTATCACAATCCTAACTTATTTTTTGACCACTAATGCAGAAAAAAAAAAAAAAAGAACATATTTTTGCTGTCTGTGAGAATAACCATGAGTCTCTGAGTTCACATTATGCACCTTAATCATTCCAACAGCCAGTGTGATTTAAGAATGACCTGAAGCAGCACAGTATTTGAAAATGATGTCCCTGGTAACAGGGATGTTCATCCATACCAGAACCTGACAAATTTTTATCTCCACCGCAGGGGAGAGTTTAACTTTTCATCCCTCCCACATGACATGACAGGACATTTTACTGAGTGTTCCTGAACTTCATTTCCTCTCTGCTGAGATCTCACTGCTTTACCTATTGCAGCTCAAGGGGAAGAAAAGCAAAGAGGACAACATTTCTGCTGAATGCAGAAAAAAAATTGTTGTTTTTGTCTGTGAAGCAGTATGTAGATTGATTCACAGGCTGTCCTGCTGAGGGTATCAGAGGAAGGGAACGCTCTCCTGTGACTACTGAAAGGAGCAGAAAGCCTTGAGAATTTACAGCAAAGACTACTCATTTGTGTAGATGCATCTGAAAGCTCAGTGCCGGACCTAAGGTCATTGTCTGGGTTCTCAATAGTCAATGGAAAAGGATTTTGCCACCTGTGGAAGTGCCATTGATCCCAGCCTTAGATATTGATTTCAAATAGGTGGGATGTTTTCTCACTGACTGCAGACACAAAGCTACAGAAATGCTATTTCAGTGCCTGTATTTCAGTATCTATGCATCCCTGTGTAGATTACACACTGTCTGATGGCCTGGCAGGGCAGTCCTACATGGTCTGTGAAGGTGGATTAAAAGAAAATTATGAAAATCTTTTCACCCACTGAATGACTTTTTCTGGCTTTGAGTCAAACCTTGAGCTTAAATAGAATTGTTTCCTTTTGGGAAAAAAAAATCCAATGTATCATCCAATCAGTAAAGGTGGCAGAACAGGCATAGAGGGAAAGAGCAGCAAGAAATTCTCAGCAATTCCTTTTGCCACACTTAAGACAGATGAATAGAACAAGCTGTGAAAAGAGAATCTCAGTATTTCTTCTGATTGTATCATTTTTGAGCTGAGAATGGTCAAGCTTCGTGGGAGGTGTTTTCTTTCCATTTTTTTTTGAAAGCCCATTTGATTTGATTTTGTGTAGCTCTCCTATTTCTCTAGAAGATGCTTGTTTTTGTTGGTTGAAGTGCTTTGGCAGCAACATCCTAAGGAAGAGAGAACAAAATTCATAGAAAACTGACTCAGAACTGCTCAGTACCTGGCAGGATGAGGAAAATGAAAAGGTGGGTTTGCAGTACCTGCATTTACCTTCATGTGTTTGTACCCACACTCCTGCTGAGAAATTATCACCTCAGGAATAGCTTCAGGCCACACTCATTGCTCCAAAGCCATCACAGGTTCACTCCTGCTGGTAGGAATGGGGAGTGATACATGTCCAGAGTTTCCACACTTTCTGGGCTGTCACCTCTTTCTGTGGCCCCTGAGAACTTCTTATTTCTCACTTGAAGAAGGAAGAGTAGATGGTGATGGACGAAAAACAAAAGGCAAAGACGAGAAATGGTTTCAAACTTCTTCTGGAGCTGTTTTTCCCATTGTGAAGATGCATTGGAACAGATGGTTTCATTAAGAGCCTGATCCAAAGATGATGGAAGTCTAGAAGCACTTCGCTTGATTTTGATGAACTTTTCACTGGTCTGGAAGACTGGACCTCAACCAGAAGACACACAGTGTGGGTTTCCAGTATGATACAACTTTTTTCCTGGGGAGGGGAGAGATTTTCATGGATCTAGATAAGTCCCTATATCCCATAGCCCTTAAGTTATGGGTTAAATGTGTGCTGAAGTGAGGAAGCTTATAAAGCTTTGTAAATAACTCCCCTGGAAGTGTGACTGTGGCCACAGCACTCGTGGCATCTCTGAGCTGGAGGGCAGCCCTTCTCACTCACTGTTGTTTGAATAATTGGAAAATCCCTCACCAGTTGCTATTTCATGGCCACAGCCACAATCCTCCCCTGAGCTGCAGCCTGGGCTGTGGATGCCTCATTTCCATTTAATAGGATGAGAGCCATGAGGCTGTGGATCATCTGCTGCTGTCTCTGCTGCCTTCACAGCAGCACGTTCGCTGTGTTCCATCAGCCACGGTTCAAACTGATGGCAGGGCTCACACCTCATTTCCACATGTGAAATTTTTCAAGTTGGGAACAGTTCCCTTGCCAACCTCCTCTGTTCCAGAGGCCTGCTAATATTTTAACTTTTTTTCCTTTGGCTGCATTTGAATGCCACACATTCTTTGTGTGCTAGAAACTTTACAGACAGACAAGGTACCATCATTCCCTGAAGTTTTATTAACAGCACTTTTTCTGTCTGTCCAAGGTTTTCTGCCACATTTATTTCCACACGTGCTCTTGGCTGTGTGTGTGTGTGAGAACACCTAAAAAAATCACTGTACAACCCTAAATGCACTCCAAGGGTGCAGTCCCATGGGGTTTTAACTCTGCCAAACTCTTAGCTTAGCTTAAGTTTAGCCAAACTACTGCAGCCACTCTCTCTCCTTCACCCCCAGCCTCATGCTCCTGCCTTCATCTTCCAAATGGCACTACCAGATTTATTAGAAACATTGATATTTAAACATAGATAAACATTGATATTAAAACATAGAAATTTATGCAATATCATGTAGGCACATAGCTCAGGGTGCTAATACAGTTAGAAACGAGGCAGATTTTCATCATCATCTAGATTTTGGCCAGTTCATTTCCCTGAGCCAGGTCATAAGGATATATGAGGATTAAGGATATAAAGCTATAACACCCAAAGGAAGGCCACAAAAATGGTGAAGGGTCTAGAGGAGAAGCCATAGGAGGAGTGGCTGAAGTTTTGTTCAACCTGGAGAAGAGGAAACTGAGGGGAGACTCATCATGTTTTTCAACATCCTCATGAGGGGCAGCACCAATCTCTGCTCTCTGTGAACAATGACACAACTTAAATGGAACAAAAAAGGAGATTTAGGATGGATATTAGGAAAAGGTTCTTCCCCCAGAGGGTGGTTGGGCACTGAACAGGCTCCCCAGAGAGACAGAGCTCAGAAATGCTTGGACAGGCACAGGGTGGGATTGTTGGGGTGTCCTGTGCAGGGCCAGGAGCTGGACTGCTGGTCCTTGTGGGTCCCTTCCAACCCAGGATATTCTTTTCTATGACCCTGTGATTGTTCTGTATTGATAAAACAAGCCAGGAAATGATACCACATGGAAAAGGATGGGATTGATGGCAGCAAACCAAATTTCCAGTGGCCTAAAGTGCCCAGTGCCTCTCACCTGCAAACATGGGTGCATGCTTGTGCTTGTGGATGTTTATTTCAAACTACACAAATAAAAATCCATAGATCAAACATTCCTAGACTGTTATACATAAGACTGGGAATATTAAAAAAACATACTAAATAATTTGAAAGATGCCATTGAGAGGCTTTTACAGGAGCTGCCAGGTGACAGATCTGTTACTAACACTGACATCCCCGGAGGAGGTGTTGGGTAAACAGGCATTAATTAATCAGTGACTAACAATGCCCAGCTCATCAGGAGCAAGGAGCTGCGCCTGGCACAGATTCCCAGCTCCTTCCATCATCCCTGGGATGGACACAAGTGGGGCCAGCAGCTGTGCCTCCTGATGAGCTGTAAGGGCAAGGTCTGGGGCAAGAACAAAAAGGGATGGTGAGGAGGCTGCAGCTCCTGCAGGGCTGGTGGCAGCTCAGGGCTGGGTTCTGTGGCTGTGAACTGCAAAAACACAAACTCACAGCTGGCCCAGTGGAAACTGGGATGCTGCTGCTCTAATCTATTTTTGTGAAGTAGAAGAGACACTGCTGTTGCTGTCAGGTGGAGAAGATTCCTTCACCTCTGCACAGTGGGATACAAATCACCTCCTCCTGCCTACAGTGCCAGTGGTTCCCTCAAGAGGAAAGCAGCAGTGGGACCACCTGACCAGGTAGAACCTTTTACTCATTCATTTGTGCTCCTCTTTGTTCTCTGTATTTGCTGGGGTTTCATTTTCCCCTTTCTCAAGTTTTCTACAACAGTAAAATCCAACTCCTCTGGAAATAACCTCTGCTAATATTGTTTCATCCTTTATTACAAATTCATTGGTTGTGCTATTACTGCCTTTACAGAAGTTTTCATTCCCCTCCTGTGACCTAGAACTAAATGAACATTTTTTTCTCTCTCTGCATTGGATGTTTTTTCCTTTTTCTATCATTTATCCAACACCTATATATATCCTCCTCTATAGCAAAGACGTTCTTTTCTTTGCTTCTTCTTATGTTATCAGTGGTTGTGAAGGTGAAAGCCAACTTCTATTCCCTGCTTCTGACAGACAGGAAGTTTTGCCTCATGGATTTGTAGTTTTTTACCCCAGCTTCAGAGTTATTTGGCAATTAATGTTTTATAACTGGTGTTGATTAACAGCTGGAGAACGGTAATCATTTGTAGAATAAACAAAAATGTCATTACTTTGTAATTATATATTGTACTACAGTTTGATTAAATACTGACCAAATACACAAATATGGGATAGGAAAAATAATTCTTGAAGGGTGAGCTTAAACTTTCTAAATAATTAATTTCTTTTGTTTCCTTCATTTAACTATGGAAAAAACCTAAGATCACTTAAGTCTTAATGTAGTCCTCTCAGTTAAATGCCTTTAAGTGGGTGAGATAAGTCAGAAGAAAGATGTGAAGATCACTTAAGTCTTAATGTAGTCCTCTCAGTTAAATGCCTTTAAGTCAGAAGAAAGATGTGTCTCTCACTGAAGAATTTGATTCACACAAATTCTGGGTTGTTGATTTTTTTTCTTTTAAGTTTTCTATGTGAGTGGATTTTGCTCTTCTTATTCCTCGTTTAAGTGGGTGAGATAAGTCAGAAGAAAGATGTGACTCTCACTGAAGAATTTGATTCACACAAATTCTGGGTTGTTGATTTTTTCTTTTAAGTTTTCTATGTGAGAGGATTTTGCTCTTCTTATTCCTCAGGGAATAAATGATAAGAGCAGACCAATGCCAGGGAGTGCTCCTCCAGCTTCTTGAACTCTTTGATGTCAAATGCAGCAGGGAATTTGGTTAAAGTGCTAATCCATGGCTGCCCAAGCTGTTTAATCACTGACGTGTTCCATGGTGTTCTTTTATCATTACTGGTTGCCTAGGAGTGGTTTGGGAATGGGGCTGCTCTTGGGACATTGTGTGGAGAACATGTGAACTTTCTTTCTGCCTTGTACAGTCTCTCCAAAGCTGCCTCAGCAGGCTTGGTGCTCCAAAATACAACCTTTCCTTAGATGACTTACATCAAACCTCAAAAAGACAGTTCAGGTCTGCACATTTTATTTTTTTTCCCCTCTCCTTTTAATTTGACAGCAGAGAGACAGCCTCCAAGAATGAAAGCAAACACTTCACTCAACAGATGAATGTGTTCTTAATCTGAGTATCCTTGCCCTTTGAAAGTAGAAAGTAATAACATTTGGAAACCACCTGGATTTCCAGGAAGACTCCCCAATGTCTGCCTGCTGGAAGCTGCATTAGAGCACCTCTGAACCCCTCTGCAATGGCAAAAAGAGATTACACCAGAGTCAGTTTAGCTGTAGCCATGGTGTCATCGAGCAAGCCCAGAATAAGAAAATGAATTCAGACTCTTGTTACCACCCTACCTCCTCCTCCCATGTGATAAATATTTTCTGTATTTTATAAGGCCACTTTCCCTGGTCCATCTTGATCTGTCAATCACCTGTAGGTAAATCTCAGGAAAAATGTTCATCCTTTCTAAGCAGGAAGCTGAGAGATTGATCTCTCTACTCCAGTCTCCCTCCAGGCAAATTCACATCATCTTCTGTGTGATTATGTACCAATTCAAGCTCAGCAAGGTCAGAACTGAGTTTATAATCCTTCCCTGTTCTCCCTCTGGGCTATCTTCATTCTCTTTAGCCATTCTTGTGCTCATCCACAAATTCAGACAGCCTGTGTCATCCTTCAGGCAAGGGATCATGATTGAGGGCAAGGAAAAGTTTTCTTAACATACCTTAAAATAAAAACAAGCAAAATACCAGCCTTTTCTACTTGACTTTGAGGCAAGGCTCTCATTCAAGTTGCCATCACTTGGGATTCATCTTTCCTAGCTTTAGCTGTCTTAGGTGTGTTTAGACATGCCCAGCATCTGGTTTAAGCTAAAAACTTAAGCTCCACAAGCAGCTGGAAAAGAGGAATAGGGATGCTCCACAGGTTATGTTTTCCTACCCTTTAGACAGACAGGAAGGCCCAATGCTGTCAGGGCAAATGTAACTGTGACAGGTACATGTGTTCCCAGATGTGTTTCTGTTCTCTGAAAATTCAGAACTCCTCCTGAGGCTGTGTCCTGTGATACTGAACAGTTTTATCCCTTTATTTTCCTCTATTTCCCAGGGTAATGATGTTCATTTGTTTTTTGTCTCTTTTTAAATTTAAATTCTTCAGGGAAGATCTTCCTTTTCAGTGTGTGTTTCCACAGTACCCAACACAGGATAAGCCTCTTCTGGCACTGCAGCTTCATGGTGCTAAGACAAATAGTAAGGAATTAGAATAATAGAATCATTTACATTGAAAAATACCTTTATGATCAAGCCCAACCAGCATTGCCAAGGCCACCACTAACCTGTGTCCCCAAGTGCCACATCCACACAGCTCTTAAATTCCTTCAGGGATGGGGACACCACCACTGCCTTGGACAACATGTGCCATGGATGGACAGCCCTTTGAGTGAAGAAATTTTCCCCAATATCCAGTGTAAACCTTTTCTGGCACAACTTGAGGCCATTTCCCCTTGTCCTGTCCCTTGTTCCCTGGGATCGGAGCCTGACCCCCCATTTGTTCCTGTCAGGGGGCTGTAGAAATTGATAATACCTTCCTTCAGCCACTTTTTCTCCGCTTTTTCTTCAGCTGCTTCTCACCAGACTTGTACTCCAGACCCTTCCCTAGCCCAGCTCTGAACATGTGAATGTGTTGGGTATGGCAGTAGGATCAAGCATATGTAATTCCATGTAGCAAGCTTTCCTTTGAAAACCATTGACCTCACACACAGCTAAGATGAATCCAGCTCATGATTCATTCCTAATTTTCTTGTAGCTGGCTTTGGACTATCAGTGGTTTGTATTTTTTTTTCACTATAAGAAACAACTGTTGCAATATTTTCTTTGTAATTAAACTCGAGAAGAACAGGTTATTTTGTTGTAACGGTTTAAAAACTACATTATTTAATTGAATATAAATAGGCATAGCTTCAAAGTCACTTGTTCCATCATTGTCCTTATAGGTTGTTGCCCACAGCTGACTTAGTGCTTGCTTTGACTAAGCTGGCATTTTATAAAGGATTGCAGTAATCTATGAATACCTTAAAATACATTGAACATATTTCAGTAAAAGTTCACATGGACTGTTTTGTCTAACTAGCTTGTAACTGAGAAAACCAAATCTGTGTCCATCAAATATATTTGAGTCCAGAATTTGTTGGTATTTGAGTGCTCCTGAAAATGTTAAGCAAGCACTTACCTCAATATTGAATCTGTACATGGGCTGCATACAAAAATACCAAATTGTCTCCTCCTGACAGTAATTGTCTTTAATGGGACTCAGTTAAGCACATGATTAAGTGCTTTTTGGCAGAAATAGAAATTAAGCATAATTTTATATACACAGAGGAATTTGAGAATGATTGTCAGGTTATTTCACTTATCAGATATATTCCACTTTGGGAACTGCTCTAGAAGCAGGATTGGCTAGCAAAGGAATGTGTTTGGCTTATAATTCAATAATAAAATTTTTGCAGAGCCCTGGCACAGAATGCCTGATCTGAAAGGGTTAGGATAAGGATTTTTTTCTTTTTATTGAGGTTTTTGTGCATTTAGAGATTCCCACTTTTGGGAAGCAGTTTGCTCATGCAAGGTCAAAGCTTGGATGAGATACGCAGTAACAAACTGGTTGGTTTACTTTAGGCCATGGAAAACCTTACTGAATTTTGTTCAGTGTTCATATATTTAATATTCTCCTGCTTCAAAATTCATTATACACATAATTGGATGCAGAGGACAAAAATATGTTGTGCACTTGGAGACAATGTGAAGTGAGGGAGAGGAAGCTGAAAAGCAGGAGGGGGATTTAGAAGCAGGCAAAATTTGATTGCATCTCTAGGAAATTAAACACTCAATTTGTCAGTCTAGCACTGAAAAAATCTTCCACAGGCTCTTTAGAAGGACAAAACATAAGGACTTGTTTATTTACATATACATGCACACACAGAGGAGAGTGGAGGTAATTTATGACATTCAAATGATTCCTGTATTTGTGTCTGAGCTCACCTTGCAGGAAATGTTAAGGCCGTTCCCAATTTTGAAGATTAGTGCAAAGCTAATCCTGGGCTGAACTCGAGGCAATTGAGCAAGTTCAACACAAATGTGCTTTGCTGACATTGAGAGAAATTCAAGCAGGGAATTGGCAGACTTGAATCTATGCCCTTATTAAAGCCCATTTCTCCCACATGGCTTAGAACGTTCAGGTTTTTTTTTTTGTTTCCCCCCCCCCCCCATCATAAACTATGTGCTTGAGCTGTATCTTCTTCCATCTTGGTAACACTGGAAAGAGGCTAATTCCACAGGGGTAGTGGTTTGTCCTACTCCAAAGTAAAATCACAAATTTTGAAAAAGGAAATTAAAAACCAAAACCCTGGGGTTAAGTGGATGAACACACCCAGGACAGTCAAGGAGACTGTGGGGAAGGGAAGAGACTAATGAGTGTATCTGGAGCCTGAGATTTCTTTTTCCAGTATTTTGTCTGTGACAGGTTGACCTTGGTTGGATGTCAGGTGCCCACCAAAGCCATTGTGTCACTTCCCCTCTCAGCTGGACAGGGGAGAGAAAATCTGACTGGGGAAAAAGTGGTTTGGTTTATTGCCAACCAGATCAGAGTGGGGATATTAAGATGGAAAGCCAAATCTTAAAACACCTTCCCTCCACCCTCCCTCCTTCCCACACTCAACTTCACTCCCAAGTTAGAAATCTGCTTTTTGGGGAGGAAAATTGTCTTGAAAGGAAGCAGGGCTGGGTAGTGAGATCAGGTACTACAAATAAGCTCCTACACCCACTGCTGCGTCCTTCAACTGCTTTGGGTGTGCTTCATCATCAGTCACTCAGTCCTACAGACTGAATGATTGCCCAACCCCTGCCATGGTCTGTACATATGGGAACTTGGGCTCTGATTTTTGGTCTTCTGGACCACACTGCAGATAAACAGCTAAAATAGCCCAAAAAGCATTCCCCGACAACCCCCAGACTATTTGATTGTGGGCATTTGATAAAGTGTCAATATTAGGAATTTCATCATAGCATCAGGAAAAAAAAAGGATTTATGCCAAAAATGGGTTATCACCTGGAGCAGCTCATGTCTTTGGAAGTTCACATTTTTTGTTAATTGTGAGTTAATTTGGCACCTTGTAGGAAGATGTAACACGTGTCTGATCAGAGGTAGCAAAGAAACAGTTGTCTGGTTCATCTTATACAAAACAATGCAGCACCAAACAAAACAGCATCTTAGGTCTTCCAAACAATACAAAAAATCAGTGTTGCAGTAGCTACAGGAAGTCCTATTTTTCAGCTGAATTCTAGTTTAGCCATATTTCTTCCAGTTCACTGGAGAGAGCAGCTTCTGCTGGATCAGACAGGCATGTACTCCACTCCAGTCTGCAAGAAGATAAAGAGCTGTAGGAAATCCATTTACCTTAACTGCTGGTCTGTGACAAAAGGTAAATGGATTACTGAAAGAAAAAGAAATGTCTAATGAATTTTGTATCTATAAGGGATGGAGATTTGTCATGTCCTTCTGGAGAAGACACCTGTTCAAAAACCCTTATTAGGATGATAATGAGGATAAAGATGACTCTTATGACTGGAGTGCTAATGAGGAAAGCCACACTTTTTGCTGTGAAGTGTTCCCATGGATAGCGAGGATAACAAGTGAGCTGAGCTATTACTTGTCACCATAGGAATCAGAGAGTCCCTGACCATGAGAAAACAAAACTGAAATCCAGATATCTGGGTGTTTTCCTGTAAGTGCAAAAAGTTTTGAGACACTTTGGATGAGATCTGTGTTTGGAGTGCTTTGTGCCACATACCTCAGCTTATCAACTGCAAGTATTTTGTTTTATTTCTTACCAAAATGATTTTAGCCTAACAATCTGAGTTTCTAAACAAGAAATTCTTGCTCATTCATCTGACACAATTCTGCACTAGTAAGAGCAGACTGTGATTCATGTCAGGTCTTCAGTCAAAGCCTGGTGCCTTCCTAGAAGGTACAGTCAGTGCCAGGGGCTGAGTCTGCCTTCAATTACATGAGAAGCCCTGACTATCCCCAACAAAGTCAGTCAGAAACGAGATCCTGTCAGATGGGACATGACAACCACATTTAATAGATCATGGAAGAAACACTGTGAAATCTCAATGGCTGATCTTGCCCTACATTCATCATAGGCAAATCCCCAGCAGTTTCTTTTTTAAAGCTTCCTTTTCAAGTTAACACTTTCATGAGCGTTGCTTCAAACACAAGAGCTCTTGTGAAATTCTTTGCATCCTTAGATGGAAGATGCAAACCAAAATATGCTTGTGATTTATTATTACATACACTCAGACTTTGTAGTGAAGCTGCAGTCTAGTTTCCTGTTTTAAATTAATTGAATGCTCCTATTAAAGAGGGAGAAAGCAATTCTCTGACAGGGGTGGTTGGAAACACCCAACAGAAACATGGAATTAACTGAGAAACTATCACCTAAGTATTCCCAGTCCTGAAGTAGTGGCCATCTGGCAAGGCCTGAAACATTTCCTGCCATTCCTTGTGAAGGAGAAGGCAGTCCTGTGTGAAATACTCAGGCAAGGTGATGACATGATAATGACCTTCTGAAAAAAAAAAAAAGTCTGATGCAAGGTCTGCACTGTGTGATGACAGGATAATGACATTCTGAAAAAAAAAAAAATCTGATGCAAGGTCTGCACTGCCAGATGTGCATGAACCTTTGATTGCAGTAATTATGATTTTACAGTGATACAGCATGCCTCATCCTGGGTCCCACAGTGCCCTGTGTGGGATCACACTGCTGAGGTGCTGACACTTGATACCAGCAGGTGAAACCAAGGCATGGTAAATGTGGCACTGAGGAAAGGAGAAAAATCTCTGGGAAGGACAACTTGCAAATGTCACCCAAACACAATTGCAGGACAAGACAGTAAATGTCCAGTTTTAAGGCATTATTTATCAGCCAGTTTTGCTGTACCTTTGAGCCTGGCTCGTGGTTTTTAAACACCAGTTGTTGCCAATATTAAAAGTGTGAGTGACAGTAAATGTCCAGTTTTAAGGCATTATTTATCAGCCAGTTTTGCTGTACCTTTGAGGCTGGCTCATGATTTTTAAACACCAGTTGCCAATATTAAAAGTGTGAGCTTTTGTTGCAGGGACAATGATTTTGACTATCTGGAGCTCTGCCTCTGGTCAGCTCTCCATTGTCTCATTCTTGTGGCCACTGATGCCAGCTACCTGGTCAAGTACTTCACCAAAGAAGGATTTTCCTCCCTGATCAGCTTCATCTTCGTTTACGATGCTCTCAAGGAGATGATCAAGTTGGCAGATCATCATCCCATTGATGCCTTAAGGAGCTGGAACAGAGGCTAGAGGGAGTTAAGAGCAATGAAGTGGATATTTGTGGATATTTATTGTAGTGCCTTCAAAGGCCACACCCTGGCACTACCACAGCCACAGTCGTGGCTCTGCCCCGATGGCTCCAAGGTGGAAGCAAAAGAGAGTTTTATAAAAATGTGAGATTTGTGATCAGTTTTAGTCCATTTGCATATAGGAGTTAACTGCCCAATTAATAGCTTCAAATGATGAAGTTTCCTCCTCCTTGCTTGCCCGCCCTTCTCTTTTCACATTGTTTGTTCTTTGGGCCTGAAGTTTGAAGAGCTTGTCCTTGAGTTTTCAGCTGGAACAGGATTGTTTTGTCTTCACGACCCTGTGAAAACATCCTAGTGACACTTAATATAAAAGCTAAAAGCTTCACACCAAAACAGAACAGAAAAACTTTAAACCTAAAGGAATCACCATCAATTCCCAGTTCAAGGTGGATTATATCACAAATTACTCTTGTGCCTGTAAACCACTAGATCCAGGTAAGGGAGTGTTCATTACCTCTCCAGTTTGCAGGCAGGAGGTGGCCTTTCCTCTCCTTTTCCTTTGTGTTGCAGCTCAGATAAGAGGTAGATTGTTCCTTCTTGGTTGCCTTCAGGTATCCTATCTTAGTTTCAGGTGTTGCAGCAGAACTCTCTTTAGGGGTAGAAATGAGCCAAGACAAACTCTCACTTAACAGCATGAAAAGGGTCCTGGTTTATTCTTCTTTACAGTTCAGCCATCCTGCCTGACTAGAGCAAGCTCCTGCTGTTGGCTTCTCTGACAGACTCTGACTGCTGGCTGTTTCCTGCAGGAATTTGACTGCAAGTATTTCCTTGCTGCCTCTGACCACAGGCTTTTACCTGGCTTGACTGTGACTGCAGGCTCCAGCTCCACCAGATCCAGACTGACCCCACAGCAGATCTCCTGCAGGAACAGCTCTTTTCCTTGTTTTGTTCTTCTTTGTGTCTCTCTGAATTGTTCCTTCTTCCTCAGGGCTCCTCCACCTCCTCTAGGCTCTCCTTGACAGGCCAAGCCTCCCCTTTCATCACACTTATCTTTATTAGTCACCCATTAAGGACAAGGCTGTTCTTTGGTAATTAGTACAACAGTGACTTGTAATCCCTTCTTCTGCACCTACAGGCTTTGACTTCAAGTGCTCAGGCTGTTCTCTCTTCACAAATTCTTTTCAGACACAGTTCCATACCTGGGGGTTAGTTCACAGCTTTCAGTTCTTTACCCTGAAGAAAAGCCAAGATCCAACTTTTTATCTCATTGAAAAGATTAGAAAAATCTTCTTACCTCTATATTCCTGTCAGAGAAATGCTCATCTTGTTCAACACCCTGCCATGGCAGGGACACCTTCCACTATCCCAGGTTGCTCCAAGCCCCTTCCAGCCTGGCCTTGGACACTTCCAGGGATCCAGGGGCAGCCACAGCTTCTCTGGGCACCCTGTGCCAGGGTCTGCCCATCCTCCCAGGGAAAGATTTCTTCCTGAATGATCTAAAATTGCTAAAATAAATAACCCTGAGAGAAGTGCTTGTGTGAGTCAAGTGAAACTTGAGACGATTTTGAACCTGACAAGACATCTGCCCAAATTCCAAACATTTAGAGCAAAGTGGAAGACACAGGTCCAGGGACATATTTGCTAGAAACCCATTTCTTAACATATCCAGAGTTTCTGCTTTAAGCAACATATTTTCAACACTTATTTTCAATCACCTTATGCAGCAGAGAAAAAAAAAAAAAAAGGAAATCTGAAAGTTTTTATTTTGAATTCCTGTGAGAGCTCACCTTCACCATGGAACAAAAAAAAAAAAAAAAAAAGGCTTTTTTTTTAGGTCAAAACAACAATATATGCTGAATTTTCAGAGGCACTTTGGGTGTGGGAAGCAGAGAGTTTGGGAATACGCAGGAGAACAATTTGTATTATAATTCTGCTAGGAGACAATGTACTGTAATTAGATGGCAGCAGGTTTGCAATATTCACACAGCCCTACTCACTTTATTAATATTTTATCCTAACTGGGACCCATCATGCACACTTTAACATTCATCTTCTGTGCTTCACAGGTTACAGGCAGATCTTCACTTTCCATGCCTACATGATAAAAAAATCAAGGTCTTTAGCAAACATTTTACAAAAGAAAATTGGAATTTTTTGGGGTTTTTTTTTTTTTTGTCCAAAGATTGGTAAGGATTATGATTTAGAAAAAATTTGAATTTTTTTGGGTTTTTTTTTTTTTTTTTTTTTTTTTTTTTGCCAAAGATTGGTAAGGATTATGATTTACCCACTGCTGGGACATTTACTCCTACTGTGAATGATAACACAAATAGAAAATTGCCTTGAAAATTGCTTTGAATTATATAATTCTTATATTTTTCTGTGTGGGATGGGGCAGCAATGCATTTATTTTACCTCTGTGTTTCTATGCATTCTGGCACCCACAGATTTTGTTGGGAAGGTCACTGAGTAGGATTCTTGATCTTAAATTCAAAGAAAAAAATGCATCCAGCTACCACTGGCTGATATTTCAGGGGAATGTGCCCAGCTTTCCTTCAGCTGCTCTTTCAAGCTGGCATTTTTAAATGGATTTTAGTCTATTGCCAAGCAGCTGCCTGTGTGGGGTCACCACTAAAATGAGCTCTGCTGTGAAAATGCATTTCCTGCACAGATGTTGCTGTCTGCATTTCCTTGGTCAGGAATGGACCATGAGGTTTCATCATTTTTGTAATGAATGGGAGGGGGAAAGTGAGGACAAAGCATTGATGGGAAAGACAGCTGCCAGTTAAAATCACACAGCAGATTGGTCAAAAACCAGCTGAAACTTCCATACCAGGTATTCCCATCAAGCTTCAAGGAACTAGAGTCTCTTGAAAATAACATTCTGCTCAGTGTGGCCTTCTGAGACTACAAATGCTCTTCCTTTCCTGGTAGTTCCCACTTCCATTTCTGTTTCTTTGCACTGCTTGCTGTTGAGTTAAAATTCCCTCCATCTCTCTCTCCATCTTTCATATTAAGTCTAATTGTTTCTCCCCTTTACTACTTTAGAACAAAATCATCTTGGAATTCTGTTTGGGTAGTGCTTTTTGATGTTAAAGATCATTTGCCTTTCATCTTTCATCTCCTTTAAAGGGGAATTTTCTTTCAAATATGGTCTTTCTTCAGCTTCTTATTTATCTTTTGAATTTTCTTCCTTTGCAGATTGATATTTTTTTTTCTCATATTTCTTTTTTCAATGCTGCACAGTTAAATTGCTCTTTCTCTGTTAGGCTTCTGACCTCATAAATCTGTATGTTCTTTATCTATCAAAAAGATCAGAGGAAAAAGGAGAAAAGAAAGGGGAAGCTCACTAAGTGGGAAAAAATCAATACATTATATGCACGATACTCATTTGTGGAAACTGAGATGATTCTGCACTATCTGAATTATTGAAGAATCCAGGAACTTTACCAGGATTAAGGTCCCATTGTGCTTCACCAAAGACCATCCTAAAGGAGTTTAAGCAAACAACTTGTACCAAAAAAGCAGAGAAAAAAATTCTCCATCTGTACGATGGAAAATTGAGATTCAAGACAAGGTTTTCCAAAGACCTCGATGACCATGTAGGAAACAAGCCCAAACTCTCCTTGTCAAGGTTTTGTCTTCATCCTGATGCATCCTTTGGGCAGGCTTGGGGCCTCCAGGGATCTCTAACATATGGACTGGAGTGAAAATCATCAAGGAAAATGGCTCCAAAGGCTTACATTTTCCTGGGGACATTGGGCACGAGGCAGTGAACTAAGCTGGAAAATCTGGTCGTAAATGTCACAGGAAGAATGGAGCAGTTCTGAATTTGTGGTTTGCTGCTCACAGAACAGAGCAGAGGTCCCAGAGCCTCCCTGGGTGCTTTCACCAGGGGCTCATCCTTGCTTGGGATCCTTGGCTGACTGGGGAGGCTGTGCCTGCTTGGGGAAGTGTGTCCTGCGGGATTTGTGTTTCTGTTGCTTTCCTGAGACAAGTGTTTGTTCCTTATGCATCTACAGGATTTAAAGGGACTGAAGCGGGAGGAAGAGAAGCAGGAGGAAAGGACTATTGTATTTGCAGGGAAGCAAGGAAGGCAGGATTGATGAATCTGACTCCATGTTCTCAAAAGGTTAATTTATTTTATAATGCTATATTATATTAAAGAATGTGATACTCTACTATACTAAAGAATACAGGAAGGATACTCGCAGAAGCCTGAAAAGATAATAATGAAAACTCGTGACTCTCTCCAGTCTGACACAGCCTGGCCCTGATTGGCCAAAGAGTGAAAACAACTCACAGCAGAATCCAGTGAAACAATCTCCAAACACATTCCACATGGGCACAGCACAGGAGAAGCAAATGAGATAAGAATTGTTTTCCTTTTCTCTGAGGCTTCTCAGCTTCCCAGGAGAAAAATCCTGGGCAAAGGGATTTTTCTCCAGAGAATGTGAATGCCACAAAGGACAGTGGGCAGGAAGGAAGGTTGGTTTGCCCAGAGGCCCAAACAACGAAATGCAGCAGTGCTGAAATGATTCTTCTAAATATTCACAGCAACTATCAAGAAAAATCTAAACAAGTCTTATGCAAAGGCTTCTTTTCTTCACAATTCTCTGTGACCCTCTGCTGGCATTCTTAATTCTCACTTGCATAAATTAAATTAGGAAAAGCTATAAAGAAAATCATAAGGATGAGAGTTTATTGGAGACCTAAGTAAAAAAAAAAAAAACAAAACAAAAAAAAAAAACCAAAATCAAACTCAGGGTTTTCAATTTGAATCTTTAAATAGTTTGATTTCTACAAGTTATGTTATAGAAGCTTCAGGCTCACTGAATAGGCTTTGATACATGAAGAGTTTGACTTACAAGGTTCCTTGAAGAAATTGTTTTTTGTTGTCTCTGTTCAAACAATGAAAGAGTTTCAGTCAGGAGGGGAAAAAGCCAATTTAACACAGAGGGTTTTGCAGCACATCACAACATGCTTCTGATTCAGAGTATTTATCACCACGTTTCACTTGAGTAAACACTGTTGATTAGAACCCAAGCCAAAATATCAGACAACATGCTCCATGTCTGCTTTTATGTTGAATTCACACCATCGTTTATTTAAAGACAAAAGCAATGCTATGGGATTTAGCAGCAGCCTCTTGTTGAATAAGAAGTCCAAGCTTCAGCTTCCTTGCAACACTACAAGATGTTGATTTGTTTGGCAAAGCCAGCCTTTGACAAAGCAGATATGTGCATCTCTGACTGGAGCTAACAAGTCTTTGTTGTTGAATCATTCCAAAAAAAAAGCAACTTATAAGTGCTACTGTGCAGCTTCCAAACCTATTTGGAGGGAATCTCTCCCTCATTCTACCACGCTGCATTTCATTATTGTAAGGAATGAACATAACAGCAGGAAAGTTCATATAAAAAAAGGCTAAAAACAGGGCAGCATTTTCAAATCCCCTCAGAAGAAGATTTTCAAAGATCTCCAGGCTCCTCCAGATGCAAACAGGCCCTTTCTAGGATTTTCTAAGCATGCCTGCACACATTAGGTGCTTGAAGTACTGTGGGGAAAAAATAAGTTATAATTGGGCCATTAATTATTTTTATAACCCACATTAAAGATGATTTGTGAGTGATGATGTCTGCAAAGGAGGAAAAGTGGTCTGATTTATACATGTCTTCCTGTCTATGTGAATATTCCTTGTGATGTGGTTTCAGCCTGGCTTTTCAGAATGTTCACTTTGGTAGGATTTATCCCACAGCTAGATGTCAAATACCAACTAATTAAGTCATACTTCATTAAGTAACTCTTTCACTGGAAACAGGTAGGATCCAGGCTCCTGGTTTGGTTTTCTGTCTTGAGGTAAGATGAATAGCCTTGTAAAACTATTCCTTTTTTTCCTGTTCCTACAGACAGTGCACTGGAATCAAAGATTTAACTCTTATGTGGTTAAAGTCCCATTGGAAATCCCCAATGTAATGGTTTCTACTCGAGGTTAAAGCAATTATTTTCTCTCCCCTTTCAGACAAGGCAACCTCACAACTATTATTTGAGACATAACTTAAATCCTGTTAGAAATACCTTATATCATCTCATTTCTCAGTGGAAGCCAAGCAGAGGATTGACAAAGGATTGGCAGAATGTTCCTCTGTTCCATTAAAGAACAAAAAAAAAAAAAAACAAAAAAAACAAAACAAAAAAAAAACGGGCTTGGACATTTGTTTTATGTTTTAACGTTTGTTTTTATTTAAACATGATGAGGGCAACTTTTTTTGAAAATAGAGCCACCTAAAAATAGGTATTGCATCATGATAACCAAATTACTCTTTCCTTGAATATGATTTTAGACAAAAATAAACATTTTTCTCATCATTGTCAGGAAGAATCATTGCTGTAGCTGCTAGAAATCCAAACACAGGTTAAGAATCATTGCTGTACCTCACAGAAATTCAAACAGAGGTTAGAGCACAGTTTTGCAGATTACCAACCTGGAGACCCCAGTTCTCGAAGTCATACAGCAAGATAAAATCACAACAATTTATTTCTTTTTAAAACTGAAGAACAAAATTAGTTTCCACATAGGTACTGGACATTAAAAAGGTTGGGTGGGTCCTCGTGTGTTTAATGAAGTGGATGATGTAATAACTTTGCAGGAAAAACATTCATTTCAGACAGAAGTGGAGGAGGAGGAGTACAAAGGAGGAACCATCTTCCCTTCCTGGTCCTCAATAAGAATAAAAAAATCATCAGAGTCTGTAGTTCAGAATGAAATCTTATCCAGGGAGTGCTGATATCCATGGAATGCTTCAAGCATTCTATGAATATTTTAAAAGAGATCTCTAATCTTCAATCTCCTCCACATTGAGATAATTGCCCTTGATTCCTTATCTTGGCCAAAGATTTGAGGAGCAGGTCTCTCAAATGAAGCAGCCACTCAGTCACTTGCATCTCACTGTGCACTGCTTTAAAACACAGCTCAAGCTCCTGTGTTTATAGATGAGAAGTCACTAAATCTAATTTTTCTCCCTCTCTAATTGCATTGTGTGCCATCAGCTAGGAGAACGTGACCCCATGGAAACTTAATGCTTCTGCTTGCATTACCTCACCTCCCCTGTGGATACACACTGCCTGCCAGTGTTCTCCTTGTCAAATCCAGTGATAAACTACCCCTGGTGGGAACATTCTGCTGCCATTCCCTGATTTTCCCAGTTTCATTTACCAGGAGCTCTGTTGCAACCTCCCAGAGCAGCATTTATTTCTAGAAGGAACCATTTGGCAGCGAGGACCTGAGCATCCTTTTTCAGCCTTGGTCAGGGGGGATTTGAGGTGCAAGTTTTATTGTGTGGTTAAAGCAAATTATTTGGATAAACATCTGTGACCAGGTATGAAGCTTTTGGTGTAGGAGTTAGTGCTGCTGACACTGTTGTTATCAGTGGTAAGCTTGTTAAGCAGTCACCGAAAAAATGTTGTTTTAAGCATCAAAATAGAGGAAAAAGGCATTCAGCAATAAGCTGGTCTAGGGGGCGGTGTCCCTGCCCACGTCAGGGGTTTGGAATGCGGTGTTCTTTAAGGTTCCTTCCAGCCAAAATCAGTCTATTATTGCAATTGCATATAGGATTATTCACCATGTGGCTAAATAGCCCCTTGCACTCCCCACGATAACCAAAACCTGCCTTGAGTCCTCCAGACAACTGGCTTCTAATTGTCTCTGGCACTTTCTCTTCTATGAAGCCAGAGAGAAAACTGAATGAATCAGCATATGAAGAAAAATCCCTATTGTTTTAATAAAACACAGATCCATAACCTGCCCACAGTATTTAAATCTCAAAAGGAAATTTTTGTGTCATTCCACAATGCATGAGGTTGATGTTGGAATGCTGATACTTGTGGTGATCTAAAAAGAAATAAAATTAATCTGGTTTTGGAGAGCCCCAAGGAACTGTTACTAGCTGCTTTTACTGCAGCCAGAGAATTTTTTAATATCCCTGCAACTGTGT
Organism: Onychostruthus taczanowskii; assembly: GCF_017590055.1. Lineage (NCBI taxonomy): Eukaryota > Metazoa > Chordata > Aves > Passeriformes > Passeridae > Onychostruthus > Onychostruthus taczanowskii. The sequence continues at coordinate 26,938,566 of NW_024499239.1, read as the reverse complement.
TACCTCATGGAAATGCAGGATGGGTCTAAAGCTTTATCAAACATCCCTGAGACAGAATTGCTTATCCAGTTGTGAAGGGGCTCACTGAGGGCAGGGCAGGCAGCAGCTTTGCATTAATACAGAACATTTTCTGTAGCACTAGGCAGTGCATTGGTCCTTGGATTGCTCAGCCAGGATGGAGCTGCTTTGGCTCTGGCCATTTTGGGAAAATATTACCCAAACTTTCTGGCACTAAAGGACTGGCTGGGCAGGCAAAGAGGCTGCAACCAAAATAATCTGAGCCTGGTGGGGCTATTTGATGTCGTGTCTCCTGCCCAGTCTCTATTTACATGCCAGCTTGAAGCAGATTTGCTAAACCCACCAGTACAGGACATTGTTGATTTTTGGGAAAACTCCTGCAAAAGCTGGGGTGTTTGTTTTTATGCCCTCTGTAGCCACAGCAGCCTCCTGTGCTCTGCCAGTCACTGAGTTTGCCTGGATCAGAGGTGCTCCCCCAGCCCCTGGGCTGCTGCTCCTGATTTACACCAGCCTGGGGCTGACTCCTCAGGAAGGCTCTAATTTACAGCCTGGGCTAAAGTGCCAAACTGCCTTGTCTTAGCCCGGGTTTTATCTCAAAGTAATGATGCCCAGTCAATTCAAGTTAAGAACAAGCCTTTTTTTTTTTTTTCTTTCTTTTCTGGGAGAGTGAAAAGGAAAGTCAGCTCACAAAGATTACTTTTAAAGCAGAATTGTTTTCAAAGAAAGCTGAAAGTGAACTGTAGCCATCCATCAGCCAGAGTGTACTGCACAGTAAACTAATTTCCCATTTCCACTTCATTTTGTGTTTAGCTCTGTAATTTGTACATCTCAGAGCAGATACTGTAAAACCTCAGACAACCAAGAAAAAAAAAAAAAAAAAGAAAAAAAGATAATCTAAAGTAAACCATGAATAAAAAGCCACAACAAAAAATCCTAGAAGTGTCTGGACTTACCTAGAATATCAATGTGTCCCTGACAAAGGCTCTTTGTGAGGAAACTCAATCTGCATTGCCAGCACTCCTAATTCTGCAAACTTTTCACATCATCTTAATTGTTCCCTCTGTTAAACCACCCTTTTATATTTTCAACTAAATATATATGTAATAAATTAATTATCTGCCTTATCCCTTGAAAGTGATCCATCAAGATGCAAAGATGATGGCTCTTTCATAGAGGTAAAGAATTTGCATACACAAGCTTAGGAGTTCCTGACATGTTGTTCAAAAATTAGATCACATGCATTCATCAGACAATGGACTCATCTTATACAGTAAGAGAATATTCAATCAGCTGAAACAGATGCTTGGAGGAAATTTCATTCTTCAGACAACATCATGATACTGACAGGTGCATGAAAGAGTCTCAACTGTAGAGCAAAGATGAAAAATCAAATGAAAATTCTTTTTTTTTTCTAATGGCAGTGAAAAGCAATTACTTTTTAATGGGCAGCTGCAGCCACTTTAGCAGCTGATGCCAGTTTGAATGGTTTCCATGTGTTATCCAAAAATCTGCTGCGAGGAGGGCATTGCTGAGGAACCACTCACATGCTGTGGAGTGAGGCATTCCCACTCTCAGGGTGTCTTCTACCCACTCAGAGCATGAAAGGTGACCTCAAACATAACTCTGTGGGAAGAATAATTAAAAAGAGAAGAAAATTTCCTGTGTGCTAATCCATATAGGAAAAGGGCTGCTCTGCTCCTCACACTGCATATAAGGCTCACTTGCTAAGTGCTGCAGAGGAAAGATTTTAAATCTACCTATATTTCATAAGATAAGGCAAAGGATTTTGTTGATGTGGATATATCTCCTTTTTGGTCAAATATCTGAGGGCTGAGGTGTCTCTCTCCTGGGCAAGAGAACTCCTGTTAGTTATTTACTTCTGAGTTTTCCAGCTAAGTAATAACCTATTGGAAGCAACTGAGCAAAATGCATTACTAATTGAAGCTGTTATTTTTAAGATATTACTACAGATCTTCTGCCTGTGTTGGTCCTCCCAAGCATCACATTTCCAGGCCTCTTTCCCAGACACACAATTAATTTTGCTGTTGTCTAGAAGGTAAAACTCTGGACATTAAGAAATATGAATAAATTAGACAGATAAGCCTTCAGAAAGGAGATAGGAAACTTCCAGAAAAACAGTTAATAGCAGGCAAAAAACATTTTCAAATGGGAGAGCATTCTGTCAAAAAATATCTTTTTGCCAAGGGGCAGGAATGGGGAGAAGGCTGTTAGTGAAGTTCACTCACTTTCAAATTTTTTTTTTTCCTAATTCCCTCCAGAATATCAAAGACTTTTTTTCCAGGTCATGAGGAAAGAAAAAAATTCTCACTTGTGTGTTCTGTGATTGCAAGAACTCTCAGTTGCAGGGAGTCGACTTTACTGTCTGTCTTCAGAGGGCTCCTTTGGCTTCACAACTGCAGAGTTTGGGTTTGGGGGAGGTTAGTGGGCTTTCTTTTTTCTTTTCTTCTCTTTTTTTTCCCCCCCACTTTCACACTGTGTTTTACATTTTACGAATTTCTTGGGTTTAGTCAAAAATGCCTGCTGGTGCTTTCAGTGCCTCTCAGTGTCTCCAGCAACAATTATCCCAGACCAGCTTCTTTCCAGAACCTCATAAAAATATGCTTTGAGATACAGAGACAGTCTCTCTCTCTCTCTCACACACACACAGGGGTTGCAATTGCCATTCTCTGTCAATTATTTTCTGTGGGAAATGAACTTGCTGCAGGAGATGGGGAGAGTCTCATTGAAGTCATCTGTGCTGAATGGTTTCTCGGGGTGGTTTTTTATTTTTTTTTCCTTGGGCTCCTTTTGGTAACAGACTCAACAGATCAGTAGCCAAGACTGTATTGTCTTGATTTTTGCATGCCATTGGTGAACTTAACACTGTGCCCTGGCACTTGGAGATGTGTGCCTTTTATATTCTTGGGCTGAGGATGCTGATGCAGATGTCTGTGCCATCTGAGCAGCTCTGAGTTCCTTTCAGGCTCTCATTTAAATGCAGTGCAGCTCCCACCACTCTTCTGGCACAGCTTTGCTGAGAGCAGAGGGGAAGCTCGTGCCAAATGTAACCCATTACATGACCACATCCAGGGGCCTCATGCTCAGCTCTGCTGGGGCTGTTCTGCTGCTTGGTGCCAGTAGGAATAGCCTCAGGGTCACTGTGGGCATTGGGGCCACAATCCCAAAAATCTGCATGGCCACAGTGATGGCTACATCCTGACCAGGACAAGGTATGGGGCTGAGGATCAAAGGTTTCTGGTGGAAATCCACGTGCCCAGATTTGGCTTGCTGGTCCCCAGCTGCCAGAACGGATTTTGGGGCAGGTGGCACACGTTAAAAACAGGGAGACAAAAAGGAGGTGAAGGTTGTTTTATTCTGTCCGCTAAACTGGGATATTGCCCCCTCTTTTAAACCTCTTTCAGTGTTGTACATTTGAAATCACCATGCTGAAAAACAGTAATTTGTAATGAAGATAAAGAATATTCTTATTCACTTGAAAGAGGCTAGTATTTGTTCTTGCAAGGTAAAATCTTCCAAGTTGCTCTGTGTGTGAAAGACAGCGGGGTACACATGGATTAGCACCTCTTTCGTGGTACTCCCTAAATGCTCACATTTAAGCAGGTAAGTAGGAAAAAAGATGTTCTGTTGATACAAGCCACAGCTTTGCAACCTCCACCTGCTTTTCCTTATTAAAAAGTAACATTTTACTCTTTAGTACAGATAAATACTGAAGTCGAGGGGGGTTTTGGCCTCTGGGTGGTTAAAAAGAGAGATGAAAATTATCAATCCTCTGGGCAGAACACATGCTTGGGGCTGGCAGCCTGTACCCTCTGTGAGTGTGTGCTGGTCAGCAGGGCCAGAGCTTTTTGTCTGCAGTTCCTCAGTGCCAGGACCAGGGGGTTGTCAGGGCTGCAGCTCGATGCAGTCAGCTGGGTGAAACCATTGAATCCATGCTTCTTTCATCCCTATTCAGCAGAGTTTTGTGCTTGTTGTCTCCAATTCTTTGAATCTGTTGGCTAAAGGAGCACTCCAAGCAGTTCAAAAGCACTTAGAAATTCTTTTTTTCCCTGCTCCATGTCAGTACATCAATGCTCCTAACACCTTGTTGCCTGGCTGGCAATGGCATCTGGGTGCCTGCTCAGGACAAGGCAGCTGCATCCTGCAAAAACCTGTTGCTTTGCTCTTTGAAAATGCCACTGACCTTATGAAAAGCAATCTCCTGACACAGGCTGGAGGAGTAAATTACAGCACAAAGTTTCTGTGTGACACTGGGAGTAGAAAGCGAGTGGCAGAGTCACAGGGCTGGTCCCCGTGGGTCGGGAGAAAAATCCTTCACCAGCTGACCCACTGGTGTGGTGAGAGTGCCAAGCAAACTGGGAAAAATGCTGGTGAGGGGGCCATGTAACTGCCTGGCTGTATAGAACATGGTGAATAAATACCCTTCCCACCTACAGGGCTCCATTCTCCTGTGGTGGCACAGCCTCTTGTGCTGCCAGGGCAGCCAAGCACATGGGTGATGGGCACAAATACCTCTAAGTGGTTTTGCTGTCCTAATGACTAAGCTGCTCATTTCATTCTTTTTGTCTTTTGCTGACTCTGTTCCTCCTGCCTCCTTGCTAGCTGACTCTGCCTTATCTCCAGTAGTCTGTGTAATAGTGCCATAACCACTAAATCCTCTCTCAGCCTCCTTGGTATTAACTGCTGTTGTCACCAGCTACTTCTTGTCAACATTACTTGATCCCCTTTGTGCACAGCCCTGTCTTAACTCATTCTACCTGAAATTCATCAGTACATTCAGGAAAGAGATATGCAGGGGAGGAGAACTCTGCCTTTCAATTCTCCTTTAAGAAAAAAAAAAAATCTCTCCCTACATGCAGAGCTGAAAAAGGATTTGATTTATGTTACCACAACTCTACTGATTCCACCTGAAGTTTCTCTAATTTCAACTGGTGTAAGGCAGATTAAAATCCATCTCAGAGTACAGTACCTTGCTGCTGTGGAATTACTTTTGACTGGGTAAGAGATAGGAAGCTTTTTTCCAGTCTGAAATACATTTTCATCGTTATCTCTTGCACAGGGCTCAGTGAGAGACTGCTACTGGAATTCTCTGCAAATCACCTGAATTACGGATAATCCTTTAGCAGCCCAGGAGCAATGAAAGAATGTATGGCATGGGAGGGAATGTTTTTGCATGCCTTGAATGCAGTGGAAGCACAAAAACTGCCTGCCAGCTGCACATCCAGTCTAGAGGTGAAAAAGAGCTGCCTCACCTTGCCCAAGGAGGGGTGAAGGTGGCCCCCACATTTCTCACAGGCTGCCCTGTGGTTACCTCACCGATTTGCAGCCAGTCTGGCTTTGGGTTATCTTCTTGAAATGTTTCTTTTAGCAGAAAATGTTTTATTTAAGGCTGGGAATACATCTGCAAAGTATTCTGTGGTGTCCTGGTTTGTCTTGCTGCATATCCTCCATATGGAATATCTTCTCTCTGCTCTCCCCTGACTCTCCCTTATCTCTGCAGATACTTTGCTGTTCACACACCTGGGTAGGGTTTTTTTCCTGTATTTTTTTTCTCCACCACTTCATTTAGTGGAGAGATAGGAAAAGTGCAACAGGTCCAACCCCCAGTTCAGTGCCCCATGAACTCCACTTTGCACCAGCTAAAGTTACAGCCCAAATCTTACCGGTTTTCTGGAATATTCATTTATATCTCCTTCATCACAGATTCTCCAGCACTTCCCTCTTTGAGAGGAGTCCTAGTTTGGGCAAAGTCGTCCATCTGTTTCACTGCCTTGCCAGGAGGCTCTGCACTCCTGTCTTTTAACCAGTTCATGGCCAAACAGATCACACCAATCTCAGCCTTCATCTTACCTGAAGCCAACAATTTTTTTCCCTCTCTTTCATACCTTTTCTCACCATTATGACACCAGCTAACCAGAAGCAAGTAATACTTAGTTGGAATTTTTTCCTCACAAATCAGGGAGAAAAAATATATATAGTGATATTCACATTACAAAATAAGTGTGTGATATCCTTATAAGTGCAAGGATTGTTCTTAATAATAATAATTAAGACAGCAGGATGCTTCAAGCAATATGTCAGTGCAGAAGTAATCACACATCCTGGGTGAGTGAATTTATTTTATTTTATTTATTTTATTATTCATGGTTTCAGACATGCTGGAGGTCTGCAATCCCCTTTAGATATGTGTTGTCCCAGCTTCTGAGGAGTTTAGGAAGAAATGAACTTCTGGAAACTTCTGTGATTCCTTGCTAGGAGAGAAATGAACCAGCAAGGAGTCTGGTTCTTGTATAATTGATTTAATAATCTGTATTTACGTGGAGGGCAGCAGGCAGGTGAGTTGTGCTCCCACTCTCATGCTCAGTCCTGAGCTGCAGTTCTTTGTGCCCTAATAGACATGGTGATGGGATTTAATAACAACCCAAATAGGGTTACATCAGGCCCAGACTCCAGGCCAGTATCTGATTTTCTTTTTTGTGTCTGCATTTATAATTCTTTACTATATAAAGTAATGTGTTAGCATCCAATTCTCCCATCACAACATTGCTAGCAGGGCTTTTCTTTTACACAGTAAATATTTCAGTGTTAAATGGTCTTACCAAACACTTCAGACATCCATCCCTTAGACAAGCAGTGGATGTGTTTCTCCTGCAGTTTTGGCCATCAATATTTGATGATTAAACCATGAAATTTCTGCAATACACACAGATTCTTTGACTGGGAAGCATAAGAAAACCAGGAATCCATCAGAAGGGTTGGTAAAAGCTGTGGGGGTCTGTGAAAAGTGCACAAGTGTTTTGTGCTGAATTTTGTGCAGATTTCCAATGAAAGAATGAAAAAAAAAAAAAAAAAAAAAAAAAAAGGGGAAGTGCCTTATTCACCTCTATTTGAAAAGGATTTACATGGATGAAGAAGAGGCTGTCAGGGGAAAGAGCAAATGAGGGTGTGAGATGAGACTGACCTGACCAAGAGAGTTCCTCAATCCTGAAGTCATTGCATCACCCAAAATTATATATAGCTTAGATCTGGCTGTGCCAGGAGTGCTCAGAGATGAGTCAGAGCCGAGCCAAACCCACCCAGCAGAGAATCAGAGAAGAGAACACAAGTTGCCTATGTCTGAAGAACTCAAGTGAGTGGATGTTTGGTAGGGAAAGGAATAAATATTCAGTTTTGATGGCACTGCTTTTAGGTCTGCTAGGAACTTTCAGGTGGACACTGCCACAGATTATGGTAGGAAATATTGAAGATGATGCTGAGAGGAATAACAGATTTGTCTTTACAAACAAGCTGTGGGTCTGCTGGTAGATAAAACTAGCACTGGGAGAGAAAAGAAACAATGGGAATGATTCCACTGATTGATGAATGGAGAAAGATATTTGCTTTTACAAATAAACTTTAGGTTTGCTGATAAATGAAATTGGACATTGAAAGATGAAAGAAAGAATGAGGAAGAAAAACCCCTAAATTCTGTAAGAATTAAATATTAAAAGGGAGGGTTATACATTAGAGGGGAATCTTTGGTCTGTACCTCTCAAGGACCACAGAAATGGAGAAAGAGAGAAGGGAAATGCAGCCAGGAAATTGGGACAAAAAGGGAGGCTCCGTCCTCCAAAAATTTGAGAGACCCCAGGGGAATGCCCCATGGCCTCTCCCTTTATTTGAATAAAGTAAAAGGACTCCTCTGTCTCCTTTTTGGACATGAACCTCTGATGTTTTTGGATTAATTTTCCTAACAATACCTAGGCTGACCCTAATGCAACACAGAGCCCAAGAGACCCCAACGCTGCAGCTCAGGCATCCCCTTGGCGCTCCTGAGCTTTTCAGAAGCTTAAGCAAAACAGACCAAATTAGATTTATGCAGTTAAGTAAAAGGCTGAGGTTTAAATCCTGGTAAAGCTGCTTCATTGCCTGCTACTCTGTATTTTAAAGGGCAGACTGTCAGCCAGTGAAGCACTGACCCCATCTCTGCACAGCACGCGGGCCTCCCCTTCCCCTCACAAACCCTGCTCGTGTTTGGTTTGAAAACCTGCAGGAGTAAATGTACAGGACTACGTGACCTGCATAATCCTGCAGCACAGCAAACTCAGAACCCCATAACTCACTGTTTACAAACACATTTACAAGTCTTTTAGCTGGTGATGGGAGTAAATGAGCAAACAGGCTCAGCAGGCACTTACCTGATTTCCTGAGCACAGTAAAGCTATTTAGTTTATTCCAAAAAGCTATAGGGGATGAGATGGGAGGAGAGGCTCTTCCTGATTCGAATTTCTAAATATATTAGGTACAAACACTTCATTTTCATGAGAAAGTTTAACATTTGGCTCTATGAATATGAATCTTTGTTATTGGCTCAGATGAAGATTGTCATCTTTCAGACCCATCACTTATGCCACATCTATTAGATAAGGTTCTTTTCTGTCATTTTCCCATCCAGCTCAGTGTCTGATAGTAGGAAATTAGCACAGGGCTATAAATTCTCCCTGTTGACTAGCTTTGTCCTCAGCAGATATGTTATATGTTTTTCTCATTCAATTCCATTTCTTATTTTGTCGGTGCATTGTATTTCAGAAATAGCTTGCTTTTTTTTTGTTGGTTTGTTGTTTTTTTTTTTTTTTTTTTTTTTAAAAAAATTTTTTTTTTTTTTTTTTTTTTTTTTTTTTTTTTTTTTTTTTGTTTTTTTTGTTGAGATTTTTGTTGTTCTTCAAGCAATTACCATGCTACAGCTACAAAAAGTCGTTTACTTTCATTCAGGAAGGCTTCTAGCTCAGTGCCAATATAGAATATTGTAATATGCTGTAAATCCTTCATTTCTATTTAGGTTTGGAGTGTGCCTATTAGTTTCTAGGGAATAAATCATCACTGGCTGATGACTGAAATGACCTTAAGTCTCTACAGCAATTTTAAATGAAGCTAAGTTGATTCTCATTAAACACACGTAATTTTGCCAAGCATTTCAGTTATTTACTTTCTTTCTTGATGCTCTGTATCATTTCAAATCCTTTTCTGCAGCTAATTATCAAACTATATTTTGTTCTAAGTCTGATTGTTACTGCCATGCCTGTTTAGGAGCTGTAGATAGCATAGCAAAATGTGCTCTCGTCAAAGCACCAAGAATTTTCTGGGAATTGAATTTCACCTTGAATCACTCCAGCTTAGCCATGTTATCTTTTATTAGCTTTAACTTAAAGCCTCTTTCTCCAGAATTTCTTATGTGGTTATCTCTCAAAACATTTTCTGATATCATTGCATGGGATATTTAACCTCACCCTGCTCTCCAGACCACACATTGATTTACCACGTTCCTGATACTGATTTCCTATCATCAATGCCCATTTGGGCTACTTTGAGCACATTCAGCAATAAGACACCTGAAATACCCACATTGCGGAAATTTGATGGTTTGAGAGCCAAGATTTTTTTTATAACTCTTAAGTGCACCTTCACATTCTTTATTGCACCGAGTATGAAGTTAAATTTACCAAGCAGCATAAATCTCTTCTACCTCTGAGCCCTGTGGAAAAGAAATCATTAAAGAGACATTGCTGTATCATATGTTGAAGGTGGTGAAGGGAAGGAGAAAGACTGAAGCAAAATGTTCACAGGATGGTGCCTGGATTTTAGTATCCAGGACAAGATGTAACTCCAAATTTCAGACATCTGTGGTGTCAACACCCATCCCACACTCCTGGGAGAGGAATGTGCCCTTGGAGGGGAAGATTCATGTGACCAGGTTTAGAAAACTGCTCCAGGATAAGATGATTCATTCCTTCTTCTCTCCATTGTCTGGAGGCAAAGTGGACAACCAAATCCAACAGAAATACCCACACTGGGTGCTTGGAGTTCAACAAGATGAATCCCACAAGTACCTCTGTATTTAAAAATCTGACATTGAAGCCAACTCAAAATGTCCCATCTTGTCCTTATAGACTTACATCATCAAAATCTCTAAAGTGCCTGGTTTTCAGGAGGTCTGAGTGCTCCTGGTTCCCATTCAAAAAACACAGGAGCATGGAGACTCTTTAAAGAATTTCATGTTGAAATCAATCTAATTCTGCCTCCACTCAGGACACTTTTAAAATATGGTTTTAGCAGGAATATTTCCCTGACTCTGACACTTTAAATAGTCACTTATGTATGCTTTCCTAAACCCATATATTTAGGCATCAGCCTTAAAATGTCCCCACTTTCAAAAATTGCTGTTGGCATTAGTGAGAAGCCTTTGTTACAACTGCCTTTGGTTATGATGATTATGCTTCTTTTTTGTTGCTTCTCTCATTTTTCTCTGTTAACGAAATTAAATAGACCTGCCTCAATTATGAGCCTTCCTAAATTACCAGGCTTGTGGGCTGCTTTGGGATTCTAATACTGCAAAGAATGTTGAAAGTAACAAGAAAATCACGAAACCAGATGTATGTATAATAAATTGGCAAAGCCTAATTTTATTTTTTTGTTTCAGGCTCCGTTTTGGTGACCTACCTACTTGGCAAAGATCTTCTAATAGCTGAGTTATTTTATCCTCAAAGGAATTTTGAATTTAAATACAAGCCCATAAATTTTGGCCAAAATGAGCTTGCGAAATTAACACTATTTTGGATAGCAGGGGAAAAAAGAAAACTGGAATCATCATCTAAAGACATTTGAAAATGTTCCAGGAACATCATTACATATGTATTTTTAGTCTTCCTACTGGCAGCAAGAGCAGTGTAAGACGAATTTGCATTTCAAGGCTGGAACCAACTGCATTTTGCATGGATCTGATAAAAACATCAGAAGAACAAGAGATACTTTGGCACACACATACATTTCCTAAAACTACAAAAAAAAAAAAAAGGAATTTTGAGGATGCATTTCTAAACCTCCCACTTTAAAGTTTTGCTACTTGGTCTCCCTTGAATAAGGTGCAAATAAGCCTGACTTCTTACTAAACCTCACTCATTGCCATGGGTTTTTCCAGGTACTTCCCACAAAAGGAACGTCTCAGTGAGTTTACAGATATTCCACAGATACTCAGAAAGAGCAGAGACACCTTTAAATTTATCCCAGTGGTAACAAGTGGGATTTTTCATGGAATCTGTTCTTTCTGGAGCCCCACAGTATCTCCTTCTCAAAACTTGAGCACCTGATCTTTTTGCTGGCCCCCAAAAGTGAAGGCACATCAAGAAGTTGCAACCTGGACTTGCAGAGTCATCTCCTAAGTTTGTTTTGTTTCACTGTAGGCTTCAGGGGCACTAATGAAAAAGTTTTTGAGGCAAACCAGAGGATGCAGAGATCAAATGTACCACTGAATCTTCCACCACTGCTCTCTGGCAGCAGCAGCAGCAGGGTACAGATAAAATCTGGGCACTTTGCAAAGGATGCTGCACAGCTCAAAAAAAATGTTGCTTTTTATTGCACTTCCTGACTTTGAAGAATCTCTAGCGGCACGTGATGCAGAAGATTCTAGATGGCAGAAGGTATTTTATTTTCCAAACTGTGTTTGTACAGAAGAGATGTGCAGGGACAACAAAATGTCTCTTGGAGACACTTTATTCCTGCACGCAGTTTTGTTTGATGCCAGGTAGGTGATGTTGTGTTGGAAGTATCACTCTTCACTCTCTTGAAGCAGCATCTGCTCTTTTAGTGCTGCAAGCTGAAAAAGGAGTATCAGAAACAAGACATCCTTATTTCTCAGGGAAAATGTCAGAGAAAAATAAAAGGCTTATCTGAGTATAAAGTAAATATCCACAATTACTAGGGAATGTATCTCTTGCAGCTAGGGAGGAAGTAAAAAGCCTTGCTTGACGCACGACTTTTCCAGCAACCAGAAATAGATTGGCAAAGTTTACTGATCAAGCTGCTCTGAAACTTTTTCAAGTTCTGCTGTGTCAAATTTGGGCTCCAGCCCTGGCTCTCCCCCAGCAAACCTCCTGCTCTTCTGCCTCTGCATCCAGCTCTGCCTCTGCCCAGCTCCATCCTGCCCCTCCAGCTGCCTTTGGAGCCGGGCAGGGGGAAAGGGAAGAGCCACCCTCACCAGTGGCACATTCCTGGCTCCAACATTGTCCAACTTGAGTGCTCAGCCAACCCTGGAAACACTCACAGAATCCTTTGCAATTCCCCAGGCTTGGTGGCATTCTGGGATCAGGCTCCTCAGAAGCTGCTCCAGGATGAAAATTGAACCGCAGCCTAGAGCAAATTACATTTCTCTAGGGACAAGCAGGACTCTTTTATCCTCATTTCTTTTGATCTGATAACCTTTCTATCTCTTTCCCTTTTGAACATCTTTCTCAGTTTCAACCAGAGAAGTCTCTGAGCTGTCAAGCTCCACCAGCCTTTAGGAAGAAAGAAGAAAGAGGGAAGGTTTTAACATGTTAATCTCATCCCTCAGAGAAATACCTATTAACTCATCAGTGTGTGTGTCCTGCCAGGCCACCTCCTTAGTCCAGCAGGTGGGAGAGGTGACAACAAGGCCAGGAAAGAGGAGTGATTTAGGATACAAACCCCAGGAATCCCAGGTTTTTACTTGCTATTGGACAGCATCTTTAAGCTTTTATGATCACCACAATATCGTGCAGCAATGCAGTACAAAGGCTAATTATGATTTTACTGCAAGAATTACTCCTCTTTCCTGTTTAAAAAAAAAAAAAAAAAAAAAAAAAAAAAAGTTGCCTTTCTATTTCAGGAAATAGTATTTGTTCTATAAAAGTAAGAAAGTGCTAAACAGAGCTCTGCTGCTACAGCATCTCTATAGCTTTTCTGTTTATACATATTTTTAATGGTGTGAATCATTTTTTTCTCTCTAAGATGAATGATCTCATTTTTTAATAGTTGTTGCTACAAATCACAGAATCAATTCCATTTCTCCTGTGTCCACTTTTGAGTTTAGGTGCCTGGAATTGCATATGGCATTCAAGGTGAAAAAGCATTTTGATTTACACAGGTTTGTATCATTTTCTTTATTATTCCCCATTGTGCTTTTCATTGCACACTTACAATTCTGTTCCACTGACCTTGCCTCCACAGTAAACACTTTCATTAAGTTATTTATAATGACTCACAGATCTACTAGAGCTGAAACAATGTAGAATTTCCATAGCCAGCTGTATAAAACAAGCATTTGAGTATTTCAAGATAATATGCATTATTTTTGCATCTCAAAGTTGAATTTCCTCTGTTGTTCATACAGCTTGGAAGGCTCCTTTTGTCAGAATTTCTCCTGCCTTGGAAACCACAGTAGTTACCTGCAAATTCCCCTTTTTCTCTGCTCTCTGTCTCTCGTAGATTATTAAAGCATCCTTTAAGCACCACCATGTTTGAAGGGCACCTCTCAGCTTCCCCACTGATAGCTTTTCCTTGAGGAAAAATGAGCTTGTCCCTCTCTTCACTGAAATACTGAAGGATTTCAGCAAATTGACATCTTTATGCCAGCACTCCTCTACTTGCAGCAGCACACCTGGAAGCAGGAATGTGTTCCCAGAGCAGGAATCAGTATTCTGTGCCTGCTTTGCTTTGCTCTGCTGATGCAGAGCAGATGTAAGCTCAAGGCAGGGCAGGAGAATGGTGGGTTTGCTATAGAGCTCATGTCTTTGAGAATCCAAAGCAGCCCAGCACTGAGCTATGTCACAGCATGCAGCACATTTGGGGGTTGGAACTAGGTGGTTTTTAAGATCTCTTCCAACCCAAAGTTCTGTGATTTAGGTATTACTGTTGCAATGTAAACTCTGGGTTTAAGCTAAATATTCACCTTAGTGTCATGACCCATTCATCCCTAATATTCTGAGCTGGATTTTTATGCCAGCAAGAGGTCCCAGTGGTGGCCTGAATCTCCACGCTCACCAACCAGCTCCACCAAAATCCCACCCACAAAATAACACCTGCAATTATGCAACACCCATCCTAACTTCCAGGCAGGAATGTAATGTGTTTGTTCCCACCCTCCCCTCCAAACTCTCTCTGTGCTTGGAGCAGAGGGTTCTGCTGAGCCCATGGTGATGCAGCAGTGATTCAAGGGCTGCTCAGAGCTGGATTCAGGACTCACAGGGAGAAAATGCTGTTTTAGCTGAGTGCAGATGAGCAGCCTGTGCCAGCAGATGCTCAGCTCTCTCTAGCACCTGACAACTGCTGACTGAAACCAGAAGAGAGTCAGGAGGTGACCCAGCCACAAGTGTCTTAGGTTGCAAATGCAAGATGTGGCTGGGACTGTGTGTTGTATTTCCATCTGTCAGAGCTGGGGCAGTTCTCTTCTGCTCATTGGGCAGTTTTTCTTTATCTCTTCCACAACCAATCCTCCCTACAGCAGATCTCTGCTGTTCATGGGCCATTAATTATTAATTATCTTCTGTTCATAGCCGGTGAGTGTCCCTGCATGGCTGCTCAAATTCCACCATCCCATTGGGAGATGCTCCGCCCAGGGGAGGAGCCAAGCATTCCTACCTGGATACAATCTGAGCCTGGAACACCCCAGCCGCCTTTGCCCCCTGCATTCCCAGAGGAGCAGCTTTCTCCTGCCCTGCATTTCCAGAGGAAGAGCAGGCCCATTTCCAGCAGCCCTGGAGCTTGAGAGGAAAACTGCAGCCTTGTGCAGGATCCCTGCTCCAGCAGAACCACAGCTGGCACTGCAGGAGGGCTGAGCCTCCATGGGATGGGACTGTGCCACCACCCTGACCCACAGGGCTCAGCTCCTGCTCTGACTCTGGCAGTGTTATTTGGTATTACTGCATTGTTTATTTTATTTTTATTTTTTCACTAATAAAGAACAGTTATTCCTCCTCCCATATCTTTCCCTGAGAGCCCCTTAATTTCCAAATTATAATAATTCAGAGGGAGGGGGTTTACATTTTCCATTTCAGGAGAGGCTCCTGCCTTCCTTAACAGACACTTGTCTTTTCCAACCAAGATGCATGGGTTCATTTGTTTCCAGTATCAAACCATGTAGTTGCTGGGTTTCTTTCTTTAAAATTACTATCCAAGATAACAAAAAACCAGAAGAATGCATTGGCTGTTAGTCTCTATGAAATAATGTCAAATTCAGCTACAACTGTGTTGGTATTTTGGGGGTATTTACTTAACTTAATGAGGAATGTGATCAGCACTAATGGGGAAAGCACCGTGTTTTCATATGTGTATGCAAATGTAAGTAATTAGAACTTGCAAATGAGGAGTAGGTGTCCAGGGGAAGGTTGCTGTTTGCTTTCTATCGCTTGTGCATGATAATTATCAAAATAAAATTTGAAAATGGTCCTCTCTTCTTTTACTCCAAGGTTAATAACACAATTCAGTGGGCTTTAAAAAGGCCAGGCTTGCATTACAGCTTTGGCATACTTCCCACAGTGTTATACAAATTCATAAGCTGATCTAGAGCCTTTAAATTCTTCCCTTGACAAGACATTGTCCTTTCCGTGACATGGGCAGCTGATCTGGACATGTGTATGACTGATATGGATTTTATTATTGTGAACCTCAGGTTTAAATTTAAGGTGTGATTAAAATCAGCCCTGGTTTTCCAAGGGTTTTCCTGGTTTTCTATTCCTCAAGAAATAGAATTGTAGAGAATTTATTAATACTTGTATATCTGATATTAACTGCCCTAAAATCAGCAGCTTGTGAGTGATGGGTTTGTAGGGCATATTTAGAGAAACAGCCCTCACAGAGTCATTGCTCTTGAAATCATCTCCTTGAATGTTTGTACCTAATGGCTTAAATAAAAATGCTCAGATTAGAAAATGTCACTCATGGAAAGTAGGAAAATTTTATCTGTGAACAAGCATTTGCCTCCTATGAAGTCTGATTCCATCAGTCCTGAGCACACAGAAACTGGAACTATTAGCCAGGATTCAGCTTAGAGCCTGCAGCCTGCCATACACACTGGAGATGTAAGGTGAGTGTTAGTTACAGGGAGATAGTTCAATTATTGAAATAAAATGCAAGGAAAATCCCACAAAATTCTGTTATTTCCTCTCCCTGTTTTTTTTTTTTTTTTTGTTTGTTTGTTTGTTTGGGTTTTTTTTTGGTTTTGTTTTTGTTTTTTCCCCTTCTCAATCTATCTGTTTTTTTCTTTTTACACGTGAACCTGAAAAATTATGACTAGATACAGTAAACCTTTTAGCAAGTAAGACTGAAATCTGGTCAGTGCTTTTAATTTTGACCAAACTTTGCTTTGAATGACACATACACCAAAAAACAAACGAAAAAAAGAAAAGCTGAAGCTGGATACGGAAACTCATAAATCTCTGCCTGTTGACCAGTTTCAAGGAGCCATTCCAAACCAAACCCTCTGACAGCTCCTGAAGTGTTCAGCGCACATTTGACATTATAATGTCCAGCATGGTGAGCCCATCTCTGAGAGCAGCCCCTCCTTTCACACCTCAGCACGTTGCAGCTCCCCACACCAAGGCAGGGAATATATCCCTGTGCCTGCCAGAAGGGAGAGGGCAGAGATGGAGCCAGGTTTGCACCTGAGTGGGGATCACATTCTAATCTGATTGATGCCAGCTTAAGTGACCCCTCTATTTACTTGTCCTAGTGACCCAAATCTCCAAAAAAGTAATAAACAGATTTCCCTTCATCCAGAGCAAAGCTGTGCTAAACATTTGCATCCTGCTGCTCGCTAAGAAAACACTTTGCCTCTTGGCTGGAACCCCAGGATTAGTGAAGGACTTAGAGATGGGAAAGGCTCTTGCAGAGAAAAAAGCCCTCAGGGAGGCTTAAACTGGACTTGCAGCTCCACTGAACACTGTGTCCAGTCGTGGACACCACAGCTGAAAGAAAATATGGTCCAGTTGGAGGGAATCCAGGAAGGAGGAGTGAGAGTGATCAAGTTGTTGAGTGAGCTGTGGAGCTGAAGGAAGTGGAGGCTGAGACCAGGAGTGTCTGTAGGACACCTGCACTGAGGCACAGAGTGAAAAAAACACTGCAGGGTGCTTTTGTAGAATGAAGGAGATCAAATCTGTCTGAAATGGTACAGAAATAATTTGTCCCTGTCTGGGGAAAGAGGGACAAGCCCTCCTGTGGAGACCACTTCCATCAGTCCCACTCTTTTCATGTGTTCCTGTGACATCCTACAGCTAGGTAAGCATTTTGTCTGCATTTAAACCTGTCTCTTCCATGGCTGAGGACAAACCTCCATGGGATGCATTATTGTAGACCTAAAGAGCAGCAAACCATTTCAGTCACTTGATTCATAATTTTCTCCAGAAATTTTGACAAAGATAATTATGAGGATAAAGAGAGGAGGAAAAGCAAAAGGAAAATCAACCTGTCTTCCTTATTCCTTTCTAAACATCCCAGCCAGCAGTCTACAAGCCACAGCTCCCTCCACAGGAATCCAGCAATCCTTGCTGGCTGCACAGGAGCTCTGCTTGAGGACACTTCTCACTGAGGTCATCAGTGCAAAAAGTGCACATCAGCAGCCTTCCAAAGGCAGCAGGGCTGTGATCAGTACCCCAGGAGACAGCTAACATAACTTTAATTTCCACCTCAGTCCAAGGAAATAAAAAGCTGTGTCTTTCCACTGTCAGGCTCTAAGTGCCAGTTTATCAGATATTTTGCAAGGAAGCAATTTCCTGCTTCCTGCTTATGTTCATGACAAGAGGATGGAGGGAGAATCTTTGAAAAAAGATTTTTTTTTCCCCTGCAATTTAGCACAGGTGGAAGAAGGGAAGGAAAAGCACTTGCCTCTGGTGAAGCAGAAATATGTCCTAAAGGCTAAATAGGAATATTTGATATTTAGAGAGAACGGGAATTACCATTTCTGGATCAAAATTAAAATTGTTGCACTGCACTGCATTGCATTAATCTGTCTCAAAGGTAACATAGGTTTCCAGGAGCTCAGGCCTTGTGTGACATCTCTGTGTCCCTCAACTCCAGTTTAGTCAGTAAAAAAGTAAGAGAAGTTCTGTGAAGTAGAGCTGGGCTTAGCTGTCATCATCAACAATTTAGGCACATAATGGAAGCATAAATTTGCACATTGTACCTAAGAAGGAGCATATCCTTAAGAGATCCAAACTGCAAAACAGGGATCACATCCCCAGAAAGTGATGTTCAGGCAAAGGCACTTTAGCCACACATCTTCACTAGTGCCAGATCTTATTCCCCTTGAAGTGAGTGGACTTCTGCCATTGCCTTCAACAGAAAAAGGATTCAGGCAAAAAGCCTCTCTCCAGGCTGTTTGAATTTAAAACTGCAGCAGGGCTCAAGCCAACAGAAGGATGGCTTGAAAATAATGTATTACATATGTTAAAAATGGGCTTGCTTAACTAAATTGACTTTCAACAATTGTTTCAACAATTAATATGTTGAAGAGAAATTGCAAAGCTACAGGAGTTGGGCTCTGTGGGTCCCTTCCAACTCAGGATATTCTATAATTCCTTGATCCTATGATTTTATGGATAAATTCACATTTTTTTCTCAATCTAAAGGAAGCTAGACCTTCACAGGGAGTGTGGCCATGGCCATGCCATTATCAAGTCACTTCATATGTGCGATTGAATGGGTTAGGTCAGTCACACTCAGAATTATTTCAGATAATCTGGTTTTATCTCAAAATATAAGTCACACTAAGATCAAAGCATGTTCAGCCACCCTATCTCAGAGAATAGGTGGGGATTTCTCAATGAACATTAGGTCTGGTGCTTTCAATCTTTTAAGTAATCTCCCAACATATCTTGATATTTTTAAAGTCAGCAGTTTGTAATTTAAGCCAAAACTATTGTGGACTGTATTCAAATATCTCAGGGTATAAAACTGGTAAATACACCCTAGAAATGACAGTTTTGGTATTGGCTATACTGAAGACCTCTATGGAAAAAAATGGGGAACTCATGAACAGAATCAGTGCAGGGACCAATACTTTCTAAAATTGTCAGAATTATTGCATGTGCCCATATGCTCAGCATGGAAATACAGGAGCTCCAACTTGCTGCCATATATCCACCAATTTTAACTATGAAGCAGCTCCAAATGTGGGATCATGCACAAAATCTCTGGTTTTATCTAACATTTTCCTCCCATAAATAATCAGCAGCTTGAAAAATAATTTCTAGGACTGCTAAATGATCAAAAATTCCAGCTAAATTTTAAAAGTCTTTCCATGCTGACCAATTTTTTTTTCTTCCCAAGGACACATACTAGAAAACATAAAGTAGTCCTAAAATTAAATTCTTAGGGCTTTTACCATCTCATTCATAAATCAGTGGAGCTTGGAAGCCAAATAGGATCTGTGCCATTTCTTCTCTTGGAAGGCTCTGACATACAGCCATGGACTTCTTGAATTTGGAAACTTCATTTTGATTTCCATCCCGGGTTTATTCAGGTTTGGGTAGCTGCCTGTGGTTTTCAGCCCATGATCTACAGGCATGGGGAGGTCCTCAGGGAGCTTCCAGAGGCCTCTTGGCCAGCACAGAGTCAACAGATGCAGATCCACAATTCCACCTGGGGGACATTTCGTTGTCTACCAATGAGGTAAAGAATGAAAATTGTTAATTCCTGTGTCAGGCATTAACTTTGTCACGGCTCAGATTGCTGCTTGCACATCCCACTGCTTCACCATGAACGAGTGGAGTGTTTTGCAGTCATTTTGGGGCTGTGAAGATGTTTTAGTTCCCTGTTCTATGTCCCACTCTTCTCAGAGCCATCCCCTGGATAATTCTGAGGTGTCAAACACCTCCAAGGTGAGGAGTTTCACCCTGGCTGGGTGTGATCCCCAGTGCTGGCCGCACTTCCAGCCAGGAATGGACTTTCCCTGGGGAACACTCTCACAAGCACCACCTGGATTCTTCAATCTTCAGTCTTCATGAGTGTGGTTTATAGAGCATGAAGCATTTCAGGTCATATTGATATTTGGCTGCATCTTTTAATAATTATTGCTTGGGTGCACAGCAACTACTTCACACAATACAGACAGATAATACTTTTCTCTCTCTCTCTGCAAAAACAAAAGGCCAGAAAATGCTCATGTCTACCCATTCATTACTTTGACTTTGCAGTGGTTTAGGGCGAAAAAGCCCAGTAGTATTTAGAACAAAAGCAAACAGGCTTAAGCCAGTGTTGTCAACACCACGTTAAAGCTCTTCACTCTGCTCTAAATGCAAGCAGCAAAGTGCCTGATGGTGTCCACCCAAAACTCTCACAAAATGGTTTGAAATTCTGATGTGTTGAAGGGCACTTTTTTCTTTTTTTGAAAGCAATTTAAGTTTGTTGTCTTAAATAAGAAGCCAAATCCACATCAAGAAACATGCTCAAATGTTCATTTTTAGGACAATGTTTTGTAGAACTGGTTTAAACCAATTCTTCTAATGAGAATTTCTGTTGAAAAAAAAAAAAAAAAGTAGTTTAATGTGTACTATATGGCTGCTTCTTAGGGAAAAAAATACCCAAAAAACAAAGAAGCCTCTGAAGTAAAATTTAATTCCTCGGAAGAACAAGGCATTTCAGGTGGGTCAAACAGCTTCTTTTGTCTTTCAACATTGTATTCAACTGCTGATCTCAATTATGATAACCAGTTTCAAAATATGGTACATGTCAGTGAGGATCTTAAGGTTTGGTGGCTATTTTTTAAAAATCCCAACAGAAAAAAAAAAAAAAGCTTCAAACCTTAACAGGGAATTGATATTCTTTAAGACTACTCTTGATTTTATGTAAAAGCAGGATTTTCAGAAGGAAAACTCACTATCTCTGAAGATTAAATTCATGAACCTGACTACTTTTAATACATTAAGTTAAGCAGGTGATAACATCTCAGAGATAAAGTCCTGTATGGATAAAGTGCATCTACCTTGGTCCTCTACAAGATTGAACAGGGGCATTTTAACAAAGCCAAACCTGCTGAATCACAGCAGGGATTTGCATGTTTTCTTATTTGCCTCCACACTTAATCCAAGACTACAGAAACTGTTGTTATGGATCCTACCTATTGAAATATATTTTAAAAGAATGTCTGAGGAATGTTTAGAAAGATAAACATTTTCTGAAGGTATTACCAGCCCAAAGCTTGGCCCCTACTGCAGGAAGTTTCTAGAACAGATAAATTTGATATTTCTTCTATGTATGTCTGAGAATTGATGTAATTGCCAGCTTATTTCTTCAGGCTTTTCTTCAGTTACTATGAGAACAGCAGCTCCTTCCTAGGTGGGAGCAGAGATTATTTCAAAAACTTTGTTATGTTACACAATTTGGTGTTCTAAGAAAAAGCAATAACCTGGGATGGGACTCAAAGAACAACTCATAACTTGGTCTCAGTAAACCTTTTGAACCAATAAAGAAACTCCCAAGGTACCTGTGCTCTGAAACAAGAGTCTCTTGTTAACACAGTGTGAAAAACAGGCAAACTGCCACAAACAATTAATTCCCAGCACTTCTGAGCTTCTCTCTTTTATAGGGACTTTCTTTTTCCTGATATGTCTTCCCAAAGGGAGTCAGGTGTGTTGTACAAAGATAAATGGCTGCAAAATTAAAAAAACTCAAAAGATTTATGATTAGTTGTATGTCTTGCTACTTTACCCAGTGATTTAAATTTTATTTTGTCTTTCTGGCTAATTTTTAGCAGCCTTTTATTGGAAATAAATAAATTTAAAGGTAGGTTTTATCTCTGCTATCTCCAACTTTCTGGAATTTCGAGGTCTAGCTGAGATCTCAGTCACTGCCTAGAGAGAAAACTACTCCAGCAGCCTCACGAGACAGAATCTGTAAGGACTCACTGATTTCATGATTTCATTGACTGTGAGGAATCCCAGACTAAGCATCCCAGGATATGGAACTGCTGGAGTGAGACCAGAGGAGGCCATGGAGATGCTCTGAGAGCTGGAGCCAGGCTGGGAGAGCTGGGGGTGCTCACCTGGAGAAGAGAAGGCTCCAGGGAGAGCTCAGAGCCCCTTCCAGGGCCTGAAGGGGCTCCAGGAGAGCTGGAGAGGGACTGGGGATAAAGGGAAGCTGTGGCTGCCCCATTCCTGGCAGTGTCCAAGGCCAGGTTGGACGAGGCTTGGAGCAACCTGGTCCAGTGAAAGGTGTCCCTGCCCATGGCAAAGGGTGGATGGTCTTGAAGGTCCCTTCCAACCCAAACCATCCTGTGATCCTGTGATATCATGATTCCCATCTGTTCAGCAGTTGAATCTCATCCTTAAATTTCTTTTTCCTAAGTGAAAACCGCGATTCCTTGATAATCACAGGAATCCTGGGGTTGTGGCTTTAACAGTGCTCACCCCTGAAAAGCAATTTAGTGCCTTGTCGCACCTGATGAATAAACTGCTTCTGTGTTCCAGCAGCTATAATGGGTGAGGAGATGTGTGACCCTGGGCTCCATCCTGCTCCCAAAGCCAGCAAAAAGGGATGTGTTTCTTTATTTTGTGACAGGAATGCACCAGCTGATCACACTCATTATCCCAACCATACAGCAGCAAGGACAGTTGCAGATTTAGGTGTGGATGTAGAATCTCCCTGAAAATATGCAGGATGAGGGTGAAGTGGATCAATAACTGGATGCATCCAGCTACAATTATTGCTGAAAATTGACCCTCCCCATCTCTACAGTCTCTCTCTCAGCTGGACATTCTTTTGTAGATTTATGTGCTTTCTTAAGCTTTTCAGAACAGATTTCCCCTCCCACAGGCTATAAAACTTAATTAATCAAACACATTTTTCCAGGGCTGGAATTTATAAACCCAAAAATAAAGTGAGAAAAGAATCTATAAACAACTGTGTCGAGCAAGATAGAAAATTCATCAAAGCTAATTCCTTACCTCTGATACTATCCCGTGGCAGATCTCCAGGGAAAGTGGATAACTAAGAAGACATTTATATTGAAATCTTTTTCCTGGTAAATCCTTCAGGCAGACAGTGGCATAAGGACTTGCCACTACAGTTAATGATTCCAAACTTATATGTACTCCTTGAAAAAGTCTTGTCAGGTTTTAAGCTAAATCATTTAAATTTCCACAGCTTTCTGGGGTAATTTAATTAGGTTCCATATGAAATACTGTTTCACTTTGTTTGTTTTGAGCCACTTTCCTGATAATTGAATTGGATGTCCCCTATTCTCTGTATTTCAAGAAAGGAAGAGTAATGATTCCCTGCTCACTTTTTCAATGTCTCTCATTGTTTTCTGTGTGTCTGATCATGTCCATCCTGGCTGTTGCTAAGTTAAAGAAACTGTTTTGTAGGATTTTTCCTTATTGAAGAAGTTGTTACACACCTCTGACCATCTTTGCCACCCTTGTGTGGTTTTCTCCCCTCCTTTTGAGGTTCATTATCCATTCTGAGATAACGTAAATCTCAGGAGCACAAAAGACGAGAATTCAAACAGGGTTGTGGTGGTAGTTTGGATCTCCATTCCCATCCTAATGATCCCTAAGACCCCTTCCTAATTGCTGCCCCTGCAAGGTCCCCAAGATCCCTGCTCTGAGTGGCAATAATTAATGTAGAGCCTTTCACTGGGAATGGATATTCACGGTGGATTCTTTCCACTTGGGTCCTTTTGTGCTTAGCAAAATTCCGTCTGCCTTTCCCATTTCCAGCCACCCATATAATAACTGCAATGAAAAACCATCCAAAGGAGTCCCTTTTGTTTCTTAAGCTGCTTCTCCCAGTGTCCACTGAGAGAGAAATAGATGGGTGTTCAGCTGCTCTCAGATGAATTAAGTTGCCACAGATTTTACAAAGTTTTCAAAGCAAAAAACCACTTCTGAAATGGAAATGTTTTCCAACTGTGTTCAGCAGCTGAGCTGCACATTCTGGAGATTAGAAAGGGACTGCTTTACCCACAGAAAGACTTGATGGCAACACCACAAGAAAAGAAAGTGGTACGATAGCATAGTCACTCAGACACATTTTAATTCAAATTGGATGGGATGGTGGGGGAGGAAATGCTGAAAGCCACAGAAATAGAATTTTTCCTCTCTTGCTTCAGTGTAATTTAAAACATCAAACCATTTTTAATGAGTTTTAGTAAACCAAGTCTTGCCTGCCACCTTCTCTGCCAAAATTTAGCCTGGAGAAACTTTTCAAAGCTGATTTATAAATCCTATAAAACAGGGAGGTTGATGGTGGAAACAGTGAGCTCTGGACACCAGTACTTTTGCTGCCTTATTTTTAACTTTTAGTCTAAAGAGAGGCTCTGTAAGGTGTACTTAACTTGTATCCCACTGCTGAAATTCTGCCTGAGACTTTGTCCTTATAAAACCATGGGTTTGATCTGTTCCACTTTGTGGGAGTCAAGGAGAAAACCACGTCAGCAAAATAAAACATGCAGAGGGAAACACGTACCACCAAGCTCTTACCTTCAATAGAGAACCCTCATTCATGGCCATAAACAGCAAAAAGGCCACAAAGATGCCTGGGTTGTGCTGAAAAAGTGGTTTCTTCAGCCAGCTCTCATTCTGGTACAAGGCTGAATAAGACTTGACAGACCTTCTTTTTGTCACTGTGGGCAGGGCCTGCCCTGTGAGTCCAGTGCAGGATCTCTAGGAGACAACTGTCATGCAGATAATTGCTAATGACTGAGTTCATCAGTAATTTTTTTTTCCCTTGGGAGTCAATAACTACAGGATTTTGCCATCATCATCAACATTTGCACTCCAGTGCAGTGCTGCCTTATTGATTACCATTTCATATGCTTTGGACCCTTTGCACCAAAATGGAATTTGAAATAAGCCAAGGTCCTTTATCTCACAGCCCAGGACAGTGACCACAGCCCCAAGGCCCAGTGGGTGTTTGGACAGCACTCGCAGACACAGGGACTGTGTCTAATGCTTTGTCTGATTTTTGGGACTGTCCTGAACAGGGCCAAGACTTGGACTAGATGATCTTTTTATGTTCCATCTAGCCCCTTTCTCTCCTCAGCCTTTATTTCTTGTAATTGCTTCTCCATCCAAATGTAAAGACATGTATAGAAATTACATAAAGTCGGGGAAAAGAAAATATTTTTAACAAACCAAGAAATAAATCAGAGCATCACAAAACCCTTAAGGCTGGAAAAGACCTCCAAGAGCATTGGCTCCAACCTTTGACCAAACACCATAACAACTAAACCACAGCACTGATTGCCACATCCAGCTGTGCAGATAAAATAATTTCATTTGGAATTCACTTTCCTTCTAAATTTTGGCTTTAGGTAGTGCCAGTGTCCACATGTGAGTTGGCAATTTAAATGGCTCTAACAGGAATTTACAATACAGACAATCAGAGTGTGGATTTTAGGTGTGTGAGGGTGGTGGATGAACGATTTGTTGCAGGAGCATTTCTTCCTCTCAATTGGCTCCAAAGGGATGCTCAAGAATTAACTCAGAGCCCTGTAAACACCTCAAATCAGAGGAGCTCCTCTCATTTCCTCTCCCCACAAGAACAGGACATGATGCTGTGGCTCCATCCTGCACTGACCTCGATTCAGGCAGATTTCTAGATTAACAACTGAAGTCTTTACTAATTACTTAATAACACTTGCATTGATCAGCTTTCCTTGTGAGAATTTCACAGAGTTTAAGCAAATGCTGTGAGCACAAAGCAAAGCACATATTTTAGCCCCTCAAATACAGTTTATAGCCACCACCATTGTGATTAACACTGAGAAAAACAGGAGAAAAGTTCAGCAAGGCTGATGACAAACAGCACTCCAGGGAGCAATAAGAAAAAAAGTGGTTTTATTCTGCACTGAGCAGGGTTGGCAGATGGAGATGGTGGTGGTGGCTGGGATATTTTATGATTCTATTATTTTCTGTTGCATTTTATATTTTTTTACTTCATTTCCAAAATAAGTGCATGGGAGCCTGGAGATGTGAATATTCATTTGTAGCTCCATTACTTACTGCCCTAAATTAAGTGGTTTCTTAACCTCCCTGCACCTCAGACAGCCCAGCTGTGAAACAGGGCTTGCCCTTTTATATCCATAAAGCACCTTGGGACCTAGGGAAGAGTTATCACCATGCTCAACACAAAACAAACAGCTCAAAACACACAGTCCTGATCCTGGTGGTCACATTGCAAACTGTGGGGACCATCCCTGCTCAGAGATCAGTTAGAGACTGTGAAAAAAACTAGGCTGGTTTTCTCTGATTTTCCTGCCCAAACAAGGGGAAAAAGAGAGAGAGAGAGAAGAGGGAAGTGGGGGGAAAAAAGGAAGCACTTCAAAAGGCAAAGCCCATTGCCCAAGAGCAGGAAATCTTAAAGTCTCTCCCAAAGCAGGGAGAAATCAAAACTGCAGCTCCACCACCTCTTTACAACAACACTAATCACATTTTTCATTTCACAAGAGTAACTCACTTTGATTTTGCCTTTTCATTTTTATCTTTAGTGGGTAAAGGTTTGAAAGAAAAATTTCAGGTTCAAGGGGGGAAGAGCTGGTTGTGAAAGGATGAGGCTGCAAGGTGGAGGCTCTGAAAATGGTCACCACCTGCAGGGAAGGTTTAAAATTTGACCCAAGGGTTCATCAATCTGCTTAAGGATATATGTCAGCTTCTACAGTGTCCTGGCTTGGAGGGAGGTTTTTTTTTTCCTTTCAAAGCTTTACTCTTCTTTTAGAGGGAAAAATAAACATTAGAAAAAAAATAAAAAAAAAAAAAAAAAAAAAAAAAAAAAAAAGCATAAGCAGGAAAATGTTTCATTTTTCACTTCTATGAGTTTTGTCACTGCAGAAGAAGTCTGGTCTGATATTGCCTGAACCCCTCAGCAAAGCCAAAAATATTCTGTCAAGGAAGAAAAGAGACAACAAACCAAGAAGTCAAAGAACCTCAAGGTGATCTCCCATCCTTAACACCTCAATTCAATTTGCTGTGGCTGATGCTGTGCCAGGTTACAGACTGAGGCCTCTGAGCTCAGGCGTCTCTGAAGTTCTCCAGGAGAACTCAGAGGAGTTCAGATGTCTCCAAAGCAGGACCACCTACTTCCTGAGCCTCACCCTTGGTCCTTGCCACTTCATTTGCAGTGCTTTGCCTAATTGAGTGTTCCTTTTTTTGTCTGTTGTAGAGAATCATGCCCCTGAGTTTTGGTCATTTGACTGTCAAGAAACAGATTAAGAAAAACAGAAATGAGCAGAGATGTGCTTGGCAGTCCAGGCAAGATTTTCTTCTTTGCATCAAAAATTTAATCATAGAATGACACAATGGTTTGGGTTGGAAGGCACCTTAAAGACCATCCAGGTCACCCCCTGCCATGGGCAGGGACCCCTTCCACTGTCCCAGGTTTTTCCAAGCCCCACTCAACCTGGATTTTACAAATATTACCACACAAATTCCTTCAGCAGGCAGCACCTCCGTTTCCAAACCGCTGGACGAACCTGGTTTCCTGACTTGGGGTGGGGGAGAAGAAGAATGTGAAAATCACTCCAGAAAAAGCAGCAATTGAATTCCCAAGCTCCACAAATCTTTTCTGTTTTTGGTACGCGCAATACATCAACCCAGATTGTTGTCCCCTCAAGGAAGCTCTTTTGTCATGACAATATTAATCAGTTTTTCCTATTGTTTTCTTGGTTTTTTCCCCTCCCCAAAATCCTTCTTTTGCTACCTCTTTCATTTCAAAGGCATTAAACAGCATTCAGGCCCAAACAGTCAAATTATGCCTTCAGTTTGAACTGTAATCTCCTACAAATGAATACCTGAGAAAAATTGTGCTTGATTTTAGAGGACTGACTTACTCTATAATCATTTAGCATGGGTAGATGTCTAATAAGCCTGCATGGAAGAGACAATGGTTTTTCTTTTTCCTTTTTTTCTGGTTTTGTTTTGGGGTTTTCTTTGTTGTTGCAATTGTTTCTACATATGCAATTGCAGTCCAGGGCCAGAAACTTGATGTTCATGAAGAATTAGAATGTGCAGCTTTTGGCAGCAGTTGTGGAAGGAGCTGAATTTTGCAGAGATGTGAAGAGCTGTGTTATAAAGATTTGGGGAAGTGTGTTCTGTTTGTGTCCCTGTGACAAAGGACTTACAAAGCCCTTGTCACTGCCAGAAGTCAAGAGGTGATTTCAACAGGGACCATTAGGCTGGAAAAACCTGACCAGCAGAGATTTCAGTGCTGTCATGGCAAGAGGGGTAGAGAAGGGGCTCCCAGCTGGATTTCAGCTGCGCTAATCAAGGAAATTAGAAATGCTCTGGGTAAAATCAAAACCAGAACTGGCAGTGCAGGAGGAGTGCACTTGGCCCAGGGTGCTGTGCCCTTCCTGAGTGGGGAGGGAAGGCTCTCCCCATCCATCTCCAAAGGATATTTGGAGCTGGATGTTAAATGAGCCTCCTCTCCTGCATAAATACAAATTTGGCCTTTGCTTGGGTGTCTCCAAACCCCTGCCATTAGTATTTCTACTCTGCAAATGAGGAAACTGAGGCACAAAGCACTTAAGCTTTGAATCGCTTTTGAGAGACAGTCTGATTCTTGTCATGGGGCATCGTTTGGGTTCTGCTCCAGTTTCACTCTGTTTCCATCAGAAAGAAAATAAAGGTTGTATTAAATGTTATTTAAAATTTGAAATTTCTAGTGAAAGGGGTCTTTCCCCATAGCAGGGGAGTGGGGACTAGATGGTATTTAAGGTCCCTCCCAGCCCAAACTACTCTGTGATTGTCATCCCATTGGAAAAAAAATAAAAAAAATTTTAAAAAAAGAGAAAAAAAAAGGAAAAAAAAGCATAAATTCTTTCTTTGCTTATTTCAAAAAAACTAATCAAAAAAAGCAAATATTCTTGCATTCAAGTGTCTGAAAATGACTGGTAGTCATTAATAGGAACCATTTAAATGGATCTACACTCCATCCTAAGGAGCTCAGCATGGAAATTGCTCCAAAATGACATAAATAAAATTAGTACAAATTCCTAAGCATATCGGAGCATCACTGTGCTCTACAATGTGGTCACATGTGTCCAAAAGTAAGAATAATAACAGTTCTGTCAGCCTCAAGAAATGTGTGACTCAGGCATCAGGCAAAGGTTTGCTGCTATGCTATGATAGAGCTGTCACCTTTTAATATGTGATGCCAACAAGAAAAAAAAATATTCATAGCTCTCTCCTCAGTCAATTTTAATCAGACTGAGGGAGGAGAACATTGTGAAGGGTGAGCCACCATATGCTGGGGTTATACGAACATAAACAGACAAATTACCATTGCTATTTCTGTGTCTAGGTCTATCTGCTGCCCTTTTTCCTTTATAGGGTTAATAGGAGATCACTGGGGAAAAAAAAATTAAAAAAAAAAAAGAGCAAACAGTATCTCTATGACAAGTTCTGGACCAGCTGTCTTAACGGGAAATTTGGACTTTTATCCAAAACATGCATTATTTTTAGCTAAGAGGTCCCTGCTCCTGCAAATGCAGGCAGGTTTGTTTAGCGTCCCACACACAAATAATTTAATGGATTTCAGGGAGCTGCCTTCACTGTGAGCAGTGAACATCTGATAAATGCTTGAAGGAGCAGCACCCTAATTTTCCAAATGAACCTCTTGACACATAAAGTAGTAACTGACAGACAATAACTGTGTAAAATTAATTCCCTCCATATGTGTTTGCAAGGCCAAGAAAGAAGACTAATGTAGAGAGAAATGTTGTTTTCAAAAAACTATGAGAGTAGTTTCACAAGAGGTTCATAAACTGATGAGAAGGGTAAGATGATTTGTCAGTGCATTTGTATCATGCCCAACCCTGGGGTAATCCCAGTGTTTGATGTTTGTGGATTCCCCATCCCTGGAAGTGGCCAAGGACAGGCTGGACAGAGCTCTGCAAAACCTGGGATAGTGGAAGCTGTTGCTGCCTGTGGCTGAGGTTGGAAGCGGATTGTCTTTCAGCTCCCATCCAATCCAAACTATTCCATGACTTTATGTTTCTGTAGGGATGAAGAAGGGAAGAAATGTGGGAAAACTGCCAGAATGGACCTCCAGTAAAGGAGCTGGGCTGTCCTCAGCGGCTTGTTCCATTCTTGTCTCTCTCAGTGTCTGAAACCCTTTGCAACCTCAGGAGTAATTTCACCACAGCCTTCAGAGCAGCACCCATTGCTGGAGTTTTGAATCCTCCCAGCAGCACCAGACCCCAGGAATCCAAAGGAGAACACTGGTTTTTTGGGTTTTTTTTCCAATGGAAAACACTCCTTTTTTTTTTTCCAATGGAAAATACTGTTTATTTCCAATGGAAAATGCTCCTTTTTTTCTAATGGAGAATACTGCTTTTTTCCAATGTAGAACACTGCTTTTTTTTTCCAGTGGAGAACACTGTTTTCCAATGTAAAACACTTTTTTTTTTTTTTTTTCCAGTGGAGAACACTGCTTTTTTCCAGCAGAGAACACTGCTTTTTCTCCAGAGGACTTGTGTACCAATATAAAGATTTCTACTGCCACCTTCCACTTAATTCCAAACACAGCTTTCTCACACAAGGGCCACATTGAAATAAGCAACACCCCTGGCTCTCACAATTTCACAGGAAAAAAAAAAAAAAAAAAAAAAAAAAGAAAAAAAAAAAGTGCAAGGGGTACTTTGTACCTACTTCCATTGGTTGGTCGATAAATTTATTTTATTTCATTTTTGGGGCAGGAAAGAAATTGAGGACAAGAGGGACAAAAAGGCTTGAAGACTCCAAGTGAAAATAAGCAGAGCTTTTTTGGAAATGTGATACTTCTTAGTGGGGGCAGAGAGAAGCAGAATGAAACAGCCTAATTGCAACATGTGCCTTTGGAAAATAAAATGCAATAACTGCAACCCAGGGCCCAGCCACAACAAAGTCAAGGTCAAGTTGCATGAACTGCTTAAACTGTGGCATTTCCTGAGTTTTACTTATTTGGCTTTACAGCCTAAGCATTTTGTTCTTCTAGTTATTTTCTATTCCATATATGAAACACATTCAACCTGCCCATTATTCATTAGTAGCTGGTGTTTAAAAGGAAATGGAATAAAACCATGAGGGCTATATGGGTTTGTGTGGCAAAAAAAAATCACTGGGGGACTTGTCGTAATATTTCCTTGGCCTTTTGTTTTGAGGAGCTGCAGAGTGAAATATTGCCCTCAGGACAGAAGTTAAAAAAAAAAAAAAAAGTTGTCTCAGTGTTTCATGAAGAAATTTCAGCCCTTAGCTCCAGGCAATCACAGCCTCAGCAACCCCCTGTCCCATGGTGATATTTTTCCATGTTTTCTCTCCATGTCAGAGTTTATAGGCTGGGAAGGAGTGCAGACACTGTGGTGTGTTATGTGCACACGGTGGTTTGTTCTGAGTGTCTGTGAGGAGCTTGAGGTTTGTTTCCAGCAATTCAGGCCACTTTACTTTATGCTCTCTGAACATGTACATGCAGAAAGCTTTTTTGCAACAATTCTAGGCAGAGTAGTAAAAGGAGCTTGTCATGTCAAATTATAGAGGGGAAAATAAAAAAAAAAAATTTAAAAACTACTAACAAATCTGTTAAAACAACAGCAGGTACTCAGACACCTTTCCTTTTTATCACATTCTCAGTTCTGCAAAGAAAATATATCTATCCAAAATCGCCAGTAGAGGTCAATTAATTTTGACTGAGAGTCTCAATGGAGGAAGCTTTGTCTTTGGAGAACTGTCTTTGTCTCCGCTGGTGCTGTGGATACCCTGGAGACCAGATAACATTTTTAAAAAGATGGTGTAAAAAAATATGTGGGATCATAGGGTGCTAGGAGAATTCAGGTTGGAAGGACTATCAGGAGCCTCTGCTCAAAGCAAGATCAACTCTGAGGTCAGACCAAGTCACACAAGGCTTTGTCCAGACTTGAGAAAGGCTGGAGACCGTGCAGCAAACCTGTTCTCATAGCCAGGGATTGGAGCTCTCCCTTTCCTTGTTCCTTCAAGTCTGATTCTTTTTCTTATGGACGAAGTTCCTTTTGAAGAACCTCAGAGATAAGATATGTGTCATCCAACCTCGTACTCAAAGCTGCCTTTCCAAGGGGATGGAACTCTGCGTGGCACATGTCACCAGTTAGGAATGTTGATATCACAAAGGGAAAAGCATTTCCTTCTTTGTCACTAATATGGAAACGAGCTCTTTGTTGTCACAGACACTCATCTCCTGGAAATTGCTGGTTCAGATGTTAGATTAGCTCATTTAAATATATGTGAAATTTTTAATAAGTTGTTCCAGAGAAAGTTCAGTGGAAGAACAAGGGAGGAACTGTAGCTGCAAGGTAAGTAAGAGGATGAGAGGCAGTAAGAGGATGTCAGTGGACTGGGCTGAAGAAGAAAAGTGATTTTCTGAGGATAATTACAAGTATTGGGTGCTGACAATGCTCTTGATAATGCTTTCACTAATAAACTTGGCAAAACTGA
This sequence comes from Onychostruthus taczanowskii, assembly GCF_017590055.1. NCBI lineage: Eukaryota > Metazoa > Chordata > Aves > Passeriformes > Passeridae > Onychostruthus > Onychostruthus taczanowskii. Next base: position 26,906,326 of record NW_024499239.1, on the reverse strand, counting down.
GAGTATACTAATTAAACTGATGACAAGAGGCATCACTGACACAGAGGCACTCAGTCTACTGCAATAATTGAATGGGAACTGGAATAACAGAAATGGGACGAGATTTAACACTTTGAAGTGATAAGGTCACACGTTTGGAGATTAGGAACTATTAATCTATTAAAGCTTCAAGTTTTCCAGTGCAAACAGCTGAGAGGAAAACATGACAGGATGTGTTGGTCAGCCAGGGGATGGCTGTGAGGCACTGATGTGGCAAGGCCATCAAAAAGACAAATGTGCTTCTGGAGGCTTCAGGCTGAATGCTTCAAGGAGCCATCAGGAAATGTTAATTGTGCCTTCCAAAGCAGCTGTTTTCTCATCTGGAGCTGTGCACACACTTCTAGCCAGCTCTGTTCAACAAAGATATTAAACAGAAAATATTACGTTATTGTTTGCGAGAAGAAAGAAATTAAAATGAGATGTGAGTGAGGAAAGAGAGATTCTACCTTGATTTGTGATGTAAGAAAGAGCCAGTGTGGGTCAAACATGGAACAAAAAGTAACTTTTCCTAATAGGATGTCACTTAATGAGCCATTTCATAGAGCAAGGCCAAATATTCTCAAGTTCTACCAGGGGAGGTTTAGGCTGTATATCAGATAAAATTTCTTCACTAAAAGAGTGGTCAAGCACTGGCACAGGCTGCCCAGGGCAGTGGAGGAGTCACCATCCCTGGGGGTGGCTAAAAAGTGAGTAGGTGTGGCACTTCACAGTATGGTTTGGTAGGGGAGAGCTGGTACCTGGTCAAAAGTTGGACTTGATGATCTTGAGGATTCTGTGATTTGCCAAAACCATGTTGGTTGACAATGGGAGACACAACCCACAGTGCTGAAAAGCTTCAGATTATCACAGCAACACAAACTTGCGAGACTTCTGTCTTACTTCCCGGTCAAACCAATTTTATATTGTTTTATAAAAATAAATGATATTATTTTTTCCTAACAAGAAGAAAGGGTTTGTGAAATCTTGGAAATCAGCTTATTTTCTGTTATTCCATAGAGTTTTGTGCCCTTTCTTTCCTCTCAGTTAAGGGATAACTGAGAATTAAAAAAAAAAAACAAAAAAAAAATCAGGAAAATACCCTTTCTAAATGCTGGAGATGTGGAGATGTCACTGTGCTCAAGATGAGAGCTGGACTGGTTGAATGAGGGTAAAAGTGTCATAATCCTTTTGCATATTTCTAAATCAAATTTTGCACACAGAAGACTGCAGGCGGATAATAAGGAAGGTGAAGATGAAGGCAGGGACTGAAAGCAAGTGAGTAACATGATAAATTAAAGAATTCACAGCTATTCAGGGTTTTATTAGGCTTTTTTTAAACAGGGCTAAGAGCAGTGAAAAAATATCTATGAAAGTGAAAAAAACCCCAACCAGTTCCATGGATGTAGATTAAAATAATACTTTAATTTGCTTGGAGGGGGAGAAGGGAAGATAAATTTCTACTGAATATTGCAGCAATTATCAACATCAGGTCAAGAATACCTTCTCAAGAGCAGCAGTGTGTGCTGATGCACTGGGATTTTCATGACTGAGGCCTTTCCTTGACAATTTTCCACCACATCAGGTTTCACAGTCTAATTTGAAATTTTTAAAAACAGCTCGTTCCAATGGAAGAGATAATTTAATTTATCAATAAGCCATTTTTAAAATATACATATCTTGTTTAAATTTTAAGACATATACCAAGAATGTGTTAGCAGATATCCATCAGACTCCTCAAGTGCAAATTTCTTGAGAAAAAGTCTAGAAGAGAGCCTAGGAAAAAGAGCCAAGGCTGAAGAACTGCAATTCCCTCTTCACTGTGGTTTTACACAGGATAAAATCCACTGAATTCCTGACTCTGACCCCAAATGAAAGCTGTCTCAGCAAGCAGGAATTGAATGGTGCTGTAATGTTGATATGAAACCTGGAGCTAAGGGAAGAGAATAGAAAAATAATAATTAAGTTATACTGAAGCTCATATTTAAGATGGAAAATCGCCAGAACTCGTTGCTGCGTTGCAGAGTCCATCCTACACATATCCTCATTTTTCTCACTGCTAAATTTTAAATGTGTTGCACAAAGAGCTTGTGACATTGCAAAGTGTCTGGAGACCACAACAATATTCCTTCCTGTCTCTTGAGGAGCAGAGCCTGTGTACAGTCAACAGAGCAGCGTGCAAGGAAATGCACTCACTTCAGAAAAAGGACAGGGAACAAAATCCCCAAACTCGCTGCTTCTGCACGTCAAGAAGGATTTCCCTGAAATCACAACTAAGTGGAACTGAATGCTCTCCACAGCCATCCAGGCACAGAGAAGAACAGCAGGGAGAAAGTAAAAAGACAGGAGCAGGCAGAAAAGCAGACAAATTGAGGACAGCAGCACCCGGCACAATAATTGTAACGAGAGAGACTGGATTGCACCTTCAAAGGTCACGGTTTGTTGGCTCCCGTGTGGTCCTGGGTGTGTGAATTTGCACAGAAAGGCAGCAGGCAGGAGTCAGCCCCTCCACAAACCCCCCATCTCCATCCAGGCACTTTCCAAGGGCGCTGTCACCAGCATTATCCCAGATCTCCCAGGGGAATCCCACCCCCAGCTGCAGGGCGTGCAGCCTTTCCTGATGGTGCTGTGCCTCCACATACTGCCCTGCCTTCCATAGGTGGGGGCTGAAACATACACCTGAGCCCCAAATCCAGATGTTTCTCTATTTAATAAAGCAGGAATTGGGTGAGAATTTATTGATGGAACACTTTGCAGCCAACTGATGTGGATTGCTGATGGAAACGTTAAGAAGAAATGCAGCATTAATCGAGTTATGCTGAGGTCTGGGATAGATCACTGCATGGAAGAAATACAGAGCTGGCAGAGACCTGATTTAACCAGTGTGTAAAACAGGTTTTACACAGCATTTTCCACAGATGATGCTTCTCTGTCCCTGAAATACACAGCAAAAATTCAGCACAAACCACCACAGGTTTAGAGTCACAGGAGCAAGGAACTGGTGTAAGAAGATCATTGGATTTCCTCCTAATTTTGATGTAATTATTTTTGGAAGCAACAGTATTTAATCAAATGTTAATAGTAATTTTAAAAAGCCTGGATTCAGTGGCACATCAGAGCCCTGTGTTTCGTCTGTGTCCAGCAGCAAAAGTCACCAATGTCTGCCAAAATCTAAAGCTCAAAGTCACTTCATAGATATTTAGGGCAGGTATTTAGTGAAAGCCAAATACCTGTGCCCCTTCTATAGGCACATGGACAGCATGAACTAATTCCAGAGATGCACTCATTTTACACTAAAAAACACACAGCTTCCTGAGATAAGGTGGCAAGTTTTGCAAAGGCAAAGATAGGCAATGATTTCCATCAGGAAAACCACTTACCCATGGACAAGCTGGTCACCTGGAAGCAGGTTGTGGCCCAGATCCAGAGCATCAATTGATTTTGTGCCTCTGGATTTATGAAAAAATGTTTGTTTTTTTAACTGATCTTAAAGGACAGTGCCCTGTCCTCCTGACAAGTGAAAGAACATGGAAAATATCAATTTGTGGAAATTGCAGCAGTCTGTGCTCCTATAATATCCTGGAATTAGGAGAATTCTGTTAATAATGAGTCATTCTTTCCATGTGCATTTGGCTTTCCATGAAAGGATCTCTGAATCTTCAGAGGAGCTCAGGATACCCCTACAAAAATGAACATGCAGAGAATGTCAACCAAGGCAAGAGGGATTTCAGTGTTGGTGGCTGGGAGGGGGATGAAACACAGGGGTTCAAATTTCTCAGACTGAAGCATCTCAGAAGCTTTCTGGAAATCCCAAACCAAGGGAAACATCAAAATGTGAACGCTGGAGGAGAAACTGTGGTGATGCCAACACGCACCAGGACCTGAGCTCCTCTCACTGCTCCCCGCCAGAAGTTGCATAACCACATTAGTGCATTAGTGCTCCTGCAGGAGAGCAACCATGCATGGCCTGGAGCTCTGTGGTTTTCTGACGGGCTGGCTCATGTCCAGGGAGCTTGGGCAGGGCAGGCTGGGGTTGGCTGTACCTCCAGGCAGGGCCTTGGCTCTGTTTAAATCTGCTGTGAAGCATCTGCCCCCTCTATAGGAGGGGCAATAGACAGTCCTGGTGTTTGGCCAGGTTGCCAGAGCAGCTGTAATTTATCCTCTAAAGACAGTGAGGAGCAGCTGAGGGAGCTGGGAAAGGGGCTCAGCCTGGAGAAAAGGAGGATCAGGGATTACCTCATGGCTCCCTGCAACTCCCTGACACGAGATCTTAACAAGGAGTCTCTTCTCCAAAGTAAGGAGCGACAGGACATAGCCTCAAGTTTTGCCAGGGAAAATATAGGGAAAATTTCTTCACAGAAAGGATTGTCCAGCCCCAGCACAGGCTGCCCAGGGCAGTGGTGGAGTTCCTATCCTTGGAGGTATTTAAAAGCCATGTGGATGTGGCACTGGGGACATGGGTTAGTGGTGGCTTTGGCAGTACTGGGTGAAAATTGGATTCTGTGTTCTTGAAATATTTTCCAGTTTAAGTGAATCTATGATTCTAAGGGAGTTGGCCAAGTTCCTACTGTCCAGCAAACAATAAAATTTCCATGAGGGCTTTAAGCACCAGCTCCAGACAGGGAGAGTAGCTCAGAATGCAAGTTGTACACCCAGGCACAGATTAAGGCAGGTGCTCAGATATGGAAGTAGTGTCAAAAAGCCCAGGTTCTATTACAGTTAATAATCATCTCAAAGCAAAAGGCCAAGAGGAGCTGAGCTGCAGAAATGTCCAGGAAGTCACAGGCATAAGGGGAATGGGGGAGCTGCCTGGGACAGTGGCAGAGAGCATCACCAAAATGCTTAGATTTTAATTTCAGTTAAGGGGGGATTTTTAAATGCACTATTAATATGTTTAAAACTCAGTTCTATAATCTTTAAAACTGAGTCAGACCCATGATAATCCCCACTTTGGTCCTCTATAAAGCAGTTTGTACTGATGCCTAGAGAGGCTGATCTAGAACAAAGCCTAGACAGAGATAAAGAATAAAGCAGGGATTTATTAAAAGGCCTCAATAGATCCACCTATGGCAGCACAAGAGCCCAGCCAGGGCTACACCCAAGATGAACCAAAATGCCCACAAAATGGACAGCTGGTCATGGGTCTCACACTTTTATAAGTTCTGCTCCATTTACATATTATAATTGTCCAATTATAGCTTCAGGGTATGAAGTCCCATCCTCCCTGTCTGCTCTCTTCCATCCACAGTTGTTTGTGTTTTTTGGGCCTGAAGATTGTAATGGCTGTCCTTGGTTCTCAAGTTGGAAAAGGATTGTTTTGTCTAATAACCCTGTGAAGAGAACTTGCTAACACTTAATAGGAAGCTCAGAGCTCCACAACAAGGCAGCACAGAATCCGAAAAATATAAAAGCTGAAACTTAAGGCAGCAGTACCCATGACATTGAGTGGACCTTACGAGGAGGGCATTGCCCTCCAGACACTGCTGGGGGACTCAAGGCACACAGGCATCCTTGGTGCCTGAATTAGAAAATAAACAGGAATTTTAGCCTTGTCTGTTCCACTCGTCCTTACGTTCCTGCCAGTCCAGATACCAAGCCCTGGCTGTCACACCTGCTACTACAACCTGCACTGAAACCTCCCCTGTTGTTGATATGCTAATTTTCTGTGTGTGAACCATACACATTTCTCCAATATTAATTATAATTTAAAAGTATCTTCTGTCTCTTACTGTTTCTACTGGTCTGTTCTTACAAGGCAGAGCATTTCTTTTTATGTTTTTTAATTCAGACTATGATATCAAAGTATTCCCTTCTGGCTTGAAAAAATGTAAGCTCATCAGTGTTTCAGACTGGAAGACATGCTGTCACTAAATATCAGCCAACGTCTCATTTCCTCCTCCTGTCTTCCTCAATGTTTTTGTCTCGCTGGATCCAGTAAAAACCTGGAATCTCAAGCTACAGAAACCAGTCCCAGCAATGAGGCTGCATTTCTGCTTGGGGGATGGTTATGTTTTTTATTTCCAACCACGTGTCCTGGCTGTCAAATTCCATGTCATTTTTATTTAATCTGATTCTCTATCAAGCTCATTCCCTGTCTCCCAGGCCTCCCTGTCTTCCAGCTGGACATTTTTTAAAGCAGTGATTTGCAAGCCATTAAAGAAGGCATATAAATAAATTACTGTCTGGAGAGTGAGTCATCATTATTTAATAAGACTGTCTCATAAAAAGTGGCTGTTTGTTGGCAAAGCAGGCCCATACTGCCCCCAAATTTATCCTGCAGCTCTCCAAGCCTCCCGAGGGTTTGTCCTGCTCTATCACTTCCTGATATTTTGCTTCCTGGTAAACAAGGTTTTGATGTTGCAGGATCTCAGGGGAGGAGAGCAAAGGCACACCAAGACCTGAGACACAAGAGCTGCCGTGTTGTAATGTGGCTGCAGCATGGTGGAGTCATGGATTAAGGTTGGAAATGACCTTTAAGATCATCAATTCTGATTGTCAAAGGACAAGGTGTTCTACAAACAGCAGTTACATCTTCATTTCTGTGAATTTGGGGCCTAAATATAGGGAATTTTTCCTGAGGAAAACCTGAGTGTGCTTTCACGGGGTGCAAAGGAGGAGAGAAATACAACAGGGATGAGTTTGACCAAGTCAGAGATCCCTCCCTCCTCTGCCACCCCCACTCACTTGGCTCTCCCAACATTTCTACAGAGACTGAGCTTATTTCTTCATGTCCAAAATTCTGCTAAGCAAGCAAACAGGGAGGATCCAATTAAAATAAACCTCAGGAGCCATTCCCTCTTCTGTCCCACCTTATACCTGCTGTGGCCTAGTTCCCATTTATATTCCATACATTTAAACCCCACACAAGAGCCATGCAGTGACCCCACCTGAGGCTTCACTCCAAGCTCTCCCTTATCCCCATCAGTGTTGAGCTGCTGCTCCCAGTCACTCAGCACTGCTGGTTTCCAGGTGTGGTAATCACTTATCCTCTGAACAGAGAAAGTTAGCTCACTCCCAGGATATTCCTGGGAAGCTAAGCTCTGAGAAAGCCCAGAGAAAAGAATGAGAAATAATTATTATCTCCACTTCCTGCACCTGCTGTCATGCACATGTAGAATTTGTTATGGAGATTGTTTACCAAAGGGTGGTTTCTTAATTAGACACTAGCTAGTGTTTAGATAGATTAACCAGTTAGGGCAAAACTATATCAGACTATCTGTAAGAGTTATGCACTTCTTAATAAGTATAATATAGTATAATATAATATAAAATAAAACAATTAATCAACCTTCTATAATCATTGAGTCAATACTAACTATTCCCCATTCAGGGGACCATTGCTACAATATCCAGGCACCATCTTAGCCATGGAAAAGCTCCAGACCAGTGGAGAAGCTGCACCTTGCTACCTTTTAAAAATTGTTCCAAAATAATTCCAAATAATTCCAAAAACTCCAGTGATGAAGCCAAAACGTTGCTGTTGCTCATTTCCACTTCTTCATCCATGACTCCTCTGTAAGGACATGGCTTATATAAACCCATGTATGGTGACGGGGTTTTTGAGGGGTTTTTTTTTGATTGTGATGCCCTGCTGAGAGACAGAGTTCCCACTGGTAGCCACCACAATACTGACAAATTCCTTTTCATTCCCATTGCCTTGAAGTTCCCACCCATTCCTCTCGGTGTGCAGAACAGGTGTGACCTCGGTGCTTCTATTTTAGGCTCTCAGTAGCATTTGAACAGGTGTGAGAGACTTTGTGATGAGAATTCCAGCTAGAAAAAGGATTAAGTCTATGTCTGGTGCCAAAGAGTGCAAGTCCTATAAAGCAAAAACCCAAGAAAATTAGAAGTTTAAATAGCTTCCACTGAAGACCTGATGAGTCTCTGTGCCTTTAAATAAGACCTAACACACCTGAAAGGCCCCCATACTATTAAAAGAAAAAAAGCCAAATAATAATAATAATTTTCCACTTTTTAAATGGAAATTTTATTTTTATTTTCTACTACAACTGTTTCCAGAGGTCACAGAGCAGGAGGGCAGAGAACCTGAGCTAAGGATCAGCCTCTCTCCATCGCTTACTTGTGGAATGGAAACTAAACATTACATTTCTAAATAAAGGATCTAAGAGTAAAAGTGCCTTTCTTCTTTAAAAAGTGACTAAGAAGCACTAGAAAGCAACATATGAGTCCCAAGTTAAGGCACTTTGAGTAACAAAAGGAAATTGGGAAAAGTTCCAACATATGGAAAATTAAATTAAATTAGGCTCGGACAGGAATCTTGTAATTATTAATGAGAGCCAGCTAACAGCAGTGGTTGTACTGGATCTGTGTCACCAGGTATGGCAATCCTGTTTCTTAGGAATGAGCATTTTTCCTACCTAAGGAATGCAGAACAAAGGAATAAATAATTATTATGCCTTTATGCAATGAAGGCTGCAAATCAATGACCAAGGTTCTCTCCTCCTTTACCCTCCATCTTCTTCCTTTTGTTGGCTAAGAGCCAGGATAGAAAATACGTTTATCCTCAGCAAAACCCTGGTAAAGTAAGCAGAAGAAAATTAAATAATTAGCTGCCTTAAAAAAAAAAAAAGAAACAAACCTAATTTGAGCTTAATTCTTTTCTACTAACAAAGATAATCACCCTAATAGGTATTTTGTATTTGGTTGTGGTTTATCTAGAAATGGCAATTATTAGCATGCCTTGACAATGGAACAAGCCAAGCTTCTAACGAGGTGTAATTATAACATAAGATGTATATAATTAAACATTGCACATTGACAAGCCCTTGACAGCCTGCAGTGAGCTAATCTCGTGGTATTGCTCACAAGGGTTGGGAGTATTCAGTACCCCTTCCGAGCTAAATGCATATTTGGATTTAGCATTTTCCTTTCCCCAGCTCTTCCTGCAACCAGATCACTCATTCCTCATTTCCTGACAGTGTTTAAAGTGGAATTTTAAAAGATCCATTCAAACTATTTGCACAATAGCCCAGAGTAATGACCATTACTGCAAAATGTGAGTGTCTATATTTGATATATCGGGAAGTGCCAGCATCCTGTATCCTGGTGCGTTGAGCTACTGTGAAGGCTGATGATGTTTTGCTGGAAAAGATGAGGAATATATGCAAAAAAACCCACCTGGTGTTGATATTCATGTAACACACCTCATAAGCAGGTGATAAATTGGATTTTTATGCCCTTCTCACCTGCTCTTTAACTTTTAGTATTTTTCTTTCCCAGTTCCTTCTGACTATTGAAATCTCTGACCGGCTTCAAGCAGCCACTGTATTATTTTACACAAAATCATGTCAAGTTTTTGAGGCTTTTTCTCCATTGGCCTAAAGAAGGAATTTTTCTTGCCTGAGCTCTTGTTTCATTTGGATGCAGCGTGAGAGTAGTATTGCCATGCAAGCTGAAAATCAAGTATCTAATGACACAAAAAGCTTATAAGCAAGTGGAGGAATTTTGTCATTGCAAAGCAAAGATCTCCAGCTCCATTACAAGCCCAGCATTTGCCTCTCAGTCCCAAACTATGACATATAACCTTTGTTGTCCTTCAATTACAGAAAACACTGGTTTAGCTTATTCTACACTAAAGGGTTTTCAAACATTAGCTTGGGTTTCTCCTCTCTCCACATCCTTTCCAGCTGGACTAAGGGTGAGTGAAGCACATGAGTGCACATATGGAATGAAAAATGAGTCACCAAAGGCTCTGAGCCATGCTGAGCCTGTTTCCCCTAATCAGGAGTAATGCAGCACAGCAAGTGTGGACACTCCTGCCTCCCTGTGCCATGGGAATCCAAAAGTTCAGACATTCTATGAATAGGACAATGTAGCTTTATTTTTCTCTTTTTCTTTTCCTTTTTCTTTTTCTTTTTCTTTTTCTTTTTTCTACTTTATCTTTTTCCCTTTATCTTTTTCTTCTTCTTCTTGTCTTCTTCTTCTTCTTCTTCTTCTTCTTCCCCTCCATCTTTTTCTTCTTAGTATTTTTCTTCTTCTTTTCTTCTCTTCTTCTCTTTCTTCTTCTTTTCTTCTTCATCTCCATCTTTTTCTTCTTAGTATTTTTCTTCTTCTTTTCTTCTCTTCTTCTCTTTCTTCTTCTTTTTCTTCTTCTTCTTTCTCCTTCTCCTTGTCATGAATAATTAATAGAGAGCTCTTACTGCTTCACTTGAATGCTCATTTCCTACTCACTGCCAGGAAAAAACATCTGTGGTCAGAAGCTCAGCTGGTGCAAAGAGGTGTGTAATGGACAGTGGATGGCTTCTGCCAGCTGATGATCTGAAAGAAGATATTTCAGCACTGAAAGTCTCCCATTTCTGATCAGACAGAGAAGAGGAACTCTGTGTGATGCGAGCAGCAACTCCAGAAATCAGTATTTTAAAGTTAGAAGGGGGAGAAAGTGTTCTCTGTGCTTCACAAGTAGACTTGAAATTTTGGGACTAGCTCAAGGTCACTTTTCTTCTGCTTTGGAGTCTTTTATATCAATGTCAAGATCATCTCCACAACATCTGAACACTTTCCACACAGAGCATGATATCATCATTATTTATCCCATTTCTTCTTCTCCTCTCTCTGCAGCAAGACAAACATGCAGTGAAGTGCTTCCCTTTCAAAGGGTTGTGGGGTTGCTTTTGTTTCTATTTTTAAGGATATTATTAATTAGGGGACATAAAGTCTGCCTGTCTTTTAGTACATTTATATATTTTTATGGAGGTGTGAAAAATAGAAAAAGTAAGGCAAGGATCTGGCCCTTTATAGGAGGGAGGCAAAATTTATGAAGGTATTGTCCTGGCCTCAGTAAATCTGCTGCACATTTGACCTTTCACTATAAGGAAGAAAGTCACAGCATGGCAAAGAAATGAACTTTTTGACCATGATATTTACTCTGGAGATTTACAAGGGCTTTTAGATATTCTGAGCTTACATCCCACGTCTTGGAGAAAACAAGTGAGTTCATGAATGAACGGCAAAATAATATGCTTTATAATTGATTTTTAAAAATAATAAAATTATGATGAATCTTTGTAAAAAGCATGGAAACACAGAACCATGGAATGGTTTTGCTTGGAAAGGACCTTGGAGATAATCTTGTTTCACCCCCTGCCATGGGCAGGGACAGCTTCCACTATCCCAGGTGGCTCCAAACCCTGTCCAGCCTGGCCTTGGACACTTCCAGGGATCCAGGGGCAGCCACAGCTGCTCTGGGCACCCTCTGCCAGGTCCTGCCCACCCTTACAGGGAGAATTTCTGCCCAGGATCTCATCTAAATCTCCTCTTTTAGTTTGCAGTCATTCCCTGTTGTCCTGTCACCCCATGCCCTTACAGAATGTCTTCTTCCAGCTTTCTTGTAGGTTCCTTTCAGGTACTGGAAAGTAAAAGAAGAATTTGTTTAAAAAGACAGAACATGTAGTATTTTTAATGGTGAAAACTGGAAAAAGAAAACCCTACAGCTCTAATATATTCTTATTTTACTCTTTAAACCTTACTCAAAGAAATCAGTAAGAGGAGCTAAAATGTCTGCAGAAAAGCAAAATGTTAAAGAGAGAAATACATTGTTTGAGAGAGAGAGATCCACAATGAGTGGAGAGACAGATGAGGAAGGTGAGTGGCAGACCAGAAACTGGGCATGAGACCCTCAGGGTCAGATATTCATTCAGGGGTTTGTCCACTCACACCACCTTCAAAAGTATAAATACTTTGTTCCCTTAAGCTCCTGAGGAGAGAAGTGACAATGATTTTTTTGAATGTTTTTAAAGCGTTTTTTAATGGAAAAGAACCTTGTTTTTCTCCTTGGGATGACAACACTGGATGGGCAATGACTGATATATCCCCTTTTATTTCCTGCAGTGTTGGTTTTTCTCCTTGGGATGACAACACTGGATGGGCAATGACTGATGGATCCCCTCTGTGGTTCCTGCAGTGTTATCCCATAGAAATCCCTCTTTTTGCTATAAAGCCAGAATCTGGGCTGGCACCAAGAGAGGACACCAGAGTAAGCATCCATCTGAGACCCTGTTTAAAGCTCTGGCTCTTTGTCACACCTGGCTTCCTCATGAGACTTCTTTGAAGCATTTTATTTTGCTGTCTGACTCTAAGAAATTAAGTCAGGCTAAGGGTCTTCCTGTGGGCTTCTAGGAAAGGACAAAAACACCTGGACAAGGATTTAAGTGCAGAAGAAGAAAAGCAGGAGCATGAACTTCTTTCCACTTTGTTAGAAAGGGTCACCAATGCAGCAGAAGTAGTTGTACTTCACTTGGAGCTTGGACAAGGGATCAGAATGTGTGTGGAAAAGAAGGTTCTGGCTATTTGTGCCTATCTGTGTGTCCTTAGTGCAAGGAGCTGCCTCCTGGCTTCCCTCAGCAGCTCAGTAAAGCCTTGCTGCCTATTCCAGCATGGTTTTATTCCCTCCTCAGACTTCCCTCCGACACAATTCCCTCCTTCAACTCTCAGAGCCAATCTTTCAATGCCAAAACACCTCCTGCCCACCCCCTTTGTGCAGTGGAGCCTTGGTCAGTGACCCCGAGGTGCAGGAGTGACAGCCTTGAACAACAATAAATAACAAAGGTAACACTGAGGGGTCCCCAGTGTTGGAATAAAGTTTTTAACTCAATCCTCTTGAAAGAGAGGAGGTAGGGTGGATTAATCCAGACAACTCATTTTCAATACACTCTTTCAGCATGAGCTGACATAACTCACATTGACATCTTTGGGACCCAAAGAGCACCAGCCATGTTAAGCCCAGTCAGAAAGAAAAATAAAGAATGTTGCTGTTTTGTTTCCATCCATTGAGTCATGTCACCTTGGTTGATTTTGGCTTTCCTCTTTTTTAGTTATCTGCATTCCAGAAAAATAAATAAAAGCTGTATTTATAGCAGAAGTGTTTTTGTTTTTTTTTTTTTCTGTTATATATAGGTGGCAATTCCTACACCAGTAAACCCCAATAAGAGCAACTATTAATTTCATTTTACAAATGTGATTTGTATATAGGCAGCTCAAACTATTGTACAAGAGTCAAAAATATGCCAAGCACTTCCAAACTTACAGAACTGTGACTAAACTTGGTTAGGATTCAATAAGCTCTGCAGAGGTTAATTTAATTTGTATAGATTTATTCTTCATTCATTGCTGTAAAAGGCTCTTCTCTTTGGCTGTCATTGCCAAGTTGGTGATGGGGGAAACTGAGAAGCCTGATCTACATCAATCTTCTGTGCTGCCAGATACTGAAATACTTTGCAGAATATTGGTCTGGCATAAATTGAGCAAAGAAGGAAGAAAACAGAACTGCAGCTAAAAGCTGTTTGGGTGCTCTGTGGGCTGCCATGAATGTTAGACTTGCAGGCACAAGTGACACATTGAAACCTCCTCTCGCTGGGAATTAGCTGCAGAAAAATGAACACTTTCCATCCTGCTTCCAGGCAAAACGGATGGTCACTTCTCCAGCAGGGCTAAACGAGGCTGGAATGTGGTAATCTCAGTTCTATGAGGATGTTCACAGAATCCCAGAAGAAGAGACATCAGAGATCATCTGCATACAGCTCCTGCCCTGAGCAGGGACACTTCCACTATCCCAGGTTGCTCCAAACCCTGTCCAGCCCAGCCGTGGGCACTTCCAGGGATCCAGGGGCAGCCACAGCTTCTCTGGGCACCCTGTGCCAGGGCCTGCCCACCCTCACAGGGAACAATTCCTTCCCAATCTCCCATCCATCCCTGCCCTCTGGTACTGGGAAACCATTCCCCCTTGCCCTGTCTGTCACTCCATCCCTTGTCCCAAGTCCATCTCCATCTCTCTTGGAACCTTTTTAGGTACTGTCTGTCACTCCATCCCTTGTCCCAAGTCCATCTCCAGCTCTCTTTGAACGTTTTTAGGTATTGCAAGGTCCTGGAAAGTCTCTCTGGAATATTTTCTCCAGGCTGAACAGCCCATTCCCTCTCAGCCTGCCAATGTTACCCTCACAGACATCACTCAAGCACTCAGGAAAGTTCTCTGACATTCCAAACTACTGGGAAAGGAAAGGCTACTACTACTTTACTACACACATCTACAACATTTCTTCAGGAAACCAAGTGGGGGTGGGTGTTTCCCTGTACAAAGGGTCGGGCAGGCAGGTAGCAAAGCAGAGTTCTCAGCATCCCAGGAGAATTCCAATCCCTGGATTACACACACAGCAGGTGGCTGGGATGAAAAAAAAAAGATGAAGGCAGAAGGCTGAGAGATTAAGACAATATTATAAAGAATACTTTGGATGTCCAAGTCCCTGCTCAGCTTAATCTGCTCTGCAAATCACCTCTTCAGCAAAGCTGGAAACATGGTTAATTCCAGCTCTCCTCTGTCACAGTCATATTTTCTGGAAAAATCTCTTTGCCCAGGATTCTTTTCCTGGGAAGTTGAGAAGCCTCAGAGAAAAAGGAAAAATAATAATAATCTGATTTGCTTCTCCTGTGTTTCTTTGCTTTGGAATGTGTTTGGAGATTGTTTACCCACAGGTGATTGTTTCACTGGGTTCTGCTGTGAGTTGTTTTCACTCTTTGGCCAATCAGGACCAGGTTTTGTCAGGCTCTGGAGAGAGTCACGAGTTTTCATTATTATCTTTTGAGAATTCTGTAAGTATCCTTTCTGTATTCTTTGGTGGAGTATAGTATTCTTTAATATAATATAGTATCATAAAATAATAAATTAACCTTCTAAGAACATGGAGTCAGATTCATCATTCCTTCCTTCATCTAGGAACCCCACAAATACAATACTCCTCCACCAAACTCTGGGATGTGTGCTTAGTTTTTAGCTCATGACAAAATGTTCTGCTAAATAGGGATTGACTGCTGGGTCTGAGCCTGAGGATGTTGTTAAAGTAGTGGTGAGAGGAGAAGCAGTTAACATTATTTATTAAAAAGCTTTTAACGGCATTCCTTACAAAAAGCTGCTTAAGAAAGTCATCTGTCATGAGGTAAAGTTCTGCCTGGGGTTAAAAACTGGTAAAAAGATAAAAAAGGGTGAGACTTGATTGCCACATTTCATGGATAATTGTCAAAGGAATCCACAAAAGAATGAAACCCTGTAATGTTCCTACAGGGACACTGAGTAACCTGAAGTGTAACTTTGAACAGTCGGGTTTTTTTTACCAAAAGTCATTAAAAATTATATAGTTATGCTTTAAAAAACTATTGTATTTTAGCAAGGTGTAGTTTTAATGATCACCCTGAATATTTCAGTTATATTGTGGATCCCTTGCCTCAAAACCAAACTCCTTGGAGGATGGCTTCTACTTTCATATCTTTCAAAGTCCAGGCAGCATCAGCTGAGACAAATATCAACAAATACTGTTAATAATCTGGAAAAATGTCTTCAGCAGCTTTGGGTTTTTTTTTTTTTTTTTTTTTTTGTTTTTGGTTGGTTGGTTGGTTGGTTGGTTGGTTGGGTTTTTTTGGGGTTTTTTTTGTTTAGTTTGGTTTTGTTTTTGGTTTTTTGGTTCCAGGAAAAATGTGGTTTATGTGACATAATTTATATTGGCCAAGACTAAATAAGACTTTGGAGAATTCTAGATGGCCAGACTGAACTCTCTGCACAACATTCATGACAGATGAAATTCACTGCAGACAAATTTGAGGAGACACATGCTGGAAAGGACAATTCAGCTGCTCATATGCATAGCTGAGTTATAAATTAACTGTAATTATTCAAGAAAAAGATCTTGCTGTCACTGAAGACCAGTCCATGAAAACATCTGCTCAGTGCACAGCAGGGATCAAGTAGAAAACGAAATGCCAAGATATATTCAGAGAGGGTAAAGGTTTTAAGGCTGGGAATATCATAAAGCCAAGGCCTAAGTCAGAGGTGTGCAGACATCTTGAGCACTGTCATCTAATGTGAATTAATTTATTCTGAAGAGAAAGGATTCAGGAAAAAAAAAAAAAAAAAAAAAACCAAAACTGTGAGGGCAACATTGAAATAAGCAATGAAATATAGATAAATAGAAAATCTAGTTTCCCCCTCTCCTGCTGCACAAGTTATGGTGTTGGCCACTGTCCAAAAGATGAACTGATAGAAGTCAAATTCTGAGGGTTTTTAATATAATTAACATGTGCAAGATATTCCTGCAAACTCTCAGCTCAAGGGCTTAAACACTTTCAAAATAATTGTCAACATTCTAACTTAGAGATAGATAGGTGCCCTAAGAAGTGACACAACCAACCAAGTGACAGAAAAGGATGTTGGGAGGAAATGTCCCCTCTGGCCAGGTTATTGAATCTATTTCAAAGTCATTAAAGACTTCTGAGTGTTTTACACTGTGGGTTCTCCACTTTGCTTGCAATATTCCATCTCATATTGTAATACTCTAAGGATTTCTGGAATATTGCCAGATTTCTTCAACGTGTGCTGGACTGCTCAACCTGTCTGAATCAAGGATTCAGACTTCTTGTGAGAGAAAGCATCGAGCCAAAGTGTTGAAATAAAATGTTGAAATAAATGTTAAAATACAGCAAACTCAGAAAATAGAAGGAAAAGTAAAATTTAGACCAAAAGAATTGATAAATGAGATTCCAGCTCATATCCTTCAACAAGCCAAAAGTGTAAGAAAATAGTTCAGAGAGGAAAAAGAAATATTAGCCAGAAAGAGCTTTGGGAATTATTTCCCAACAAAAAAACATTTTAAAGATCTGAAACACAAAAATCTATTTTATGCTTCTCTATGCAGTTGATCATGCATTCCTTCAGGCAGGCAAATCCTATTGACTAAACAAGATTTATCTGCAGGGAGCAACAATGGGACCAAACCTGAGGAACCAAGCAGTTAATATCAGAGCAGGGCAGGAAGCAGCTCTTCTCTCTTGGCAAAAAAAAAAAGTGGGATTTGAAAAATAATGAAGGAAGGAAGGAAGGAAGGAAGGAAGGAAGGAAGGAAGGAAGGAAGGAAGGAAGGAAGGGTTTCAACATGTTCTGACAAAAAAATCTAAAACATTTCCAAACCATTTCAGGATCCCAACCCCTGGGTGGTTCAGACACTTTCTCAAGGGGACATTGTTGAAGCTCAGGTGCCTCTTGAGCTCCCTTTGTAAACTGGTACCAACAAAAAAGTGTAGAGCAAGGAAAGGAAGTGGTGTCACATGTTGCTTTCTTATGGCACCTAGACCACTCCAATTTATCTGTTTTGTTAGGAATACAAGATTCAGTGCCTCCTGTCTCTTTCCCACTGAGGTAATAGCTCTTTGAAGTAGGGGATGGTGGCTCTGTGTCCCTTATCCCCATCTCTTTTCAATTCTACAAGAAATTCTGCCTGCACCCAAACACCTTTTCTGAGAAAATTGATATCTAGTTTGCTTCAAGAAAAATAATAATTAAAAAAAATATGTTTTGATGAAACCACATTTCATCAAAGAAAAGGCAATTTCTTAGAAATGTCCCAAACACCCCTGGGTAATACTTTGTTTTCTTTCTTCAGAGAGACCTATCTTGCCTTGAAAATGTGCACACTACAGAAATACACTGCTGGCAGCTCTGCTTGCAGAAACTTAATCCCTCCTTGTCTACATGGAAGCTACTCCTGCACATGTAGCTAAGCAGTAGAGTTCTCTTTTGGTGCATTCAATGGTTACAAGACCATCTCCCTGCAAAAAGGGGCTGTGGCACCAATAAAACCTATTTTATATTGTTTATGTGGTGATAAAAATTTAAGCTACTCTGCTATCGCAGTTAAAATAGGACAAAATTAATTTGCAGGGGATAAGAACACTGTAAGAACCTCATTCTAACTTGTAGGATGCTCAATTATTTACTTCAATTGCTGTGGTGTTTATTTCCTATTTTTCCAGTAGCATCTAGAGGCTGTAATCTGGGTCAGCAGCCTCTTCATTTAAATATTGTTTGTACAGGTAGGTCCCTGTGGAAATATTGCAAGCACTGACACTGCTGTAGTTAAAGCAGAGCCATTTATCAGCTAAACTGCACTCACTGGTCTTTTGCATGCTCTTATTGCAAATACAAGGTAAAACAAGTAAACTGAAAGCAATTTATAAGAATAATTTTATTGTAATTGCAGGGAATGCCCCAACGAAGGCAGGAATGATGTATCTGACTTTATGTTCTTAGAAGGCTAATTTATTACTTTATAATATTATATTAATTAAAGAATACTGTACTATACTAACTAAAGAATACAGAAAAGATACTTACTTAATGCTAAAAAGATAATAATGAAAACTCATAACTCTTTCTAGAATCTCAGCATAGCTTGGTACTAATTGACTAAAGACTCAAAACAACTCATACCAGAATCCAATGAAACGATCACCTGTGGGCAAACAATCTCCAAACGCATTCCACATATGCAAAACAAAAGAAAAACAAAGGAAATAAAAATTGTTTTCCCTTTTCTCTGAAGCCTTTCAGCTTCCCAGGAGAAAATCCTGGGGGAAAGAATTTTCTCAAAGAATGTGAATACCACACACACTTTATTTTGTGCATGCAACAGACACAGAGCCTGGCTATGGGTGAATATCATCCTTGAAAAGATGAGGGGGTAAAGCCTTGAGCCCTCTGGGTTGCTCTTTCAGCTGCCCTTGCTCTGAGCAGAAAATCTGGCTTAGGATCTCCTGAGGTCTCTTCCAACCAGGGTGACTTTAAGGCCAGTGGCTGCTGTGGAGAGGAATTTCCATAACTCATGGGAATTCACCCACAGGTGGTTGTTTACCCAAGCCTCCAGTTCGATTTTTAGGGTAATTTTGTTATGCATCACTGAAAACTGCTACAAGTCAACTGTCTCCAGGGTGAACATTTGCCCAGACAGTTCAAGAAGCTGATTAATTCAAATAAACTTAATTGCATGACAGCCAAACATTACTTTCCAAGAGCCTCGGTAAGGCACAGCTTTCCCTATGGGCCTGGGTTTGCTGTTCACTTGTCAGTATATGGTATAATAAACAACATTTGGCAGCTGGTGGCATCTAAAAATAATTTTTAAAATCACTTTTCTGATTTTTTTTCCTCTGAAATTTTGCATATTTCTTTTGCCTAACTTCCATCCATCCATCCTGTGTGATATCTTTGAGCTCAAGTATGAGTGAAGAAGTCACCAGCAAAATCCTGCACTCCAAGCAGGGCTTCCCTCATCCCTACACACAGTGAGTCCTTAAGAGGGAATATTAATGAATATTAATATTAATATTAAGAGGGAATATTAATGAGCACCAGGACACAGGCAGTCTGGGCTTTGCTCTGTAAGGACAATTTCAAAATTATATGGCTGGCAAACTGCTCTCCTCCTCCTATTTTGATAATATATGAGCCAAAAAACTATAAGGACTGTATTTTAACCTTTGCACCCTTTCTCCTCCTGGTCTCTGATGAGGTCCTGGAGATGTTTCTGTGCCCTCTGGTTTATTAATGTGACAAACCAGAAAACTGTCACTAATTATGCAAATAACACCCTTCAATGCTGGTTTTGTGGGACTCATTTCCCATTGCCTTTTGCCACAGAGAAAGGAGAGGGAAGAAAGAAGGAAGGAAATAAGGGAGGCTGCAAATCAGTTTATGGCTGGAGATTTCTTGATTGTAATCACATTTTTTTTCACCCTAAACTCTTGGAAATCCTCATTGCTACTGTAAGTATTTAAATAAAGCGAACAGTAAATTTGAATGACGTCCTTATGTATTGTTCTATCCAGCTGTGAGGTTTGCGGGTGGGGAAAATGATTTACTTTTATTCATTAATCACTATAACTTAGTCCTGTTACCTTGTTGTGTTGCCAATAAATATAGTAAAAAATATGTGTATAAAGTAAAGTTATATAGGTTATAGTAAGAGTAAACATGTTCCTTAAACTCTTCAATAAAAGCCTTTTTTATCTTCCTTTCTGATCAAGGGTGCAAGATAAATTGCATTGATTTTGAAAATAACCTTCACACCTTTGGCTTTAATTTCAAGATGACAAACTCAGGCATCCACGTGGCATTCACATTCCCTTGAAAAATCCCTTTGCCCAGGATTTTTCTCCTGGGAAGCTGAGAACCCTCAGAGAAAAAGGAAAACAATTCTTATCTCATTTGCTTCTCCTGAGTTGTGCTCTCATGTGGAATGTGTTTGGAGATTGTTTACCCACAGGTGATTGTTTCACTGGATTCTGCTGTGAGTTGTTTTCACTCTTTGGCCAATCAGGGCCAGGCTGTGTCAGACTCTGGAGAGAGTCACGAGTTTTCATTATCAGCTTTTTAGCATTCTGTAAGTATCCTTTCTGTATGCTTTAGTATGGTTTAGTATTCTTTAATATAATGTAATATCATAAAATAATAAATTAGCCTTCTGAGAGTCAGATGCATCATTCCTCCCTGCCATGGGGTGCCCAGCAAATACAATACATCCATTTGTACATGTCTCAGTTCTTGCTCTTGAGATGTGACATCCACTGAGCTGCCACACAGCCGTGAAGGGGTTAGGGAAAGCATTCCCTGCTCCAGGAGGCATCCAGAGCTGGCACAAGAGCTGCCTATTGAAAAGGGAATTGTCCTTCACTCTCTGTCTTGATTCAGCTTCCGTGAACCAAGGAACCCCTTCTCCATCTGAATCCACCTTCACCTCCCATCTCCTGAAATCCTGTCTGGCAAACCCTAGATGGTTCTCATTGTGGGATCCAGTCACGGAGGTAGAGGACAAACTTGTTTTGAGGACAATTTGAGGAAAATTTGAGGACAAACTGAGTGTGTTTTAACTGTCTCTGAAAATGACTGATTTAATCATGTCCTTAAAGGATATAGTGATGAAGTGTCATCATCTTCTCTGCTCTCATACCAAGCTATCTTTAGTTGGCAGATTTTTCTACTTCTAGACCTATTTTCTTAAGAGAAAAGAGCTGATGATTATTATTAGCTGGAACTAGATAATCTTTAAGTCCCTTCCAATCCAAGCTATGATTCTGTGATTCTATCCATGGTCTGTCTGTGTAGGATGTGTCACCATCCTCACATGACATCATTCTAAAATAAAAAAATCCTTTCCCCCACCTCTATTTCCATCTAAGTGGTGACTCAGGCATTATTTGCAAACTGAACCACCCTCCAGGCTTTAAATGTAGCCAGCCTGCAGCATGAGGAGCACAAATGAGCAATTTTGTGGAATCCTCCTCAAAGCACCATGAAATTTCCCTCTGACCACCCCGTGATGCAGACAGGGGACAGGTCCCACGTGTCCCCAAATCATTTCCACTGACCCACTAAATCAAATCACATGCAAGGGCGAGGCACGGCCGCAACATGACACAATGCACTAGCAAAGTGACTTTTTTGAAAAGAGAGCTTTCCAAAATGTTTGTGAGAGCAGTCCCATTGAGACTGTTCTGGCATGCTTACAGCGTCCCTGGGCAGCTTTTGTTTTGTGCCCATATTGTGATAAACATCAGTGCATCCACCTGAACCTTCTTGAACAAAACACAGAGATTTCAGCAACAAACCGCTCAGCCTTCCATTTGTGGGAACATCCAAAATCTTTCTCCCCAATTTGTCCAACTCTGCTGCACAATGCTGCAATTAATTCTGCTCATATCAAAGGACTCCAATAGAACCACTTAGGAATAAGTGTATATGGTCATTGTTTATTCTGTGTACTTCTCGGAACCACTTTTCTGAGACAAAAATAAATCTGATTTCTTACCTTATATTTCTGAAACAAGGCATTATGTTGGCTTGTATTTTCAGGGCAGTGTTAAATTGATAATTTTGAGCCTCCTATAGTTGGAAAAAAATGAGAAAATGGGAACCTTTGCCCCTTGAAAGATAGAACATGATTAATACAAAGCAGTTTGGTGTTACATTGCAATCTGATTTAATGATATGCCAGCACTGCCCTGGTGAACCTGACACAGAACAGAGTCTAATGCAATGTGAGTTTCCCTCAGCAGAGGAAATGTTAAACAAATGGACAGCAAAATCTACCAATCACTTGAGCATGGCAAATGGGCAAAGTGATTGTGCCCCACACACTGCACAGAAGAGGAGGTGTTGCCCATTGAAAAACATCTGGGGGTTATTCTACACTGTGGGGGTTGTTCTGAATCCTGTTTTAGCCATTTTAAATGGGTAAACCATTTTAAAAATGGTTTTACCCATTTTAAATGGGAGTTTGGTTCTCTCTAAACCCCATTCCTATCTCACTGTCATGTTCTGGCTTTTCTGGCCAGTTCAGCCTTAGGGCCTCAGGGCTACTAATAAAAAGTCAGAACAATCCATCCAGCACACCCAGCCCTTGCAGGGAGAGTGTACAAACATTTAACCTATCCTTGCATAAAAGGAGGCTCTGAAATTGCTTCCTTCTCTTTGGAAACTGTGATTGGAGTTCACTGCTGTCTTTTCAAAGTGACACTCAGCACCTTTCATGTCATTTGGTGGTGGATGGAGAGCTCAGCATGAAAGCAGGAGGCTCAGCTCCCCTCCTTTTTCATTCTGAAAGGGTTTCAGCCCACTTATTTCACCTTGCCGAAGAGAAATTTGATCTTTTTCCACTTTGGGCTATCCTGGGTACTTTATACTTCACTTCTTAATGCTACTATTTGATGCATGTGTACAGGAGGGAAAAATGGCATAAATATGTCTCTCTGTAGCCTGATGCTTCAGCATGGGGAGGTCTCTGGTTTTCCAGAGTTGCTTCCTGGACAGTTCCTGTAATTTAGCAGTCACAGAATGTGCTTAAGCTGTCCAGGTAAGATGGAGAGAATGCAGAATTACCTTTTTCTCTTATCTGTCAGCAAAAATTGGCAGTAACCTGGCTTTTTTTTATATTATGGGGTTTCTTGGTCCCCTGATTTGTTCTTTGGCTGGAAAGAGCAGCAGCTTCAAAACAGCCCAATGGCAAATACCTCACCTAAACTATTCCTTCGTGACCCCATAAATGATGCCTGTGTGTCAGGGGCTGAACATTTTCTCGTTCTCTTGGAAGAGATGAAGGCTCTCAGGCTGAGGATGGATTTCAGAGCAGCACTCACACCTCAAGGATGAATGTACCATTCCCTAAGTCACTGCAGTTTAAGGTGGAGTGTCAGCATGATATTTTATGAAAATCCCTTTGCCAGGATTTTTTCTCCTGAGAAGCTGAGAAGCCTCAGAGGAAAAGAAAAACAATAATTACCTGCTGCTGTGGAATGCCACAGGTGCATCTTTCATTGGTCCATGTGGATTGTTTTTACTTGATGACCAGTGATGGTCCAGCTGTGTCAGACTCTCTGTCTGTCATGAGTTTTTATTATTCATTCCTTTCCATTCCTTTCCAGCCTCTGACGAAATCCTTTCTTCTATTCTTTTTAGTATAGATTTAGTATAGCATAATTAATATAATACAATATAATATAATATAATATAATATAATATAATATAATATAATATAAATCAGCCTTCTGAAACATGGAGTCAAGATTCTCATCTCTTCCCTTGTCCTGGGGACTCTCAAACACAATCACAGTGGAGATCACAGTCATGTCTATCCTTGGGACTCCATCACATCCCTTCACTCTATTCCAGCTTAAATCAAAACCAGGTGTTAAAATTCTTGTTACAGGACAGGTGGATCTGTACCAGAAAAGCATTTTTGAGATGCTTTTAAGCAGTTAATAACTGTATGCATTGTGTGAATCATAATTTATGAGCTGTGTTCTTTAATTTCACACAGATTCTGAGCTTCTATCCTTTTTAAGGACCTTCTCTCCATCATCTACATCAGGAATCAGCAGCAGCAGCATCTCAGCTCCTGTGCCAGTCACTGAATATTGGATGTGGGCTTTGCCACAGTGAGCAATTAGCTGGAATGCCTGGAGTGGAGAGGCCTTCAATGCCATCCCTGTGGTGTGTCTGTGATTTTCCTCCTCCTGTGCATATTTAAGACTCACTGATTTTCTTTTTATCTGCAAGCCACATCAAGCTCCAACTGATGCTTGTGGCTTTAAATACCTGTAAAAAGGCATTTTATTTTGCCTTTTGTATTCTGACAGCTGCCATAGAGGGTTTATTATTTCTTCATGAATACATTTGTTCTTTTGCCTTGTATATCCCAGGATTGTTAAAAATTAGGAAATCAGAAGTATTGGTTTTATTTGGATAATCTTAATATCATACAAGCATCAGATTTTGTCTGACCTCAATTCCTTTCCTTCCTGCATTACATAACCTGGCAACTCAGACTTCTGATTAATTCTTTGTAATTCCTCAAATGTGTCAGAACATCCATGTTACAATCATTTGACATATCTAAGTGTAACAGGTGAAACCACAGGAAAAATATTCTCCTAAAAATTAAAATGGTTTCCATTTTGCTATGTGGAATAAATACACCCCTTTTTTTTGACTTCTCACCTCCTCATGTGTTTGCAGTGCCATGAATTTTAATGTAATAAAACAGCCTTGTATTTGCACTAAAAATATTTGCATTAAAAATATAGGCCACATTGCAAAAGTCAATAATTTCAAAGTGTATTTTTTCTTCCCCTCAGAAGAGTTTTTGGGTTTGTTTTAAACCAGCCATTTTTCAACAAAGATGTTATATTCACAAGGAAATATAAAAGCATACAAGCCCAGCCTGGTTTAAAGCTTTTGGGACATCTAAGCTTCTCTTAACATTTTGTAACATCGTTTTTTAGGAGGGAGAGTCAGTCTGGGGGTTTTTGCCATTTTTCTTTTTTTTCCCTATGCTTTATTTCAGCTGGTTTTGGTCTTATTTTTCAGAGAGGCCTCATCATGCTGGGCAGAAGTGATAACAGGCTGATGAACATTGGACAGGCTCAGGGGAAACTGAGAAAAAAGGAAGTTCTTGAAGTGTGTGAGGTTTTGCCCTGGCTTTTTTTTTTTAAAAAAAAATTATTTTATTTTTTTTGTTCTGTGGAGAAGAGCTTTCAGATGAGGAAAAACTAGCAGCGATCCAGAAACATGTAGCTGTGTCCCTCTGGAAACTGGGAACCGCTGATTGCTACAAACCTGTTTAAGGCTGGGAAATCTGCAGCTGGCAGAGGCAGCCCCCGAGGCTCAAGGGGACCAAGGGACCACATCCAGGTGTCACTCAGCCCCTCTCCCTCACTGTGATTTACCCTGGAAATCAACCCCCTAAAATCAGCTTCATATGGAGATCAGGGAATGAGGGGCTGAAGAAGAGCAGCAAAAATTTAACATTGCACCCGAAGGGAGCTGGACACGACATAAAGAAAAACCTCGAATAAATTGGTGTGGACTCAAATTCGTTTGTACAACAACACAAAACCCCATTTTCCATTATGACTGCCCATCCCCCAGCTCTCCAAATGCTGCAAGGTTGAAGTGTGGAGGGTTTGGTGGAGAGGAACAGCTTTCAGCTGCTGGTGGGCTATTGTATTGCTGGCAACCCCCATGGCAGGGGGCAATGATGCATCTGACTCCATATCCTCAGAAGGATAATTTATTACTTTAGGATACTATATTATATTAAAGAACACAGAAAGGATACTTACAGAAGGCTAAAAAGATAATAATGAAAACTCATGACTCTTTCCAAAGTCTGACAGCCTGGCCTTGATTGACCAAAGAGTGAAAACAACTCACAGCAGAATCCAGTGAAACAATCACCTGTGGGTGAACAATCTCCAAACACATTCCACATGAGCACAACACAGGAGAAGCAAATGAGATAAGAATTGTTTTCCTTTTCTCTGAGGGTTCTTGCTGCCTTTCAGCTTCCCAGGAGAAAAACCCTGGGTGAAGGAATTTTTCTGGAGAACGTGAATGCTACAGTGGGCGAGCTGCAGCCCAGAGCCTCCCATGGGAACGTGATGTGTGGATAAACCAAGGAGAGGATAATGAAGCAAAAGGCACTGACCACAGGATGCTAATGTGAGCTGCTGCCATGGTGAGTGCTCCACACTGCCCATTCCCTGGGCTGTCTCACCACTGACTCCAGAGCTTTGGTGAGAAAAAAGCACTTTTTAAAAATTATTGTGCTTGCTCTGAGTGCAAAATGCTTGGAGTTTCAATGAATCAAAGGCAAAGAATTCAGCTTATCCCAGACATGGAGATTTCAATCCTTCAGAGAGATGAAACAGCACTAATGCTGAGTGGCTGTGTGCACTTCCAGTAATTACTAAAGAATAAAGTCTGATATCAGTGGTATAGAAATGTTAGGTTATGTAAAGCTTGCCTTGAATGAAGGGAATTTCGGGAAGAGAAGGATGTGCATTCACGGCTTCATTTTCATTTGAAAAATATTACTACTGGTAATGTAAATATGCTGTCTCTTCATTAAATAAAATTAAAAAAAGTGCCATTTCCCTGGAAAGATTTAAAAAAACCCCACTTTTCCTGTCAAGCCTGGCCATTTTCAGATTCTACAATTCTGAATTTAAATCAGGGAACTTGGACTCTGAATTCTTTTTCTTGCCTTATCATAAAAACACTTCTATGTTTCCTTCACTGAATCATTAAATCTGTAAAAATCTAGAAAAAACCTCCTGGCTCTGGATGCCATAAACACTGACAAGTCTGCCAGTTTCCAAAGGTGCTCAATGCCAACAAACTGATTGAAATCAGTAAAGCCTGAAGATATTCATAACCCAGTAAAGACAACGTGTGCCCAAAACCTGAGACAGTCACAGATAACAGGGAAATGTGAAAATGGATTCCTACACATGCAATTCTGCCTTGAGTAGAAGTGAACCAGGAGAGGTTTATATTGGGTACTGGGGAACATTTCTTCACAGAAAGAGTTTTTAAGCCCTGGCACAGAGTGTCTAAGGGAGTGGTGGAGTTCCCATCCCTGGAGGGATTTAAAAGCTGTGTGGATGTGGCACTTGGGGACAGGAGTTAGGGGTGTGTCACATTCACACTCTCTGGAAAATCCCTTTGCCCAGGATTTTTCTCCTGCGAAGCTGAGAAGCCTCAGAGAAAAGGAAAACAATTCTTATCTCATTTGCTTCTCCTGTGTTGTGCTCATGTGGAATGTGTTTGGAGATTGTTTACCCACAGGTGATTGTTTCACTGCATTCTGCTGTGAGTTGTTTTCACTTTTTGGTCAATCAGGGCCAAATTAATTCGGGACTCTAGAGAGAGACATGAGTTTTCATTATTATCTTTTTAGCCTTTGGTCTGTATCCTTTCTGTATTCTTTAGTATAGTATGGTATTCTTTTATATAATATAGTATAATAAAGTAACAAATTATCCTTCTGAGAACATGGAGTCAGATGCGTCATTGCTCCCTGCCACAGGGGTGCCTGCAAATACAACAGGGGTGGCCTTAGAAGTGCTGGGGGAATGGTTGAGCTGTATGATCCTAGGGGGATTTTCCAACCTAAATCATTCTGTGATTCTACAGAGAAGAAAGGGCTGAATTGGATGAGATGTCCTAACCAATGATTAATTCAGTATCCACCCAAAATGTCACCAATATTGTGGGTATCTTTTCATTACTGCAAATATTTGGCACTCTGGCAAGCTCCTTTCAAGCATTTTTAATTCTCTTTGCATCCTCTGGATCTGGGGATCATCGCCACCTTCTGCATGGAGAATCAAGGTTTGAAAAGGTGAGACTGTGAGCCAGAAATAGATTTGGGCTGCCTGACATCTGCCTTCCTCATGGGACTGGAATAATAGATTAGCATCATGGAGGGATTCCTTGCTGCTGCTTTATTTGTGCCTCTGCAGAGGTTTTTCTGCTGTCTCCCTGTCACTCAGCAGTGCTCAGGCATAAATTCTTCTCTGTGCCATTGCCAAGAGAGGAGCCTCTCAACACTTGGAGGTGTGAAAGTGGTGAGTGCAGTTTATTTGAGTGCATGGCAGGGGACCAGGCAGGTGGGTGGTTTGGCTGGACCAAGAAGCTGACAAACACACAGGGTGAGATGTCTTAGGAGGAAAATAGCTCTGAATCCTTCCTGTGTCAGGTTGATCCTTTTGGTTAAAAGTAGAAGATGTCCCTGCCCATAGCAGGGACATAAAATGATATTTAAAGTCCATTCCACCCAAGCCATTCTGTGATTCTATGGTTAAATATGAAATTTTAAACCATCTTTCCCCACCACCAGCACACACAGATGCAGAACAAAATTGAGAATTTTTCCACTATTTGTTACAAGAAAGAGAAATCCTGTAGCAGGATGGTGTTTCCTTCTTTCTTTAATTCCTCTGATTGTTAGATTTAGTCATTCCCTTATGACACCAGGGATGCTTTTTGAAGATGCCCATGACAGGCATTAAAGAGTTTATTATTTTCTCTTCTTCACATTGCAAGGAGTAGTAGAGAAGATGCCCAGAATGCCATAAAATCACAGTGGTTTGAATTTTTTAAAAAAAGCAATATAAGAAAAATAGTGATTAAAAAAAGCCTACAACAAGAAGAAAACCTGCAACAAAACAATAAAAAAAAGGCAGAAAGCAGGTCTCCTGCATGAATTACAAATTCAAGATGCCCAAAAGTGAGAGGGGAAATGACTCACCCCAAGGTCACACAACAGCTTGGGAGCAATAGCAGTGAAAAAATGCAAAAATCCCAGTTCGTTGCCTTAGAGAGAGGGACCCCCAGCATTCCTGAGAATCTCTGGAAGCAGCTGGACAATGAAAGTGACTCTCCCTGCCTGTTTCCTTGGAGATGGAGAGCAATGTTTGCAGCAGCAAGCCTGAGAGAAGTTTCCTCCTTGTAAAGGGAGCCTGGTATCATCCTGCCCTCAGCCTGCTCGGATCCATGTGAGCCAAAAACCTGTAGTGCACAAAAAGATCTTCTTAAAACTGATGTGTAGGACATGGGGATGGGGGAGAGCTTATTTCAGAGCAGGATGTAGGAAATACAAACCTAAAGCTGACTCTTCCCTGTACTTCCAAGCTGCAGGGAATGAGGTACATTGAATATGTAGGAGCCTGGAAAAGGAAGGAGTTTGCCAAGTTACATAATCCACTTGGATGTTCTTGCTCTAACTGCTGACCTGGATCAAATCTGCCGCCAACTTGCTTGTGCAGAAGTCAGCAGCTGGTTCCTGTACTGGCCTGGGACAGGTTCTGTTCATAACCTGCATTTTCCAGTGGAAATCTTACTAGAGAACTCAGAGGAAAAACATCCTTCTGCAGATTACATATACAGAGCTATCCACTAGAGCTAAAAATACTCCTTCTCATGCACCTCCGTGTAGTTTTGTGACTTCTGGCACTTTGTGCAAGTGTCTGTGCTTGTTCCAGGGTGTCCTGTGGAGGAGTTTGTGTCTTCTGACATGCAGGAGTGGCAGGGAGGGATGTGAGACTTCGCAGGGCGGGTTAACGCGCTGCCAGACGCCAGGACTGGGGCTGTGAGCACAGACACCTCTGCCACACTCCCCTCTGAAGAGATTCTTCCCCAACTCCAGGGTGCTGTGGCCCTGCACTCAGAAAAGCTTTTATAAAGCATTGCCTGGCAGATTTGTGTTGTGTGCTGGTATCACTTTGCACTAAGCCAGATTTATGGCTCAGCCCGAGAGCAGCCTCCCAGTTTATCTGAGCTGCCGGGTAACGGGACCCGTCTGTTTTACAGCAGCACCCTTTGGCTCTTTCATTTTGATCTACTTTTTCTTTATTTGCTTTATCATAGAATCTTATCATTTTAAGGAATTATAAAATGGTTTGAATTGGAAGGAGCCACAAAGCTCATCTCATTCCAACTCTCTGCCTTGGGTAGGGACAATTTCCACTATCCCTGATTGCTCCAAACCCCATCCTACCTGGCCTTGGACACTTCCAGGCATCCAGGGGCAGCCACAGCTTCTCTGGGCACCCTGTGCCAGGGCCTCATCACCCTCACAGGGAATGAGTTTTTCCTAATATCCCATCTAACTCTGCCCTCTGTTAATTGGAAGCTATTCCCCCTTGTCCCGTCCCTCCACCCTTGTCCCAAGTCCTTCTCAACACTCTTGCACTCTGTTTAGGTACTGAAAGGCCAAATCAATTATTTTCTATTAATTTTCATTTGCAAGAATAGATGTTTGTGAAGTCACTGTTCTGGCAGACTGGTCTAATTCTTCTCTGGTGTGAAATATTCACGCTTTGAAATGCTGGAAATCTGTGATTTCTCCACCTTCCCACTACCTCCACAACTCAATTTCTTTCAGTGACCTCAGCTGTAGCAGCAACACTATTTTAACATCTTTGCATTGAAGTCAAAGTCATTCCTCATGCTTGCAGGCAGTCATAACAAGCCCAAAGAATCATTGTTGTAGATCAAAGGGCAAATGAATTTATGACAGCCAATTAAGGCACAATTAATAATTAAATGGTGATGTGAATTCCTAACATGAATATTGTTTTTTTCTAGCAAGAATGCTGGCATCTGACTCCACATCTCAGTGGAGTCTGTGGCTAAGTATTAAATAACACAGCACACAAACAGAGTGGTGTCACTCCAACAGAGTTAATGAAATATTACACTGGAATCTGCTCCATGTTGCTCAGCTTCCAAATAAAGTGCAGAGATTTTAAGAGAATACATTAGATGTGAAAAATAAGTAACATATTTATGCCTTGCTTTCAGTTTTGCTGCAGGCCCTGTCTCTGCTGAACCTCTGCTGGATGAAGGTTTGGTATAAACTTGCCGAAGGGTCATAAATTAAACAAAAAAAGAAAAAAGAGGGAAAGTAGGAAGCTGCAATATGGTTAGACTTCCCTTCCTCAAGCTTTTAAGAGAGGAAGGGATATCTGCTCCATCCCTGGGATTGTCCAAGGCCAGGCTGGATCATCCTTGGTTTGGAGTAACCTGGGATAGTGGAACGTGACACTGCCCATGGCAAAGGCTGGAAATAATGGGCTTTAAAGTCCTTCCTACCCAAACTATTCCATGATACATCCAAGACAGAAGTTACAGGTGGTTTCTGGCTCTCACAGGAGGAGGGAGGAAGGAGATAATCTGGGTTATAAAGCACAGCAAAGCTCCTGCAGCCCCAAGGAAAATGTGAACATTCCTGTTGCTGTAGTTGGGTCCCTGGACACGAATGAGTACAGAAGGCCCCAGTAAAGGATTTGGGCAACATCCTCTACCTGAGCTTTTCTCATGGCAGATGTGGTGATTGACCCTGGCTGGACACCAGGCACTCACCAAAGCCACTCTGCCACTGTCCTGCACAGCTGGACAGGGGACAGAAAATCCAACAAAGGGTTCATGGGTCAAGATAAGCACAGAGGGAGATCCCCCACCAAATACCATCACAGGGAAAGCAAATTCAACTTCTGCACTGACCTGGGGGCTGCAGGGCTGTTCCTCCTGGAACTGGCTCCATAGACATTGCAGCAGATTCCCACAGAAGCCACCCCTGTATCCCATTCACCACCACAACCTGGCCATGCAAAACCAATCCAGCAGGGAAACATCTACCACGGACAGGGGTTTGGTTGTTTATTCTTCCTCAAAGCCTCACAGTTCAGAGGATCTGCTGTTATTTTATTAGTCCTCTCCACCCTGTTATTTTTTTAACAGCTTCCCCTTTAAAATTTTTTAAAATAACAGTTTCCCTTCATGCAACCAGTATGAAAACATAGTTTCCTACCTCAACCCATGTGGTTAGGAAACCCTTATTTAAAATGCTTTCTCTTTCCCCACCTCCTCCTGTACAAAAACAACCCAAACAAATAAATGAGGGATTTTTTTTTTTGAAAGTTGGCAGCAGTTTTCAGGTCTCCTACTGTCATTTCTTTAAGATCTTCAACTTGTTTGTTTAAATGTTCATGTCTTTAGGCCTTTCTTCCTTCTTTTATTGCTGGAAACCATGAGAGCTGCTATTTGTTCCAGAAAATAGATTTATTATTTCTTCTCTACCCCAACTATGACTTTCCTTCCATTTAAAGTAAAAAACTCAATTTACTCTTCCAATATGCACTTTATCTCCTGTGACTTAGAGCCCCAAGCTGTGAAACAGCACATCTTTGGTGGGTTGTGACAATTGAAAATCAAGAGTAGAAGGCGCTCTATAAAATTTAGGTGATGCATGCCCCAACCAGCTGCAATCTCATCAGTTCCAGGGTATGGCCTGATGATGGGAGGCAATAACAAAATGT
The DNA here is from genome assembly GCF_017590055.1 of Onychostruthus taczanowskii. Lineage (NCBI taxonomy): Eukaryota > Metazoa > Chordata > Aves > Passeriformes > Passeridae > Onychostruthus > Onychostruthus taczanowskii. The sequence continues at coordinate 26,874,319 of NW_024499239.1, read as the reverse complement.
TACAAAAACAAGGATAAATATGCATTTTGCATTATACCATATCAAACCTTGTCAGAAGGGAGCTGGCTGGGGAATTTACAGATGATAGCAGTTACGTGGTGGGTATCTGAAATTTTAATGATGGTTTCTCAGGTTTGGGGATGCAATTTCTGGAAGCACAGCGGGGTGGGGGTTTGGGAGCCTGGCTGGGGAGTGTGAGAGGGGTCAGCCCTGCCACTGCCTCGGGCTGAAGAGGGAGGTGCCACTGTGCCAACACGAGCCCAAAGTGACACCTTGGGTTAGCAGGGAGCAGAGGCTGTGCACAAAGGGGTTGGGAAAAGGGGCACCTTCACTCACAGATGTGCACAAGGCCTGAGATCATTTGTCCAAATGAAAACTTTAACCAAGGAGTACATTTATTTAGTGAAAAAATACTCCCATCAAATGTAATTTTTTTTTTTTACTCTCCTCCGAGGTGTGCACAAGGCCTGAGATCATTTGTCCAAATGAAAACTTTAGCCAAGGAGTACATTTGTTTAGTGAAAAAATACTGCCATCAAATTTACTCTCCTCTGAGAAAATGCTCAATAAAGAGTAATGACACAAAAATCCAGGAGACTGAGAAGGTGAATGCCCAGGATCATTTCTTTCTATGACATTTCAACAGACAAGGAAGAGGAATTTGAATCCAGCCTCCCCACACCTCACAGCTGAGCTCCAGACTCTCTGTGTGCTCTAAGGAAGGCAAAGGGTTGGTTTGCATTTGTCACTAAAAATGTATTTAGAAGACTTCATTTCTGTTCTACATCAGCCTGGAGAACACATTTTGAAACCTGAATTTTCCACTATACACAATTCTGGACTTCTTGCTATTCTGCTTCAGAGATCAGCATCTAAAATGGTGCAGTGGTCTTTTGATTACCTTCAGAGACCTGGTTCATCTGTATATGTAAAAAGCTAATTCAGGTCATTCAGTTGTAAATAGAAAGATGATTTCTGGCAGCACTGAAATGCATGTGGGAATTTATTTATTTTCCACACTGAAAGAAGTTCTCCCTTCTAATCAGTCCTGGCCTGAACACAGTCACAGCTAGTGGCTGCTAAACATGCTGTTCTTTTGAGATACAATAAAGAGGAATACAAAGAAGGATTGGTGATAAGAAAACCTGGGTAAAAAAAGGCTTCTGTGTTGATTGCATTTAAAGATTTCTAAATTCAAAGCGAAACTGTTAAAAACTCACAATAAAAGAAATTCTGCTTCTAATGGAAGCTTAGCGGTGCACAACCACTTTGACAAAGAGCATGACAGATAATCTGAAATATTTCAGGATCTCTATGAGTGTGTAGTACTACAGGTTGTGATCTCAAAGTTTTGGAAGTTACACTGGCTCCTGATAGTCCTCATGATTTTTCTTTTCCACATGAATTATTTTAAGAAAAAACCTCGCCTTAGAGGAATAAACTTATTTTTTCCACCTGTTGGTTCTGGGGCAGCCTGGGCACTGTTATGTTATAATTTTACAGTGCTGTGACTATCTTCCACAGCAAGAGGGAATCAGTGTGAGAGGAAAATTGATAGAATATGAGGATGGTTAAATTGGGCCTCTGCAGGAGTGTTTCAGGGAAACATCCTGGTCTGCCAGCATTTTCTCCACACACTGAACAGTAAAAAGGACAAATCAAACATCTTTACCACCTGTCAGAGATGTAGATAACTAGATATGAGGCAGCAGGAACATGAGCAGAGTAAAAAGTGATTCTGTCCAATCTGTGACTCCAGACTCACCAGGATCTTCCCCATAAATAACTACACGGTTGTTTTAATTTCTCGGTTGTTTTAATTTCTTTTTTTGGAGTTTGACTCCACTCCCACAGGCTTGTATGTGTATTTCCCACAGCGTCTCAGTGGAAAAAAATCTGCTTTTAATGGGGAGCAAACTGGTAGATCCCAGCAGCCCCAGCTGTAATCAATTCAAGCTATGCAGTGAGGAGACAGAGATGCAAGGAACAGAAATCAGCCACTCCCATCCAGGAGAGCAGTGATATCTCAGTAGGGTTTGAATAGGATGAGGAAGATCTGTGTCTGCTTCTTTCTCCCTCTGCATTTTGATCCCTGAATCTGAGGAAATTAGGACCATAAGGCTGAAAATATCAGCAACTGCTGTTGATTTTTCTCCCTCTAAAAGATGTCTTAAACCTCATAACAGGCCACATGCAGTAGGCAAATATAGTTTCAAAAGAGCTTGGCTGAGACAACCATTCAGTACTATCCTATAAGTGAATCCCTATCTTAAAAGTAAATAAAACTGCATTAAGGCTAGGGAGAAGGAAGAAGAGCTTAAGTTAAGAAGGATTTTAAAGCTGTTTCTTCTTTGAAGTAGTTTTATTGCAAATCATCTCATGGTGTAAAACTCAGCATTAAAACTCATGTCTTCTTCCCAGATCACCAGTGTGGAGTTCACCCAGCCTTTGTGGAATCCAAAAGCAGATTTTGTACATCACTGAAGTTTTGCCAGGGTATGGGAAGCTTCATAATCCGTGGATGGTACCAGCTTATTCCCTCAGGTCAGGCTGCATGAGCAGTTATGAAAATCATTAAATTTGGAGTGAGCTGGTGTCAGCTTGGCACATGTTGGTTCCCATCATGGATTGGCTTTGGAGAAAGTGCTGCACCGTGTTTTTGAAGGACTGGTGTTACTCCACCATGAAAATACTTTAAAAATACACACAGTGGGCCAAATATTTCACCCCATAGAACTGTTCTTACATTACTTAGTGTTTCCACAGGGCTCAGCTCCTGCTCTGACTGTCAGTGTTTGCCTTTTTTTGTTTGTACTATTGCATTTGTATTTTTAATTTTCCTAGTAAAGAACTGCTATTCCCATATCTTTGCCTGAGAGCCCCTTAATTTCAAAATTATAATAATTCAGAGGGAGGGGGTTTACATTCTCCATTTCAGGAGAGGCTCCTGACTTCCTTAGCAGACACCTGGCTTTTCAAACCAAGACACTTAGCAATGAAGCAGTGGGCACAGAGCAACCCAGAAATCCCCAGCTGCAGAACAACCATGGAAAAATGGTCTTTCCATTAGCAAGGCCACATTTAGGGGGCTGGTGGCAGTGCCAGCACCTGAGTGCTGAAATCCTGAGTGCCATTTCCTCTTCTGAGCAAGTAGAATGAATCCTCGCTGATTCTTCATCAAGAGTGGAGCTTTAATTGAATTTCTCTGCTCGTTCCCAGCAGGATGATGGTTTGCAATTGTCCTGTAGCTGCATGCCTGACTGCAGCTCTGCTTTATCTCACACTCTGTGATTATGAAAACTGGCTGTACAGTGAATCATGCTGTGATTTACTTTGAAGAGGTCAGCTTAAAAAAATTCCCTGAGAAGAATTTTATTAGATGCAAACAGCACCAGGACTGAATTAAAATGCAGCCTCAGTAGTCTTATATCCATTTCATCAATATCATTATATTCCTCCCTCTGTTCCACCGTTATAAACTGATTGGAGGTGTTTTTTTCTTTAAAGTGGATGGGTCAAAAGAAGTTGTCTACAAACACAAGGTCAACTGTGCTTCACTGAAAATTATAATAAATAGCTGCAAAGGCTCAGTTACACTCTGTGATAAGTGGATAGAGGGTGCAATGGAAGGGCAGATGTGGAAAGTATCATTTAGTAATCACTCAGCCCAGAGGTTTGCTGCATCTTTACCAACGGGCATGAAATGATGAGGCCACTGGCTAATGAAATCACCATTTCCCTCTTCATCTGAGCCAGAACTTCCTAAAGCCTGTGTCTGTGCATGTTCTTCTTGGCTAAATAGAATAAATCATAAGTACTGATGAAACACACAGTACAGAATTAGTGTTCAGTGCTCCACTGGCACCTGATTTCATCAACCACCTTCTGTTGAGGACAAGACCCTGAACTAAAATCTTTGGACCAATCCTGTAGAGTCGGTGTAGGCTGTGGGATCTTGCAGAGAAAGAAATTACTCCCTGTGAGGGTGGGCAGGCCCTGGCACAGGGTGCCCAGAGAAGCTGTGGCTGCCCCTGGATCCCTGGAAGTGTCCAAGGCCAGGCTGGACAGGGCTTGGAGCAACCTGGGATAGTGGAAGGTATCCTTGGGAGTGGGACTGGATGATCTTAGGGATCCTTTCCAACCCCAAACCAATATTCTATGAATTTTCATGTTTGATTTGAATATAGTAGAGGAATCCTTCTCTCATGTCCAGAGTAGCCAGGAAAGATGATAATTTTCCTGTGTTACCTAATAGGAAAGGAATAAAGAATGCAAAAAAACAGTTCAGCACCTTTATCAGTAAACTTGTTTTTCTGTACCAGAAATGGATGCCTTTTACCAATCTACACATGCTCTTAGTAACACAATTTCCTTTATTATTACTAAGGACACTGCAGAGCTATTAAATGACTAAAACTTCACTGCAGTTTTGCCTGGATTGCCGTCTTTAATCACATCACTCCAAAATAGTTTATGCAAATCCAAGATTGGCTTGGAGCATGCATTAATCTCTCCTTCCTGAGGTGGAGATGGGCAGTGGAAATGTCACATTTCCTGGCAACCTGCCCATGGATCTGGCAGGGTGGGCATGGACACACCTGGCAGGAGGGCAGAATTAGGGAGTATTCTGAGGATTGGTATAGTGGTAAATATTGTAAATATTGTATTCAGTGAGTAAATATTTCACGTACATGCCTTTGGGCATAGCTCTACACATACCTGACAAGGATTGTACATAGTCCTGTGCCACCAACATGCAGAAAATACTTGGGTATCTGCTAAAATTATAACAAGAAATTTCTGCCAACATGCAGAAAATACTTAGGTATCTGCTAAAATGATAAAAATAAATAAAGAAGTTTAAAGGAATATAAAAATAATTGCATTTTTTAAAATTCTATCTGTTCCTATTTCTTGAATTATGCATGTTACGACCTCTTCAGAAAACACTATTTGTATCTATAGCTTAATATTTTCTATTAAATTTCGTTAGCCAACTTTTGATTGTAATGATTCTTTATTCATAGAGCCTGTGGTGCTCAAAGACATTGTGTTATATGCTTAAAATCACTTTTTAGATGACTGTGAGTTGCAAAATTAAGCTTCTAATGAGATTGTTATAAGTTTCTAAGTTGATTTTCAAAATTCTGCTGCTGCTACAGTTGTCTGTGAGAATGGGAATTGTTGAAAAGAAAATACCATAGTGATTTAAAAGCACCTAAAATTAAAATAGTCATGCAATCTTTTCCTGATACTGGCCCGATTTAGAATGAAGAGGCCCCAGCTCTCATTTTTTTTTCTTTTACCATGCCTAAGCTGATGTAATTCAAGGTATATGATTAATTTATTTTAGCTTTGTTAAAACCTGTACTAAACCACAGCTTTATATTAGAAAGGCAGCACTAAAAGTCAGAGAAACATTGTCATTTGAATCCCTCTAAAGATATAATTGTATATCATCTGCATATATTTAGAAGCAGGTGCACTCTCAGGCAACAAAGAGGTAACACTAAAAAATTCAGTAAAACAGAAGTCTGAGATACACAGAGCACTTCCAGAAGATAATTAATCATCCTGGGACATCATAAAGACAAATTAAATGAGGTATCTGATACAGCATGTTGGGAAAGTTCGTGTGTAAATTTTCCTGAATGACTTAAAAAACTGTGAACTGCCAGGAACGGAGGTGGTGGATCAAAAAAAGGTGCTACAGGAAACTGGAGGTGAGGAGAGAAATTGCCCCTGTTAGAATGTAAACCCAAAGGTCTGTTCTTCATTCCCTGGGAAGCATCCACAGGACGTCAGTCCCTGGTACTGGCACTTGTTCCAGCTGTGGGGAGAAATCTGGGATTTGTGCCTAAACAAAAAGGGTCCAACTCTTGCCATCACACTTGCCCTGACAGTTCCTTACCACTCTATTGCTTCTTTTTATTTCGTTTCTTGAAATGAAATAAAACTCATTATTTAATTTCTTGACCCAAAGTCCATTCATATCAAGGGGAATTTTTCCAGCAATGAGTTTATGTCCTAATTTATCCATTCCCCAGAAAGTGAGTGAGGACCCATCTGACTGCTGTAAAATCAGTATTCAGAAATATTAATTTAGACTCAGAATGGTTGTTCAGTTCTTGTTTTTTACTGAACTCTGTAGAATCAGGTATTTTCACAATGAGCAGCTGTCCTGCACCTATATTCTTACATGTACAATATTATACTATTGTTATTTTCCATCTCTTATTCAACATCCTCCTATGAGACATCATTGATTTTTTATTTCATTTCTTTTAAAAGAACTATCATTTCTCAACAAATCTTATTTTTCTCTTTGCCCAGCATTTTGCAGTCATTGGTTTTCAAAAAGGATAAAAAGCACAACAGTATTTTGGACTATTGTCTTCTTTATTTTGCCCCATCTTTCTTTTCCCATGGCTTTTAATAGATAATGGGGAAGGAAAATGAAAACCTGAACACATATTCTTTGGTGAATAAACAAAATGAGAGTTCCAAAAAAATTATGATCATTTCTTTTTGAATCATTCCCACTTTGGTATTTCAGACACCTATGCAGGAAAGAAGAATACCATGTCTCATTCAGAAAAAGAAAACATACCCCTTAAATCTAAATAAATAATGCATGAACATGTCATAAGCTGAAATGGGCTCACTTAAATTAGTATTGAGCAATTCCAGACAAGAAATAAGCATGCAAGAAATTCAGTGTGATTTGCAAATTATTGAGAAAAGGAAAAGAGCAGCCACATACATGGGATAACTGATTAATTGTAATTAGAATGTGGGTCCCTGGTCATGCATAGCAAATTTCCTACTGATTTGATTTCCCTGAAAATAGGGTTTGGTGCCTGTTAATGAAATCTCTCCTCAAGTCAATTGATTTTTAGTTCTCCTAAGGAAAATAATTGGTTCAGTTCAGCAATAAAAACTGTCCCCATTACCTAAAAAACTTCATAAAAATCACACGTTGCTTCTGTAAAAAGTGAGAAAAAGAGATGCTTCTACAGGACTTGCTGTTTGACAAAACATTTGGATTTTTGGTAGCACAACACAGATGGGCATGGCAGCAGCAAATGCCCCAAATAAATGCATTCTGATGGAAAATAAAAGTTTTGCACCAACATACTCAAGGGTGTGTATTTATAACAATCTATTTCTCCATTAGGGCAGCAAACCAGCAGCAGAAGTGGATTTTTCAAGACAATCCATATTTTTTCTACATGGCTGGATAGGTGGATCAGCTGCCAGAGCAGGTGATCTTCAGGGTGGCAATTGTAAAGAAGTAGTAAAGAAGAGAAACTAACCTGAATGTACCAAAATGGCTCCAAAATTGAGATGTTTCCCTTCAAATTATCTAATTCAGAGGTATTTTCACCTTATTTGCCTCATTGCTCAATGGCTGAAAAAGTCATACAAGAGTTTTGCCAGGAATTTTAGGGTGCACGAGGTCAAATGAGACTCACACAGGTCGGAGAGAAGGACTACTGGAAATTGCTAATGTTACATCTGAGATTAAAAATTACTTTGTCTTCCTTAACTGTGAGCAAACGGAAATTAAATAAGCAGAATCAAACCAAAGGAAATGCTGCTTGGTTGAAAGCAGTAAGTTACTAATTTTCCAGCTTTAAAAAGGAAAGATTTTTTTTTTGTAACAAATTGGAGGCAGAATATTTCCTCAATTTTGGATCAAGGAATGAACAACCTGAAGATATATTAATTGTCCAAATGTTATGAGATAATTATTGAGGCACAGGAATCATCCAGGCCATGATCAGTCCAGGAGGCTGGCACAGTTTAACCTGAGCATTTGCAGAGGCAAAGAGGCAGAACCCAGAACTGGGGCACTTTGAGTTCTCACAAGAAGCACGAAAGGGGAAAAGTGCGTTAAAAATCCAAATTTTCTTAGAGAATTTGGGAGAGGCAAAAGATTGTGTGGCTAAAAGTGAAGCTCACTGAAGCAATATAGTGCAAAGTACAATATTGCATAGCTCTGATGAGTGTCACAGACAGTCAGGCTTGTAGTAAATAAATGTTATTAGGCTGCCACAATTACAGCATCTTCCTGTTTTCAGGCTGGTTGAGCCATCTGGCATGGGCAACCAGATAAAAGTTATGCAATTATTAAAACAAGCTAAATTAAATTAACTTAAATTAATCACAGTGTAGGAAAATAACTGGCCAGAAGCATTGAATCACAGTTGTTTTGAACATTATGACCTATTTTTCTGTTTTTCCTGGGCTTTCTCTAATTATGAGATAACATGTTCTCTTTTAAACCAGTGGCAAAAGTCCAGCTGAGTGAAAAGAAAGATGTGCACAGTGTAATATCTGCCTTGTACTCTTCCAGTGTGACATGCACAATAAACAACGTGCACCTAATGAGGGGCACAGATTGGGTTTTTATTTCTCTATTTAGGATGTGAAGATATCACATTACAGCAAATTGTTTCCCAAGCTTTTTTGGGAAGATCCAAAAGACTTTGTTGTTCCCCTAAAGTTCTCCAAAGGGTTTCTGAGATGATTGCTTAAATGCTTTATTTGCCACAAATTTAGGGGGTTTGTTGCAAATTCAGCCAATGTTTTGGTGACAATGTGCTTAAAAAACAGTGTAAAATATGACTAAGTGAAAATGGTTTGGCTTAAAGTGCTGAAGAAATTGGGAAGGCGTTCAACTAACAGCCTCCCAGAGCTGCTGGGAATAAGAGCAGTTGAGAAAGAGAATCCCAAGAAGGAGAATCCTGAAGAATTTCTTTATGAATTTACCAAACCTGCTTGCTGGTACATGGAGGGAGAAGCCAGCATCTTGCCTTCTGCTTTCTCAGCAGCAGCCTGGCTCCACATTTAGGGATGTGCTCGTGTCCTGCTGATCCAGGTCTAGGGAGATGTTCATGTCCTGGCTCCAGGTTTAGGGAGATGCTCATGTCCTGCTGATCCAGGTTCAGGGACATGCTCATGTCCTGCTGATCCAGGTTCAGGGACATGCTCATGTCCTGCTGATCCAGGTTCAGGGACATGCTCATGTCCTGCTGATCCAGGTTTAGGGAGACGCTCGTGTCCTGCTGACCCAGCAGGATCTGTTTTCCACACGTGAAGCCCCTGATAGGTGCCTGAACCCCAGTACTGAGGACAGAAGGAGAGCAGCTTCCACAGCTTGAGTCAGGAGCATCCCCAGCTTTTCTTCAGTACCTCCAAACGCTTTCCTGCATCCCCAGTAAAAAACACCCAGCAAGGATGTGCATACCCTCCTACAGCACAGGGAGAAGCTCCAGCTCACTTCTGTTTGGCTTTCAGCTTTTTTCTCCTCTTTTGCCCTTTTCCCCAATTACATGAGCTTTAGGTAAAGCCTTTTACAGAAGTTCTTCCAATCTATACCTGCACTGCATAAAGAGCCAGTTCAACCAGTTTAATGCATTGGATTGGAATCTCCCTGCAGATAAGATGTGCTATTTATTTTTGGGTTTATGCTCCTGATCTGATATATCCCCGTATGCAGAACCACATCTAATGTCCTGAAGGGGATTTTGGGGGCTTCAGGGAAAATCTGTACTGGATATTGACAAGTCTTTTGTTCACAAATATTCAGGGAGGAGGTGGAAATCGATTTAAAACAAATCGTGTTTTGAAACTGGGGTCCATACTTCTCAGAATAAAGGGGAGGAATACGCCCAGGGAAGATGGAAAGATCCTCATCCACCCAGATTTCTGAAAGGCCTTTGAGATGGTCCCACATGACACCCTTCGTCCAAATTGGAGAGAAACCAAATTTGACTTATGGAGTACAAGGGAATAAAGAAATGGCTCAATGGACACATACAGAAAGCTGTGGTCAGTGGATCTGATGCCTCAGGTTTTAGCTTTTATGTTTTTCAGATTCTGTGCTGCTTTGATGTGTACTGTGCTGCCCAAGGTGCATCCATTGAGGCCTCCTAATAAACCCCTGCTTTATTCTTTAGCTCTGTCCAGTCTCTGTTCTAGGTCAGCTTTCATAAGACACCAGATCCATGCCCAGGTGGAGGCCAGGAATGAGGGATATCCCTCAGAGCTGTGCCTTGGGACCAGGGCTCTTTATCAGTGCCACAGAGAGTGGAATTGAGGGCACCCTTGGTGACATGAGGCTGAGGGGTGCAGGAAAAGAGCACAGACCTCCAGGGGGACCTGGACAAGCTTGGGAAGTGGGCCCAGTAAAACTTCATATCCAAGACAAGGAGCTGTATCTTGGTCAGGGTGATCCTAGCTCTGGTTTCTTCAGCACAAGAAAGTCCTGGACCTGTTAGAGAGGGTCCAGAGGAAGCTACAGAGATGCCCCAGGGGCTGAAGCCTCTCTGCTCTGGAGCCAGATTGGGAGAGCTGGGGGTGCTCATCTGGAGAAGAGAAGGCTCCAGGGGGAATTTCAGAGCCCCTTTCAGGGCCCAAAGGGGCTCCAGGAGAGCTGGAGAGGGACTGGGGACAAGGGGTGGAGGGACAGGACACAGGGAATGGCCTCACACTGCCAGAGGGCTTAGACAGATGGGATTTTGTGAAGAAATTCTTCCCTGTGAGGGTAGTGAGGCCTTCAAACAGGGTGCCCAAAGAAGCTGTGGCTGCCCCAACCCTGGAAGTGTCCAAGGCCAGCTTGGACAAAGTTTGGAAGGTGGGCTGGTCTGTGGAGCGTGTCTCTGTCAATGGCAGTGGAAATGTCCAAGGCCAGTTTGGACAAAGTTTGGAAGGTGGACTGGTCTGTGGAGCATGTCTCTGTCAATGGCAGGGGTTGGAACACGATGGTCTTTGAGGTGTCTTTGCATCCAAACCACTCTGGAATTCTGTGGTTCTGTATTTTTCACTGGGTAGGTTTTTAACTTTGTTAAATAGGAGCTGTGAAAATGCAGTCAGTGGAAAGTTCTGTTTAAAAATCAAGCCTGAACTTGCTGCTCATCACCTACCCAACAAAATTAAATTGCAGAGGTGCAACAGTTGTAGAGAAACCCAGCTGTGATACATGTGACTTGGACCACTATGAAGTAAAACGTTAGACAGGGAGGATTCTATAGCTGTAATTAGATTTCAGGCATAAGGAGCTGCAATTTTACGAATCTCTTCCCCTTCCAAATTGTAGAAAAACCCTTTGGAGTAAAGCTGATTATCAACATACCATTCCACAGAAATGAAAATGAATAAATTACTCGCCCAAAATGACAGAAGCCTTTACAAAAGGAATCCTATCTCTAATAGCATTGTTATTACCATCATAATTGCTACAATAATTTTTCTTTTACAATCTCATAAGTCTGTTTCTCATATGGGCATTTAATTCAGATTCTCTTTCAATTAAATATCATTCTTCTTATGTCTAGGCCTCAGTAGATTTGCCTAAAATATTTTCTTTTATAAGTTCTCCCTTTCTGTGATTGATCCTTTAAGGTACTGTGGCTATCTGTTTGGGACAGGGATTAGGACTCTGGAGGTGTGATTTTCCTTGGCCTTCTTGTTTGGGATTTGTGAACTTGAGCAAAGAACCACAAAAAAACAACAACAAAAATAAGCAGTACATTGGCCCTCACATTTCTTCTTTGAGTCACTGAGTTTTGCAAAAGGCATGGACTAAATGTAAGCCTAACTCATTTTTTTTTCCACAAATAAGGTTTCAGATCTTCAGCTGGAAGTCCCTAGAAGTGCTAATTATTTTTATTCCAGCATGTCTGTATAAATGATCCTGCTGAACAATCAAACACTGCAGTCTTTTATATTTTTTATCTGGTTTGCTCCACTAGGATTAAAGTTATTTTCAAATACACATGAAAGACAGCAGTTATTAGCAAAAGCCTTAGAGATTCCTCTTGACAGTGAGGAGCAGAGGGTTAAAGTCAGCTATTTGGAAATGTCTGCCTAAAAACCACCCACTAGACACTGTGTGTACCAGGGAGCATCGTGTTAGCCATTTGCATTTGTCAGCTAATAAACCCCTGCACAAATACCTGATTTCTGTGCATACCTCGAGATTTGGACACACAAAAAGTGGCAAGGGCAAATCCCTGGGAACAATTTCATTTGCCTCACTTGGAAAATGTGGATCTCACTGTATATTTTGGGAAAGAGCCCATCTTCCTCTTTTCTCCTGAGTGATTAATGCTGTAATGACCAAGCTAGACAGGAAGCACAGGGTAAACAGGTGAACCCTTAAAAGGGGGCAAGAGAGAGAGAGGAGTTCCCGTCAGATGATTAATCAGACAAATGGGTTATTTGGAGAGAACTGTTTGCATGCAGCTGAGTTTTCTAAGATGTAATGAAGTAATTGCATTATGAAAATAATCAGCTGCTCTGCATTCTGATCATTAGATGCTGATGATATAATTGTGGTATAATGAAAAGCAGTCTGGTGATTATTCTATAGAGAAGTTCTCTGCAGATAATATTCAAATTTACTTTATTTTGGCATCTTTTCAAAGGATCTGCAAGTACAATATAAACAGCTGGACGGTGAGGTAATGTTAGAACTTCTGAAATATGTCCCCTTTTTAAACTATAGTCTTGAAAAAGTTCTTTCAGCTTATCTGCATAATGCCAACTGAACTTGTTTGTGTTTTATGTCAGCTCATTAAGTAACTTTGTTCTCTATTTCCATTGGGAACCAGCAGTTGTTTTTGGGGTTTTCTTCCTTCTGAATAATTAATTAGAAAACATCCCGAAGCCATACAGCATCAATTCTCTTATATCCTGAATTATATTTTAGCACTTACTCTCTTCTACTCATACACTGTGATAAATGCCAACATCATGTGTGACAAGTGACTGACATTTATTGCACTTTGCAGGGTACAACACCAGTCTGATCTTCCTCCAGATGTAATTTCACTGCTGTCTGAAAGCCAGGACACTGGATTTTCTCAAGTTAATCATAGATCTTCAAAGCAGGCACATGGTATCTAAATTGGGATTGCCTTCCCAATTTTTTGACACAAGTCAACCCATTGGATTTTGATGGGACAAACAGCTCTAAGCAGAAATCTGCTTTCCATCCTGAATATCTGGCAAGTTGTGAGGAAATTAATCTCCTGGCTAAATAAGAAATCCATGTTATTTTGCTGTCTTGTTAAAAGTTGTGTATTTTTGTGCTATCACCACTGTATTTAAATGCACCTTGAACAGTAAAATGTAGTTTTATGCTCTGCTGACTATACTGCTTGCAGGGAAAATGTCTGGGCTACAATATGGGCTAATCTTTGACTGGTAACAAGCTCTTTGTTTTCTACTCACAGTTTCTTCATTATCCCTCCCCAGACAAATATGTAACTGCAGCCCTCTTTGATGGGGAATAGTGGTGAGAAAGCAGAGTTGAACATCGTGCTGCTCAGTAAGACCCATTAGTTTCCCTTTGTTATAAACAAGCATTTCCAACCTCGGAATTTCCCAGCTGATTTAAATCCCCTCCCTGCCTTTCTATCCGTGATACACATGGCTGTTTTTTGAATTTGTTCTCTAATGCAAAGAGAAAAACTTGCCAATTCAGTGTGGTGTGAAGCCAGCCAAGTCTAGTAATAGGAATGGCTAGAGGGAGTGGAAAGGGAAATAGTGAGTCTTGAACATGGAGGGGATCCTGAGATCTTGACCTCAAATGTCCTCCTGCTCTATTGAAAATACACTAAATACAAAGTTCTTGAGTTGAGGTTATCTTGAGCTCTTAAAAACCATACTTTTTTGGTAGTTACAGCCTTGCATAGCCAAGCCTGCATTGTTTGGGAAGTCACTGTGCTCTCTGGGTCAGTTTGTGCTTGTTCCACTTAGACCTGTTGTAAAACCAGAGTAATCAATTGATTAGAGCTCTTAATGCACAAATACATCTCCATCTTCTCTCCTTCTCAAGGCTTCAAAAAAATATGTTCACAACTTCACTACCACACCTGTGATGTGCTGAATCAAGTAAGAAGGCTGGAATAAAATATCATCATTTGATGATATTTTAACAGGGGAAGTAGAAGCCCACACCTCTCATTGACTCTAATTAGAACAGCACATAATTGGCAGGGCTGAAAGTAAAGCACTAAAAAAGCCCACAGATGTTTCTTGTTGTCTCAGAAATCTAAAAGAAGGGGGGGGGAAGGCAGGACCAGAACTTGAAAGGGATCTGTAAGCTTTTGAAAGGTGCTTAGCTGGCTAATTCTAAATTGGTTTAGTAAAACTTCAGCACCTGTCTCTTAAAGCTGTACATATATATATATATATATATTTCTCTCTATGATTACTTAAGACAATAACTCAATTTTGGACCTTTAGAGCCAGAAATTCATTTCCTGCTTTAACTACTAAGTGTTACTGCCAGGTGGAAAGAGGTAGAAAAAGCCAACAGGACAGAAAAATATTGCTGTGCTCCAGCCTTTGCATTTCAGCCAACACAGGGAACTTCTTTAGAGTCCAAATGCACTAAAGTTGGAGTTGATATATCTTATTCTATTGGCCTGTGGAGTTGATTGCTGACTTGCTTTTTCTGACTTTCCTGCTACAAGGGTCTCCAAATGGCATTGTTACTCTAAAGTGCTGTAACAAGGAGTAACGACCGTGACTCCCTCCTCATTACACTTCTTTACAGGGAGCTGGATTTTTCATGTAACTGCAAGGTAAGTTTCTCAGATGTTGCTTTTTCAGTGCTTTTTATTTTACTGCAGTAATCAAAGAGAAAAATCATTTCTTTGACATGTTATGTGAATCCAACAGAGAAATGCCGGAGGGAGGCTTTGGGAATTGCTGGCTGTGTATTCTGCTGGCAGCAGACGGGAAGGATCGGGATGATTCCTGCACTTTTGATGGGTTGTGCTGTCTCCAGATATTGCAGAATCATTGAGGCCATAGAATTTCCACCTGGAACTCGTAAAAATGTTGGGGGCAAGCAGCATTTATGTCTATAATTTACCACATTGAAGCACGTACTGAATTAACATCTTTTGTTTCCTCTTTAAATGCTGCCAAGGAGAAAATCGCTGGATATACCTACAGGGTTTTGGTTTTTTTCTCACTATTGCCCTCCAATATATCTAGGACACAAATGGAAGCTCTGGATATGTGGGTCTTGTGGATAAAAAGAATAATTTTTTGCAGCTTTTCACTGGTGTATAAATTGATTTATTAACTAGTATGAAGTAAAAGACGATTTCATCACTTTTACTGAGTATTGACATCATCTTTACATTGAACAACAGAAGAAAATCTGTGAATGTCCAAGTGACACAGTCAGTTGAATCATGGATACAAATGTGGTGTGAGAAAAGTCCTGGGAAACATCAGTGCTGCTGACAGGATGTGATAAAGACAGGTTATACCTCTGTCACTGATTACACCTGGGAGAAGGGTCCTCAGAGAAACTATAGCAGAACATCTCTATCTTAAGTGCTTTAAAGCCAGAGCTCTGCTAACAGCTATGCTTGGCTATATTATTATCACATGTACTCCTGGGGCAGGACAGCTGATAATATTAAAAATAATAGTCAAAAATATTAAAAATTCAAAACCTACACAACAGCCAAGCTATTTTCTCCTTCCTCCCATGCCCACTGTGCTAAGCAAATCATAGGTATAATGAAAGAAAGAAAGAAAGAAATCCTACCTATTTTTACTCCTAATTCACACAGTTTAAACATTCTGTAGAGCAGGGTGCTGGTAACAGATGGATTGTTAGTGTGTGCCATGAATACCTAGAAGAATGGAAAGTATTTTGTATCAATATTGTGATTGGGAAATAAAAATCCTTGTGAAGACTCATTCCTGTGAGTAAGCAGAATAGTCTGGCGGTGTAAACTGGTGGAGTGGTGGGGAACAACAAAATAATCATCCCTGTAATGGAATAACTACCTCCAACAAATCCATTTCCATAGGCAGGCAACTCTGATTTGTAAATAGCACACAAGCTAAATTAAGGGAAATATTAATGGCTCACAGATCAAAACTTTAGAGAGGAAATTTTTAGCACTTGGTGTACTTTTGCAATCTAAATAAGGTGCCGGGGGAAGTTTTGAATAACCTTAAATTAAGACAGTTTAAGGGAAGCCCTTGCAGTTCAGACTAGTCTTTCTCATAATGTATTGTGCATGTCCTTGGTCTCTGCCATAATGTTAGGGTTTCCTCTGGTAATTATAGCCAACTTCTGTGTAGTGAGACTCCCTATCTACAAAGCTTCATGTTTCACACCTCATGTTATGCTCTTCTGCTGAAAGCAGTTTTCTCCTGCAATTGGATTTTCATTGCATGTCCCACCCATGCTGAATATGGTATGTTATGGCCCATTTCCTCCTTTCCCCAGTCCTAATTAAAAAGCAACCAATTTTTACTGCTTCTAATACACACATTGCTCAGTGCTGAAACATTTTCCTTAAGGCCAACTTTTGGTCTTTGCTGACCACCTTCACTGAGCCCAGAGGGTTGTGAGTTGTGGAAGAGTACAGCTGGAGGCTTGTAGGTAGTGGTGTGCCTCAAGGGCCAGTGCTGGGTTCAGTCCTGTTCTTATTATTCAGCAGTGAGCTGGATGAAGGGACAGCGTCCCCTGAACACATTTGCTGATGATACAGAACTGGGAGGAGTGGCTGATCCACCTGGAGGTTGTGGGGCAATTCAGCAGGACCTTGGACAGGTTGGAGAGTCAAGTAAAGAGAAACCCAGTGAATCTCAAGAAAGGCAAATGCAGAGTGTCACATTCATATTTTCTGAAAAATCACTTCACCCAGGATTTTTCTCCTGGGAAGCTGAGAAGCCCCAGAGAAAAAGGAAAACAATTCTTATCTCATTTGCTTCTCCTGTGTTTTCCTTCTTTGGAATGTGGTTGGAGATTGTTTATCCACAGGTGATTGTTTCATTGGCTTCTGCTGTGAATTATATAGTATCATAAAATAATAAATTATCCTTCTGAGAACATGGAGTCAGATGCATCTTTCCTCCTTCATTGGGGCACCCTGCAAATACAATGGCAGAGTCCTGAACCTGGGCAAGAATAACCCTGAGCACCAGAAATCCTTCCCTGTGAGGATGGTGAGCCCTGGCACAGGGTGCCCAGAGCAGCTGTGGCTGCCCCTGGATCCCTGGAAGTGCCCAAGGCCAGGTCAGACAGGGCTTGAAGCAGTTTGGGCTAGTGGAAAGTGTCCCTGCCCATGGCAGGGGATTGGAAGTGGATGATCTTCAAGGTCTCGTCCAAGCCAAACCATTTTAGAATTCTGTGATGTGTAAAGAACTAAGATAATGTCCAACAAACATCTGCTACTTTTCCAATTATGTTACCAGTGGAATGTTATCTGAAAAGTAAGTGGTGCTTGATTCCTTTGTTAGACCAAAAAAAAGTCCTGAATTTTAGCAAAGTTCTGAAGTGCAAATGCAGGGTCCTGCACCTGAGGGGAACAACCCCAAGCACCAGCTCAGGCTGGGGGTGAACTGATGGAGCAGCTCTGGGGAGGATGTGGTGTTGTGGTGGACAAGAAATATCCATGACAAGCCGTGTGTCCTTGTGCCAATAAGGCCAACAGGATCCTGGGATTTATTAGAGAATTTCCAGGAGGTTAAGGGAGGTGATCCTGCCCTTCTGCTCAGCCACGTTCTACATTCCACATCTGAAGTGCTATGTGCAATTCTGGGCTCCTCAGGACAGGAGGAACCTGGGGCTCCTGAAGATGGTCCAGTGGAGGCTACAATGATGAAGAGGGGACTGGAGCATGTCCCTTACGGTGGAAGGCTGAGGGAGCTGGGGCTGTTCAGCCACAAGAAGAGACACCTGAGAGTGGATTTATCAATGCATACAAATATCTTAATGGTGGGTGTCAAGAGGAAGGTGCCAGACTTTTCTGTGGTGCTCAGCAACAGGACCATGGGCAGTGGGCACAAACTGAAGCATGAGAAGTTCCACGTGAATATCAGGAAAATCATTTATCCTGTGAGAGTAACAGCACTCAAGCAGACTGTCTGGAGAGGTTGTGGAGTCTTTTTCATTGGAGATATTCAAAACCTGCTTCAGTGGAGAGGTTGGACTAAATGATCTTAGAGGTTCCTTCCAACCCCAACCGTTCTGTGATTCTCTGAAAAATTCCATTCCCATCAATGAAGCCAGGATTTGTCTGCAGCTGTTTATTTGGAAAAGTGGGCTAGGTTTGTGCTTGGAGGCTTTGCTATGTCCTTCCAAGAAGTTGATAACCTTTCCACAAATGCCCTCCTGAAAGGAAACAATCAGCAGAATGAGAATTTAAATGAGTTGAAGCAGAAAATTAATCAACCAGGAGGCGTTAATGGATTAACTCCTTTCCAGGCTGTGTCCCTTCCAGCATCCTTCCACCTTTCCAAGGACAGGGTGAGCATGAGAAGTGTCCCCTAGCCTGGAGATGTGCCTAGCAAAGCCTGGCTCAGCTGGTTAGGGAAGCATGCCCAGTCTTCTGCACCATTTGCTGAACAAACAATCATTTAATCTCCAATTAATCAGGTCTCTTAGGCAAATGCTAAACTGACCTCTAGTACTTCTTTCTCTGACTTCTGCAACAAAGTGCTGAGAAGCCTGAGTTACTCGGTGCTTTTCTTTTTTTATTATGCATATTATTTTATTTAATATTATATTATTATTTGATTTTTAAAGAAGGCAAATAATTCCATTATACAATAGAGTATCTGACTCACCCTTAAAACTATCTTCAACGTTTTTGCAAACCCTGATATTGCTAATGTTTAAATCAACAAGAAACAAAATTAGTTCCATCACTCTTTTTATCAGGACCTCAGCAACTAAAAAAGAAAATCTCACAGTAAAATTGCTTCCCACTCCTAAATCCTGTGCTGTGTCACAATTTAAATAATTCAAAATTCCCACAAAGTCCCTCTGTTCCTGAAGGAGGTAATCTATCAGCTTTTTTCATCGTGTTTGCAGGTTAAATATTCACTAATGGTTTATTAGCACATATATTGTAGATGATCAACTTTGATTAATGTCTAAATGCTACAAAGTTTCTCATATTTATTAAATATTTTCAGTACTGCCTTATTGCTTTATCAACATAAATTACAATAACTGTCTAATAATTGTAAATCAATACAAACCCTGCAGTAAATCATTCTGAAGCAGAGAGCTGTTAAAAAAGGAAATCACAGGATCATTTACGTTGGAAAAGTCCTCTAAGGTCATCAAGTCCAACAATTTCCCCAGCACTGCCCAGACCATCACTAAACCATGTCCCCAAGTGCCACATACGTGGTTTTTAACCACCCCAGGGTTGTCTCAGTGCTGCCATAGTTTTCCTGTTCCTTTCCCATGACAATCTAATGCAAGGCCAATCTGAACTTCTCTTTCATTCCATTTTTATACTTGCATTGCTAATTTTTTTTTTTCCCCTGAACCCTCAGCAGCTGGGACAGTATATTGGTTAAATCATCTCATTTGAACACAATTCTTTACCTTGCCTCAATTCGCTGAGATTAGGAATGTGGGGTATTTGGGATTTTTTTGCTATGGGCTGAAGATGCCAAGTGTGATTCTTGAGGTCTTGTGGTTAATTTTACTTTAGCTCTGCTTATCTCCTGGTTTCTCTTGTGTCTAGTTATTTCACTGAACCTTGTGTAGGCACTGAAACCAACACTCCTTTGTGCATACACCTTGGAGAGTGTGAATTACAGAGCCTTGGTTTTAGCAGAGTGGGCCTTATGAAGGGACTTCTGAGAATCACAGGATGGTTTGGGTTGGAAGAGACCTTAAAGATCACCTCATTCCAACCCCTTGCCATGGGCAGGGACACATTCCACTATCCCAGGTTGCTCCAAGCCCTGTCCTACCTGGCCCTGGACAATTCCAGGGATGGCACAGCCACAGCTTCTCTTGGCAACCTGGAGACAGAGCAATCCTCTCTGGATTTAGGTTGGAAGATGTTGCTTTCTGCTGGCTGTTCCCCTGTGTATCCTCCATGGCAATAGAGAGAGGGAAGTCTTCCTAAATAGCAGTTCCCAAAGTAGTTCTCTGAAGCAGGCAGGATACATCTTCCTCCACAAGTGACAAAAAAGGAATTACTAACTTTGATTCCACACCTACCTTTTGGATGGCTGAGGTTAAAGAGGATGAATCATGCTGCTGCTGCACTGGTTTCCCTCCTCTTTACAGAACAAGGGGTTTATTGTTCCTTCTATCTTTACGCAGTCCTTGCCCCAAAATCTCTCCTAGTTTTGTAGTCTTGGAAAGACCTATTTTACAGAGTCATGCTGTTGAGTTGAAATCACAGGCTGGAGTCTTGGTATGAGGAGAGCAAAACCCACTGGACTGAAATGCAGGATAAGCTATTTGGTGAACTGCCTTTCAATAAATTTTCCTATGATTATTTTCTCTGGATTGGACAATCTGTTTAATGTTTCCTGCTCTTTCAAAGTGGGCCATTATGTCTGGGATGATTTCAGGCTCCTAATGTGAGTGTAAGTACTTTTAACAACAAAGTCTTTACTGTGCTGGAGTGAGTCACTCCCAGCCAGCAGAACTGTTTGTTAAAATTATTGCCAGCTCCTGCATTATTTGTCAAAAATCACTTCTCACCAATTCTATTTACTAGGACTGGTATGCCCTCCCTGAACATTTCTGCTACAAAACCTCTGCTGAAGTCTTCCAGTGCTTGATGAGCACAATTTATGACACCCTCCACACACCCCCTTTATAGCTTGGTATCTATATTTGTTTTGCTATGTGAAATCATCCTATCTTAATTTTTTTTTACTAAACAAACCAACTATAATTTACAGGTATTAGAAAATGCTGTCAAATTCTTCCCTCTTGCTCAGTAAACTAATCAGTCAATATATATATTTAGCAATATCCTGTAATATTCCCACAAATATTGGTCCCACTTGATACTTTTGAAACCACATGCAAAACTTCAGCTGCAGCAATAGATGCATAAACAACCCAACATACGACAGAAATGAAGATTGTAAGAGTATTTAGGTGCTGCTGCTCTCTAGGAAGTTTTCTGGATTTCTTAAAAAATATCATGGACAACCTAAAAAAAAAAAAAGAACAAGTGATGTGTGTGGGAGAATGATGGACACAAGGTATTAGTTCTTGGAATCTGTGAGCTGTAGTGTACAAAATGAAGCCCAGAGCCATATGTTTTGGAAGTGTTAAATAACACCAACCTTCCTTTCCAACAGGCACAAACCAGCCAGCTAGACTGGGAGATGTCATTTAATGAAAAGAAAATAATAGAATTATCAACTATCAAGTTTATTTTTTCTCAAAGGATGATACAACTTATCTCAGAAGTCACAGATGTGCATGAATATGGCCTAATATTAAAGATTTACAGGTTATAAACTCAGAAGAAACCAGCATGTTCACTTTATTTGAAACTGGTGCAGTTCATGCACTTTCACAGAGCACTTCTTGCATCAAGGCTGTAACTTTTGACAACATTAGGACTCTTCTAAAAAATCCCCAAAGACTCAAAATGATGGGGAATCAATAAGCTGCTTTAGTAATCTGCTAGACAGAAACCCCATAGTTTCAAAGTGTGTGTTTCATTTCCAAAATGATTTAAGTGATTTTGTCCATTGGCTTTTGCCATGCTTCTGTCAGCCAGATTAAAGAGCTTTCCATTATCAGAAGTCTTCTCTCTGTGTTCCTACTTATAGATTAGAAGGTGACTTAATCATAATCTTTCCTCAGATAAACTAAACAAATCAATATTGTTCAGTCTTTGGCTGTAAAGAAGGCTTTCCAGACCTCTATAAATCCAAACACTCTTTTGGACTCACTACTTTGCAAGGTGTGGGTTCATATTTGAAATATCTGACATATTTTCTGCTCGTATTTGTATGATTTCCTTGGTTTTATTGAAGTTTCTGTAGCTTAAATCAGGCCACCTCACCAAAGGGTTCAAAATGTTCTGTGAAATCAGTGTTTTACTGATATTATTTTTTATCAGTGAAAGCTCTTGTTGATGAATGATGTAGGGGTGCAGTCTGATCACTTATCCCATTTATTATCCAGATATTATCTAGGTTTTACAGAGTTCTGATGGATTTTGTTCACATTTTGTTTACAGACTCCTCTCAGAAAACCACTAAAATAGTCTTCCTCTATGATCTTAGATGTCTTTTCCACTAAATGATTCTATAATTTATCAGAGTTTCACATGCTGTTTCAGCTTTTCACTTCTGGATGGCTTTTTGATAGACAACATCTGATGACAAAGCTTGGAAAACACTATGACTTGATTGATTGATTTATTTGCTTTTAACTGAACGGGTTTGGGGGTCCTGCTCTGCCTTTAGTGAGCCAATATTTTCCTCTGAAATTTGCCAAAATAACTCACAAAGTTTACGTCCTTATTGGGCAAAGGCTGCAAATACCATGGGATATTCTCTTTATTTGCACATACAAGAGGTGCTGACAGTATTTGTGACAGCTTGTGGGCTTGTTTCACATCATTGCTAAAATATTTCCAAATTTACATCATATGGT
Source organism: Onychostruthus taczanowskii (assembly GCF_017590055.1). Taxonomy (NCBI): domain Eukaryota; kingdom Metazoa; phylum Chordata; class Aves; order Passeriformes; family Passeridae; genus Onychostruthus; species Onychostruthus taczanowskii. Next base: position 26,851,884 of record NW_024499239.1, on the reverse strand, counting down.
GGAGTAGCCAGAGATGTTTTCATGTGGTTATCCTGCAAATGTACACCAGGAAAGTCTTTTGTACCTCTAAGCCTAGAGGGGACAATGTAGGGAAGAGTTTCCTTATATTACCAAATCTTTCTATATATATATACTTTTAAACTTCTCATTTACATGTGTTTCAACAGTCTTACAGAAGGTGGTAGCAGCTACCCTAAAGAAAGCTTTGAGCCTCTTGCATGACTTCCTTTTTCAGGAAATGCATGTCTTTTTTTCAGCTGGAGACCTCTTTGCTCTTTAATCCTATATAGGTTTTACAGAAGAAGCAGTTGAATCACTCTTTTCCAGTGAAAATATGTTAAGGAATAAGAACATTTCATGTGTTGTTCATGTGTTTACGAGCAAAAAGTCAAATTTAAATCAGAATCTCAGCACCATAATCTTTTAGCAAATGTTACCAGCTGTTCAGCTCCACACTTTCTTCCTTCTTGAAGTAAGTAGGAAAGTGAAAATCCATCATATCAGTCAGCTAGAGGTTCTTAGTCCCTTTACCTTGACAGATGATCCATCAGAGTGCCTGTCTTTTTGGAAATTTTAGTTTTAATGGGCTAGGATCCATCTTCCTGCAGATACTAAAATAAAAATATGCATCAAGTCATTTAGATGACTTAAGCCTATATATATAGGCTCACTTTTAGATGTTCTTCTGAGAAATAGGACTTAATTTTTCTTCTATGTCTATTTATTATGTCACACACAGCCTATTTTTCTTCATTGAAATGGCCAATGAAAACAGCATGGCTGCTCTGCTATTATGATATCCTTCCAAATGCTAACAAGTGTGAGATTATTTAAAAATAAAATAAAAAATAAAAAAGTAGAGGTGTGTAATAGGCAGAAAAATTCATCTCAGGGAAATTCTGAGAAATTTGCCAACAAAATGAATGTAAGAGAGGAAAAAGAAATCATGAAAGGACAATTGGAAAAAACCACCCCACCCACCAGGAGAAATATTTTCTAAGTGTTACAGTCAATTGGATATCAGGAAAATTCCTTCTTCAGGCACATATAATTCTTTATTACATATAAACCTAAATTGCATGTGTAAAATAGAAATATATTGTTTCCTGTGTGGTATAATACCTACTCTGCATTCTTCCCTCATAGCTGTGCAGAGCCTTGCATGACAGTGTGGATGCTAAACATCCTGTTAGATGATACTGTAATAAAGATCAATATACAAATTTACTGCAATAAAGACAAGAAAATTATCCAGGGGTGAGTGTGGCTTTTGAACACTATAATCTTTGTCCACACAGCAGCAAAACAATGTCAAACTCTGGATATCTGAAATAAAGGAAGTAAAACAGCCTCTTTAACGAGGTGTGGTAATGGGAAATAAGAGACAGATCACACTGTAGATTTCAGGTAGCAGAGAAACAGTCCTGGAAATAAGGGTTTTAAACTTTTTCTCCCCTCTGGAAAATAAGAACTATTTTGAAAAGTGAGCTGAGTTCTTGTGCCTCGTGTACCACCCCGGGTGGCTTAATGCCTATGGGGGTTTTGACAGGAAAACTGGATGAGAACATGAGGAAAACAAATGAGGCACATTTATATCCATTATATTTTGTATTAGTACTTCTCATATAAAATCATTAAGGTTGGAAAAACCCCCTAAGATCAGTGATTCCTACCAGTCCCCCAGCACTGCCAAGGCCACCACTGACCATGTCCCCAAGTGCCACATCCACATGGCTTTTAAATCCCCCTAGGGATGGGGGCTCCAAACTGCCCTGGGCAGCTGTGCCAGGGCTGGAAAACCCTTTGGGTGAAGAAATTTTCCCCATTACCCAGACTAAACCTCCTGGTACAATCCGAGGCTGTTTCCTCTTCTCCTGTCGCTCGCTGGTTTCAAAAAGAGCCCAACCCTAAATTTGGGGGAAACTGCCCAAACCAAGAAGGCTCAGCTGGAGCCCCCAGTGCACCTCTCCAGCAGGGAGTGGTTTCTTGGCTTTGTGCTCACACCCCAGCAGTTCTCAGCTCCAGATTTTTCATCCATTAACTCATTAGGACTCTGACCTTTCCCAGTATTCTCAAACTTTTCTGTCCAGCTGTCAATTTATCCTGGGTCAATTTATCCTGTCAATTTATCACTGTCCCTTGGACTGCTCATCAAATGTAAAAGTATCATATTAAAATTCAAACATCTGCTACCTCATCTTTCTTTAAATCCTGGTTTACAGCTCTTTTTTTGCATTTAAGCTACTCATGTTTTCCATTTGCTGCTGGTTTACTTCCAACCTCCATCCTGTATTAGCAGCAACAAAAATACTAGAAATGCCTAATTACCTCATTTCATTTTTGTTATTGTCCGTGGACTGAAATATTTTCTTGTGATAATTCATCTTACTTTCATTTCTAGTCAGCCTGGCAAAAAATTAAAAGAAAGATTAAATGATTTTGATTTGAAAGAGTATTTGTTTGACCTTAAACAAAGTAATTAGAATTCTTTTTTAAACTCTATCTTTTACTGTAGAGAAACTGACTTTTTAAACACTGCTTTTAGTTTGAAATTATCCTTTTCAGCATTCTCCTTTTTTTTTTGAAATATTATGCACATATTTTGCTTGATATGATTCAGCTTTTTATTTTCATCAAAAAGATTTGATAGAAAATGTTCCCATTCTCAGAGATATAAATGGACCACAAAATGTTTTAATACTTTACTATGTTCATTAATGTGCAAATTCAGACTTTATGTCCAATTTCATGTGTTTTTGTTTTAATCTATAAAGTTTGCTGGGCAATGATGCCTCCATTTAATGTTTGTGCAACACCTGCCACAAAAATGTTTGGACCTTAATGTGGATTTTTTATTCATAGTCCAAACCAAATTCCAGGAAAGGATAGAAATTGTTGTACTTTTCCTGTCCTTTCCAGATTTAAACTTGGGTCAGATATCTCTCAACAAATATGCTGAACAGAAATATTCACATGAAGAAAAACCTTATTTATACAGCCAAGTGGGAGAACTTAAGGGTTGTTAAATGTCTAAGTACAAAACTATTAACAAGAACATAAATTTTGCCAAGAATGTTGGCAAAAGAAGATGTATTCCTTCAAGGATTTATCTGTACCCATTAGTGTAGCCCTTTAGCAAGATGTTAAACATCAGAAAAATTAGTTAAGGTGTCACTTTAAGGGCCTGAAAAATGTTGTGGAGGGTTTGGACAGGAAAAATCACCTTTTGGTATGTTTGGTGTGTTTTAAATAGCCCCCAAACCCTCTGTGCTATCAGTATGCAATTACTTGAGGAATATTGAGTTGACTGCACGTGGCTGCTGTTGGGAGATGAGGATGGGAGAGAAAACCAAACAGAACTGGTTGTGGTTGTGCCACCAGAAGAGGCAACTACAAAGGGCCACCTAATTTTGGGAGTTTTCAGTCTTGTATTCCACAAAATAAGAGTGATTCTGAATTTTAAGCTGTGATGGAATCAAAGAATGGTTTGGGTTGGAAGAGAACTTAAAAATCATATCGTTCCAACCCCTGCCATGGGCAGGGACACCTTCCTCTAGCCCAGGCTGCTCCAAGCCCTTGGTCTTGGACACTTCCAGGGATGTTTGGCTTCTTCATGCCATCAGAGCCAAATTATTTAAGCAAAAGATAATGGCACAGCATTAGCTGTGTCTCCAGTGTTTCTCAAATGGATTATATGACAATTTTTGGAGACTCAGGGCTTCCAGCTGTATGGAAATGTCCCATTCAGTGGCAGAAATGCTGGTGGGGAGCAATGATCTCAAATTTCTGGCCTATTTTCAGTTGGGATCCGCAGTGTCCTTTTCTGGTATCACATAAAGGACAATGAGTTTCAGTATATCCTTAGGATATAATATAAAATAACTGCACTAATTATTCCTAGCTGAATGATCCAGTCAATTTTTTAAAATATTTTTATTATCCCTTCCCCCTCTGATCCTGCAGCACTTTGCAGGATTGGGACTATAATCAGCAATTCTGTGTGAAAACTTATCACCTGATTAAACACTGTTGGTTCAAGTTGATAGGAAGAATTGCCTAAAAATAAGGAATCAATTTTGAGCCCAGGGTTGTGCTTTTAAAACCACTACTTAAAAGAGACACAGTAATGTAATTAGTCAGGGATGTAATTAGAAACATTTCAGTGATGGCTTGAGTGAATGACAGTTCTTGCTTTGCTGTGCATTTTGGAAATGTTAGACCCTAATTCAAGTTCTCAAAAGAACTTTTGTCTTTTGAACACGGTAGAAGTGGAGAACATAGCTGGCAATTGCTTTGAGGGGATGCTCTTCTGAGGCTCCCCAAAATGCCTTTGCTCCAATCATGCCCGTGGATCATGGCCTTTTTTCAGATTGAAAGGGAATTGCAAGTGTCAGCTTGAGCAAAGAGCAATCAGACTTTGTATCTTGAAGAGATTTAAGGCAGCAGCTTCTAGAGACACAGTGATATTTGGGCTAGGACTGATTTTTTGCTCATGTTCAAAGATTTGGCTGTGGGATAACTTGAAGTGCCACAGGGCAGGGTTAGATGGGATATTGGGAATAAATTTTTGGCTGTGAGGGGGGTGATGCCCTGGCACAGTGTGGCCATAGAAGCTGCCCCTTGATCCCTGGAAGTGTCCAAGGCCAGGCTGGATGGGACTTGGAGCATCCTGGGCTAGTGGAGGATTCCCCTGACCATGGCAGGGGGTTGAATTTAGCTGAGTCTTTATGGTCCGTTCCAACCCAAATCATTCCACAATGCTCTGACAGCTTAAAATTCAGGATTGTTGTTATTTTGTAGATGAGACTGAAAACTCTCCAAATTAGGTGGCCCTTTGTAGTTGCCTGTTCTAGCAAGGGTTTTGTGGCCAGATGTTTTCCTCTAATTGCTTTGGTGGAAACACAGTGAAGAAAGGTGATTTTTGAATGGTTAATAAACATGAACAGAGCATGAACATGAACAAACATTAAATGGATCAGGATAGAAAAGATTCACTGAGGATCAGTGTTATTTCTTGTTCTGCATTAACTTTAGAAAGGCAAAATAGTTTGGAATTGAAGTTGGGACTACAGCTCTAAAAACAGGTTTGAGTTTGGCAATGTGAAATCTCAAGCCTTTCATATGTAGGATCTGAATCTGCATTTATATCTAATTAAATTATTTTCTTTTTTAAAGAAAACACATTTCCTTGGTATATTTGAAAGCTCTTCATGGTAGGAGTACAACTGATATTTTTAATGACTAGCTGTTCAGAAACAGCCTTGTACACACAAAAAAGCTGTACATAAATTTGCTTCTGTGTACACAAAAGAAAAATTGAATATTTTCAAGGCTGTATAACCTGTTCTTTTTTCCCCCCTCTGTAAAAGCTGAAGGGTTAAGCTTCTCTGTAATTTGCCAAATCAAATGTTCTTTCCCATAATCACTGATGGATGGAATGTACAGATGTTTCATCATCATTTAATACTGAACAAACCCCTCCAGAGTTTCTCCAGACCTTTTTATCTGTTATGTAGTACCTGTTTAAAACTATGACTGATTTTTGGTTTTTTGCTGTATTAAATGCTTTCTTTAACAGAATGTAATTGATTGTTTTTCTGTTTGAATTTTTTTTTTTTTTATTAATGTCTGGCCTTCTGGGTTTGGGATTTTTTTAACTGTTTGGAGGAGGTGTGGGGTCTGGTGAGGTATTTTGGGATGAACCTATGTTTCACTGGAGGTAGTATCAGTTAAAACCCCTTCTCTCTGCCCCAGGCTTGGTATTTCTGGTGGCTCAGCTGAGCACAGGGAAGGGTTAAACAGCTGTGTTATGGCAACTGCTTGGCACAGGGCAGCGAGTCCCCAGCTCAGATGACACTGCAGCCACTGTGGGAGAGGGACTGGTTAACCACCAGTGCCTCAGAGGAAAGCTTTGCCTTGCACCCTGTGACTTGTTTTTCTTGCTTGTGACATGGTGCAGGCTTTTGTTTAAAATGTGCATAATTTTGTAGCTACAGTAGTTACAGACTTTAATCAGCAGTAAAGATAAAACAGTGTCGCTTTTTTTCGCTTGCTAAAGCTCTTTTCATGTGGTGTCACTGGCTGCTCAACAGCCACAATTAGCCTGGATGTTTTGTCCAGCCTGGCCAGTCCACAGGAGCAAGAACATTCCTTATTATTTTTCTTCCTACAGCAAAACATTTTCCACACATTTTCTCTCCCAAGTTTATGAACCACAGAATTCACAGAATCACTGGGTTGGAAGAGACCTTCAAGATCATCCAGTCCAACCCAGCCCCAACAGCTCAGCTAAACCCTGGCACCCAGTGCCACATCCAGGCTTTGTTAAACACACCCAGGGTTGGTGACTGCACCCCCTCCCCAGGCAGCCATTCCAGAACTTTATCACTCTTTCTGTAAAAAAACATTTTCCTAATATCCAACCTGTATTTCCCTTGGTGCAGCTTGAGCCATGATCAATCCAGGAGTAACATCCATCCTTGCTCATCCCACAGCTGTGCATGACCCCCCCAAAAATGTCAGAGCACAATTCCCCCACTATTCCACAACGCTCTTACTTTGCTGATGGACCTGATCTGGCTAAAAACTCCCAAATGTGAATGATGGAGGAGGAGGTTAGTTTGATCCCTAACAAGATACTCATGACAAAATCAGGTAGGAGGATTTATTTTCCTTTCACACAAGCAGATATGCAGACCAGAATGTGCCAGTTGTAAATCTTACTTGAATGGAGTAACACAGCTCTCTCCCATCTGGTGATTTGGCCCTTCATTTCTCATTGGTAAGAAATAAATACACTTTTTTTGATAGAAGAAAAAAATGCTCCTAAGACAGTTCATCAGTTGTGTAACACTACTTGGATTAAGATGGGAAAACTTAAATGAAAACCACAAAATTTAAATTTCTCATCAGAGATTAAGAAGAACGTGCTTCCTTCTCTCCCCTTATGTGTCTGACCCTTTTGTTGCTAATTTTTTGACGATACTGGAGATTATTGAAAAAAAAACTGAGTCAGTGGACTCTGTTGCTGTTGCACTGTGCTGTTCAGAGACAGTTTTGTGCTCTCCTCATAGCAAGGGACAGGAAAGAACCTGACATTTACCTCTGCTGTTTGCCAGGAGCCAGCTGGTCTGACAGCATATGTGTATTAGCAGGACAACTGGCAAAGCCAAGCTTTGTGTGGCATGTGCTCATTTCTTGCAGGGAGGGGGTCAAAAACCTGGCACAATAAAAGCTGGAGATACTTTAAGATTTTTGAGGAGAATGTATAGAAAATATAGGACAGAAATCCACAGAAAGGTGAGTCTTTTAATGCTATTCATAGAGGAGCTTATTCTGTGCAAAACTGAATATGGAGGTCCATTAAAATGAGCTTTCCCAGAAAAGCTGCAATACCTTGACTGTTTTAGTCTCTCATACTTAAATAATTTTGAGTCTATTCTTGTTAGTACAGAAAAGTCTATGGCTGAAAGGTGTTCCTTCCCTCTCTTTGAATTTGTGCTTCTAGAAATGATGTCTCATTCTCATTAGTATAGGGTTTTGTCTGGGAAAGGGTGTTTGACCTTACAGGACTAAGATGAACTTGGCAAGAGAAGAGGTATTAAAGAATTTGGGTGCCTTAAGTTGATACCTGATTGTAAGACAGAGTTCCTAAGAGAGGGATAATGTTATAGACTAACTCAAAGGAGTGGAAATTAGGAACCTAATTTTATTGCATTTGCTGGAACTTTCTTGTTTGCTGAGCAGGAGGAGAGGGGAAGCAGTGCCCAGACCTCCTGCTTGGCATGAGAAGTGAAGAGCTTGGAAACCATTTATTGCCTGAAACTGTACTCTGCTGGTCTGCAATCCACTTTTCCCTTTAGCACTGGAAGATGGCATCTCTAATTTCCATTTTCCTGACACTGAAGTGGTTCTAGGATGAAATGTAAAGGCACAGAAGGCTTGGAAGGCACATCTGAGCCAGCATGCAGGAGGTCTGTGTGACAGCCAGAGCCAGCACCTCCTCTGCTGTGCTGCAGTCCCACATCTAAGCACACATAATTTTCCAAGTCTCTATCATTATGGTCATTTACTTCAGCAATTTAGATTGACTCATTAAAATGCTTCCCCTTCGTCTTCCCAGATGAGGCACGTTTAATGGGTGCATTACACAACCTCACATCTACCAGGACTGCTCTGAACTCACATGAAGGGCAGTTCAGCTCTGTTCCACCACATTTATCTGAGCATCCAAGTCCCATTTTGAAGGTGCCAAGTCTTCTGTCAATTACTATTCTGGTCACTTTTTGAGTTTCATTACAATTGGTAATGATACAGTTTTCAGAGGGAATCTGGAGATAAAACATGGAAGAGATTAGGCAATTTTTCAAGAGATAACCACTGTCACCTTACAGAGAAAAAAAAAAAAGATTTAAAGTAAATGTCCTCAGTGTATTAGAATGTCTTGGAATACCTGAATATTTGCCTACTAAGGAAACACTCCTGAAACTTAGTGTTTGGAAATAACATTGCAAAAAGTGTCCAAGAAGGGAGATGTGAGATGCATAACAGGGCATTATTTAATTTTTATTGAGCATTTATTTGCTCAATATCTTACTTTTACAATTTCAACCTGGACTTAGTGTTTGGAAATAACATTGCAAAAAGTGTCCAAGAAGGGAGATGTGAGATGCATAACAGGGTGTTATTTAAGCTTATTTGCTCAATATCTTACTTTTCCAGTTTCAGCCTGTATCTGATGTCCATGCAGGTGCAACTCATTGAATTACCTTCTAATTTACAGCTTTATAATTCCCTGCAACCAATAACAGGCACATGAATTAAGGTCTTAATTGGACAAGTGGAGGATCTTGTGGCAACTTGTGCTCACTCCTTCCCTTTTCAGCCCTGCTAATCCCATTAGGTGCTTTGTTATGTCACGTTCAGAGCATGTTATTCCTTTATTCTTACACCACCCTGTGCTGTGGCCAGTCACCTGGAGCCTCTCTCCTCTCACCTCCTCTTGCTCTTTTAATAGGAAACAGGGAGTTTTTATCAGGAGGCAAAACAAATAAGGAGCTAGTACACAGCATCATCATATTGCACTTTTGCAGCACTGAAGACAAATATTTCAAGATAATTTGCCATTAATAGATATTAGACCACATCCTGTGGCTGTTGCTCTGAGTTTGGGCAGACCAAGGTCAAAGGATATCACAAAATACAGGATTTGGACCCTTTTGCTGTGTTAGCTCCTTCTGTACCATTGGGATTTTCCTTTAAAGAGGGACCCACATTGGAAATGCAGACTACGTAAGCCTTGACCCACTTTTGGGGAAGAGATGTTATTATACATTACCTTAAAAGGCTCTTAAGATATTTTTGGCCACTCAATACATAATGAAAATATATATTCAATACTTTAATGCAGAATATTTCTTAATAGTCTAAATGGGTCAAGGCACCACACTCACGCTGACTTTAGATAATGCTCATTTTTTCTGCTTGTTTCCATGTCTTTTTCTTAAATCATTAGCAAGATTTTTAAAGCATATGCAGTGTCAAATAAATCACACATTTGAACTACTCTGACATAATTTTATTTATTGTAAGTGGAGATATTATCAGTAACAGAGTTGGGCACCTTGTGGGATGGCCTGTATTGGACACTCACCTTCAGAAAATCAGACACTAAATGGTAAATTTTGCTTTTTTTGTTGATTCTTTCCACATCTTCTGGAACATCTTTGTTTTGTCATTTGTTCTTGTGATTTCTATGACTCTGCTTCCTCATACGGGGTCACACCTAGTGCAGCAGTTACAGAGATTCTTAGCACTCCTGTCTTTTTTACTGGTACATTTACACCTGTTGAGCCTTGAAAGGAGTTGCGCTACACGAGCTGACTCCCAGTTTTACGTATATTTTCCTGACTGTCTGATGGCTCAGTGACAGCAGAAATCTGGACACAGAATCAGTCTGTATACTCCCAGCACTTGCTGGCATTTAGAGAAATTAAATATATAATAAAAAGCCACTGGTAGATGTTGTTTTTCCAGTCTCAGCACAAAGCAGTGCAATACCAGACACACCTAAATTTGTCCTCCAGCAAGTACCCTGTCCTTGAGCCAAATATCCTTTAAGGGAGTCAGGGCTCCCCATAAAATACTTGTTTTCTCATCAGCTTTATATAAATAAGCAATTTCCCAGAAACACTTTTCATTTTGCTCCTTATTACTCCAAACTCTCCCCAACCCGTATGCATTTATAACCTGCTAAGGGGAAAAAAACATTGAAGCATTAAAATAAAAGTATAAAATATGTATATATTGGTCCTTCAAGTCAATTGCAAAAGTTGTATTAATGTCAGTGTGTGTGGGTGGAAAGAAAGAGTGAATTTAGCTGGAGCTTGAATATATAAAAAACCAACAAACCAGGAGGCTCTCCTAAAATTTCATGATTAGAATCACTTTTCACAGGGCTCTGTGACATCTCATCACAGTTCTGCTGAGCACCTTTCTCTTCCATTCCAAACTGCTTTATGTAACTGAGACAGCTCCATGGTTTGGGGTAGAAAAGACCAAGAGAAAAGTCTGTGTTCTATTTCTTTGAGCATAAAGCCTTTCACCGTGTGCTGAAAAAATGCAGGTACCACTGGCTCCTGCACTTCCTCATCTCCTTGATCTTAAATCAGCTCTTTTCCAGATGCTTTTTCAGAATATTCCACCCTCTGTTGCTTTCATTTCAGTGTGGTTTCTGCTTGTTGCTTGCTTTGGGATATTTCCTTTTCCTTCTTTCTCAGCAACTTCACATCACCAGAAAATAAACTGCCACTAATCAAATGATTTCTACTTTCCTGACAAAATTCAAGTATTTATTTCTGCCATGTTGTAGTTCTTGAATCACTTTTTGAGAGACTACAGCACAAAGCAACAGAGATGTCAGCCCCTCTGAGGAGATGCTATCAGTTGATAATCTGTGATTAAACTCATGCTTAACTCATGTATAGGACACATCTGGGATAATTTCAGGGAGGAATAGATATGAATTTAAATTTAAGAAATTGCTTGAACTGTAATTCAGCAACTTTATTGCCCCACACAAATAAATTCCATCTTTGCCAACTCCTTTCCCAACTTAAACATCTTTTCTTCTCATGTAAGAAAATCCCCAAATCTGAAAATACCCAGTCCTTTCAATACCTCTGAAGGAAAAGACTCAACTGCCAACTTGGTAAATATCCCCCATAAAAAGACAGTTTTTTTTACTTACAGTGGTCCACCTGCAGAAAATGAAATGAGTTCCTTATGTGAGGTTTCATCAATGATGTCTGCATGATAAATCTGTGCTATTTTTATTATTTTTATAAATCTGTCTTTGCCTTCTAGATTTCACCTGATTCTTATTTACAAAGGACTAGATGCAATTCCCTGTATCCACTTATATTTCACTTAGCATTTTACTACTGAAACAAACCTCAAAACCAGTAACACTTTTGGCAATGGCTTGTGCTTGTTGACTTCCAGTTCAGAAACCACTAGAAAAGGTTTCACCAATGTTAAATGTCTTTTATTTTTCAATCACTCTTATACAGAGTAGCAAACAGAGTCAATTAAAATAAGAATACTGTATCTAATGACATTACTTATTTATAAGACTAAAGCTATGTCCTTGTGGGTTTATGGTTATGCAGATCTAAGTTACAGCATTTGAAATTAGCCTTCATTTTGACTTTGGCAAATAAGAAATATTTTTAAAAATCCTGGAAAATTTTTGTTTGGACAGAAATGGCTTCATTTTGACATATTTATAATACAAAACAAAGATAAAAGAATTGTAGAAACTGTCATAGCAAAATGTTTTGCTTTAAATTGCCAAAATTCTGTTATGGAAATCACTCAAGTTTTATAAAATATTTTATGTAGTTTGCATGAATAGTGAAGTGGAATGGATTCTTGTTTCCTGTCAGAGAAATTCCCCAATTAGGATATTGGTAGGTTTTTCCTCACATTATTGCAAGTCCTGTGATCACTCTAGTTTGCTGTGTCCCTTCAATATTTCTGAACAGATTCACCAATTTAATGAAAAAGCATTTTCTGTTTTCTTTCTTTAGGTTTCTTGGGCTTTTTATGGGGCAGTTCATTCAGCTGTTATTCAAATAGGAAGAATGATTTGAAAATGTCAATATTCCTGCAGTGCCATTCTTGTTTGATATGAGTCCTTAGGTACCACTTGACCTGACTGACCAAGAGGTGCAACCATTTTCAGAAGCAATAAAGCTGCATAATTCAACTGAAATGTTCACAGCATTTCTTATCCTGAAAACAAGGTTTTTATCTAAATGTGGCATCCTAGTTTTAGAAGGAGCATTCTCCTCACACTTCTCTCACAATTCTCAGGTCCATGTGGGTTTTTGGAATGTTATTTTCCTTCTGTGTGGAATTACCTCCATCTCCAGGCTCCCACGGATGAGCCTGCTGCTGGATAACTGCATAACCCTGGGATCATTCTCACACACTCAAACACAAAAAGGAATTATTTAATGAGGACAGGGCAAAGGGGTGTGAAATACTCCATGCATATTGCTCACGATCCATTAATATGTTCACAATGAAAAACACCTGAATTTTATGTTGCTGTATTGTTCTGTAGATGAGAAAATACTTCTTAGTTGAAGTACATGACCTTTAGTGGAAAAAAGGGTTTGACCTTTCTAAAAAAGTTAATTAACAAGGAAGACTCTGTAAATTAGGTCAAAATGTCCATTAAGATTCATGAAAATTCCAGCTTACAACACACTGGTCACCACCAGCAGTAGCTCTTGTCATCAGATGTCTGTATTTTAGTTTTTTCCTTCATTTTTCCTCTTTTACTTACAGAACCTGCTCCATTAGAAAAATTAGCTTTCTATCATTTTCATGACTCATCAAGGCCTGAAGGAAAAAAACAGAATCATCCACAGTCTTCTCATTTGTGACACAGACTATTAACAACTTCATTAACTTTCTTCAGGCTGTGTTTTTGTTCAAAGTCTCTTGTGCATTTTTACAGGAGTTACTGGAATGATGCATTGTCTTGGGCTTCTGTCAAGAGAAAAAAAAAAGGAATTAGAAAGTTCACATTCATTAAGACATGGGAAAAAATTCCTGTAAATATGTATTGTAAGTAAAACAAATCTTGGTCACTGCTTTGTGCTCAAAAGATAGAAAATAAATTTGATTGCATTTCTTCTCATTAGGAAACAATATATCACAACCATCTGCTTTAACCCTTGATTGAGCACAGAGAATCATTAATGTAGAGCAAACCAGAAATTATAAACAAGTAGAAAAGTTTCTTAACCCAAGTTTCTTGTTCTAGACTACCAACATGCAATATTTTATCACATACAAATAATCCCTGTCATGTTCTGTCCTCCACAAATCTCATAAAGGCAACAAGATATTGTCTAATAAGGCCTGAGAAAGGATCAAAATTTAGCCCAATACTCAGGACGTTGAAGAACAGTACTGGGACACTGATGAATCCAGTAATTTTCACTGTGATGAGCAAGTATTGGACAGCTTTCCATCCCACCTGTGTGTAGAAAGCACAAGAAGATGTAATAGTGGAAAAATCTGAAGGTTTGAGGGCAGTAGCTTCCCTGAAGTGAAGCAAATCCATTGGCTGTTTTCTTCAAGAGGACAATACTTCCTGAAGTGGATGTGCAGCCATGGCAGCACAGAAACCCTTCTGCCCCTCAGACAATTCTGAGGTCAATCTTAATTTGTGACAGTTACAGTTAACATCTGGATATTAATTCTTCTCCCTATGCTTCTCTTTGGTTGGGAAAACAAAGGGATTCTAGGGACAGAGAAGTTCCAGAAGACAACTTTTAACTAGTTCTGCAAAGGCAAGAGCCAAAAATACATCCTGCAGCTCTTAATCTGTGCACCTTCTGCCCCGCTCCTCTGCCACCTCCTGTCCCTTCTCTCACACACTTTGCCCAGTTTCCTGTCCTGTGGTGTCTCTGTCTCCTGCATAAGACTCCCTGAAATGTCCCTTCTCTCACACACTTTGCCCAGTTTCCTGTACTGTGGTGTCTCCCTCCTGGATAAGACTCCCTGAACACAAATTCTGTGCACAGATGAACCACACTGAATTACAGCCTGCATCATCACTGTTTACCTCTGACAAGTTTCCTTAATTGAGATCCCCAGCAAGAAAAAACGATCCTGGCGTTGCGTGGGCTTCCCAGCCATGGACAGATTTCCTGTTGTTTTGATGCAGTGTGCAAACATAAGAAAATAAAACTTGTTTTCCAAGGAGCTAACAACATCAGCAACACGAGGCATGAAGTGTTTACAAACAACAGATGGGAGACAAACAGCTCGAAGGTGGCGGTCAACGCGGGAAACAGAACTCTCTGCCTAAGAGCTGCTTGTCTGAACAAGGGGTTTGTAGGAAAGAAAATTATTTTTTTTCTGATTTATGTACCACTAAGAAAGCTTTGAGGTAAGAGAAATGGAGGCAGCTTTAAAGAAGTCAAGGCAGTTATGGAAGAAGAGCAGAGAAGATGCATTTTCCTGAGTCTCAGTCTTTGAGACAGAAACACATTCATTTTATGACTGTGAGAAGAAGAAGTTATGGCATTTGAACTGAATATTCCACAATTTATACCACATTCTCTGAATATATGCAAAACTTCTAAACCCTTCTTTCTCTATCTCCCTTGGAAATACAGAGACCTAATGAATCTACTGCAAAGTGTCCTTGCAATTAAAGGTGAGAGATGATCTCCACAAACACACAACCCCCTGCTCTGATAATTGGTGCCATCAACTGAAGTTCAAAGGAAAATTTTAACAAAATTTAAAGCCTGTTCCTATGGTTTTCAGAAGAAACTATTTAAGGAAAAGGCCTTTTAACAGCTTGCTATGGTGGGCATTGATGTAAGTCCAACAGCAGCAAACAGCAGGTGTATTCTCTGTGTTTCTTCTGAATTTTTAAATTCAGCTTTCTGAAAGCAGTGAAGGTATCTGCCCCATCCTCTCTGGCATTAACAGACAGACCCCCTGTGTTTTTTTCCAAACAAACTGCATCTGCTGCTTGCCTGCAAGTCTCTTCAGGGGTCTGAGGCAGGCTAAGTCCCTGGATGCTCTGCCTGGCAGGTTCTTTTGATCCAGAGCAAGGGGTGGCAGAAGGCATGGCAGGGACCACTGTGTCACAGCCCACCTTGCAAGTGACTCTCCATAAAATACCCAATTTAAATATCCTGCAGGATGGGAAAGCTTCACTGTGCTGCTCATGGAACACCCAGCACAGAAGGAAATACTCACTGCAGGGAATATTTTTGACATGTTTACTTGAGCAATACAGTGCTCAAGTAAATGTGTCAAAAATGACACACCCAAACTGAAATACAGATACCCAAATGTGTTCAGCGACAGGGAGTGATGTTAGTCAATCCCTGGATATTTATGTCCACTCAGTCAAGTCCAAAAAGAAATGTCTCTTGAGCAATACAGTGCTCAAGTAAAAGTGTCAAAAATGACACACCCAAACTGAAATACAGATACCCAAATATGTTCAGGGACAGGGAGTGATGTTAGTCAAAAAGAAATGTCATGTTATACAAGGCACTGAAAGATCTTCTGGGAACTGCTGCAACCTCCCCTCAGCACTATCTACATTAAAGCAACCAGTTGGTTTGTCTTTAAACATCACCGGGCCTAAAAGAAGCTTAAAATATTCCAAGTTCCACCTGCAGCTTTCAGTCTGTTTGAATTGCCTGTGAGATAGATCCCCCTCAATTTCTCTCACTTAGTTAAGTGATTATTTTCCTTAAAACCCTTCGCTAGTCTTAGTTTCCCTGTTCTCCAAAATTCTCTTTTTCACTAAAGCACAAATGCTGTACAAATAGGAACAGGCATTCAGGATCAGGTGGTGAAGAAAGCCCATTTAGACACAGAGGTGTTGAGATAATAACAGAAGATGTAAGAACTCCAAAAAGTTCTTGAAGCAAACAATCAAAATGGTTTTCAGCAACGATCTCTCTCGGTGTAGAAGAAAGTTCTACAACAGAAAAGATGAGTAAAAGGTGTGGAGGGTTTTTTGTGTGTACACAGACACAATGTGAGACTTTATGCTGGGGAAAGGGGGGAAATTCCTGCCGTGGTATTCTCAGAAGAGTGAGATGTAGAGATAAAAACACAGCTTGTAATACTTCAAGAAGCAGACTAAGCCATTGTAAGACTGAAAACATGTCAAATATTTAGTCTAACTGAAGAAGCTGGTATTGTACAGTACTTAGATGCACTGAAAATACAAGAAAACAGAGGAAAAAAAGAGATAAATTATGTGACAGATATTACAGCAAAAGCTAAATGTCCAGGCAAGCCAATTGTGAGGGAAAAAAAAAAAAAGAGATAAAATAATTGTTACATTAAAAAAAAAGACAAAAAGCTAGAATTAGCATGGAGAAATAATATTGTGGTTATATTTATAAATATATTCAGTTTAATTTTAGGTCTATCCTCAATGTAAATTCTTCTGGCATGCTGGAAAAGATAAAAGTAACTTTGTCAGAGAACATGTCACCTGTAATTTTATGGAGAAAGTCTGTGTTTGCTGGGTTTTAATGGTAGGCAGAAGAAAATTATTTATACCACACTATATCATGTCAAGGTCCCTCCCTTCTAATGTTGTTATTAAAGAAAAAAAAATCAAAAGATGATTCAGAAAGTCAAGTTCAGATCTGTCTGGGCATCAGCAAACTATAGATTAACATTTGAAAACCAGACTGCTGTGTGCTGAAATTTGCTGTGTGATACCCTTGGAACCAACAATCTGCCTGTAAAGCCACAATTACCAAAGCAGAGCTCCTTGAGCAGAGAAACTTAAACGCCTTTGATTTCCTTTCCTTGTTATTCCAGGGAGCACACAGCTTTGAGTTCTTCCAAGAGGAATGCACTCAGAGAACCCCAATGCTCATCCTGCCATGTAAATCCTGTGAACTGTCCCCAGAACTCACAAGACACCACAAATTCTCCTGTGCATCCTCCTTCTGGTTGGGCACTCTGTCCTTACAGAGTTCAAGCAATGATCCCACTCCTTCCCTGATGGCCTTTTCCATAGCTAAAGGCTACTCCACCTATAGAAGGTGAATGGGCACAGTCAGAGGGTTCATCATGCACAAAACCCACTTTGGTTAATAACTGAGTTCTAGATCGTGACAGCTCCACAGTCGATAGACATCTAAAAAAAAAAACAACCTATAGAAGGTGAATGGGCACAGTCAGAGGGTTCATCATGCACAAAACCCACTTAATAACTGGGTTCTAGATCGTGACAGCTCCACAGTTGATAGACAGCTAAAGGCTACTCCACCTATAGAAGGTGAATGGGCACAGTCAGAGGGTTCATCATGCACAAAACCCACTTTGGTTAATAACTGAGTTCTAGATCGTGACAGCTCCACAGTCGATAGACATCTAAAAAAAAAAACAACCAAAAAAGCATCCATGCATATTTCCCTTAAGCAGAACAGTCCTTCTGTCTGTCTTGCTAGTCCAAGTGCCCAATATCTCCACTGGTTTGGTGATGTTTCTTCTCTCCCTGTAGCTGGATGTTGGCAGTGGGAGAGCTCATGGAGTCAAAAGGATTTTTTTGGAGCTGTCAGTTGGCCTCCCTTGGCTGGTGTGAGCTCCATTCACTCACTGAGCAGCTTATCTCAGTTTTTAGTAAACAGTGGTTATCAAATTCAGTTTTCTTCCTTTTCTTTGAGACGGTGATAAAAATAAGGGTGATTTTCACTTAATAACCTAAAGGAAAGAAAGAAATGACAGAGCTTCCTTCAGGACCGTGAAAAAAGTAAGTTCACACAGCTCTTCCAGATCTTCAGATTTCTTCATGGCATTCTGGGAGATCTCTTAGCAACAGTCCAGCAATCCATGTCTTCTGTCTCATAAAAGTGAAGTGGACTAGGTAAGTAACCTCATTTATTTCTGAAATTGACACACTTTAAACAAAAACATACGAAACCAGCTGAATGAGTCCTTAGGTTCAAATTTACAAGAGATGCATTTGAAGCCTTGCTAATGGTGAAGGGGAGAAATACCATTTTTCATAATCATGCTTATTTCTTATTTGTGGTCTTACACGTACACTATAGCTCATGCTTATTTCAGTCAGATGCCTGGAGGAACATTTAGCTGACATTCAATTAGCAAAGTAATGGAGGGTGATAAAGCAGTAGGTAATTTACCATGTTCTGTTAGGGAACATTCCTTGTTGCCATTAATATTCACAAAACACCAGCCAGATCCAAAGGAAGGCAGTGCCCATACCTGAAACAACCCTTAATCCAAAACATTTGGATTACAAAAATATAGGCAAGAAACAGAAGGTCTGTAGGTAACAGTTTCCTAACATCACACAGCTCCATTTAACAGGGTGGGAAGGACAATAACAGCACATAGAAAAGGAATTTGGTGCCACCTATTAAAGACACAAACTAAATCCCCAGTTTGCCTTGCACCAAGAATTTGCATCTCATCATAAAGGGGAGGTCAGCCTAGCATGGTCTCTGTTCACACCTGACAATGTGAGATTAAAATAAGTCAAAGTATTTATGTACATTACTGACTGTGACTACTTCCAGCTACATGGCTGCACCAAGTATGTGCCATGCAGCATCTGGTCACATTTAAATTCATATTTAAATTAGTTCTTGCTTAAGAAAATTTTTTTCCCCCGGCTTCAATCCTTGAGAGAAGGTTCCTATGCAGCTCTGCTCCTCACTTATTCACAGCAAACATTAATATAGATCCTGACTCTATTTTGATATGGGAAGAGAGAAGAAAAAGACTGGAAACTGCTTGAGGCCTATCAGGCACCTGTACCACTAACATCATTCCCATACAGGCTGAGGCAGGGAAATTGTTTTGGCAAGATCCCTGCAAGCCTAAAACTGTCAAGCAAAGGTAAAAGCACGGGAGGACTCCTCCCCCTCCCCTCCTTGTTGCCTATGAGTTTCTGTAGAAGCCAGGGAGGCAGATGGATGCCACAAGAGGTGCAAAGGATGCCTGGAACAACAGCACGGCAGCGGGATTCGCACTGCATAGGAACGGCAAAATCCCTTGGTGACACCCACACTCCACAGGGATCCTCCACCACTGGGGCTCAAGGGTTTGGAGCAGGATGGTGGCAGCACATTCTGTCCAAAAGAGACTGCAGAAAGTGCTGCTAGTGTAGCGAAAAAGAAAAGATAAGGTTGGTAAGATGAGCAATAGGGTTGAAATAAGGGGAAAATGAAAGTGCAAGGCTTTGCAGAGAGGACCAAACCCTGGTATTTGGTGCACAGAATCAGCAAATCATAGAATCAGTTAGGTTGGAAAAGACATCCGAGATTATCGAGTCCAACCAACGACCCAACACCACTGAGTGGCACATTCAGTCTTTCCTTAAACAGCTCTAGGGATGGTGACTCCACCAGCTCCCTGGACAGCCCATCACACCCTTTCTGTGAAGAAATTCCTCTTAATGTCCAACTTGAACGTCCCCTGGAGCGGCTTAAGGCTGTGACCTGTCATCCTGTCGCTGGCTCCGTGGGAGCAGAGCACGACCCCCACCTGGCTACACCCTCCTGTCGGCTGTCGCTGCCGAACACCCACGGAAGAAAGGACATGCACAGAATTTCTGTAGTTGAACAGGAGAACTGAGGCTCCTGCAATCGGTCCTGACGGTACATCCATAACCCACCGATCTTCCCTCCCGCTGCGAGGCGCCTGAGGCAGCGCACGGGCCCCTGACAGGATCGCACCCAGAGAACGCCCCCAGCTCCTCGTTCCAGCCCTGCCGCCACAGCTCCCGGCGCTGGCCCGGGGCCACCCGGCCGTGCCTGGAGAGCCCCCGCTGCCGGCACTGCCTTCAGAGAATCACGGCATGGTTTGGGCTGGAAAGGCACCCCGAAGCCCATCTCGTTCCACCCCCTGCCATGGCAGGGACACCTCCCACAGTCCCAGCTCGCTTCCAGCCCGTCCAACCGGGCCTTGGGCGCTTCCAGGGATGGAGCAACCGCAGCTTCCCTGGGCAACCTGTGCCAGGGCCTCGCCGCCCTAACACAGAGGGATTTCTTCCTATTATCTAACCCAAACGCACTCTCTTTCAACGTGAGCCCATTCCCCTCGTGCTGTCACAGCCCGCTCTCGTAAACAGCCTCTCTCCATCCCTCCCGTGCCTCCCGCCGCCCCTGCGCCTCCCGCTCCGCACCGCCCGCACCGGGGCCGCGTCCCCCGCTCCCGCAGCGCCCGTGCCCCGCTCTCAGCCCCCCACCTGCCACAGCCGTGCCCGCTCCATACTCACGGCCGGCCTCGGAGCCGGGAAAGCAGCGGGTCCATCCCTCCCTCCCTCGTCGGCAGCGCCCGGCGGCGCAGGCGCGCTGCCGCCTCCTCCCCCCGTGGCTGTGGCGGGGCGGCCGCGGCGGCAGCGCCCGGCTCCGCTCAGAGCCGAGCGAGCGCGGCTCGGGCCGGCGGCGGGAGGAGGGAGCGAGGCGAGCGGGGAGGCGGGGACCGGGCGAAGGAGCCGCGCCGCACACCCGGCCCGTCAGTGACCGGCGCTGCTGGGGAGGAGGAGGAGGTGGCGGAGGAGGAGGCGGCGGCGGCGGCGGCGAGAGATTCTCCCACCCCCACCCACCGAGCTGAGGTGAGGCCAGGGCAAAGCATCCTCCTTTCTTCCCCTCATCCCTTCCTCCCTTTCATCCTTCCTCCCGACCTCCTTCCTTTCATCCTTCTTTCCTTATCCTCCTTCCCCCTTATCTCGCCTTCCCCTCATCCTTCCCTGCGCTTCCTGGTCCTCCTTTCCTTTCTTCTCTCCTCAGCCACCTTTCTCTACTCCTCCCCATCCCCCAGGCTCCCTCTCCCCGTGCCCACATTTCGCAATTTCAATTCTCGCGCAGTGAAAGACCGGGAGAGGGAAAGAGACAGAGTCGGTCACAGAGATAATCCCCCCTCCTGTAAAGAATGGATTTGAATTAATGGTCATTTTGTGGTGTGTGTATTATGGGAAGAGCGGGATTATATTTGGGGAAGAAAAGAGAGGGTCAAAGGTGTGTTGTTTCACTTATTCATCTATTTACCCGCCATCACTTCGAGGTGAAACCTGGCTCCGTGTTATCTTAAGTTGTTTTTTTTTTTTTTTTTGGTATTGTTTGAAATTATTCTCCTTTCTTCCTGCGTTAGAGGCTCCTTCATCCCTTTTATCCATCGCCCTGTGCGTCCCTGTGCTTTGCGGTCGCTGCTGCTCCGATTGTGTGCGCCGGGAGCCGGCGGGGAAGCGTCGGGGAGCGGGGCTGGGCGGTGGGGAGGGGGCTGCGGGCACCTCCTCCATCCCTTCCCTCTAGGCCTCTCCCAGGCTCTGAGAGCTTCCCAAGCACCCGCTGCACATCCCGGCCAGCGCCCAGCCCGAGAGGTGCCAGCTCCCAGCAGAGGATCCGCTCCGGTGGCGAGGAGCGAAAGTTTAAAGCGTGGCTTTGTCTTTGCGTGGAGCTCCGGGGACGGCGAGGAGCCGTGGGGATGTTGGCTGGAAAGCGACGGCAGCCAAAGTGTCTCCTTGTGGGGCTCCTTGGAGTGGGAGAAGTTTTGCCATGCCGAGGTGGTGGTGGTGGGGAGTGCCAGGCTCGCCTGGCTGCCGTGCCCATCTGGGAGGTGGCGTTGGGGATGCTCGGCGGGACATCCGAGTGCCAGGGCTTCGGGAAAGAAACTTTTATACATATTTACCGCGGGGTGTAGCGTGAGGTGGCAGGAGCTTCCTCCTCTGGAGGTTGGAGGGGTGAGTGCCCTCCCTGGTGTCTCGCTGGTTGTGTGGGATGCCTGGGTTCTTTCTAAGGTGATGCTCTGTCACTTGGTGGTTGTGTCTCTCTCCTGTGGAGCATTGATTTGGTTGCAGGCGTGCTTCGGACAATCCAACCTTTTCAAACTTCTGCTTGCTGAATTTGTAGTTAGTTCATTCTTCACCAGGATAGAAATGTTTCAACCCCCTGTTGTTTTAGAAATCCAGAGATACCACAGCAGCCGATGCTACAGCACAACTCTGTGAGCCTGGATGCTTAACGTGTATGTTGTACATTACCTTGGCATGTATTCCTGAAAAATGTTGGATTTGTCAAGACTGCTGTGAGTGCTGTGTGTGTTCTGGTGTGCCAGGCAGATGAGGAGCATAAACAGGGGCAGGCTCAAACGATGCTGCTGATGTGAACACCAGATTTTCCTGGCTTTGTGGCTATCACAATGCTGCTGGCTTTCCTTTCTTACCTGTAGTGCCTGTGATTGATACAATGCATTGTATCAGCCTTTTCATACTCCAGGTCAAACAGGATTCTTTCTAGAGGAGAAAAGGTACTGACTTGAAGGGTGAAGTTCTGCACTCAACTGTGTAAATGCTTGTTTACAGAAATACCACCTCAGCTGGGTACAAGGTAGCTGTAATTCCATTAATGGGCTCTGCTGGTGACAGAAGCCTCAACAGGAAAGCTCCAGTGTCACTCGAGCCCTTACATGGAAATACAACTGTAATTCATGCAGATTTGCTGAGAGCTCTTTTAATATTAATGTTGAGCATGCATGGTACTACTGAAATGCCTTTGAAGCACTGAAAACCAGGAGTATTTGTAGACTGAGGCTTGAAAGCCAAAGGAAGCAATTAGATCTCCTGCTCTGACCCCTGACTGTTGTAGTCAGTTGGGTTTCATCCAGTTACTCCTGAATGCAATAATGTGCATTTGGCTGAAACATGCTTTCCAGAAAAATTGGAATTTTGATCGGAAGACAGTGAGAGGTAGAGAATCTGCTGTTTATTAAGTTATTTGGCTTCAGCTTCTAGTCACTGGTTAATGATGTGCATTTCTCCACTGTGCTGAAGAACTCAAAGTATTTTCTTACCATGCAAGTATTTATCTGCTGTAACCCAGTATTCCCTCTCTTTTCTACTTAAAAAACCAAGTGAACTGAAATTCTTTAAATTTGTCACTGCATGTATTTTCCTCACAACTCAGTGTCTGGGGATTGGTTTTTCCAAATCCACTTTTTCAGCATTTTTATGAAAACGTGAGCTGGATGCAGCACACCAGAACTTTGTCTCAGGAGTGTTTTGTGTGTTTAAATATTACCTCTCTGGTGTTACTCTCCTGCTTCTGCATCACATTTACATATTAAACCTTCATTTGCAGCCCTGCATTTTGATCTCCTTTTCTCTGGGTACTCTCACTGTGGCAAACCCTTTGCAGGACTGTTTCTTTCCACAAGAGTTCATCATTCCCTAGACTGGGATGTGTTTTCCTGATTGCAGCTTTATAACTTTGTGCGTGGCTTTTTAAAATAACATTCTGTTTCTAGCATTGATTGATTATACCCAACACTCCTGATGGCTTTTTGGAACTGATTTATCTCAGTTATGTAGCGCTCTATCAATTTATACTTGTACAAATTATGTCATGAATTATGGTGTAGACTTACAAATAATTGAAAAGGTGTTTTGTGGTAGTGGCTCTGCCTTTGGGGAGCTCCATGATAATCTGAGTTATGTTGTGATGAGTTTTTCTAAAAAGCTGTTCTTTTTTATTTTTGAGATGTCACTTAACCAGTTCTTCACCAGTTTAATTGGTTCTGTTTTGTTGTCAGGCTCTCACAGAACTCTGCACTAATGCCAGAGAAGTCTATACAGGCAGACACATATTTCTGCCAATTGGAAGTATCAGCCTTATCAAGGAATTAAATCACAATCATTTTAGAAAGTCAGCTTTCATTATTTTGCTTCCTATTTTACTTCGGAGCTCTGAGGTATCAGTTGAGTCCCCTATAATTTCTCTTAAATTATTGTTTTGTTCAGAACTGCCATTGTTCTAACTTTCCTATAGTTGCAACCACAGCATATTTGTAACCTAAGTGTTCATTCAGACTGCTGGAATTACCCCAGGTTTTTCAGAATTCCTAAAAATCCATGCTGGTAGGACAGAGAACTGCTTGGACACTTCTGTGAGTGCTTCTCCATGGTGATCTTTGGTCCTGCTGCCCAAAAATATTTACTGCAAAGTAACACTGTTTTAACATTGTATTTGCAATGAGATGGAAAAATAATTAATATTCTCACGAGGCACCAGGGAATCATCAACTTCTTTGCACATGCAGAATTACTTTTTGAATGTATCTGCCCTTTTGCACTATTGGTGTAGCTCAGAGTCCCTGTTTAGCACCACACCTGTGTGACAGCTGAGTTTTCTTTTGTTCCTGCAGTTCCCCCCTGCTTTTTTTCCTGCTGCCAAGAAATGTGTTCATCCTCACCTATTAGTTGTTTTACACCTACTGTTTCAAAAAGTACGAATTTTTTATCCCTTAACACTTTTCTTCTTGTTACATATGAATTATAACCACAGTATTTATTGAAATCTGTTTTGTGGCCAAATTGTAGTAGTTATGACAATGCCTTGCAGGTATTACATGCTGTCTGAACACACCAGCATGAGATTATTTTTTTTTTTCTGTCTAGAGCGACAGAAAGAAGTTTTGTTACATTTTAGGTGAGTAGGCTTTGCTTTTAATGCAGCATGTTCTAAGGCTTGGCTAAAGAAAGCTGAACTCTTTATTCACTTGCTCCACAGTTTGTTCATAGATGCATAAAGCAAAGGAATACTTTGAATTTAGAAATGATATCAAATGGTCATGGGAAGATGAAGGGCAAGTATACAGAAATAATCAAAAAATCACAGAATAGTTTGGGTTGAAAGAGACCTTAAAGCCCATCCAGTTCCACCCCCTGCCACAGGCAGTGACACTTTCACTATCCAAAGTTGCTCCAAGCCCTGTCCAACCTGGCCTTGGACACTTCCAGGGGCAGCCACAGCTTCTCTGGGCACCCTGTGCCTCACTCACAAGGAAGAAGTAAATAAATAACACAATATGCAGTTGGAAATGAGAAGTGCAATGTGCAGAAATGAAGAGTCGCAGCACTAACCTGTCAGTCTTTAGAGTGGCATGCTTAGGACATTACTTGATGGGAGGTTTTGTGGCTCAGATCTGTAGGAATTGCTCCCTCAGAGCTGCTTTAGGTAAGATACAAGAAGGAGATATAAAAAAGACATTACTTGATGGGAGGTTTTGTGGCTCAGATCTGTAGGAATTGCTCCCTCAGAGCTGCTTTAAGTAAGATACAAGGAGGTATAAAAAAGACCAGAATGGGAAGATGAAAGTTACAAAAAGAAAGTTGTATTTCACAGGAGGGTGAGAGCTACTCCTGACTAAGATAAACTTGTTGATTTTGTATAAACATTACATTTGTTACATTTGTTGGGATTAAGTGCTCTGAAAACATTCCCCAGGCACAGCTTCCCAAGCCAGCAGGCTGCTGCAGGGAGCAGGAGCTGCTGAGGCTGCCATTCCTCTCTGGAGTTCCAGTACTGATGGGTGAGATCCTCCAGCTGGATCAGCAGCACCTGAACCTGACTGGGAGCAAACTGCTGCTGAGTCCAGCCTGCCCTGAGCAGTGCTGGAATGTAAAAAAACCAGGATTTTTTTAAGGCTGTTGTAAAAAAAAATGTTGAAGTGACAGCAAAGACCAGAAAGAATGTAAAAAAGACAGGATTTTTTTAAGGCTGTTGTAAAAAAAATGTTGAAGTGACAACCAAGACCAGAAACCAGTTTTTTTTTTTGTTTTGTTTTTTTGTTTTTTTTTTTTTTTTAAAATAAAAAAAAGTGGTTGATAACTCAGTTAAAGAACTCAAATTATCTCACATTATCTCAAGTTATCTCATGTATTGATGCCCCCAATACAAGAAGGACATGGAGTTGTTGGAGCAAGTCCTGAGGAGAGCCAAGAAGTTTCCAAGGTGGATCTGAGCATCTTCCCCATGGAGGCAGGTTGGGAAAGTTGGGGCTGTTCAGTCTGGAGAGGAGAAGGTTGTGATTTGACCTCACAGCACCTGCCAGGATCTGAAGGGGCTGCAGGAAATCCAGAGTGGGATTCTTCATCAGGAACTGTAGTGACAGGATGAGTGATGGGTTCAAACTGAAAGAGGGGAAATTTAGGTTAGAAATACAGAGAAATTAATCCCTGTGAGGGTGCTGAGCCCTGGCACAGGGTGCCCAGAGCAGCTGTGGCTGTCCCTGGATCCCTGGAAGTGCCCAAGGCCAGGCTGGATAGGGCTTGTAGCAACCTGGGCTAGTGGGTAGTGCCCAAGGCCAGGCTGGATAGGGCTTGTAGCAACCTGGGATAGTGGAAGGTGTCCAGCCCATGACAGGGGGTGGAATAAAATGGTCTTTAAAGTCCCTTCCAACCCAAACCATTCAATGATTCTATTCTGATTTTAAGTTATTGCATTGCAGCTTCTTACTGTCTTAGAGGAATCCATGGTACATCTAAATATATCCCGGAGTGATAACACTGTTGTATCAAGTCTTTGGTTGGGCAGGCTCATCACTCTGCAGCTGTAAATGAATTTTGTATCAGGTTTCTGGATGAGAGCTCTACATCTCAGTTTTCTCATGATTTTCTCAGCATCACACATGAGCCACTGAGCGAGCAGTGATATCTGGTTCCAAGCAGTGGTTGGATACAGAAAGGCTTTCCTGAGTGTTTCCAAACACTAGGATAGGTTGAAGTCATATTTATACAACAAATGATCAGCTGCTCTGGGGAAATAAACTGTTGTGACCATCAGTTAGGAGTATAATTGGTTGGAAGGCAGGATTTTTGTGTTCCTTGTGTTTTGAATATTTTTTTTGTTTTGGCGTGGAACGAGCAGGTAAATTTTAAAATTGCCAGCAAAATGAACAATCTTTCCCCTCATAGGACTCTCCCTTCTCCCCCCACCCCCATACACATTTTATTGTTTCAGATGTCTTGTGCTGTCATCAGACAAAGCATTTTGACTTTGTAAGGGCCAGGAGGAAAGCTTTTCTGTAGTTTTTCTTTGGTTGTGTGGACAAAGTACACCTTTCCTTGAAGTACTTTAACTCTGCTCAATCAGCACTTTCTGATAGCCAGGCTTTTTCTTTTTTTTCTTTTTTTCTTTTTTTTCTTTTTTTTCCTCCTTTGGAATATTTTTTGTCTAGCTGTGCTTTTCAGCCACATCACCCTCTGCATTAGTATTCTGCTACAGAGAACAGGGGAGAGACATTTTCAACGTTGCAGCAGAGACTGCCCAAGTTTTCAGGCTTCTTAAGTAATGAGAATTGCTCAGTTAAGTGAAGCTGAATCCTGTAACGTTAAGAACATCTCACAGGGATTGCATTTGAGAGGTAAGAAAACCAGTAGATTTTGTAGTTATACAAAAGAATTTCTGTGTTCAGAGTATTTTAAAGATATTTTTGTAGATACCCCAGTCTGCTGTTTTTGCTGGTGATACAGTGATTATTATGTGACATTTCTGTCTCCTGTGGACTTGCCTTTTTCTTTGAAGCGTTGTATTCAAAAAAATAACAAGCATATGTTACAATATGCTTAATGCAGACAACAATATTCAAATGGAAGGCAATTTGAGTGTAAGTGGAACTTGAATTCTGAATACAAAAAGTGGAAGTGGTTTTGGTCAGGGGAGGCTCCCAGTTGCCCAGGTGACTTCTGCAAATTGGAGCTTTTAAGTTACTTAAACTTCTGAATGGATTATTCACTTTGCCCTTTTCTACAACTAATCAAGCTTAATTTTTAATATGCTGTTATTTACTAACAAAACCC
Source organism: Onychostruthus taczanowskii (assembly GCF_017590055.1). NCBI lineage: Eukaryota > Metazoa > Chordata > Aves > Passeriformes > Passeridae > Onychostruthus > Onychostruthus taczanowskii. The sequence continues at coordinate 26,824,205 of NW_024499239.1, read as the reverse complement.
ACTCTTGCATATTTCATTTTTATGGCATTTCTCCATTAAAGCCCATTCAGCACAGCAGGAGCAGCTGAATCTCTCAGTTCTCTCCGTTGTGCTTGTAAGGAAAGGATCAATTGGAAATATTCCTTACGTTTTAAATACAGAAGCTGTGTCCATCCTTTGCAGGGCTGACAAAACCACTTTTATCAGTTCTCTATGTCTTTTCAAACATCAAAAGAAACTCCAAAAGGCTTCTTCCTAGAGATTGAACTTTCAAGTTAGACTGTGGAGTAAAGCAAAAATGGAGTAAAATATTGGCAAGCACTGGTTTTAGTTCTGTTGTCGTGCCATCATGTCAGTGGCAATAGTTGTGTCCTTCCCAGAGGATCCACACTAAGAGAAATGAATAAACTCTTTCAAAAGGTGACATAAGAATTATTTGCAAACAGATAATCTGAGGCACTTGTTTTTATGTAATTAGGTAATTTTTCTCCTTTGCTACTTCTAGAAAAACATTTTGTTGTATGCTTCTTGGGATAGTGAAATTTTTTCTTCAAGGCTCTGTAACGTTAAACTAATTGGGGGGGGGTTCTGTAAATTAATATTTTAAAGTAAAGGAATGAACATAAATCAACAGAAAATAGGTGTGATATCCTCTGTTATTGAATACTAACTTTCTTGAATGTTATTATCAGGCTTTCTTCCACATATAAAATTACGAGCTGTGATAAGTTACTCATGGTTAATTCTTCATGATATTTATGGAGAAACTTTGAATATAGAACCCAAATACTATTTTTTTCTTCTGCATGTCTGTAAAAAATCATACTATAAAAATGGTTGTTTCATTTTTTACAAAAATAGAACAGGATTGATTCTAACATTTTTTATTGTGACAGAATATTTAAGTAAAATATTGTCATCTGTGCTTGGTTTTGATAGAGAATTTATCAAAGTGCTTCAGAAATTGTTATCCCATAGTTACAAATGTTGACTGTTCGGATAAGAGACAGTAGAGACTTATAAGGAACGTATGAAATGGATAACTACTAAAATATGAAATGAGAAAAATCCAGGGTAATCAGGAGAATAGTAAAATATAAGGAAAATATATTGTAAGATATAGGAAGGCTGGTTACTTTAATTCTTGCAATTAAAATCCACAGGCAACTCTTTAAAATGAAGTTATAGAATAGCAAAGAAACAACTTGCATAAAAGTGCCGTTTGTTCTTTTTTTTTTCCCCTTAATGGGGTCGAAGTGAAAGAGATTCTTATATTTTTATTGCAGCACATGAACTCCTTTCTAATTCTTGTGCAGATAGTCTTCAGTGCTTACTATAATCAAGTCAGAAATGCAAATTCAGAATTACAGCTGCTTAGTCTAATTTTAAACGTCTCTATTATCTCCGTCATCTCCATTCCTGGTGCTTGGATGCTCCCAGAAATACTTCTAAGAACAAGAAATCCTCAGGAAGCCTGTGAATGAAGGAGGGTGAGGTGAAGTAGGGAGAGAATCAGGATAAAAAGGCTCTGACAAATGTCCTGCTCGGGGGGAGCGCTGCTGGGAGGCTGCAGAGTTTGCAGAGCTTTTCCTTGCCTTACATGGGTGGCCCACGCTCCCCTAAAATTCAAGCTGAATTGCATTTTGGACTCTTGGCCGTGCTAAGTGTTGTTTCTGGGTCACATCTGATACCCAGCAAGAACAGGAAGGTGAAGAAAAGGAAAGAGAAGAACTATTTCTATCCTGTGATTTAATTTTCCTTGCGTGGCTCAGGGAGAATTCTGCGCGTGGTTAAGGCAGCAAATTGAATCCCTCGATGCCCTCACACACTAATTGCATCCTTGAACAGTGTTGGGGTTTTTTTCTTTCACACTCAAATTCCAATCCTTGCCTTCAGGCCTGAGCCCAGGGGATGCAGGTGAGTGTGGAGGAAGTGCTCAGGTGCTTTTGAGGTGTTAAAGAGCAGTGGGGACACAAGTCCTGGGCAGGATTGTCCTCCTGCAGGGTTTAGATGAAAACCAGCATCAAATCTTATACACATTTTATCATTCTCTGCATGCTTTCCTCATCTTCTGAATAACTTAAGTGCATTTCCAATGCATTTCTGCAAATACTTTATGGTTTGCTTTGTTCTAATTCTGTACTTACTACCAGTTTTGTTTATAAATTCAGCCTAAGAACTAGAGAATGTCTGTGTTCAGATATTTACCTTCATTTGGCTGGGTAAGAAACAACATTTCATTATTGTTTTTAATTATATTTGATATATTTAATTATAATTTCCTTAATATGATCAGTGAAACTATCACCTTGCTTCTTTTGGAGTCTTCTTGGATTGCCAGCCAAAGGTATTAAATGGTCCCAGGTGATCTCAAACGCTGCAGAACAACCTAATTTACATGACAGAGTAGTATGGAAGCATACATTTTGTGCAAACATAGCCAAAAATCCTTCAGAATTAATGTCTTGAAGTAGTTGAGAAAGCTGAGTGACTGTAGTAGCCATGGTAACTTTTTTCCCTTTTGCTTTTAAGTAGAAACCTCACTGATTACAAGGCTCTGTGTGAGCCTTAAGCTGGGGATCCGCTCAGCAAACTACAAATGTGGTGGCAGCAAAGGAAAAATCCCAGCTAGCTGGACAGATTGAACACAGGGAGAGCAGTGTGGATTGGGTGCAAAAATAGTAGGCTTGCAAACACAATTAGGTTGAGAGCTCTAATTGTGGCAGAGATGCTTTTTTGGAGGCTCCACACTCGATGCTCTCCTTTTTTGCTGCTAGTTTTAGAACTGTTTTGGCTTGACATGTGCTGAAGCTGCACATCCCCTTTAGCTCAGATGCTGCCAGACACTGACTTTGGACTGAGAGATCCTTGCAAACTTGGTTGCATCCTAAGGGTGGAGTCAGCTTAACTTTGTTTTAATTGTTTTATGGCTTTTGGGTTCACAAGAGTGATGCTGAGATGCACTGACAACATGAGTGTGTTCAGGTCTCTTGTCAGCTTAATGAGTTTATTTTTGCTGGGTGGTTGACAGTCAGCCAAAAGAAACAAAAAATTACATAGCCCAAGAACAGCTTCTTGGCTGGTTTTTCATAAAAAAAGATCAGTCAGGAGGAAGAGGAAACACTAGAGATGGGTATTTTTAACATCAGTTTTCCATAATGGTGTAAAAATGGGGATCTCTTTATTTTGCTCCCTCTGCACTATGAACACATTAAAGGTGCTGTGAGGTCTGTTCTGTTGCCACAATATCCAGTAAAAAGTTTGGTGCCACCCTCAGGGTGCTGCAGGATTTGTGATGTCTAAAGCTTCTCCTGGTGAGCCCTTGGGAGATAATCCACAGTAATGAAATATTTCTGGAAACAGAGTGAGATGGGCTGTGGAATGATTAGGACATGGGTGGATCAGAGAAATCAATGTTTGATTACACAAAAGGAACCTTTAAGGAAGGACTGAAAACCACATTGCTCCAGAATACATATGCAGTATATCAAGGGCAAGTCCTGGATGTGTGGACAGACTGGGAAATGATATCCAGCTCAGGATATTCTGTGATTCTATAAAATAAAACATTGGAGTTTAAACACTTCAGGTGTGCTTGAAATAACTGCTGAGACTGATTGTATCTCCAAAAATTTTGAGTGACCCTCTACACTTACCCCTTGACTGGGCTGGTTCAGATGTTTCTCTTTCATTGCTGTTTTTCATTAATAAGTTGGTTTTCATTGAGGTGAAAGCAAGATCATGTAAATGAGGAAAGAATTTTGAAATCCCTCTTTAAAAAAATGTGGTTTTAATAATTTCCACCTAGCTGTAATTGGAAATTGGAATAGAAGTCAGCTCTGGGCCGTTGCAGCTCAGGTATGGGAAATACAGCAAAGCACAGCTGCTGTGGGACAGGTACATCACAGCAGGGCTTTTAACCCCTTCAGGTATTTAAATACCCCTTCAGATATTTATTTTAACCCCTTCAGGTATTTAGGTATTTTATTATTAATTTTGTATTATGTAAATACAAAAAAAAAAAGAAAAAGGTAAAGCTCCTTTATGTATTGAAATAAAATTAAAGCACCCATATAGAATCTAAACTCTGGTCTTCACTTAATCCTCCTTTTGCAGTAAATTCAGTGCCTTGAATCTGAAATCCGTTTCTCCAATTTCAAGAAATGTGCAAAACATGAGGAACACTTAACAAGGACTGAGTAGAAAGATTTATTTTACCAGGAGCCTCTTCCAGCATTGCAGATGGTTTCTGGCTGTCTTGTTTAAGGGACTAGTTTGGGTATTCAGATTATGCAAGATTAAATCCTTGATCCTCTGAAATTAATTACAGAATTTTCATCAGTGTTGCAAAGCTCTTACCCAACACTTTCTGGAGCTGGTTCTGCCTTTGGCTGTGGATTGTGTTTGTGTCTTTTAAGTGGAGCTGGAGCCAGTCTTGTGTCTTATTACAGTGATACATAAATTGCTTCTATCTCTGGAAAATTCAAATGTTTTTCTGTGTTACCTTGTAGAACAGTCGTGAGCACTGATTGTGTCTGTTACATGCTTTAGAAAGCAAATGACTTATGTGAGCAGGATTTTTTTTTTCCCATTTTAACATTAAAAAAAAATAGCAATAAGTGTCTGGTGCATCAGCTCTTCTTTGCATCTGATTTCTGAGCTGCTGCAAATACACAATACATACTGCTCAACCTTTCATTTTAATGAGCTATTTTTTTTTGTTGTTGTTTTAATCCAAGGCCTGCTTTTCCTCTGAAGTGAGAAGCTTCTGTTGTCCTGTTGGACCACTAGAAGAAAACATTGCAGGTGGATTGAGTTCCCTAAATATGACAGAGAGACCTGGTAGTGTTCAGCTTTGCTCTTCACTTAGGGCATGGGGCTCATGCAGATCTGATTCTGTACAACATTCTGGGTCATAACTCAGTGCCAGAAACCCCAGCCATACCCAAGCACTGAGTTACTTGATAAATTTCACTGTATTTCTCCCCAGAGGTGCTCACATGGATGGAAAGATGTCCTGGGAGGAAGCACAACTCAGGGTCAGTCTTTAGTGTGGCAGGGTACATGAAATGATGGTGAAATTTCATGAGAGAACAGGCATTTTGGCAAAGTGAAAATATAATTTCAAATGTCTTAAACTCTGGGTATTACAGACTTGTGTGTTTTATATTCTATGTGATGAATCTGAATTAACTCTGGGCATGTTTCTGAACAGAGTTCTGTGGAAAACATCACAAGGAAATGCAAGATCTGTCAAGAGCAGTCATCACAGTCAGTATGTTAGAAAGGTCTCATTATTTGTTTTTCCAAGGAAGTTTTGGTGTCTGAGGAGAAACTGTTGTGTTTTCATTTTTGTATCCCACTAAATAAAACAGATGGATTTGGTGGAGGTGTGTCATCACTTGGATTTCTTCTGTCCCAGCAGTGATACCACCATGGACAATCCTTGCACATGTTTAATCACCATTAAAGAAGGGGTTTTAACCATATTTATCAAGGTTCTCTCTTATGAAAATGCAAAGCAAAAACTCACCACCACCTTTTACTGAAAGGTGTCCCTGCCCATGGCAGGAAGTTTGGAATTAAATGATCTTTAAAGGCTCCTTCCAATCCAAACCACTGTCACAGGTCCTATGATCCTGTGATTTTATTCTTTTAAAGAAAGAATTTTGTTTGGAGTCATTCCTAAAATTCAATCTAAACTTCAAACTAAAAATGTGTATGTCTATATATTTCTAAATAATGGAGAGCAAATTACATGTCAGCAATATTTTTAAAGCTAAAACCATTTGAATGTGTTAAAATTGAGTTCTGCACAATATTGTGAAAAAGCTGAAAAATAGGAAATGTTGTTTTTTATTATGATAAATTATTGTGCTTCAGGTGATTTCCAGATATCTTATGTGTCAAAGTAATGAGCACTTCCCATGCTGAATTACGTTTTGCTAAGTTAGGTTCTTAAGCCAAAGGAAAAATATAATTTTTAAGAGCTGCACTTCTGTGAAGGTTGTTACAAAATGTGAATCATTGTAGTGAGGCCTCAGTAAAATGCAATCTATTTTTCTGTTTTTTATTTCAAACCAGCTGAATGTTGGGAGATGCTTTTTTGCTCCACACTGGCTCAGAGTTGCTGCAGTCCAATGTTTTCTGTCCTGGTGCTATTTTTGTTGCTGCTGTTTGTGTTGAAGACTTGTGATTTCATTAACAGTTATTTTAAAACCTGAACAACCTGACAGAGGGCTAAATGGAGCATAATTCTGTTTCCCATGTAGATAAGCTCAACAACACATGAATAAAAATCAGGTTGGCCTCTGATCCACGCTTCACAAGTCCCCCGCGTGGCTTTGGGAGCCTTTGGGAAATGGGCCACATTATCTTTAATTTTTTAAATAATTAGCATTGCTTTAATCCAAAGTGTATTTCTGGATGAATTTGCAAATAATAATAGATGTGTTAAGACTCCTTTCTTTCCTGGCTGTTTTTGTCTGTGTTTCTGGAGTGTGATCTTATCCCCTTCCTTGGGTGAGAAGCCATGCACTGAGTGAAGGAGTTAATTTTCCCAGACTTTGAACCTGTGTTAGGTTGTGATAACCATTGAAATATCCCCTAAACTTGTGTCTTACATGTTGACTGCACCTGTACAAGTCGTCCTAAGAGAGTCTCTGTCACTCAGGGTGTCACAACACTGGCTCGTGGTTGTCCTTAGAATGAAGGAACGTTGATTAAATTACACAGGCTCTCCTGATCCTTGCTTTTCTGGCCTCAAGGATGGCATGGTGACCTTCTCCTGGCACTACAGGGAATGTGGGATTTGTTGATGAATTTGAGATCTGCCCCTGAAGTCTCAACCAGAGGTGCTCGTTCTACAACACCAACTTGGTTTTTTGAGGTTTACTCTGTGACATTTGTTCCTTCTCCACATTATGTTCCACGTTCTGATATTTGTATTAATTTCATGTGATGTGCTCAATATAAGAAAACAAGCCCGTGCTACGTTTCTTTTTAAGTGATGAAAAAAAGTGACTTTCTGTAGAATGATGACAATGAGCTGTTTATTACCACAAGCTGTGCGTTTTATTTTCTTTTACTTAGAAAGCAGTGATTTGTCTGAATTTTTGGAGTGGTTTTTAAGTGAATAATGATATAAGAGCCTTCTTACTTGAGGCTTCTTATAAATGTAGTTATTTATATGAGGAAAAATTGTTCAAGCATGGATTATTTATGCGGAGGAGAAAACTGGCTCTGGATTGATATAATTTTTCTTTCCCATCTGCTCTGAACAAATTTGTTTTCTCTGTGAGCAATGAGTGCTTGCTTGCAACTTTGTTTTAGATACTTAGGAACTCCTTTTAGTACTTCCCTTAATGAAGTGATCCAATTCCAACCTCACCTTTTGTGTTCTTCAAGGCAAACTTTGTTCTCTCATGGCTTCAAAGAAGTGTTGTGGCCTTTCCCCTTTCATTTTTAGCAGACCTGGTTTCATCAGGCATTTGAAAAGTAGAACTGAATTTTTTTTCCTTTGGCCTGGTGATATTGTCATGTTTTTTCCTTAATTTTTTTCTTTTTTTTTTTCCCTACCAACAGCTAAGAAGATTAATTGCACTTTGCCCCCACCCCCTTTTGATTTTACTTTTGATGCCAGACCCTTCCTAAGATGGTCCAGTCTTTGCCTGGAGCCTGGGCTCAGCCTCCTGAGGGAACTGTGATGTCAATTTACCCAGCAGATTGTTTCAAAATGGGTAATTCTGTCATTGGGAATGTGCAGTTCTTGGTTAAAAGAGCATCCAAGCAGCTTTCCTAAAGCATTGTTAATTATTGACAGTAAAGAGAGATGTGGAGGGGTTTATATCAATAAAGATCTCTCCTACCTACAGCCAAGAATGACCTAATTTATTTTTTTTTTTTTAGGTACACCAGCAGGATTTGTCTGTAAACAGTTTCTAAGCAACAGCTCCCTGTCCTTTAGAAAGAATGTCACATTTTATCCCTGACTCCTGGGTTTTACAGCCCTCCTGCCCAAATCTGCCCTGTTTAAGGGGGAGCTTGGAGGAGCCTCTTCAGCAAGGATGATTCTCCTCTTTTGTAGAACCAGCACCCACCCAGGGCTCACTGAGGTGTTGGAAATTAAATCACTGTCTCCCTTCGTGCTGCTTTGCCAACAGCTTTGCTGTCACAGGCCAGCACGGTGAATTATTTCTGTGCAGCTTCATAAACATTCTGTAATGATCAAAGAGCCCATATTTCTACTTCCATTTAAATCCAGGAGGTGACAAAACCAGAAACACCTCGGTATTTTTTTTTTTTTCTTTAAATGATTACATTGTTTGAACTGGTTTTAAGGGAAAAAGTGAGTTTTTCCCACAACACAACAGGTCTCTATTTTCACCAAGACTTGTGTGGCATCTGTCTCAGACTGGGGGAAATTCAGAGGTAAAGAAAAAGAGCCCTTTGTCAGCAGGTTTTTATTAACCCTGTCCCTGGAAGTAAATGTTTAGTTTGTTGAAGATCTGGGAGGAAGAAGAGTAACAACCTCATCAGTTAGCAGAGGATGGTGGGACCTACAGAAATATTTTGTTCATTTTACTTGGCTATTTTTAATTTGCTCTGCTTTCTGCTACTGTTACATAGTATTTCAGTTTGAAAAATGTTCTTGCTGCTTTTATTACCAGAGAAGGCCTGTGGATGTTGGAGCTGTTTGGATTTGAGTAATGGTTATGATTGATAATATAGGCTGTATCCTATGGCCTGATTTAAAGGAATTGTAGAGTTTATTTCTTCTCTGGATGAGGTAAAATGATAGGTCTTGTGTTTGAGAAAAACAGAGCTCTCTGTATGTTTCCTCTGCTATTGTGAGGAGCTGTCTAGTTTCTTACAACTCTCTTTGATTTCAAATCAAACAAAGGAAACAGAGATTTCTGCCACGTACAGAATGGGGAGTGGAAAAGTAGTGGAGGCACTTTTCTGGCTGGCATTAAGAAATAAAAATGAGTAGAAGGAATTCTGTGAGAGAGGTTAGCTGTTATGATGTGCAAGTGGAAAGCACAGCAAGAAAAGAAGTGGAAAATACCTGTCTGTTTAAAACTTAGCATCAAAGTCAAAAAATCTGGAGTTAGAAGACGGATAAAACATGAGCTTTTGAAGAACATTTTTTATGAAAAGGGCAATAAAACTAAGATTTGTGATGTTCTTACTCTTTAGGGGCTGCTAGGGTGGCTTCCTGTCAAATACCATAAAAACAGGCTGATGAAAGAGGGAGAGTAAATTTTGGTTTTTACTGTTTGCAGCGTTCTCACCTTCTCCATTACATTTTGACCAAGAGTAGTGTATCATCATAAAATTCAGACTGAAAGTGAGCTTTTGGGGCTTTGTGCCTTTCTGTTCATTTCTTAGGTAAAGAAAATGGTAATCTCAGGCAGTCCCTACCAATATTTGGCTGATATTTCCCTCTAGCTTTGGGCCAAATTTACCTGATTATTTGTCTTTCATGTAGAATAATTCTTCATTATTATCATTATTTCTGTTATTTCATTGTTTCTCTGTTATTATGTATGAATAGTGGATAAATCTCACTCAAAGAATGTCTCTGTTACTTAAATATTCTGCTGTATACTAAATATTGTTTTCTGTACAAGGCAAATTCTTGCACATTTGCAAGCTCTAGGTTTATAGAAAAACCTCCCTTTTCATAAGCAAACCACTGTAGCTTTGTTTCCTGCATATATTAACAAAATATTTGAAGATTGAAGGGAGTGAACATTCAGTGAGTCATCTCGTGTGGAGAATAAAACCTGATAGATTTGTGAATGAAATCCAGCTTTGGGAAGTGGATCATGTAGTTTATTATTGCTGCTTTTTGGGGTTGTTTGGGTTGTGGTTTTTTTTTCTTTTTTTTTAGTTTATTTTTGCTTTTAACAGATGTGTGAGGAAGGTTTTAATTAGACTTGGGAAGTGCTCTCTTATACATTTGTAAATCAGCAAATACTGGGATGAGTTCAATTCAGTGGAATTTTATTATGGCTGGGAATATCTGTCTGAGATGTTTTGAAGAATTTGAAGAAGTGCCTCCATTGACTCTGTTTCAGGAGCTTTGATTCCTAAACCTAAACACATACATGTGGATGCCTAAAAAGTTTGAAAGTGAACTGAAAACTGAAAGTTTGATGAAGTTCATTGGCTTTTATGTGTTAGAACAAGTGTAGGATTTTTGCAGAATTGTGGGTTGGTTATCTCTGGAATGCCAAGCTCTGCCCAAGTCCGAGCTTGTGTTTTACAAAGATTTCTGCAACTCAGAAAATACTAAACATGCTGATCAGAGGGAAAGTGAATAATAAAATCTGTCCTCCTTTCTGTGGTGGTGGTTGGAAACAAGAGGATTTGTGTGGTGTGATTGATCCCTGGGGATTCCATCCAGCCCCTAAGAACCAGCTGTTCATGTTGGTGAGTCTCAGGGCAGCAACTGGACCAGAGTTTTTAATTAAGGACAGAAATGTTATTGTTTCATAGATTCCCTCCTTCATGTTCCCCTCACTTCTGAAACATCCTGCTTGCAATTGGTTCCATGAATCTGAGGGGACAAATGTTGCCTGTTGGATGGTTTGAAATCTGATGGGTGAAGAATTTGAGGTGCATTTCAGTTCTTGTGTCGTGGGAGCTGTTGTGAGCTCTGTTCCACTCTGTGCCATCTCTCTTCACACAGAATCATGGAATGGTTTGGTTGGAAGGGACCTGAAAGATCTTCCCACCCCCTGCCATGGGCAGGGACGCCTGCCACTGTCCCAGGTTTCTCCAAGCCCCATCTCCAACCTGGCCTTGGGCACTTCCAGGGATGGGGTGTGGTTTAATCATATTCCTTCTCTGTGATTTATTTTAAAATTGAATAAGGAGCTGTGTTTAGACTCTCTTCATATGGAAAGCATTCCATGTCTCCTGCCATGGAGACTCTACAGATCCATCTTCTGGTTCTGCCAGACCTTTGTGGAGGTGGAAGGACATGAGGCATTAAGAATGTAAGTGTATAATTGATAGTGGCATACAAGTATTTTGCATTTTTTCCCTGAACAAACCTGTGCAGAACTTTAGTTTTTCAGAGGGCTCTGGGATCAGTTGCTATCTTCAGGCCAACCATTTTACATGTAAAGTAGAGTTACTTTTCCCCTTGTTATTCCCACGTTGCTCTTCGTTTTGTGCACTGGTGAAAAATGCATTTTCATTAGCCATTTTTGCCCCTGGTCACTGAGCTTAATAAAATCTGCAATCTGAACAGGGAGATTTATGATGGAGTGTTCTGCTTTATTTATTTATTTATATTATTCATTAGAAATGATTTACTTTTCTCTTTCACTTTACTCTTTGCTCCATTTTTTTTCCCCCAAAGTGGTGGCAGGAATTCCTGCTGGGAACTGGTGATGCTGTACAAGTTGTAGAGGAAAGATGTGAGGTTTTGCTTTACTTTCCAGAAAGCTCAGAATCCAATTAAATAAAGGAGTAATTATATTGCATGGACTGAAGGTCTGCAATGAAGGAGGAAAAGCTCAGAGAGGATGAGGCAGAATTTGTCTGAAGACAGCTTCACTGAAGTGTAGTCAGGGATCACAGGAGAGGAAAACTTGGTTTTGAAGGAGTTTGGGGCTAAAACTGCTACTGTTGAAAACATCTGAAACAGTGATCACAGAAATTTTGGTTCAAAGCCTTGTAGGAGGTGGGGGAACAAGACAAATCCACTATGGTAGTGTTTAATCTCCAAAGAGAACTACATATACAGGGAGATATGATTAAAAGGCAATTAAAAAGAACACTTTGGGATTTTGTTCTTGAGAAACTTCACAGAATCATAGAATCATTTAGGTTGGAAGAGACCTGGGAAATCATAGAGTCCAACCATTTCAATGAAGTAAGGAAAATAAATAATATTCATTAAAATAGAAAATGAGGGAAAGGCAACGAGGACTCAGGACGGCAGCAAAAGCTACTTTTCGATAAGAGAAGTTTTTTTAAAAAGTATCATAATGTGCAAGTATTCAAAGCCCAAAACGTTACATGGGAGGCCAAAAATAATTCTGCAAAAACGTTCAAGATGTGAAAACCAATTATGAATCTTTTTCAAGTGCTTTGGAAGCAAGAAGTGTTGCAGAGAGTTGGCAGCCAGTAGAAAAAGGAGGTAGGAAAGGTAAAAGGCAAAGAGGATGAAGCCCAGAAGAAAAAACAGGGAGAGTCTGAACATCCTTGTTGTGAAACAGCCTCTGAAGGGTGTTCACAGGGAAGCTTCCAGAAAAGATGGCTGAGACTGAAGTGTTGGTTAAAGGTGTTTTAGAGGAAGCACATACAGTGAGTGATATCATGTCACTAAAATTGAATTACTTTCTAGCTCACCATGCATTCGTGTTGGGTCTCACCCTGGTTGTGCTGTCTCAGATACAGCAGCTGCCTCAGGGTCAGGTTTCATAGCACAGAGAGCATTGATTAAATCCTGGATTGACATTGCCTGCTTTTTGCCAATTTGTATCACTACTTAATATATTGCTTCCTTTGAAAAGGTGCCAGTTTCACCCTTTTTTTTTTCTTTTTTTCTTTTTTTTTCTGTTTTGTTTTTAAACCCTATCATTTTCCATCATAATCCTATATGAAAACTCTTTGTATTCCACCAAGGTGCCTGTAATAATTTATTTACCTGATAGCCTGAAAGTTTCATTGCCTCTTTTGAGTTTATCTAGGTTCTTTTGTTTTCTTAATCTTCACAGAGATTATTTTTTTCAGAGACACTGATCAAAGATTGACTCTCAAGATGAAAACTGTATATGAAAAGTTCCCCTGTGGAAAAATTAATCTGATGTTAGGAAAATTGCTTTTTTTGAAGGACTGGCATTCCATTGTCACCTGTTTACTTCTCACATTTCCTTTAGCCTGCAAATACTAATCACTTGTTAATTAATCCCATCAGAATGCAGGTTTTTATGTATTTATGCAAGAAGCTACTGCTAGTTTTAATGGTGGTAAAGAAGAAAATGCATTTTCTGTCTCTCTCCATGACTTGGGGGATTTTCACTTACAGTAAGAGTCAGACTGGAGAGGTGTTTTGAAGACTGAAAACCAGATTAGATATGTTGGTTTCCTCTGTGGTCAGAGCACAGAGTGATGGTAATTGCTTGGACAAGTTGCAAACAATTCAAAATACAACTCTGAAGTTACTGTGCTATTTTGTTTTGCATTTTCTGTTAAATATCTCTCTCTATATTTTTTTTTCTGAGTTTGTACTATTCCCTTCTGTATTGCTTCTCCAAACTCTTCTCAGCTCCTTTAGTGGTGAAATCAGTTTCCTTCTGAGAATAACACCATAGCACCAGTGAAAAAATGCTTTAAACTCTTTTAAATGCCCTGCAGTGAACCTCATGTAATAAGGTTGAATAAGTTTGAGGGTTTTTTTTGTGTTTAAAATCTCAGTTATTTTGAGAACAGGTAATCTTTTAAAATTTCCATAATAATTTTGAAAGGGCCACTTAGGGGATGTGGCAGTGCAGAACCACAGGAATTTCAGATTGATGTCATCTGACCGTATGGGTCTGGCTGCTGCTTTTCCAGATGAATGAATTTTGAGGATTCTCAGTGAAATACCTGGCACAGGCTCTCTCTCACTGGATCTGTATAGCCTGTAACCATGTGTGTTTATAGGTGTCTCTTGGTTCAAAAAGTGCAGTTGTAGAGTGATGGATATGTTAAGGATCAAGCACTGTTCTCCAGACCTCTTTGTGTAGGAGATACAGAAAAATTCCACATTTAAATGCTGATTTTTTTTCCTGGTGTAGGGATTTTTCTAAGTTTTAGAGGTCAGCCAGGTTTCTTTCCTCTGTGGAGTTAGGACAAAACCAAGTAAGCTGAGTAACTTCTGTGTATTTGTCTCATACCCTGCTGCGCTCTCCTTCCCAAGAGCAGAGATTTGTATCTGGAAAGCCAAATATTTTCTCTCTACCATTTCCTAGAGTGCTTTCCCAAGACAAGTGCTGGCCTGCTTTGGGTACAAATGGAGAGGGTCAGGGCAGTTTCTAATCCATGACAGCTCCAGATTTCTTTGAAGTCCATGGGAGTCCTGAGCATCCTCTTCCAGGCTCAGCAGAGGGGATGTTTGAACAGCTTTCTCAGCATAGCAGACTTCCCACCAACTCCACAAAGTCACTGCATTTCTCTCAGCTGTTTAAAATTCATGCGCTCCCAGTTTATTAAGACTGTTTTTCCTCTCCTTTCTCTGTGTTTGTGATTCTTTCACCTTCAGTCAGTCGTAGGAAATCCTGTGCAGATTGAAAAGGCTGTAGAACCCAGCTGTCAGTCATGATGCCTCAGTCTTCCTTCAAATCAGTTGCTTTCAAAGGACAAGAAAATTGTTCATTATACGTATACTTAATGAAATCACACTGCTCATTGAGTTTATGCAGGTTTGCCTGGGGGTGGGAATAAAACCATGATCAATTTAAACATAGCATCAGTTTCTGTTCAGCCTTACTGTAAAAAGGATAATAAGGTTTTCATTACAGTCTTCGCTTTTTCAGAGGTTTATATCACCTACTAATTTACTCATTATAAGAACATTACACGGAAGGTTCGTGTACTAATCAAATTCCATTTGCAGAAAAATGCTCTCCAAACAGCCTTTCCACCTGCTCCAGAAGACAGGTGCTTTGCAAAAATTGCACTGAAACTTCCAGACACTTTAGTTCAGAGAGAAGGCAATGTCACATCAGGGTTCTCTCTATCGTGGTGCAGGAGCTCCCTGGTTTCTGTTCCTGTGTTTCATCTCATCCCAGAGCTTTTGCCATATGAGAAAACGTTATGCACTAAATTAACTTTCATTTTAGAAATACTTACTCCAAAGTTGGATTTTTTTTTTTTCCTTCTTGGTTTCACTCAGTTTGTTCTGCACCTGAACAAGTCATTGTATGAGCAGAACTGGGAGCAGAGCGTGTGGATGGGAAGAAGTGGTGAGGAACAGGTGGATGCTGCTGAAACCATCAGTGCTGCAGCAGGGAAGGCTCATTAAACTGCAGCCCAGTGGGTGTCTCAGTGAAGTTTTGAAAAGCTTTAAAAGTGAAGGTGAGCAGAGTGGTGCAGAGAGGTGATTTAGTTCTTGGGAGAAGTTTGAGAAAGCACTGACTTTACAAAAAACTGAAGTACCTTTGTAGTAGTTTTCTGAGTGCATGTGCTGGAATAAGGTTGCTGTTACCAGAGAGTGCAGACAGTGAGGTGCAGGATGATAACATCAAGAAGAGGAGGGGGGAAGCATAGCTCCAGGTATAGGGATGAGTCAGAATGTCACAAGAGCAATATGTTGGCAGATTTAAGTGTAGGTTGGATTGAACAACATAAGAAGAAATCCAAAAATAATACCTGTATAACGGGACAGAGAGACAATAATTTCATTTTTTACTGGGAATGTGATTCTCTAGATAGAAAGTTTAGAGGCCACATGACTTCCTTCTGTACCTCTTCTTTCTTGGTAACTGCTCTAAAAGCTGAGTATCCAGACAGAATGCACCATGGCAGTTCTGTTGCTTTTCATATGACCTTTAAAACCTTTCAGTCACTCATTTCCACACTATTCCCACTCCCTTCAGAACTAGTTAGTTTTGTTCTTTTCGTTTTGTTTTACTTCTGTTTTTTTTTATATTGCATTGGTTTTTATGAATGATCCCAATTTACCAAATAATCAGATTTTGTGGCTGAATTATTTTTAGTGCTCTCTTTATCCTTGTGGTGGTTGCAATTTCCATCACTTTACCTGGTTTTTTCCTTTTTCTTCTTTGAGTTTTTAATTCTTTCTTCCGTAGAAAATAGGAGATGCTTGGGAAAATATTTTATTTCAAGTAATGGACAGCCAGCTTGAACAGGCTGAAAATCTTTCTTCTGAGGAATCTTAGGAACATTTAAGCTGATTTTCTGCAGGCAGGTGGATAATGGATTGTATCAGGGAGATCTTTGTGCTCATAGCAGGTAGTTAAATCATTTTATTTGCTCAGTGCTTGTTAGTTTTGGTGAAAGACAAGTAAAGCAGTAAAACATTATTTGGGGTGGTTATTTTGGTCACCTGAAAGTTGATGTAAGTCTTTGGCAGTTGTTCCACATTTGATTTAGGGGTGCAGATTTTCTTACATCTCACTTCTGGTTTTTTGTAGCAGTGAACATAATTCTGTTGATTTTGAGGGGACAAATATTGGCTGAATAAGCTCTATATTGATACTTTGGGACAAGTGACAATTTCCTAAGCAGTTTTCTACAAGTTACCTGCAAGGCTAAGCATTATTTCTGCATGGATTAAGACTGAAATCACAATAAAAAATAGAGTTTGAATGGAGATGTATGTAAACAGTATTTGATAATTTCAGTGTTTCATTTCAATTGTTTATTGCTGCATTCAGTGTCAATCAGAAGCTGGACAAAAATATCAATTATCATTAAATTATTAATTTCTGCCCTCATGCATGCTTTTGAAGAAACTCTTAAGTTATACATGGAAGTTGGCACAGAAAATCATGAGGTGGAACATATTACATTAACATTTGATATTAAACCCTCCCCTCCCTTAGTCTGGGATGCCCTAGGTATAATTTCAGGAAAGATTTCAAGCAGAACATGTTTGTATGATGGGAACTTAGACTCATTGCAGAGATTTAACAAAGGTAGAAGAATTCAGATGTTAAGCAGGACTGAAAATGCCTCTGAAGTCAAAATTTGTGTTTTAAGAAATTATCGTATTTTAGAATAATTATATGAATTACAAAATTTAAAAGAGTTAGTTTTCCATTTGTAGGGCAATAAAAGTATAGTCAAGCTCTTCCATGGTGCAGTTGTGCTATTACAAACTTTCCTCAAACACCTTAAAAGTCAACAGTGTGCTCATCATTTACAAAAAATAAGCAAATGACCAAAAACTAGAGAGACAATTTGCATAACATTGTTGTAAACTTCTCTCTTTATAAAAGAAATAATTATTGGGTTAAAAAGAACTGCTGATTTGCCTAAATGCTGAATTTCCCATTTGTACAGCAAACTTTATGTGGCATGAAATCTTAAATGATTGAGAAATCTCATCTGGGACCTGCAAAGGCAAAGCTGGAATAAAAAGCCAGTTCTAGAGACAGTGATTTCTTGATTTCCTTCATGGAATTGTAGAACTGCTGAGGTTGGTAAAGACCTCTGAGATCACTGAGCCCAACCATGGATTTAATAGCAAATTTATGGTGAATTTGAACTATGGGATTTACAGAGGAAAAGCCTGGACCTGTTATTCCATACAGAAATAACTGCATCAGATTTATTAAATTTTTTTTAATTTGGAATTTAAAAAAAGGAATTCATTTCCCCCCCTCCTCTTTATTGTTATAATAGATCCCTCTAAGCCTTTAGAGTAGAAGCACTTAATGTAGCCAGGAATTCAAACCAGCAAGTTCATTAGATAAGTTCCAGTTCAATGGCACCTGAAATTTCCTCCCAGCTCTTCCTCCACCAGTTCAGTTCTGAGTGAGGCTAGTGACAGTTTGCTGAGTTGTTCACACCAGAATAAAATAAGAAACCAGAAGCTGCAGTTTGCAGTTAACCTGTTTGGTCCCTGTGTTTCACCGCTGCATTTCAGGCACCGTTTGTGCTGCTGTCCTTGAAGTGAGCAATGGGAGCAGCTCAGGAGATGCTGCTTTTGGGGTGCCTCGAGGGTGAAAGGGGTGTTCATGGAAATGGGGCAGGAGCAGAAGCCCTCCCATATCTACAAAACAGCAAAGCACTGGTTTTTTGAGCATTTCTTAGATTCAGGAATTGGAGATGTTCGAGTAGCCCAGCACTGCAGTGCATGAAGAAATGTGGATGGGTCATGGAATAATGGAATGGTTTGGGTTGGAAAGGACCTTGCAGAACATCCAGTTCCACCTCTGCCATGTGCAGGGACACCTTCCACCAGCCTAGGTGGCTCCAAGCCCTGTCCAGCCCAGCCTTGGACACTTCCAGGGATCCAGGTGCAGCCGCAGCTTCTCTGGGCTCTCTGGTCCAGCGCCTTATGACCCATTTAGGAATTTGTTCCTAAAATATAATCTAAACCTTTCTTCTTCCAGTTTGAAGCCATTCCTCTTGTCCTGTCCCTCCATCCCTTGTCCCCAGTTCCTCTCCAGCTCTCCTGGAGCCCCTTTAGGCTCTGGAAGGGGCTCTGAGCTCTCCCTGGAGCCTTCTCTTCTCTAGGGGAGCATTCCCAGGCCTCCCAGCCTGGCTCCAGAGCAGAGGGGCTCCAGCCCTGGAGCATCTTCTTGTATGGCAAAAGTCCTGGGATGGGAGGAAATGTGGGACAAGATGAGCAGACAGTTTTTCACCGTGATGTTGCTGGACAGGTTCTTGCTGGGATGCCAGTGTGTAGTGTACTTGGACTATCAACTAGAATAAAAGAAAATAATTTCAGCTACAGCTCTAATTAGATTTCTGAGCAGCATGTCCAGCTGGTTCTGCTTTAAGAAAAAGAAATGGCTTGCAATATGTTTTTTGGGTTTTATTTATTTGGATTAAATTTTGGGCTATAGCCAAGCCTAGTTGTGTTAAATTTTGTTATTTGACTATGGATATGAAGGTGATGCTCCTGGACCGTGTAGATCAGAAATCTGTGATTGATGTCATAAATTCTGTTTTCTAAGACAAATGGACTATAATCAAATAACCTTTTTTTTAAAATGATATTATAATTTCCTCTCTAAAAATAAAATAAAAAAATTAAAGTGTGTATTTTCATGAGATAGCTTTTTCTGAGTAATTTGCTTAATCTGCTCCTTTTCTTTCTGTGTGTATAATTATCATCATACCATTGCCAGCATTATTTAATTTCTGTAATTATCAGTATTAAAATGAAGAGCCTTGGTTTTTTGTGAGGCAGTTTAACTGATTTCTCCTCTGACAGATTTCTCTTTCCTCCTTTGGTTGTTTATTGAAAAGATTGGCAGCTCTGTAGAATATGAAGTTTTTAGATGCACATTGGCTTTCATATATTGAGGAAAAAAATAATTATCACTCTTTGAGTTCTGATTATTCCTGTATCATTCCAGAGTTTCAGAAATGGGCTATTGGGCACGTGGTTTATGTTACTGTGGCACGTGGTTGGTGAGTGCTGGGTTCAGATGCTCTGGAGTGCAACCTGCTCCAGAAATTGATCCTCTTTTCCAACACACATTTGGAAAATAGAGGGGATTTGTCATTTCTACAGCATAGAAATGTAGTTTTGAGATGTTTTATTAAATTAGGAGATAAGGAAAACGGGGGTGTGTAGAGATCATATGTGCCTCTTTGTTTAGTTAGAGGTGCTGAGTTGATGATCCCTATCCCAGGAAGTGAAGGTGCTTAGGCTGAAAGTTGGTTGGAGAATTTTTCCTTGAGGCAGAAGTTACTTTTCCAACCACATTTGTGTGGCAGCAGCTCTCTGGCTACAGAGAGAAACAGACAACTTTCCCAGGCATCGTTCTGGGAAAAGCTGTGAGAAGATCAGAAAAAAGAATGGGAAACAATTCTTATCTTCACTTGCTGCGCCTGGTATTGTGAACATGTGGAATGTGTTATGGGGATTTGTTTACCAAAGGGTGGTTTCTTAATTAGCCAGTGGTGATGATGTTTTCATTGGAGGGCCAATTAGGTCCAGCTGTATTGTAACTGTCTATAAAAGTATGGGTTTCTTAATAAAGAAATCTTAATACATGAAGTCTTTATCAATTATTACCCAGCAGGGACCTGCCTGCTCTGACACATTTGTCCCTCAAGTCCAGCTCAGTTTTCAGATCCCAAAAAAATATCTTCCCCTCTAACTGAATCTACTGACAAAGCTGCTTGAAGGACATCATCCCCACCCCCACCATTTTAGGTCAGAGGGATTTTTCTGCTTCAGCCCTGGAGTTGTTGAATCTCTTACTATTGGAAGTTGGACTGATAAGTCCTTTTCTCCTTCCCCCACATGCTGCTTTAGGAGTTCACTGAATTATTCCTGTTAAAGTCTGTCCCCTCCTTGCTCTCTGAAACAGCAGTGACCAGGGCAGGGATTGTCCCCCTGTGCTGTGCATTGGTGAGGCCACACCTTGAGTGCTGTGTCCAGTTCTGTGTCCCTCATGGCAGGAGAAACACTGAGGGGCTGGAGCTGTCCAGGGAAGGGAACGGAGCTGGGGAAGGGTCTGGAGCCCCAGGAGGGGCTGAGGGAGCTGGGAAGGGGCTCAGCCTGGAGAAAAGGAGGCTCAGGGGGGACTTTGTGGCTCTGCACAACTCCTGACAGGAGGGGACAGCCGGGGGGTCGGGCTGTGCTCCCAGGGAACAGGGACAGGATGAGAGGGAACGGCCTCAGGCTGGGCCAGGAGAGGTTTATACTGGATATCAGGAATGATTCCCTCATGGAAAGAGTTGTTAAGCATTGGAAGGGGCTGCCCAGGGGGGTGTTGGCATCCCCATCCCTGGAGGTGGTGTACAAGGAAGACCTGGATGTGGCACTCAGTGCTTTGTTGGCACGGGTCGCAGGTTGGGCTCCATGATCGTGGAGGTCTTTTCCAACCTAAATAATTCTGTGATTTTTGTGATTGCTGTGCAAGCCAACCACAATCCACAGGAGGCAAAGCACTGATGTCACCCCAAGGAGCCAAACTCAAATTTTCGAGGACTGAAAGTAAAAGCCAGCAAGGAGATATTATATCCCACCTTTCCTCTGGAGGCATTGTACATGACAAAGATGTTGAACTGCCCAGTTGGAATATTTTGCTCGTCTTTGTCTCAGCTGTGTCTTCCAAGAAGTTACATTAAAACAAAAATTGTTTAAATCCACAATGGCTTCAAGTTATTGCTTGAGAGCTACATTTTAGCGTTGTAAAGTATTTTTTTTTCTTGAAAGAAAGATAAAGGTTGAAAATAACTATAGACACTAGCCTAGACGGTTGAATAATGTTTGGACAGAACAGAAATAAATTGTAGACATAATTCTTTTCCTTGAAAATCTCAAAGCTGCATTTAATAGAGATATTGTTAGGTAGTTAAAGAATAATAAAGAAGTCTTGCCCTATCACTGAATGGTTACAGCATCATTATTATTTCACTGTATCTTTCTTTCTCACCATATATTTCCAGATAACACACAGTGGATAAAACTTTCTAATTTCACTTTGTTTTGATTAGCAATATTCTTACAAACACAGACTATTTGTTCTGTATTTGATATGGAACACGATAACCCATTTGTATGGAAAGGGAAGTAACAGATACCTCTGTGCTTTTATTTTTTAATTATTAGGTTGTGTAGAAGAGCACAGGCAAATGTGTTTAACATAAACACACACTGCTGGCAGCCACCACGTAAATCTGAAAGGCCATCAGCACTTCTCGGGGTTTTTTTGCTGATGTTTTAGGTAGTGGAGCTGTGTCTTAAACACTCCTTGCTCTGTTTTGCTGTGGAGTAATGCGTGATCCACAAAACTGAAGCGGTTAGAGGGGGAAAAGACCTATCAGGTTTTATGGCTTATTTTTTTTGACAATGCAGGATTCTTACCCCTTAAACAATGTTGTCAAATTGTGTGTCTGTTGTAACCACAAATGATCTTTCTGAAAGTTTTTTCCACCGTTTCTAAATGCAGACCACCATAGGAAAGGTATCCTGTATCTCAGTTTTTGTGGTTTCCTTGTTGTGCTTCTCATTCATATTAAAGAATTTTGAGTAGAAAAAAAAGTAAATTGAAGTTTGTTCCATTTTTCCTCCTCATCAGTTACTTTTCTAAAGGCAAGTCATTCTTCTTGATCAGTGACCTCTAAAACTAGTTGATTTACATTTAAATACAATCTGTCATTTTCATTCCTAATAAAAGGGCCACAATATTCACGTTGAAACATTAGTTTTCATCTATCACTATAAAAACAAGTTATTGTAAGCATCATATCTATGGAAAATACTAACATTAAAATTAAAATTAGAAGTCAATACTTGACAGACTGACGTAATGTTGTTATATTTTACATTTCCTTTGTGGTCTTCTCCTTTGTCTGCCTGCTTATGAGCTGTTTAGATTCCTTTGCCTAATTTTAAATTTTTTAGAATAATTTGCATTTAAAGAGTGCTGGATAATATTATCTGATGGACTTGCTTTTTTTTTTGTTTCACTTTTGGATGGAAATTTTAATTAACATACCGAAAATTGACATTTAAATAGTTCTTATTTTAAAACCACGTATATGCAGGATGAATGCATTATTTTCCTTACTGTTTAAATCTGTGTAACAAATGTTATATGTAGCTGTAAATGATTTTATTTATTTTTTGGGTATGTATGTATATTATCATATCCTTTCAATTTTAGAAGTGGGAGATTTCTGATTATTATACTGTTTTTTTTTTTTCTTTAAATGCTCAAATGAATAAAAGAAACAAAACTTTCCAGCATTTCCAAGTACCATTTAGAGCCTGAACCTTGAATGAAGGTGTGGAATTAGTCATGGCATAGATGGGTTATAAATTCCAAAGCTGGAACATAAATCCAACTGTGATTTAGAGTATATGCATAGCACTAAAAAATGCAGATGGAGTTCTGACCTCGAGAGCTCCTGCAGAGAATAAAGGGCATTTTTACCCTGCCTCTCTCTGTAATAAATAAACTGAGGATTGGCTTAAAATTTAATCTATTACTTATTTAAAAAAAAAACAACCAAACAATAAAATATGATTTTGAAAAGCGTTCCTGGTTAAGATTTCCAAAAGCTTGCAAAAAGGAAACCATAAAGGGGTTTTATCTTCAGCTTTATTATGAATTGATGAACCTTGCAATTTAAATCAGTTTTGCTCATTAATTTTCATGTTGGTGAGCTGAAGTTCATTGTATTGATCAGAAGTTCTAAACCTGATGAGATTAAAATCCATAAGTGTTTAAGAGAACAAACACTGCTGTTGATCTCTGATGTGATTTCTTCTTCAAATTAACAGGATCTGGTTAATTTGCTGCAATGGAAGAGATCTGGGCAGGTTTAATAATTCATCTGATAGAACAGGTGTCAAGGACACTGAGTGACACATCCTGTCTCACTGATTCTGATTTTTGAGGCTCAATTGAAGGCAATATTGGTAACTTACAGAAGTTACCAAGATGATCTTAAATATTATATTATTTTATATCATTTTGAAATAATCTCTCAGGATTTTGAAGCCAGGTTTCACTTCAGAGCTGTGTTGTGCAAAAATGAGGAAGGTGGAGCAAATGCTGTTGCAGCTGCCACTTGCCCATGGGCAAATTTTTGGTTTTTGTGTGTAGATGTCTGAGTAAAAATGACAGAACCAGCCATATTTCAGTTGCCCCTGGAGAAGTTTTGGAAATTTGCCGGGAAGCTGGAGAAAAGCACATTTTTAAATAATTTTTGGGTTGATCTAGAAAAGGTTTTCTTTGGTCCTGCCTTTCCTCCTCACTCCTTTCAGGAGTCAATGTTTATTTCTCTTCTGTGTTATTTTTAAGTGACCTCTCTCTCTAGAGTAATCAACTGGCTGCTTGATTAAAATTGGATGTTTTGCATAATCAAATGGGCTTTTTGGCCTTTCTTGCTTTGAGGTTTGGTTTTAGTGGAGACCTCAGTGGTGCTGCTGCTGCTCCAGGTATTTGGAGGATTTGGAAGTTCTGCTGAGTGGGATTTGTTTAATTATGATGGGCATTAATACCTTCCTGTACTTGATAATTTTTGAGAGATTATATGGTTAAAGAGAACCTGAGTTGTGGTTTCTCTACCTAGGCTTTTCACATTCTAATTCCCCATTTTTTTTCTTTATGTCACCATTATTTATAGCCCTTTCACTGTGAAAAATTTACAGGTTAAGACTTTTTGATTTTAGTAAATTGCGATATATTTGGTTTTCCTGGTTCTCTGATATTTTATTTTAATTCTTAAGTCAGTGGTTAAAGGAGCAGTGGACACCTTGGAGAATCCTCTTCTCAGTGCCCTTATTTTCTCTCTGCTTTTTGTAAAGCTTCTGTACTCCCTTCAATCAGTAATTTTGATTTTTCTATGCCTTTGTGATCCTTCTTAGATAAACATTTTGCACTCTCCTTTTCCTCTTTCCACCACACCTTTTTCTCTTGAAGCTTACATGAATTTTTACATGATGTGTTGTGTTTAACACATCCCCTTTAAATGGGAAAGCTTGCATAAGGATGAACTGACCTAAATCAAAGGCTGAGATCTTTGTCACCTGTCTGTCCCCACCAGTACCTGGAGGATTATTTCTGCACCTGTAAACACACTTTTCTGTGTGCTTTTCATCACTTAACACTTTCTGGGGCCATTCAGTTATAAAAACACTCTTTGTCTTGCTTTTGATTAAAGACTTCCCTTTCACCATTAATTGTTTTTCAGATGTTGCTGCTTTGATGTCTCTGCATTTGAGTGCCATTATCTATTAATGAATTTAATAAAAAACCTCAGCCATGAATAACCTTTAGTGCCTTAAACCCAGGAATTTCTTAGACTGGCTGTTATGAACTTGGAGGTAGCTTCAGTCACATTGTTTACATACCCTTAATTATTATTTTTTCAGATCTGTCATCTGAAATTCTACAGGATGATGAGAAAATGGGTTTAAGATATTGTCTGTTCTGTTTCCAGCCACTATTTCACATGGCATTCTGCTCTGACTGGGGCTAATTTGAAGCTCTGTTGATAACAGATAAAAATACTAATAAATACTGATAAATACTCTACTGTGGCTGCTTCAGCAAAGTTCACTATTGCAGCAAAGAATGAATTTACCCAGGAATAATTAAGTTTTGACACAAATCTGGTGGCTTGAACAGGAGGACAAGTAGGTCGTGTAAAAACAGGCAAACAAAAAATTGCTTGTGAAGTGTCTGCATTCTTCTGGTTCTGATCTCCAGCCTGGTTTACCAAATTAGCTTGAATTTTCTTGTGTAAGTAAAATTATTCTGGGAATGTGCCTTCATTCCTGTATCAGGGGAGTTCCCTAGTAGGAAGAGGCAATGAGATTTTGCACTGTTGGTTAGGAATTTTCTCCTGAGTAGAGAGAAATTTTTCCCTTTTTCCTGTCAAGAAAACCAGTACCAATATATTTTGTAATGAGCAAGATTATAGCCAAGTGAATCTTAAGTAAATAATTTCACTTAAATGAGCTTATTCTGGAAAATCATGTATCTTGTCAGCTCTGATGTTTTAAGACTAAATATCCCATGTTTTGAGACTAAGATTATATTAACGATTTGCACAGTAGAATCAAAATCTCTTCTGAGATATTTGGAGCTGATAGTTTGTACTTGTTCATCCAAAATAATGATTATACCCTGCACAGTGCACTCACAGTAATATCTTGTCATGAGAGAGCAAAATGTGCAAATCCCTAAAGATTTTACAAAATTAATCTACTCCAAACTTAAAAAAAAAAATCTAAATGGAAAAAGAAATTAAAAAACCCCATTGCACTCAATTATTCTTTACTTCTGTATCTTTTTGCTCTGGAAAGTTATTTTTTGATTTGAAAAATCTGTATAAATTCTATTTTTATGTGATGTCACTGAAGATGTTTCAAATATTAAAGCAAATTCTTGCTTGTAATGTCTTTAGAATCACAGTCCTTCTAGGGATCATTCATCTGGTGAAGTTTAGTTTTTAATAATAAGTTCCTATGAATTTCTTCATGCCCAATATTAATATTTCCACTTGAACATAGATAAAGCCAGATTTAAAAAAATAGATAAAGAAAAGCCTTGGTCAAAGTCCATAAAATTTTATGGTACAAATGACTGAACTGTGTTCCTTGGAATAGTTGCTATGGAAATTCTTTTTCTTTTTTCCACTGGGTTTTTGTTGTGTATGCAATGAGGCATTTAAATAACAGAAGAGATTACAGAGGAAGTCTGAAAAATAGGAGTCAACCTTTTAGTGCAAATACTTGGAATAATCATCCCATCCTGGGTCACTTAGCACTGTCCCATCCCTTTTGGCTTTAGGGATTCTGCTCACGAATTGTCTCTGCACTTCAAAGTTTGTAGTATAATAGCAAAATAGGAAAATTTGGTTAAAAAGAATAAACAGGCCACATTGGATGTTGACTTTATGGTCAGTGGTTTTATTTCTGACTAAGAATAAAGTTCAGTTCTGCTAAGTCTGTCACACTTCATTGGCTTGATATTATAAAGGGAACCAAAAGGAATCCAAATTTGCCTTCCCATTTATTTTTGATAATTAATTTTATTTCCAAACATTTAAATGCACTAGGCCTCAGTGTATGTTTGACTTAAAAACAAACTAGCAAAAATACAATTATGATCATCAGAAACTGTCAACAGAAAGAAAAATGTCTTTGATATGCTGTGTTGATGAGAAAAGGTAGGTGTAGAAAAGTTTTTGAAAACTACTTAGAGAAGAAAGAATTGGGACAAGTCATCTGCTGCACCAAATTTAGAAGTATTCTCCAAAGGTTGTTAATAAAGTAATAATGTGTGTCTATAATAAAAAGGAAATTGGAAACTGGAAAAAAATAGCTGGCTTTCAAAAAGACTAGGGGCTAAATCGCATTTGAGAATTTTTGGTGCTTTTAAGTGCCATGAAGTCATCGTCAATCTTGTATAATAGGAAGTCAAATCTTTTACCAATTGAAGGCAATAGAGAAAATTACTGCTGGTTTCAATAAAGCAGGTTGAGAGCCTGTATCATGGTCTGTAAGGGCAGACAGAAATCTCTGCTCTTGTGAGATCCTCTCGTGTCTGACACACTCCTGAATTGCCCAGCTCCTTGTGAATCCTATCTCAATCTGCTGTGCTCGGGGTCATAATTGTAACTTAAATGTGGTGGATTGACTACAGTACCAGTAAGTATAGCCTAAAAAGAAAACTAAAGTTATTTCAAGTAATCTGAAGAATGAGAATGCATGAGGCTTGAATATCAGGTTTTTCATTAGGTTCATGATAAAAAGTCTGAAAAAAATCCAATTAGAATCTAGTTTGGCTTTGATATTCATGTAATATTTAAGTAGTTTTTGAATTTTATTTTGCCAAGGTTTTTAATGAATCTGCTGAGATAGCATGACTCAAACGAATAATAAATTGTGTGAATTCTTTCAGTTACTGCAAATAACTTGGGCATTGAGAAACTCATGAATTCAGCAATGCCAAGTGCAGAGTGCTGCACCTGGGTCAGAGCAAATCCCAGGCGCAAACACAGCCTGGGGGTGGAGCAGCTGCTGGAGCAGCTCTGTGGAAAAGTGCTGATATTTTAAAAAGTCCTATATATAATGAAAAGAAATGATAATAGAGTCCTCCTTTATTTTTTTTAATTAATGAGCTGCCAGTCACTTCAACGACCAAGTCCTCTTACTTTGAGTACACCAAAGTTTCATTCTAAATGTAATATATATTCTCCTTTCTTGGGTAACACAATACCTGTATAGCTGAAATCATAACATCAAACGTTTCACAAAACCAATTTATTTATTCTCTCCTTTGGCAAGCTGGAAATGCTGTTTGCCTGTTGCAAAGAAAGAGAATGGCACAGATGAGGTGTCTTCTTGAAATTACTGAAAAAAACCAAAAGCTGAAGAAAAGATTTGAAACAAAATTCAGTGGCTTCTACTCCAGTGTAACACATCCCAGGAGGAAAACTACCTGTGGAAGGGCTGGCTCTCAAAAGGTCTCTGAGGAGAAGAAAAGGTGAGTGTGGGGTGTAGGAGTTGTTCTGATAGGAACAGCTCCCTGCAAGCTTCTGGCCTTGGCCAGGATGAGGGATGCTGGACTGCATCGTTTCACATGGGCACTGTAGAGTTGTAAACTCTGCAATCCCCACAATTTATTTTATTTCTGGCTGCCATGACTTCCATCCACGAGTAGGTTGCCTTCATCTTGCTGTAGTTGGAGCCACCTTGTATTAACAGGCTAAGCTACTGGTCTTCTTGGCTGAAAAATTTGGGCACCACTGTGCTGAAGAGTCAGTGAAAAGTGGAGCTGTTTCCTTGGAGCACTCACCACCATGAGTGCAGGATTCCCTGTTAATCAACACAATTTAGTGAATTGCATCACTGGCATCCAGAGCTGTCACTTCCTGTAGGCAGCCAGGCTCACTGGTGTGAGCTGTGGGATGGATACTTGATGGGTTATGATCCCTGAAGGATTTTATAAATAACTCCAGCTTCACTGGGAGGTGCTATCTCTAACTGGCATTAGTGGTGGAATTCAAAGTTAGGTATTAGTGTGGAGGTTCTGCGCTGAAATAAATGTTCCTGAAAGGTCAAATGGAATGTATGCAGTCAGGTCTGGCCCCGTTCCCAGATTTTATGAATGAAAACATAATATTGGGCTTGTAAACTCATATCCTTTCTCTTTTAGTGGAAAGTAGTCCTTTTAGCATACTTCCTTTTGAATTTGTAACTGCTTGTGTGATGTGGTGTGAAAAATGAGATACTTTGCTGTTCTGTTTCCTTGGGTACAAGGTTGTCTTCTGTGTGGTCCATTTTTCAGATGATCGCTCCCTTTGTGTTACAGAGGGAAAGCCATTCTCACATTTTGGCATGAGTAAACATCTGTGTATCCATGGCAGATACGGAAACTCTTTCTGTCCAAAACCTTGTTCAGATGTCTCCTTGATACCCAAGTCTTAGGTTTCCATAGATGGTAAAGAAAAACAAGAGCAATAACAAAAACCAAACCAAAACAAACCAAAAACCCCAAACAGCTGAAAAAAACCAAAAAACCCAAGCCAAAACTAACCCCCCAAAACCCCCAAACCAACAACAGAAACAAAAAAACTCCAATAACACCAATCCTGTTAAAAAACCCAAACCAAACCAAAAAAACCCCAGAAAAAATAAAAAGGGACAAAATAATGCATTTTTCTGCAATACAAGAAAATGACTTGGAAGTTTCTGTGGGAGTTACACAGCATGAAGCAAAGCTGAAGTACTTTATAATACCAGAGTCCTAAGTGAAGTAAATATATTTTACCTTGATTTGTTCTGCTTATTATTTTATGAAATTTAGCGTTTATTTTTTTTTCTCCCTCAACACCTTTCATGAAAAATCTTGACAATCATAATGTGGCTGTCAATGGGAACTTTGCTTTTTGTTTAGCTTTCTGAGAGTTGCTGGCATATTTTAACTACTTTTCCCTTCCCATTGTACCTTCCAAGGTAAGTACTCATTTGAGAACCTGGCTCTGTATTTTGCTTATAATCTAGTTGAGTATTTTATCTTGTACAAATTACCTTAATTACCTGTGGAGTTTCTACCTAGGTTACAGGAAAAGTAGCTGCTTAAAAAGTCAAATTGTGGCACTGTTATGAAGGCAAATGTGTATTCTGTGCCCAGAGGATTTCACTGTGGCTGGTGGTGGAGTCATTAATCAAATATAGTTCCTTATTTTCCTGATAAAGGAGGAAAGAATGGGAGTTCAGTAAATGGAGATTTCAGTGATTTTTTTTTTAATGAAATTGAAAATGCCATTCAGCCTTATCTGGAAGTTCCATCCAGCACTCTCAGGTTCATGAGTTTTAGTGGTGCACTGAGCAGGAATAATGTTACATTTGAAACAGAATTATTGGGCCCTTCAGTTACTATATGTGAGCCTGGCTCAAATTGTGAAGTGTCTCAGCTGAAGGGAAGGAGACCTTGGTGACGCAAATGACAATTTAAATACTTGGTTAAATATCAGGAAACACAGATCTCTTCAAAGAACTAATAAAATCTTCCACAACATAAATGCTGTTTTCTGGAGGAGGCTGTGCAGACCAGAAGATATGCAAATATTGGATTTAAAGGTAATTTGTGTAAGCTAACACTGCTAATAATTGGAATTTACGTATGTGCTGGCATATGGGAAAAACTAATTAACCACTCATGCCTAATGTTGCATAATAGGAAATGGTAACTTGCAGGCAAATAAATGCATGAAAAACTCATCAGGTTCTTGTAAGCACAAGCCACGATTCAGATTTTGGGATTCAGGCTGGATGCTGCAGCATTCTGTTCGATCAGCAGCCTTCAGTGTTGGGCTGGCTGTGAGCTACATTAAAAAAAGCCCTGGGGCAAATCCCATTTCAGCCCTGGACTGTGGGAGTGGAAGCCTCTGAGGGACTTCTTGGAGGTGAGGTTGGACATGGGCTGTGACACTCTCAGTCCTGCCTGGAAATCCTGTAGGCACTGGAACGCTGGGAGTGGGCAGTGGGCACGGCAGGTAATGCCTGGGATGTCCCAAAACTAAGAATTGAAATAGACCTTGAAACATAATTGAAATTACTTTGAAATTTCCTCATCTTGCAGTCATAGGGAATTTCTGATTTTGCATTCAAAATGCAGAATTGTGCATGAATATGTATGTATTCATACATATATACATATATATGATTTCAATTTTTTATTTAAACACTTCAGCAGTTATCACTTGAGAGAAGGAGGTAGAGGGTGTACAACTGATGATGTAAAAGTTAGGGTTTCTTCCTGTTTAACCATGAAAGGCACAAAAAGTTGAATTGTCTCCAGCGTTAGAAAGCTGGCTTATACAGTCTGGTGTTCCTAATAATATTTATCTATATATTATGTTCTTTTGTGATGGATGTGAAAAATTAGAGTAACTTGTCACGTAGTTCGTTTTAATTTCAGGAAGAACTAGAAATGTTTTTCTGTTCCTTTTAACTAGAAGGAATAACTCTAATTTCCTACTTCACTTAAAAGTACATGCACTTTTTTATTTGTTTGTTTTGCATTTGGGGAGAGTAAGAATAAAGAAATAAAATTTCATAATTCCTAAATCAACAACAACTTTTCAGCCATATAAATATACTTAAATTATCTCCCAAGAAGACACATTAAATATTGATATATAACTTTGGATTTCCATACGTTTCCAGCTGTAATTTTAAGCTGCAGTTTACAACAACAGTGCAAAATTATACCATTGAGACAGTGTAATTTATGAGATGTGTTTGTAGTTTTTCCAGCTGATAAGGACAGGATATGAAAAGGAAAAATCACAGCCACAGTGCAGTGAGGTGACAAAGGAGGCAATTTATGTGATTCAGACAGGACAGTGCAGAAGATTGTTTCAGGGAGCAAGGTCAACCGTGTACAAAGCTGCTCCTAAAAATGTTATATTTAAATTAATTAAGTTTATTTTAATGGAACTTGAAGTCACTGGGTCCACACCACTTATATGGCTTTTATCTGCCCAGGATAGCTGAGCTACTTTGCATTCCTCTGCCTCTGGCTGGTAAAATGAAACATTATCTCGAGGTATTCTGAGAGAATGGAGCAGTGGATGATGGATAGATAACTCTGAATACGAGTAAGGAACAGCAGTGGTGATTAGAACACTGATTGTATCAAGAACATTTAAGAAATCATCATTTTCCCCCTCTTCTTATCCACTTGTCTCACTGATGGCAGGATCAAAATTAATTCCACAAAATAATCTCTTCTGATTTTATGCTTTCTTCTCGCGAATGCCACGTTTGAGAGGGAATACAGAGCATCAAAAATATTAATGGGAAGAGATAAGTTTGTGTACAGGCTCCCCATCTGAAGAGAGTTGTGTACAGGAGGTGCAGAAGGTGATGTGAGTGAAGATGAATGCTGAAGGTTTGCTCCCTTTGGATCATCCCAGCCTCGAGTGCTGCCTTTGTCTTGAGATGATTACAGACGAGAGGAAGGCCCAGGGCATGGCATAAATGATGCCAAATAAGTGCTGTCAATGTGTCTGATAACCAGAAATATTTGCAATAATGGCATTCTTTAGTCTGTTTGAATGTAGGCTTTGAGCGTGAGATCTCAGTGGCAATGGAAATAAAATATTAAGCCTTTTATAAATTGTACTTTATTATTTTTGCAAGAAAAATTATATGCTGAGTTGTCTTAGTTAAAAATAATGCATGCACGTGTATTGCTGTGATATTCCTGGCAAAAGCCTCTGACCCGTAAATCTGATTTCTAGTATTGTAATTTTTAGCAAACGCTACCTTAATTCAAATTACCCAGTTCAGTTGTAGATTTCAGACCTGTGTTTGTGTAAACAAATTTTGCCACATAGAAGTAGGCAAGATAGTGGTGAAATTCTGGGATTAGCATTTTGTGTAATTCAGTTATAAACTGTATAACATGGCTTGGATTTGGCACATGTTAATAGGTGAGATTCATTTATGGAATTGATTAAATGTGCTCATTGATGTGAAACATTTTTTTGCAAGAATTGCATAGCTAAGACTTACCTTAGGTTGTTATTTTAATTTACTTTGCTTACTTGCAATAAACTGGTGGAATTGTGTAGAGCTAATTTTTACTTTCAAAATTTTACCAGTTATTACCAATCCTTGCTCAAAAGTTTCCTTATGATGCCAGCCCTGTAGTGTTGTTCCCAAATTTCTATCTAATAAGGAAATTCAAAGTAATGGAAGTTCACTACCTGGGATTTCATACTGTGACCTCATACATAATTAATTTTTCCCCTGCTGTGAGAGTTTAGGGATGGGTTTTTGTGATGGTAGAAATAGAATAGTAGTAGTTTGTTGATATATTTTTGATTACAGTGTATTTTATATGTTTGGAATGAAATTGAAGTTTCAGAAGGCAAGTATTTTCTTATTAATATCTTGTTTCAGTTGAGTTTGCTCTGATTATAGTAAAAAAATTAATTGCTTCTAGGAATGTTTGATTTCCTTTCTGTGATCTGAGGAAGCAATTAAGTGCTGTTAAATAGAATCCTATTTCTTGAAATGAGTTCGCTTTCCTTTGAATTTCCTCATTAGCTTCTATCTTACAATTAAATAATTGTGCAAGATCATCATTGATTAAAAGTAGTGTAGAGGATTTAAATGTGTATTTCTGCTTTTGGGAATGTGTGAACTATTGAGGGGCTAGGGAAGGGAAGAGATGCAGAAAAAAATTGGAATATTTTATTTAATATGACTTTTTATTTTCCTGTGAAACTAAAATGACAGTAAGGAGCTGATCAATCTGAAAGGGACTTAAAGGTGGTTTTGATATTTCTTTGCTCTCAGGAGGCACAAGGGCAGAGAAGAGGACAATGGGAAACAGCCTCAAGTTACACCAGGAGAGGATCAGGTTGGATAGTAGGAGAAAATTATTCACTGAAAGAGTGGCCAAGCATTGGAAGGGGCTGCCCAGGGCTGTGGTGGGGTCATCATCCCTGGATGTGTTAAAAAAAAATGAATATATGTGGTGCTTAACATGGTTTAGTGGGTGTGGGAAATGGAAAGATAGAAACTTCCACAGACACAGGAAGGTTTGATCTGCAGCCTTGGAAGAAGCTTGGATTGATGTAAAAATAAAGTACACAGATATTAAGTAGAAAAATCATAAACTTATGTTTCTATAGTTGTAAGTAAGAATATGCCTTAAGTGAGAAACTGTATTGATGAAATGGTGAAAGGTTTATAATGCAGGGGTGGGGTTGTATAGAGTAAGCTAAGGGTTTAGAATTTATAATATATATATAACATATATCTCATGTGTGCATGTGAGATAGCAGCTCACTGGATAAAAGTATCCACAGTGCAGCAGAAGTGAGTAAAGGTGATAGGATAGAAAAGCAAAATAAACCCTGTAGCAACTGTCCATTGGATTAGAAAGTTCTGTATGGTCTGTAATGAAGAACTTGTGACTGCTTTGAGCTACGGCCGACTGCTTGCTCCTTTAAAATCTCACAGCCTCTGAGACTGATGTTTATCTGAGCAATAAATTGTTCTTAGCCCAACTGTGGTCCCATCCCTTCACAAAAAGTGACAATAAAAATAAGTGGGAACGGTGATACTCAGAGGTTGGACTTTACTGATCTTGAGGGTCTTCTCCAGCCTTATTGGTTCTGTGTTAGAAGACAAAAAAAAAGGCTTCTCTTTCTGCCTGATAAGTAGATCATATATAATATTTATAATCTGTTTCCTCTGCTGTGTTTTCTATCCCTCTTGGTACCAGCAGCCCATGGAGAGTTGTCTGAACCTCGGTCTTGTCAGGATGTGAGAACACTGACAGCAGAACAACTGTGTCACTGCCATGTAGATAGAGGAGGAGGAAATGTCACCACCAGTTCAACCCCTGAGTTTTTTTCCATGCCTGCCCTCCTCAGTGGTGATTCCTCACTTCCAGGAACATTGTGGGTCTATGATAAAAATTAATTTTCATGAGTGCCTCTGTGTGAAGCTGAATGGTTCCTCTGTGTGCCTCTTTTAGTAAACGAAGCTGCCGATGCTTGAAAGGCAAATTGGAGCTGTCATCTCTGTGTTTCCCCTCAGATCCACTGGGTTCCTTGATTCCTGATCCTCCCTGTCAGGGCAAAGCCATTCTGCTCTAGGAGCCTGGCATCATGTGCCCTGCTTGCTTTATCACACAGGAAGGAGAAAAGGAGTAGATTTATCTCACACCTAAGAGCTGGCCCAGTCTTTTGTACCCTGGAGGTTTCCTTATCTGCTGGAGATTGTCTCCAAGTGATTTGTCTTGGTCTCCATCCCAGAATAGGCTGGGGTGACAACAGTTTTACACTCCATTTAATGAGGGGATGAAGAGGTTGATGCCTCTGAGTTAAAGTGTAGGGAAGCACTCCCTGATAGTTTTCCTGGACTTCTCTCAAGCCTCAGGCAGCCTGCAGCTCAGCAGCTTCAGGGCAGTCTGTTAGGTTTTTTTTTGTCTGTTTTGTGGGTTTTTCCCTGTGTGTTTCCTTTCATGAATGAATGAAGGCATTTTATGAGCTGATATAAATTTCTCACATCTGTAGTGCGCTATGACAGGGAGTTCCCAAAACTTTCTTGATAACTCCAAAAAGGTTTTGTTAATTTTTTATTTCCATTGGGAAAGACAAAAACAAAACATTGTATAATTTTATCCATGACATTATAAGTTATTTATTAGGAAAAGATTCTTTCCCCAGAGGGTGCTGGGCACTGCCCAGGCCCCCAGGGAATGGGCACGGCCCCGAGGCTGCCAGAGCTCCAGGAGAGTTTGGACAACTGCTGGTGTGGCACAGATGAATCCCAACAATTCCAGGGTAGAATTGTTGGGATTCATCTGTGCCACACCAGCAGCTGGACTTTGATGAACCTTGTGGGAGCCTTCCAGCTCAGGATATTCTATGATTTTAGGATATTCTATGATTTTTTTTTCCTTTGTTCTGCACTATGAAGACTTTTTAATCTCTGTAGTTTTTCCTTGGAGTCCTTGACTGCCCTTGTTGACGCTGTATTCCTCTGTTCTGCAATATTCTTTGTAGGAACGTGATAGCTAAATTATATTAATGATATGGATTTATATTGGCATAATGGTGTTTTCTGGTTTGTTCTTGTTCCCTTTTACAATAATTCCTCACCTTATTTTTGTTGCTGCTCTGTGTTAAGCTGGCATTTACAGAAAGCTGTTATAATTCACAGATTGCATTCCTGGGTTTTAATAACAAATTTAGAGTCCGTCGTTATGTATGCAGGCAGGATCTTGGTCCTTCCTGGTTTTTATCACTTTGCATCTATCGAAGTTAAATTTAATCTGTCTTTTTCACTGCCATTGTAAGAACTTCAAAGCACCATGGTTCTTGTTTGTTTGGAAGGAAAGAAGGGAGGAACAGGTAAATGATCATATTCTGTGGGCTGGCATTTTTCATTTCAGTAATGTGTTCAGTCCTGAGATCAGTTAACTTATTGTCAGTAACTAGGTTTCCTGGAAACATAAGAGGAGAGAGAAATGACATGAAAGTAAAGGAAAATAATAAATGTTGGGCTATCTATAGTTTGAGTTCTTTCTGTGTAGTGGATCAGGAAGGCAGCTTGAGATACAGAAATGAGAATGGAACCTGTAGAATTCCCATAACCTGATGCCTTCTGAAGAGTCATGAATAGATACACAATCAGGTGTCCTGCCAGTGTGTTATAACAGGGTGGAAATGGACTTTCTGAGGCTGCCAAAGACATGGCAAAATGTGGTGCTACCCAGCAAACTCCACAAAGTGCTAGAGCTGAGAGCAAAGACAAAGGAAGAGCTCAGCCCTGGAAAGATGCAGCTGAAAGGAGATACATTCAATAATAAATTCCTTTCATTTTGATTCTCTCTTCCTGAATTTTCTTTATTGTAATGGCCAAGCTGTGTTCTAGTAAAATCTGGTTTTACTAATTCAAAGCCCTTGTAGTGTTTTTGGTTCAACTAGCTGAAAGAAAAGCTGTGAGTAGATGTGGCTCAAAGTAGGGATTGACACAGGGCCCAATTAAAGTCTCAGTGATGAATCTGAGAAAGTCTTTCAGTTACCAGTGGCAGATGTAGTCTAGACTGACATTAATTTATTGAACTGTCTTGTCTCCACTTGTGGCCACACCATAAACATCAGCAGCTAAATTAAAAAAGAAAATTCCAAACATTTCTAGAACTGTGACCATAGATGTTCTAGCTGGTAGAATTGACACATCTTTGTGTATGACAGTTGACTAATGAAAACTAAAAAAATCCAAATTTGGTTTTGCCAGTAAGTTTTTTTTTCCTTGGGTTTTTTTTTTTTTTTTTTTTTCTTTTTTTTTTTTTTTGGTTTATTTTTTTTTTTTTTTTTTTTTCTTTTTTTTTTTTTTTGGTTTATTTTTTTTTTTTTTTTTTTTTCTTTTTTTTTTTTTTTGGTTTATTTTTTTTTTTTTTTTTTTTTCTGGTTGATTTTTTTTGGTTTGGTTTGGTTTTGGTTCTTTTCTTCATTGTTTTTTTTTTTCCTCACTATTTCAGATGTTGATTAACACAAATCTGAGGCATCTAAACATATCTTTTATAAGATACAATGCTGGGCCTTTGTAAAGCACAACATTATTGGAAAGTTATTTATGTTCTGAAGGTGTTGCAGGTCATGGTGGCTTGGACAGCAAATTAAAGCTAAGAGGACAACACAATTACATCTGAGATAAAAAAAAAAAAATTCCCATGTCCTTGGCATGATTGATTTCTTCATGGAACAGGTGGGGAAAAAACATGGTTAATTCTAAGTACTACACAGAAATCAAAAAAATACTGGCTGATGATGATAAATTATATTTTCTGTTGCAAAGTGGAGCATTAATAGAATAGAGTAGCTGAGAAACAGTCTGCTCTCAGACAGTAGAAAGCTGGGGCTGCAGTGATAAGAATTATTTTTGAAGAAGTAAGATGGCACAGAGGAATTAGCAAGGACAAATGGGGAATTTAAGGAGTGGGATGTAAACATGTAGTTAAAACCAAGTGAACAACAACAAAACAGCCACAAGGGATAAGCTTAGAGTGCTTTGTACGTGGCAGCAGCAGGAGTGATGGGATGCCATGGATTAGTGAGGGCAGCAGAATCACCTATTGACTGCCTGTTGGGATGCAGGGAACAAAACAAAAAAGAACTCAGGCTTAAAGACTGAACATCCCTTGATCAGGGACAAATGGTGATTTTGGATATTTTCCATGGCTGTGCAATGAAGAGAAACTGTGATGACACTTGTCACTATTGAATTATCTGCTTGGTTTTCTTTCATTCTGCTGCAAATACCCCACTAAAGCCCAGGAACATTCATGCATCGTTGTGGTGGCTGGCAGCTTACTCTGGAGTTATTAAAGACAGGGATGGGAGCCAAATCTAAGAAACTTACTGCCTTGAAAATGGGTTTGTTCATAATAAGACGTAAAGGAGGAAATTTTAAAATACTGGTCGTTAGGAAATTAACGACCGTGATGGGGAGTTTTTATTCTACTGCTGTGTGTGTGTAATGGAAATATCAGCTGCCACGAGATTTTTGTGATTTTTCTGTCTGGAGAGGTGTTCAAGGCCAGAGTGGATGGGGCTTGGAGCAACCTGGGCTAGTGGAAATGTCCCTGCCCATGGCAGAGGGTGGGACAAAATGAACTTTAAGGACCCTTCCAACCTAAACCATTCTGTGATTCTGTGATTATATCATCTCTAGCTCTGAAAAGAATCACTTTATTTGGAGAAATATTGCTTAAAACAAAACATCTCCAACGTGTCCATTCTATGACCAAACAGTTCTCTGTGTTTTATGGGTAGTTTTAAAAAAATAGTGGATTGTACCAGGGAGTGCCAGTGCCTTTCCAGCTCCATGAGTTGTGTTGCCATGGAGCATAAATCTCCCAATGTCACTGGCCTGTCTGACCCATTCCAGCACATTTGTAATTAGTGGGAGCTCTTAAATCTATATGCTCCTTATCTTAATGGAAAGTAGTGCTGTAGGTTGTGTGGTGTTCACTGCTGGAGTTCAAGGGGTCTGCAATTCAGTTGGATAAAAGCAGTTTAGTTCTTGCTGGAGCGTGTGAATTGACTTTTCTTGAAACCTGGTTGTTTTTTTTGGGACTGCAAAATGACCTTCAGCGTGTTTGCATGGCTGTACAGGACTTTTTGACATAGAGCCAGATTCCATCCTTAGCCTTTTTTTATTTGTTGTTGACAGTGTCCTGCAGGAAGGAAGAGATGTGATTAGTGTAATCACCTCCATATCATGCACTGTATCGTTTAACGAATGTTGACAGTGTCCTGCAGGAAGGAAGAGATGTGATTAGTGTAATCGCCTCCATATCATGCACTGTATCGTCTAATGATGTCAGTTCTTTTTAAAGTATTCCTTATCTTGGAGACAGTAAAGTTCTGAATTTAAAATAAGCAGGGATGAAAAATCCATCTCAGGTCCCTGTTCCTCTTACATATTTTTTCCCTATTTAAAAATATTTTAAAAGCTGTTTATTTCTATGAAGAACCGGTGTAATTTCAGCTTTCATTCACTTCACCTTTATTGGGGAGTCTGATACAATAATTGGTTATTTTTTTGTTTTTATGGTTTTTAAAGTTCTCTTAAATAAATATATGTAAATCTATGTATGATACCAAGTTTAATTTTGTTACTTCCTGTGTAATACTTTGTTACATGTTCAAGTGTCAGCTTCTTCCATTGTTTTGTGAGAGGCTGAATTGTCAGCTTTGTTCTGACATAATTCTGCTGCTTTTCTGGATTGTCTTCAGTACACTGCATACTCTGGAAAAGTAAGAGAGGTCAGGTGTTAGAAGCCTTATCTCTCTCTCTTTACATGACATTTTTCCAAAGTTGTTCATAAGTTTTGGGAGAAGCAGCTGATTTTTTTCTTTTTTTAAGTTACATTCTTTAAAGCTTCAGATGGCATCTTTTACTTTAGAAATTGTCCATGTTCCCTGATTGTCTGTGTACCTTCCTTTTGAATAAATGACTTTTCTGAATAGGAAACATTTATTATCTTTAATTCAATGAATTCAGTTGAGAATATAATGTGACACAGTTCTTATGCCACATCGTATTTCAGTTTTTCCCAACTAAGAACTACAGCAAATCCTGTGAGCACACAACTGGGGAAGAGGATAAAACTTTTTGGATATTATCATGTATTGTGCCTTATTTAAAACATCCATCAGCATAAAAATAACGTCAGGAAAGTTTTCAATAACAAGTGACCAAGCAGAATTAAGCAGTTTCAGTTCTTATTCTTGACATGTAGTTCAATTGTTGCAGATTTTTACTTTGTCCTTATTTTGGATTGGTGGTAAATAATTATGGAGTGGTACCTATGGCTTGTCTCAGAATGAGGCCTCTTCTGGACAGGTTTTTCTAAGGCTAGAGCAACTTTCTGTGAAATGTTTAAAGGAAGAGCAGATTTAATGAACACAAGGTTAGATGATAAATTTCTCTGAGATTTTTAGGAGTTTCTCAGAGGCAGTTGATGAGCAGCTGCACAGATCAGATACAGGATGATGTGACAGCTGGAAGTTGGTGGGAATGTTCAGAGAGGTGGTTAATGACCCCAGATATTAATTGCTGAGGAAAATGTCAGCTGTGCCTCCACTGGGTGTTGTTTAATGTGTTCATTATGGAGTTGGAAAATGGCACAGCTCCTTCTCCATAGTGTGAAGGCTTTTGGACTTTCCAAGGGCAAGGGGAGACTCTTCTCATCCAGAGAAATTGTACAAGCTTTGGGCTGGTTGTGTCTGTAGTTCACATAACTAAAAGGTTCTATTCAGTGCAGGAAAACAGTGTTGCACCTGTAGGAACAACAGAAAAAAAAAACCCCTTAATTAAAATGACGAATAATTGGATAATTTAAAACTTAATGAAAGGGAAATGTGTGTAGAGATGCTGCTACAGCCTTGCCATTCTAGTAAAACCAGCAGGGAAACGGTCTCCTGAAAAAGCCAACCAAACTAAAAAAAAAAAAAAACTCAAAGCCCCCTAAAGCTTTGACTCTCCATAGGAAAATCTGTCAATTGTTTAATTTGGATGCAGCAGTAGTTGATCTGCCTGGAATAAAGAGTTCTCTCTCAGAGAAACGAAGAGCAGCTGCAGGGTAATACAGAAGTAAGGTTAATTGTAGTTTCCAAGGATGAAGAATTATAAATAGGATTCTTTTGGTGAAACGATGACCCCTACATGCAGAAACAGAAGCTTGCAAAGTCATGGTTAGGATTAAGTTTAAGAGCTCTTTTTGAAGAACTGTTGGAACTTGAGATACTAATTCTATTGTAAGGCGAGCAAATGTGTTAATTTAAACTAAAGATTCTCAACACTTCTCGGCCTTTGTAAAATGTGAGCTGGTATTACTAAAGCCAAGTCCATACAATGAAGAAAAATAAGCAGTGAAACAGAAGAAGTGAAGAAATGTTTGTCTGGATTTCTTTTCCCCTGCAAGGTGTGTGATTAATGTTGCCTTAAGTAGAAGCAGAAAAAAAAGTTTCCAAAACTTACAGTTTTTATACTGAAAAGGAAGGTAATTTCTGTAAATTCAAGCATATCTACAGTAATTTGTGTGTCTTTTGCAGATATTACTTTGCTGTTTGTAGAAATTTGCATCCTTTGGGGGGAAATATGATGTCTAGAGAAGGCAGAGTGTAGGATCTGCACCGAGGACCTGATGGAGAATGATTTGGTTTTCCTGGTCTTGCAGCATGACCTGACATGAACCAGCCTCTCAGCAGCACTGAGCTCAGGGGCTTTGATCACGTCCAGAGCTGTGACAGAACTTTATTTCGAGGTGTTAAGGAGCTGTGTGAATACAGAGCGATCTGGGGGAAAATCTATGGTTGTACAGAAGAGACAGGACAGCCTTTTGCTGAGGCCTGGGCTGCCTTGTGGTACAGATTCCTTAAAATCTTCTATTTCACTGAGCTTTTAGGGAAACTCCCCTACCTTGACTGTAAAAGTTACTCAGTGGAAAAAAGCATGCTTGTATAAATAATGCAAGATGAATTATTTGAATATAGGAATTTTATGTATGGCTGTTCAAAGCAGCTTTCAAGCACTTTGATTGCTTACTTGTATTGGAGTAAATTATTTTTCATGTGGTTCTACTTGGAATATTTATTAAAGCAAAGAAATGCCAACAATCCTATTTTTCATCCTTCCTAGGAATAGCACTCCCTAAATCACCAGGCTTCTCATGGAGAACCAACCATTAGAAATTTAGGTGTTTTAAGGATTGGATATAACAGCCCCCTGGAGTGAAGATCATCTAAGTAATAAACTTCACCTGAGTGCTGAATGATGGGAGAGCCCAAACAGGCACTCAGACTTAGCTGTAGGTGTGTGAGCCCTTGAAGTAGAATAATTTTCCTAGGACATAGAGCAGATAAAAACTATTTGGACACTGCATGCAGTTAAGGTTTGCGTGGAATTTTGAAGTCCATTCTCACTTTTTGGTCAAAGCAGAGGCAGCAGCGGGTCAGGCAGGTGGGTGAGGGCGGAACCTCTCTGTTACTCCAACCCTTACACTGGTGTTTGCACCTTCCCTGGGATATTTTCAGGGTCTCTGATTTCTGAAGGCACTTTGCCCTCACATGTGATGCAGGTCTTGGCGTAGGCTGTTGTTGCCTCCAAGACTGAGCTGGTTAATGTGACTGAAATATCAATCACTCCACCACTGCCTTTTTCTAGCTTGCCAATTCCCGTGCTGGGACTCTGCATGGTCTCTGTTACCACGGTAATCCTCCCCTTGTAAAGCCCTTTTCCTTCCTTCCTTGGTGGTTTATTGGTTGGAAATCTGAGTTTGCATCATGGGCTGCTTCCATGTAAGAACTTGGTTTTGTTGAGGCCAAAGCAGAATCTCTCCCCTTCTGCTGTGGAGTTGGAGGGTTAGCAGAAGGGGGAGAGGAGAGGGCTGTGAATCCAAAAAGAAATTGAGAGCTTAGAAAAAGCTCCAGTTAAAAATTCTCTGTGTGGTTAAGCTTGGGAGTGGGGCCTAAATGTTCAGTTTGGCTTGTTTCTTCCCCACCTAAGTTTTAGGAAAGAAGAGAGGAGTCATATTCATGAAACAAAGTAAACGAGTATGTCAAGAAGCTGTTGTTCAAGTGTGGAGACAGACACTCCTTATACTCCTACAAACCATCCTGCTCTGTTTATTGTTTATTTTTCCTTTCTCCATTTTTTAAAGCAAGGTGATAGGAAGTGCCTGCTTGAGCTCTGATTGTTTCAGCCAAATCTGCTGGAGGCTGTGCTGGGCTGTCATTGACTAATGATAAGAGCATTTTATCTGCAGAAAGGCATGTTCTCCATTCCCTTTCCCACTGCACTTTTACTCCTTGTAGTAAGTCTCTGTCCTCTTAGCATTTCTGCTTTATTTCCTTTCCCTGCAATTGTTATGTGCTCTTGCTTTTTGTCCTTCTGTCTCTATTTGTATTCTATTTGTATTCTTGTGTGAGTACAGACAGAGAATGAGCAAATGGGTTGGGAATTGTGCTGGAAACCAGGCTCCCTTGAGGGTCAGAGCTCTTGCAGCTTCACTTTCTGCTGCTCAGGTCAGAGCAGAGGTGAAGCTGCATTGTTCATCACTGCAGATAAATGTAAGGGAACAGCATCTTGGCTATGTATAAGTAGGTTTATATATATAGAAATATCTATATATGTATATATATCTCAGTGAAGCTCTCTGCCAGCCAGGTCAGCCAGGGCTGGGCTCTCCA
The DNA here is from genome assembly GCF_017590055.1 of Onychostruthus taczanowskii. Classification (NCBI taxonomy): domain Eukaryota; kingdom Metazoa; phylum Chordata; class Aves; order Passeriformes; family Passeridae; genus Onychostruthus; species Onychostruthus taczanowskii. The sequence continues at coordinate 26,781,317 of NW_024499239.1, read as the reverse complement.
GGGCTGTGTGTGCTGGTAGGATTTCTGATGTCTGAGCTGGTTTGTCCTGTGCTCCTGCCTCCCCTGTACCTGAGCTAATCCAAAGCCAGCTCGTGCATCTCTAAAGGCTGTTATGCTCTGTAGGCAGACTCAAGGGTATAACCATTCATGGGCTTAGATTTCCACCTCCCAGTGAAGCAAATGTCTGTGAAATCAGTCAGATTATTTTCTTCTCTGTCTGTCTCAAGAGCTTGTGTATCCTGCTGGAAGGAATTCCGTATTCCTGGCAGAAGTGTCTCTGTGCAGAGAGGTGTTTGTTTTGACGTGGTTCTCAATCTTCAGATGAGAACCAAGTGCAGGCTGTGTTGTTCAGTTTTTAACTCATCTTAAACCAGTTTGTGTGTGGAGAGGCTGCCCTGTCCTCCACCTCTGCTGCTCTTCTCAGAGCTTTGCTTGTCACCTGTGCTGCTGTGAGCCTGGCTTCAGAGGCAGGCAGGGAGCTGAGCACCTCTGTAGGGTGAGTCAGTGCTCAGGCAGGTTCTGCTCCTGCTGGAATTCACAGCCCTGTTACCAAGGGAGAAGGGTAGAAACCTGCAGGAGGAGCTGAGCTGGTTTGAAGCACGTGTGGAATTGTCCCACTGATCTGGACACGGGGATTACAATCCAAGGTGGTGACTGATGGGGGCGAATCAGATGTAAAGCAGATTTTCTTCACTTATCCATGTAAATTCCTTAAGCATTAGGTGTTAAACATTGAGTATTAAAAAGTTAGTATTTTAACTTTACTGTTTGGAAATATGGGCTAAATTATTACTATTTTGCCTTTTGACTCCTCTCACCTTACTGTCTTCTTGCTGGACATCTTTCTTTCACTAATAAATATAATTTTTTGCCTTTCAATAGCAAGTAGAGTGTTGGAAGTACAGACTTGTACTGCCAGCATTGCCAGTCTACTCCTGCCAGCTGATTAATCCTACAGCTTTGCTATGAGTCAGGTAGAAAGGGTTTTTACTTTATTCTGGGTGAAATGTTTACCATCTGTCTTTCATGTCTGCATTGCAGATGTGAGCTGAACTAACAGCTGGAGGTCAGCTCAAGACTGGCAATGTTTATATTTCTAAAAAAATTATTGCCTTGTTTCAGCAAACGTGGCTTTTACTGATGTAGATTTGAAATATTTTTACTCTTACGTTGGAGTTGCAGCACAAAAATGAGCTGCAGTCACTTGTGAGCAGCTTTGACCCTCAGAAAGCTCCTCTGTGTGAGTCACAGGAAGAGTGGATCTGTTGTGGAGGAAAAACAGGGAGTTGTAGTGTGACAGACAAACAATTCCACATGCTGAACACTTTGGGTTCGTAGGATGTTCCAAAAAGTGAAATTATGCTGTGTGAAGAGGCTGGTGGTAAGGGTGGTGTGGGGTTAGACTTCTGGGGACTGTTATATAATGGAGAATTCTACTGATGTGTATTTTGGCTGCACTTGTTTCCACTTGTTCGAGTAAATACTTGTTAGTATTTGCTAAAGTAAATACTTATTTTCTTTACAGATAGGCTTTGAAGACAGACTGGCTAAACAAATGCTCACACTGAAGATGACTGAGCTGGATGGAGACATTTCTGTACTGCTATATTTAGGAAAAGCTAAAAGCTTAAAACAAGAGACATTTTGGCACATGCTCAAGGAAGAAGAAACACAGGCAATAGAATTCCTAAAATATATTCTTGAAGGAAGTCTGGAGCTAGTTTCAGGATTAGGACTGCAATGTCTCTACACTTCTATGGCAGTATTATTACAGCACCATTAAATTATATTTCCTTTCAGTGGAGTACTTAAAGCTGCATTTGGGGAATATTTGGTCAAATAGTCATTAAATGCTCTGAGCATCCTGTCCTTTATCCAACTGAGCAGTGCCTGTTTGCCTGTTTAGTGTAGGAAGTTCATTGTAGAAATTGCAAGGAAGAAACATTCCATCTATTCCTACATAAACACTTGGGCAGGTAGCTTCTTTTTAGTCCTGTCATTTAAAATTGCTGTTGTGACAGCAGCTGAAGGAGTGTTGAGAAAAATACATTAATTTTACTTTTTTTTACTTATTTGCTGTTGTGGTGTAGATTTGGCTGTGAATGAAAAAGTGTCACAAATTTTTAATAAGGTTTTTTCTTGCATGTTCCCATTTTATATTTGAAAGCCAGTGTGGTAGATTTAGTGTTGGTTAATTATTACTGTATTTATTTTTTGTTGTGAGGTAGGATTAGGAAAAAAGTAAAGAAGGTTTAAAATTTTAAAAGGGTATAAAGAAAAATTTATTAATAGTAACTAAAAGAAAGAGTAATAAAAAATAGAATAAAATCACCCTTTTATATTGAGTTCTGAGGGATATTTGTTTTATTTTTTAGTAAAGGTTGAACCTGAGGCCATATTCTGGCTGTAACAACTGATCACCCAGGTTATCTTTAGTATCACCTGCATGACTGCCATCCACTGAAGTTAATTTGCTTTTGTAGGCTCTGGACTATGGTAGAGCTTTGAATTTGTTTTTGAATTATAACAGGTTTGAGTACTCATGTTAGTAGTTAGTGAGGAGAAGTGTGCTTAGTGAAAAGACTGTGACACATTTGAAAATATCATAACTCATAATTAACCAATTAGAATAATTGTCTACTTCAAACTTATTTTTTGAATTCCAGAGGCCAACTGGAGTGGCAACCAACTTTATATAAAAAAGAAACAGGTTCTGAAAGATAATTAAATATTGTCTGTTGGGAAAATGATAGCTCCCACATCACCCATGTTTACAGCAACTAGAAACTGTCTCACAATTTTCTTTAATCATGCCTGGGTGTTTTCAGCACTGTAAAACATGAAACCTAATGGGTTTTTGTGGAAGAGTGGAAACTGAATAATAGTGATTTTAGCACTCACTAGATATTATCTGATAATTCTGTTACCAAATGTTTGAAAGTGAGAGGAGGCTAATAGTGGTTTTATATGTGATTTATAAATATATTGATTAGGGAGTTCTGATATGCCTCTCTTTTTGAGCAAGTATTTAAACCCAGTGAGAATCTTTTGCAAGAGACTCACCAGCCTGTTCATATTGATTGATAGTGATTCCTCACAACACTCCTGAGTAGAGCAGTAGAATTTATTTTGTATATACTGGATAATGCTGCTAAATCCTGAGTAAGTACCTTACTGAATTATGCTTCATGAAATGGATTGTGATTCAAGGAGCAATAGCTGAATTTCTTTTGATTTTGTTCCCTTAATTATGGTGGTGATTAATTCGTTTATTTATTTGTAAATTTTAGTACTGAAAATAGCTTATTGATTAAAAATACGAGGATAAAATACCAAAGTTACTAAGTTAAAAGTACTAAAATTGTTTTCTGAAGAAAACAATTTAAAACTTTTGGGATATTGTATACAGAGGGGCCTGACTTGAATCTCACATGATGTCCAATATGATGTTACTGGTTTGTCTTTACCTATTAAGTACAGGACTTCTAATTTTTCATTATAATTTTAAAATAAAGGGAAATATTTAAATCAGAATTATTTAAAATAAGTATTTTTTATTTATTAGATTTTTCTGTCTTCTTTGGTTTGGTGGACAAGTTAATTTATATGTGGCTTTGTTTGTCACCAAATACTTAAATCACTTTCCAGCTCAATGAGGTGCATTGGATGTTTCTTACAGCCTGACAGCTGGACTTCTCTGTATCTGAAATTTCGAAAATGAAACAAACTGTTTAGAAAATTGCATGAAAACCTGAAATGGTGAATAAAATGACAGCAATTTGCTGCTGACTTCATTTTGGGCTTTGTTTAAGCTTTTAAGCTGAAGGTGGTCTGGGGAATCTGTTTTGTCTTTAAATGAATACTCCTCTTCTTGATGCAGAATTAAGAAATGCTGAATACTGTGGGGGAAGTTTGATTCAAAAATCTGCACAGAGTTGTTGAATTTGTTTTATTTCACTTCTGACTCTTCCAGTTCCTTGCCTCTCTCACGCTGAGTGGTGTAGTGGGATATGAGGGTTGCAGTAAGTTCATAAAACTTCCTCACACTTTTCCCCTGCTCTAGTTTGGGGTCTCTCTGTGGGATGGAGTCCTTCAGGATAAACCTGCTCCTGCCTGTGCCCTCCTTGGGATGTGGTTCCTTCAGGACACACCCATCTGCTGTGGAGTTGGAGGTACAGGAGTAAAAATAATTTGGAATATAAACATCTAAGCACCCATTGGATGTGGCAGTGGTGCTCCTGGGAGTTCTTGGGAGTAGAGGAACACCAGCAAGATTATGGAGAAGTATTTTATATGTGGCTATATATATTTGTTCTTTGAATAAATGCTATGCAGTGTGTGGATATTGCAGTAATTTTCATGCTGTGTAATTTTATCTGTTCCAGGGAGTATGACTTCTGCAACGTCACCTATCATTTTGAAATGGGACCCCAAAAGTTTGGAAATCAGGACTCTCACAGTAGAGAGACTATTGGAGCCACTTGTTACCCAGGCAAGTGTCTTTGGTTTGCTTTGTTTCTTCCTTCAGCCTGATGCTGTATTTATTATCTTTACGTAATTATCTTAATAGTATTTGATGATAAAAACATGAGCAGTTTTTGTTGGTGATCTCTGTTGGAAAGCTCTGTTCAAACATGTTTAGAGACTCTTGTTCTAAATAATTTATAGTCTCAAAATATGAGCAGGGATACAGTAGCAACAACTATTTACTTATGTCTGTCTTAAAAAGCAATTTAGAAACTTCATAAACAGTCAGTCAAAGATAGGGATCTGACTGAGACATACTTCTGGTTCGTTATTTCACCATGAAAGACAGGAAAACAAACCAAAACCAACCATCCAAATTACAGAAACTATTAAAACCTGTTTCATTTCATGCTGCCATCACTGTAGAGTGTTTGTAGAGGTCTGATGCCTTTTTGTTTCTGAGTTGCTGTTAATAAGGGAAGGCTGCTTCTTTGATTCCCCCAAAATGAAGTCTCTGTATGGTTCCTCTGCTCTTTCAGTGAGACACTTCCCAAAGAAATTATGTCTGGTTGTATTTTTTTTTTTTTGAAAAAAAATTATGTTATTTCTCTGCAAATTATTCTAGACATGAAAGTCTCTAACTGTGTGCACGACTTTACAGATTCAAGGCAGAGAGAGTTCTTCTTTCATTCCACGTGGTGGTAACATGGTAATTAACTTGCATTATAAACCCTATAATTTTGTTTTTGATATGAAAGACAGACTAAAATCCTGAATTCACTGTGAAACCAACTGAAAATGAGGTTGCCAGTTCTCTGTTACTCTGGTACTGATCAGCATCAGCAAGTAAAGCTGCTGTTCACCAAACTCTGTTGTGAAACCCAAGTTCCTGGGTCCTCTGTGGGGAATTTCCTGTTCTCCTTTTGCTTTATTTTCCCCTGCTTTACCCAGGGAAGAGAAAACATCAGCTCAGAAGTGCCATTGTAGCTTCACATTTTCACCAGGTGCTGGGTTAACTTTGGGCTCAGCTACACCTTTGTATGATAGCACGCTTGAGCAAATGTAAATCAAGAAATTACAAGCTGAGCTACAGGACATGGATTTCTTCAGTGATAAAAAATCATGTTCCCAAGATTGTATTTTGATGAACAACCATGTGTTTCTATTTTAGTAGTGTGTCAAGGAGACTAGGGAAAATAAAATGCTGTCAAGAGCGGGTAGAGAAATGTTAGGCTATTGTTTTATTCAACTTTTATGAATTTTTCCATTCCGATTTCTTCTTTTCATAGGCTTCTAGATAATATGAATAAATAAATAAAATAAAACCTCCTTTTTGAGCATGTAATTTGTTTTCTTGTATTAGGGAAATAAGTAATTTGCTTATTTCCCTCTACTTTGATTCCAGTGGAATATGTTTGACTAAAACGTGTTCTATGAGCCACACAAATGTAATCACGAAAGCTCCAAGTGATGAAAAATGTGTTACCTTCAGATTGCCTTTATCTGTTGCATTTCTAGCTGAGGCTATTCAGCTGCTCTTTCTGTTTTTTCTCAGATAAGTTAACTATCATCCCAGTTTTAAAGACTTTTTGTTTTTTTTTCTCTGCCTGAAATAGCATTTGCAGTCTGGTCAGGTCAGGAATAATCTCTGGTTTACTTCTGCCTGTGCAGTGGCAGCCTCCACAAGATGCCACGTGCAAAGATTGGGATCTCCTTAAAAAGTTTCAAAGCAATTTCCTTCCTGAGAGAGAGAACATCTAATTGGAAACTTTATCTTGGCAAATAAATAAATAGATAAATGTATTGGTATTTAATCCCATTCAGTTTGAGCTCTGAAATCCACTTGTGGATTCAAATGAGCGGCTTAACAAGGAGATCTTAGAGGTGGGAAGTTCTTCCATAAGTCACTGAAACAGGTCACTGGATGGAAGAGAGAGATTTAATGGCCACAAAATGCAGCAGAACTTTGACAAAAGTTCCAGAGCAGCCCTTGAAGGCAGTCCTACTTCCATAGAGTGAATCAGGTTGGAAAAGCCCTCCAATATTGAGACCAACCTGTGCCCAGTCCCCACCTTGTCCCCAGCCCAGAGCAGTGAGTGCCACACTCAGTCCTTCCTTGGACACCTCCAGGGATGGGGACTCCAGAGCTCCCTGGGCAGTTCCAATGCCTGAGCACCCTTTCAGTGAAGAAATTCCTCCTGATTTCCAACTTAACTCTCTCCTGACACAGCTTGAGACTGTGCCCTCTCAGTTTCTTGCTGGTTTTCTGGGGGAAGAGGCCAATTCCCACCTTGACACAACCTCTTTTCAGGGAGTTGTAGAGGAATTTTGACCAGCAGTTTGGAGCAGATTAAATCCTGAGTCCCCTACAGCCAAAATTTGCCTGATCCTCTGATTTCCAGTGCCAGCAGGACAAATTCATGTTTAATTTTGGCATTTGCATTTGAATAATCAGAGTACCCTCTTGCTCTCCATGCTGTGTATGATTTGGGAAAATTCTGGAAAAACTGGAAGTTGTTGTACACAAGTTTTAGGCTGCAAAAGTGCTAATTTATTCCTTTGTATCTGTGAATTTAGACTCTGAACTCAGTGTATGTATAGGCACATGACTAACAGATTTCCAGGTGATGGTGCATCCACTGGTCTCTGCTGATGCTTCAGAGAGCAATGCAGAAATGTGAGGTGGGTTTGACAAAGAACACACCTCAGTGAGTCAGGGTAGGAGAATGGTGCATTAAAAGTGAATTTTAGACAAGCTCATTAGTGTTCCAGATGAGAAAATATGGATAACCTAGGAACTGATTTAGAAGAAATTATAAGACAAGAAGGTTGTCTGAGCTGGAGGCAAAAAAAAAAAAAATAAATCCAAAAATCCATTAACTGATCATGAGAATGCATCAGAAATGACAGAACTGCATTTATTCTAGGAAGCCCTGAACTAGCAAACTAATTAAAACTTTGTGTGGCTGTCAGAGATGTGAGAGGATGGGAGCTGGCTGGGGTACCCTGTTCCCAGTGCTTGTTGTCATGGTGGAAGAGGAGCAGGTAGGGCCTGCCATGCCATTTATTAACTTGCCATTACTGGGATTTTCCAAGAAATATGTGCTGGAAAAAAATCATTAGAATTTCTGTTCTCCACTTGGTTGAAATTACTAATTGAAATGTGTTTATTTTCTCTGGCTTTAGTGTCACAATTAGCTAAAAGCATAAGGTAATTGTATTTATTGCTAGTTTTGTTTCCTGACCTTTTTTTTTTTTGTTTTACTATCAGTCTTGTAATTTTTAATTCCATTACATGCTTATAAAGAAATATATAACTAAAACATATTCTTGATGGTTGCTGCCTATTACTCTCACCTTCCTGCATAGTTACCAAGTGGGTTGCAATTTTATTTGTTAGACTGTGGGTGGTTTTCCTAAGAAAAAAGAATTACATTTTTAGGAAGGTTTTAACTGCAATTATGTGATATTTTATGTATAGCTGAAAAATAAGACTTTTGGAGGTTATCCATAAGGAGTCAGGGGATTTTTTTTTTGTTGCTGGTGGTTTTGAGTGGTAATTAAATACGAATATGAATGCAATATATATATGTTAAGAAGAGAAAAGAAATAATTGCCAACTATAAGCCACCAGCTTCCATGCAACTGTTTTTTGAAAAACACCAAAAAATAATCATGTACATACAAAGAGCTGAAAAGATGAAGGAGCTGTGGCAAATTTTTGAAGATGAGAAAATGAGATTTGCTCTGTTGCTAAGATTTAAATTTTCTAATGTCAGTCTGTGGTTCTTTTCATTAGTTTTGCCTAGGAATTTTAAATATTCAGCCTGTGGCTGTTTTACAACTGTGCCTTTATTATCAGAACCACTCAAAAGTTGTGCCTTTTAGGATCTTTACATTTTTGGACTGTTACTTATTATTCCAGAGTTTTAACAACAACACAAATAATGGTGAGCATTCCTGTTGCAGATTGTTTGTGACTGATTCTGTTTTCCTTCAGTGTGGCACACTTTTGTCCTTCTATATTTGCTGTGGAGAGACAGTTCTGATTGCAGTGCTTGTTTTGTGGGTTTTTCCCAATAAATTTAAGATGTCAGTTACAGCATCTTAAAGGAAGCAATAATCATAAGGCAGACAAAAATAATTGATTAATGATTTTGCATTTTTAAAAATAATAGCATCACTCAGTAAAATTAATTGCTCGTACCTATGAAATAAATAAGTCATTGGGTAAAATTCCAAATAGTTTTATTTGGTGTTGTTTCAGTAGAAAATCATAATACTCATGGCTGATGTTATTATTTATGGACTTAGGACTAATCCAATTCCTTGTATTCTGTGTTTGGAAAATGGGCAAATTTTTATATTGCCATAAATATATAAACATAACTGTATTCCCAAGAATTGCAATTAACTGCATATTACTTACATTTGTTGAACCTTGGTTTTATCACATTTGAACCCTAAATCTGGTGTGCTCTTTTCCATGAGAAAGGTATTATTTGTTAATCTTGTCAGATGCGTTTGAACCACGGCTTTACTTTTGGAGGGTTGGCCAATTTCAAACAAGTTTGGGAGAAGGTGGGTAATGGAACACTTTGTGCCTGACACCTGTTGAACTTGTTTTAGTAATTGCACTGAATTCTCCAGCAATTTCTTTATTTGGTAGCTGGATTCAGCTGAAGTTGCCTTCAAGACAGACCTAAGGGAAAATGAATTATAAAGGTTTATTTTTTGATCATTCAAGCTAAAATCAATTTTGTAATAAGGTTAATATTAGGTCAGTATTATTATTATTTTTTTACCTGAACAGGGCTATTCTCCCAGTAGTGGAACTAATTCTTGTTTAGGCTCTTTCTGCCAGAGTAGTCCTAAATCTGTGGTGTTTCTGGGAGTGTGGGAGCTTGGACTGTGCCTGGATTAGGTGATGGCTGATCCGTGTCAGGGAGACAAAGTCAAATTGTATCACAAAAGGAAAATGGAACTTTTCCCTCTGAAGCTGAACTTCAAACATTTTTATGGAGTCATTATGTTGAATAGGAAGAGAATGCTCCTTTCTTTCTCCAGCATTACAGAAGCATACAATTGTTCAAATTGAAAGAACCCTCTAAGATCATCCAGTCCAACTGTTCCCCAGCACTGCCAAGGTTACTCATGTCCCCAAGTGCCACGTCCACACAATTTTTAAATCATGCCAGGGATGGGAACACCATCACTGCCCTGGGCAGCCTGTTCTGGTGCTTGACCAACCTTTCAGTGAAGAAATTTTCCTTAATATCCAATCTAAACCTCCCATGGTACAATTTGTGCCATTTGCTCTTGTCCTAAGTCTCTACTGTGTACTACTGCTTAAAATAATTCCTGAACTGAACACTGCCAGCTGCTTTTTTACTTCAGGATGTTTTTTCAACCATTAGAGAGGCATCTGCTGCACTCTGGCCATCCCTGTTTCTTGTTTACCATTGTTTCAGTAACATTTGTGCCTCTGTGCCAGCTCTAGTTGGGATCCTCTCAGCATGGAGACTTTTTGTGCTGCCTAGGAGAACCTTTAGCTAAATTTTGGTTTTTTTTCTATTTTTACTCTCCCGTGCTTGAAAGCTGCAGGGTATTTTTGGCATGCAGTGTCCTGAAAGATCTGGGCCTCCCATTTTACTCACTGTTCAGAGGTGTTTATGGGTGTGTTTGTAATTTTAATTTTGTGCATGTGCAGGTTGGCATTTTCAGGGGAAATAAGGAGGACTCATTCATCCGTTACTCCCGTGTTCTGCTTTTATGGAATGATGGTTCTTAACTCAGAGCTATGCAATGTGATGGCTGCTTTTTTCTCCTCTCCTGCTGTACAAGCCAATGTGGAAAGATGTGAGAAAATTTGTCACTGGTGTATCGTAGCTGGAAATGCAGATTGTGCTGGGATCATCTTGGGTGTGCAGTAAGCTGTGACTGAAAAAGTTCATGGCTAAAATGAACCTGCTCTAATTTGTAATTCTTTGTATGAAACCTCCCATTTTACTCACTGTTCAGAGGTGTTTATGGGTGTGTTTGTAATTTTAATTTTGTGCATGTGCAGGTTGGCATTTTCAGGGGGAATAAGGAGGACTCAGAGAGATTTAGGTCTCATCTGTTACTCCCATGTTCTGCTTTTATGGAATGATGGTTCTTAACTCAGAGCTATGCAATATGATGGCTGCTTTTTCTCCTCTCCTGCTGTACCAGCCAATGTGGAAAGATGTGAGAAAATTTGTCACTGGTGTATCGTAGCTGGAAATGCAGATTGTGCTGGGAGCATCTTGGGTGTGCAGTAAGCTGTGACTGAAAAAGTTCATGGCTAAAATGAACCTGCTCTAATTTGTAATTCTTTGTATGAAATGCTGGATTTTCCATGCATTGGATAACTCCTCAGTTTTCTTCATCATTAGGCAATTATTAGCAGCTCGGGGTTACCAGAAAGTGTTTTTGTCTTTTGTGATACAGACAAAATAATTTTCTTTGCAGAATGGTTTGGTTGGAAGGCACCTGAAAGATGACCTTGTTCCAGCCCCCTGCCTTGGGCAGAGACACCTTCCACTATCCTAGGCTGCTCTGAGCCCTTCCAGCCTGGCTGACTCTTTCCTGTGAGTGTGGGGAAGAATTAGTGCGAGCAGTTTCATTGCTGGAGCCCAGGGAGGTCCCTGATCCTGTCTCCATCCTGTTTCCTGAAATAGTAACTTTGGAACTCGTCTAGACAGCTTTCTAACCCAGTTCTATTCCTGCAGATGGTTTTCTGGCAGCTTTCATGGAGGACTTTTCAGAAAGTGTTCTTGCCTGGGATTTCCAAACTCTAATCAAGAAGATCAATCTAATCATTTAAGTGTTCTTCTTCTGCTTATGTCCTTGAAGATGTATAGAGAGGTCTAGTGAAGCAGGGGGGAGTCTTTTTCATGTCCCCAAATCCACAACTCAGCAGGTTCTTAACAATCCTGTTGATTTAATTTGGGTCATCCCTGTAGAAGGGGAACATCTAAAGGTTTTGAGAGAAAATTGGCTTTAGTTGCATTTTTAGATTTTTTTTTCCCAGTTTGCTTGAAAAGCAGTTCTAAGTTTTGGGGTTTTTTTCAAAACATCTTGTGAATTGCCTGTCACTTCCAAAATTTCTCAGGGTTAACAAATATAGTAGCAAATCACATTAGTTTTCTTTTATGTTAAAAATGCTGATTAAAGCAGGATAGGTATATCATCTTATGTTTTAAAAGATGGTTGCATAGTTGAAAGGCAGTGGCATTGATACAAAATCAGAAATGGATTTTAATTTTGGCTGATAAGGAAATCCTTGTTGATAACATAAACTTTCTTTTACTCAAAGTGTTAGACACTTTTTTTTTTTCCCCCAGTGTTTAAATTAAAGACTTCAGAGTTACTGCAGCAGATACAAGTGCTGATATAATAATTTATATGGCTGGAATGGTTCTAAGTCTAGGATATTTTTCTCATACAAATGTAGTGCTTTAACACGGGGACAACTTAAAAAAAGTTTTTAATATCACTAAATGTGAATTAAATGTATTAAAATAAAGAATTTTAGTCACATAATGTATGAGCAGAGTCTTGGTATGGTTTGTTAAGCAGCAACTTCAAAATAGATTTTCAAATATCCAGCTGAATGTGAGCTCATCATAACATGATAAAATGATCCCTAAGTGCATCAGCTGCTGGATGTAAAGTAAATTTTATTTAAGCATTATTGTTGTTGTAACATAGTATTTGTTAATGAGATTATTATTGGAAGGATTTCTCCTTCTCAGAAGAGCTGTTGACAAATTGGAATGAGATCAGAGAGGAATTATGTGAATTATTGCGGTTTTGTCTTTTAATGGAAGCCTAAAGACTTTAGTTGCATTTCATCTCTACAAAGTCTTATCAATTAAAAAGAAATTGTCTTAAATTTGCTGCCAGTATAGATTTTGAGACTATTTCTGGTAGCACTTATAGTGTAAATAATATTTTATTATTCTAATCTAAACTAAACTAGAATATGGGATTCACACCCTGAAACTAAAACATCCAAACACTAAACACCCTCAGCAAGGATTTTGGAGAGGGATTTGCAGGCCAAGTACTAACTTAGTAACTTAAGAGGTGTTATGACTTAACCAGTTTGTGTATCAGCAAGAGGTTGTCTTGTAGTGAAGATTTTTTATTAATCCTACAAAACCTCTCCCTTGAAAACAAAATAAGTGAATCTAAGCTATAAATAAAGTGTAAATTACAGACAAGCTGCAAGAAAGATGGGAAAATCAGTGCTACCTGGATCTTTGATGAAGAATTGGATATATTTTGAATTGTGCCACTCATGAGGCATTTTAAATCCTCATGACAACAGAGACTTTGAGGGGCTGGAGGGAGTCCAGAGAAGGGAATGGACTTGGGGAAGGGGCTGGAGCCCCAGGAGGGGCTGAGGGAGCTGGGAAGGGGCTGAGCCTGGAGAAAAGGAGGCTCAGGGGGGACCTTGTGGCTCTGCACAGCTCCTGACAGGAGGGGACAGCCAGGGGAGTCGGGCTGTGCTCCAGGGAACAGGGACGGGAGCAGAGGGAACGGCCTCAGGCTGGGACAGGGGAGGTTTAAATTGGATAATTGGGAAAAATTTGGGAAAAATTTGTCATGGAAAGAGTTGTTAGGGGAGTGGAGTCACCACCTCTGGAAGTGGTCAGAAAACCTGTGGATGTGGCACTTGAGGGTGTGGTTTAGTTGTCCTCAGTTGCACTTGTTGATCTTAAAGGTGTTTTCCAACCTTAATAACTCTGTGAGACGTTTAGTTGTCCTCAGTTGCACTTGTTGATCTTAAAGGTGTTTTTCCAACCTTAATAACTCTGTGAGATACTTTAGGTCCACCAGGAGTCATAAAACTGGGGAAATAATTACTGGAAGAACAAAACCCTGCAGTAATGGGTCTTCTCTCTTTCTGAATCAGGGAGGGCACATGGTTGTGTTGGTCTAGGACACGAAATAAAACAACGCACACACTGGAACCTCCAAGGTAAAAGAAGGGAAGTCTGTTTTCTGACTCCAACATTTATAGATTTCCAAAAGTGACAGTGGATTGGAGGGTGAAAGTGCCACTTCTCCAATGACACTGGACAAGCTAACAGTCCATCAAATTTCTCCTCTTCCAGAAAAGAATGCAAACCAATTAATTATTTATATAAAGTGTGTGAGAAAGTCCATTACAAGAATGTAATCATCAGAAGGCTTAGAAGAACAGGGTGACAGGGTTGCTTATTTTCTGTCATCGATCAGATTTGCTGGGGAAAAGAGAAACTAGAACAGCACCTCTGTGATTAAATATGTATGTTTCTAATGACTTCGGGAGCAATTTGGATATTGAAGTTTGCAATCCATCTTAGCTTCATTCTTCAGAGTGATCTGAAAATCTTACTCACTTTCCTCTTTTTCATTAACTTCATTAGCTGTGTGTGTCATCAGTCTGCAAAAGTTGGAAAGGATAGAAAATAATCCTAATTACAAAAATAATACCCTAATTACAAGATTTTGCTTTGAGGTGTTAATTAACCTAATTCTAATGATCCATGTTCTGAGAAGCAGAGGCAGTTTCTGTTCCATTGCCCTTCAATATGTATTTCTGAGCACTGACTGATTTATTTGCAGTTCAGAGGACTCATGGCATGGGTACATGGATACTTTGGGCTTGATTTCTGTTTGTTTCCTTTTTGAATTTTTTTGGAATATTAATTCCATTGGGTGTGCAACCTTTAATGGATCCAAGTAGATTTTTCGTAATTTTGACTGTTTTATGAAACTAATTTTTTTTTTTTTTTAAATTTTTGTAACTAGAGAGATCTGAGCTTTTGGTGTATTTTAAAGATGACCTTGATTTTCAGCCAGAGAAATTAAGATGCAGTTTTGCCTTAAGAAAGAGGTGTGCCTTAAGCACATGGTGTAAATTACCATATTTATTTTCCTGTTTGGTAAGTTAATTTTCAGTGTCTTTTCTCACAAGCTCACCAGTGGTTTGTGTTCTTGAATATTTTGTGTCTGAGCAGCAAATGCTCAGATTGGGAAGAAATATCCTCTTTTACTTGTCTCTTTCAGTGGGATGATTAATATTTTCCCCTTTATATAATGGAGTTTTTTTCTTAGTCTATTTTCTCTGTATTCTTGTAGTGCTTTGGTACTCATTGATGAAACTTCAAACCTTTTACTAATTTATAATGAGGGTATTAAGGATATATAACTCATGCTTGGATTATTCAACACAGATCAATTCAATATTGTGCAGATGACCTTTGATGAATACATAAGGAATATTTCTCTGCTGAGTAGAAATTTTCTGTTTTGTAGATATCTGTGTTTTTAAAGTAAGTCTTTTTAATATCCTAAATGAAGTCAGTGCTAGAATTTTCATTATCATTCAGTTTCTTGGGTCAGTGTGGAACAAAGGACTATCTGCAGAAATTTCCTCTCTTCCTTCATGAATAAAATGGTGTTTAGCCAAAAAAAAAAAAGCATTGTCATAACAAAGTGACCTTGACACTTAATGTGAGTATTGTTCTTTATAAACCTGTTTTAAAGATGAGAATAGACAAAATTGATTATATGTAAAATTTTAAGAAATACCGCTTAATTTTCACTTAAGAAACTGTTAATGTGGAAAAGGATAAACCAAAAATATTGAGTTTGCATGGCCAGGTTTTGGAAGGGAAGGGACTGCAGGGTTCAGTGAGAAGCTGCTGGAAGCTTCCCCACTCTTGGAGCCAATTCCAGCCAGCTCCAGGATGGACACACCACTGGACAAGGCTGACACCTCTGCACTTTCTTGCTCTAAATCCTTATCTGCTTGTACAAATAATAATCTGTACGTTTTCAGAGAAGGGTTTTGGAGAAACCAGATTTGCAACAGGAATTAATTTCTCTGATTCATTTCATCTTGCTCCCTAGTAATCAAAATGTATTGTATCTGCTTATGCTAATAATAAATACATCCATTGGAAGGTGTTCATGTAAAAACATAATGAATCCAGTGTGCTGAATGGCTTCTGAATGTGGAGCTGCTTCCAGGGAATATGTATTAATGTATTCAACTTTTTCCCTGGGAATTATACATATCTATACTTTTAGTGTGGAGTGATTAAGCTTTTACTGCTCTGCTTGAAATACTTTAATTGGCAGGTAGTTTTGTACTTTCTTGACAAGGATGGAAAAAATTCAGGGAAATACATGCATATGAGTCCTATCATCTATATCTGTTTTAATATTTGTATCTATAGATATTAAAATGGATATAGATAGATATCTATCTTCTTTTTCTTCTTTATTTTCTGTTTTCTCAATACATATCCTTTAAATCTGCTTCATTCCTATGTTCCACCTCGTAAGTTCTTTATGAATGCTTACATAGCATGTAATATTTATATTTTTTATTTCTTTTTAGGCCAAGGGACTCTGTGTTTTCACGTATGTGCAGTGTGATATTGTTGATTGTTGGAGTGTGGTGGATTAACAAAGTTTGTGGCAGTGTTTTTACCCTTTAAATGGTTTTTATTTGAGCAGTTCCTGTCTAAAACAACTGAAATAATTGCTAGAGTAGCTGGAAACATGCAGGTGTACCCTTGTTGTAGTGCTGACTGTGATCAGTGAGTTAATTTTATAATGGTCCATGCCCTGTAAAATAAACATTTCTTTTTGAGCCACTGATATGATGATTAAAACCACAGGCAAAGAGATATCTTCGTTTTGGAGTTTCTGAATTCAACAGCATTCCAATGCCACTTTACACATGACCCTTCTCATCCACAGATTATTTTTAAAGGTGTTACTGCAACCCTTAAGAGTTCCTGAAAGTCAATTTAATTGTGTGTTGCAATCCGAAATGCAGAGAACTCTCAGAACTTTGGGCCTGCAAGCCAAAGTTTAGAATTAAACACAAGATTTGATCTAAGACCTTGGAAAAGCCTTCCAAACTTAGGTGCAAGAAGCAAGAATGTAGATTTGTAGTTCAAAGCAGAGACAAGTTAAGCTAATTCGAAGAAAGATTAGAGTTAAAATATATATATAAAAAAAAAAGAATTAGCTGCAAAAGTAAACAAAGTGATTAGAATGCAGTACTGTAAGTTTGTGTGCCACAGCATGATTAGCTAAAAAAGCTTACACTGTACCACAAGTCCATAAGACAAAATATTTAAAGATTATGTAAAAAACATAAATATCCTCATTAGCTTGTTAGCAGTGTTTTATTGGTCAATAAAACCTTTAAAAGTCATGTAGCCAGAAGTCTTGTGTCCTTCTGAACTATATCCTCATTAGCTGTGTTTTATTAGTAAATAAATCCTTAAAAAGTCATGTAGCCAGAAGTCTTATGTCCTTCTGAACTACGCTGTAACCATGTGAGCTGAACTCACCCTTCCTACCTATGTAAAAAATAAGAAAATAAACCACATCATCAAAACCAGCTCAGAAGTACCATCTCAAATTCCTTCCAAAATTCCCCACAAGTGAATTACCACAACTGTGCTTGTGTTTGAGCACAGAAGAAGAAAGTCCAGGCTGTGAGCAGACAGCTCTGCAGACAGATGTTTCTACTTCCCTGCTGGTTTGCTTGGCCAGTAAGAAGAAATTGGGAACATTATCTTCTATTTTTATATTTTGGTTGGTACCTGGTTGCTAGAGATTTTAGTCTCTTTGTTCAGGGCTTTCCTGTTCTTCCACCTTGTTTTGTTTCACCCTCTCAAAGGGCATTCTGTGAGTCCAACCTCTCTACTTACATTTTAGTTGTTTTGAATATTGTGTAGAAAGTAACGTTAGGTTTTCATTAAAGAAAAGGTGAGGAGGATGGTTTTTGACACTGATAAAAATGTCAGTAGTTGTACTGGTCTTTAGCGGATTTGGTCTCTTTCAAAAATTAAGTTTCTTCTAGCAGTAGACAAGGTGCAAGAGTGGAAATGATTATTGTGATGATCATCCTAGAGCTTTTTCAGGTGTTTAAATTTTACTGAATAAAAGTTACTAAGCACTATGACACTGAAGTCTGAAATTTTGAGCTCAGTGTAGCACATCACTGCATAATATTTTATACAGCTTTAATGAGAGATTAGCAATGCATTTGTTCTGCACACCTCTCAGCCTTTTTCACTGAACTGAAAGTGTCCAAGAGTAAAATTGATACAATCAAGTTACAAAATTGTGTTATTTTTTCAAGTGCAGTTTTCTCAGAAGACATTAGAGTTTGTGAGAAATGCTGCCTGTGGGGTTTGTTCGTAAAATTGATACAATCAAGTTACAAAATTGTGTTATTTTTTCAAGTGATTTGCTCTGCAGTTTTCTCAGAAGACATTAGAGTTTGTGAGAAATGCTGCCTGTGGGGTTTGTCCTTTTGTTTTTTGCGTGTTTTTTTTTTTTTTGTGGGTTTTTTTTGGGCTTTGTGGTTTTTTTTTGGTTGCTTGATTTCAGTACTTTTCATTTCTTTTCTTTGTTTTGTGACTGCTTTGGTTTTACAACCCAGCACCAGCCTTGGATGATCCAGCAAAGACATTAAACATCCACAGATCTTTTCCATCTCTCATGGAAATGAGATAGAAAGCCTGGAATATCAGTTTGTACTGAGCTGTGGGAGCTTTGTATATATTGAAGGAGTGGTTTTATACATACTTTTGTCAGCAGAGACATTAGAAACCAATTATGTCAAAAATGAAGTCAATAAATGAAGACACTTTATGAGTTTTCATTTTCATTAACAGTAATGCTGTTAAAGCTGATTTGCCCTGAAGTGGGATAAATCCTTCAAAAGTCTTGTGCAACCTTTGCTACAAGACTTCTGCGACAGGGAACCCAAAGGATCTTTAAGTTTCTGTAACATCCTCATCCTCCTGGGCTCCTCCCCTCCAGCCCTTTGCTCTCACCAATCACTTGGGTTTGTCCCCAGGTCCCATCCTGTTCCAGAATACCTATAAAAATTGGGAATTGCATGTCAAGAAAGTACAATTAAATATTTTTGAACTGGAAAGAAAACAACTGAAAATAATAAAGGTCGCAGTCTGTATGGAATGGAATTTTGTGAAGGAAAGCAGTTTTGGGACATTAGAGGCGAGGGTGTGAGAAGTTCAGTTTCAGATTTTAGCTTCCTGTAGTGACTTTATGAAGGATTGTCTTACTGATCCCATTTGGCCATTTTTGTCTATTCTTTCAAATACCTCCCATGGCCAAAAAAAAAAAAAATTCTAGTTATTAGATCATCAATCTAGGTCCTGTGATAATTTCTTCTCTTTTTTTCCTTCCTCCTTATTCTTCCTGAATATAAGACCTGGGTCCTCTTAAATTCTTTTCAGAATCTTTGCTTTAAAAAACAAAATTAAAAATCACTGCAGTTTTAACCCAGAGGTTGTTGTGCCTTTCTTCAAGCCACACTCTGTGGTGGTCCTTGATTTTCTCTGCCAAGCTCTTTAAGTAGGTCCTTGCTTTTACAATTGTTGTGTCAGTGCTCCTTAAGGCTCCCATGGTAACATCTGCTTCCAGGTTTTTCTTTACCCTTGACTCCAACACAGCTTTTGAATTTGTGTGTTTTTATTACAGGAAAGGGCAGAAATCAGCAGGGTTGCATTTATTAGTTTAGAATTACCTGTTTTAGAGAAAATCATTTCAGGTTAACAGCCTGTTGGGTCTGGATTCATTGGCTGGTTGCATATTGAGCTTCATGAGGCTTGTTTAAAGAAGTCTTCATTGGAAAATCAGTCATGTTACAATTGTGCTGTGGAGCTGGCAGTCCGAGCTGCAGGTTTAGTTGCAAATTTCACATTGAATTGCTGGCAGATACAAAGGTAACACACACTCTGGATGAGTCAACTCAGTTGCTGTGAATCAGGAGCTCTTCTAATGTGTCTGTTCCTGGTGTGGCCATCAGAATGCTGAAGCTTCAAAGGAAGGTATAAAATTGAATGTAATATATCATTTTTTATATCCCTTTTCTCCATATCACTGCCCAGAACTGTACAGAACATTATCCTATTGATTTCCTTGTTGGTGGCTGCTCTGAACTTGCACAGGGCTGTGCTGGGGTGGGGCTGTGTGGCTGTCACTGTGCGCTCTGTGAGGTGATGGATTTGTCACCACAGCTCCTGAGCACTCTGCAAGGAGCTTACTGAGCCAGAAAATGAATATGTGTAATCAGCATCTCATTTCACAAAAGTCCAGCAGGGAAGCCTGTGCTGGATTCCAGAATTTCCATTTCTGCAGAGTGGAACTATCAAAAACTTAATTGTGGCATCAAAATGTGCCTTTTGCTGGAGTCATTAAGCCCCACTTTTGTCCACTGAGAATATGTGGGAAACTTGATATTCATAAAGCCTTTATTAACATTTGTAATTTCATTTTATACTCCTGCACAACTCATTTTTACTTTTCATGAGATTTTTATGATGTTGCTTATCCTTGTAAATGTATTTATTGCAGTCTTACTTTAGTAAATCTCGTACAGGTTAGTGAAGAACTTTACATAAAAAACATGATCTGAGGCTTTTTTATTGTGTTTTATTCTGGTTTAACACATTTTCTTTTGAAGTAACTAAATCTCTGTATTTAAGATGTTTCTGAGACTTAGTCCAGATTTAGGTTTAATAGATTTTGGATTTAGTTAAGATTCTGTCTCAATACAAGGTGCATATATTAAAAAAAATAGCATTTTGCATTACATTTTCCATATTGATCAGGTCAACACATTCTCTTCACCCTATTGATCAAGTCTGATTAACCACCTTAGACCTGAATGCTCAGTTATTTTGTGGCAGGATTCATACATTATTCAAATATTTTTCCTTTTATAGGAGGTGTTTTAGAGGATCCATCCACTCACAGAAAAAAAAAAACCAAAATGGGTGGGGAAGGATGAAGGGAAAAAAAAAGTTTTACTGAATCAGATTGTTTGATCTGCTTCTAAATGAATTTGGAAAATATGTTTTGAATATTTTTCCCCATGTAAGACTTTTGATTATTTTGTATCCCCCAGCACAGTTAATATTCTAAAATTGCTTCTGCTTGGCGATGAGATGCAAATGATGGTTCACTCTTCATCAGGCATTTCTGTTTGCCGTATCCTGTTTATTCATTGAGCACACACCTTTATCTTTGTAAGGCATTCCACACAGGGAAGCATAAGGCAGCTATTCCCCTGGGAGGAGCAGGGAGCCAGTCAGCCCTTCTGCAGCTGGAGGGATGGGAACTGGGTGCACTGGGGAGAAAACGATGGGGATCTGGGAAATCACAACCCTTCAGGGGCTGAAATGCTCATGGAATGAGTGCTCACAGAACAGCCTTGTCTGACGTAGTGTGAGCAATTCAAAACAAAGAAACTGCTTGCAGACTTATTATTGTATTTGTGGGGTGCCCAGATGAAGGAAGGAATGATGACTCTGACTCCATGTTCTCAGAGGGCTAATTTATTATTTTATGATGCTATATTATATTAAAAAATACCATACTTTACTAAAGAATACAGAAAATATACTTACAGAAGGCTAAAAAGATAATAATGAAAACTCGTGACTCTCTCCAGAGTCTGACACAGCCTGGCCCTGATTGGCCAAAGAGTGAAAACAACTCACAGCAGAATCCAGTGAAACAATCCCCTGTGGGTAAACAATCTCCAAACACATTCCCCATGCGCACAACACAGGAGAAGCAAATGAGATAAGCATTGTTTGCCTTTTTCTCTGAGGCTTCTCAGCTTCCCAGGAGAAAAGTCCTGGGCAAAGGGATTTTTCAGAAAATGTAAATGTGACAACTTATCTTCCCAAGGTAAATTTTCATGACAGCAACGCTGTCCCTGAGTCTCCTACCAGATGTGTATAAAAGATCAGCAAAATCTAGTCATGATGAGAACCTGACCTGCCTTTGCCTTGCTTCTGAAGTGGCTGATTGGAATAAAACATTGCTGGATGAGACAGCTGAGCAGTCGTCTAACTTCATGAAAGAAGAAAAATAACAAAAACATCAAGTGTATGGAGAGTGCCGCAGGCAATTGCAAAGTTTTGGAGCTCAGAAGAGTGATTACTGTTTTGTGACACACATTTGAGGTGCTGTGGTACTGCAGGGATTATACACCAATATGCTTTCAAAGAAAATGTCTGTAAAACATTAGTGTTTGCTCCATAGATTTTTGCTAGTGTTTGTTTTTTCCTGGCATGGTTGCCCTGCATTAGGACACAATAAAAACACATTATTTTTACCCAAAATTTATCTGCTCATCCAAAATTAGAGTATCTGTAAACAGAACTAAAATTGGAAGGTTTGCAAGTGTTATGTTGTTATTTTTGGCGAGGCCCTGGCACAGGGTGCCCAGAGAAGCTGTGGCTGCCCTGGATCCATGGAAGTGCCCAAGGCTGGGCTGGACTTGGAGCAGCCTGGGACAGTGGAAGGTGTCCCTGCCCATGGCAGGGGTTGGAACTGGATGTTCTGCAAGGTCCTTTCCAACTCAAACCATGCTGTGATTCTCTGATTATTGAGTTATAAAAATGCTGCTTATTTAAGATCTGCATTACTGAAAGCAATGATTTTTTTAATAGTCAGACATAGGAGAGTGAAATTGTGATTTAACAAAAATGCGGGTGAAAAACTGAGATGTTGGGAAAAGGTCCTGTGAGCCTTTGACTTGTTCATACTTATTGTTAATTTTGAGATTTCTGAAGGAGAGGGGTGTGGAAATCACTTGGGCATGTTTTGGAAAAGGTTCAAAGTGGAATGAAGAACCAAAGCAGCCAATGCCACGTTGGGCAGCCTCTTCTCCCTCTGGTGCCTTCCTGACCTTCACCATGCAGGAGATGGGGACACTGATGGGGTCTGCTGAGCAAACAGGCTGCAGAACACTGGCACAAAACCTCTTCTGAGTGATACTGGTCTGGAAATGGTAAAACCAGTGTTGATGAACCTCCACAGAAATGTAGTGTAATATCAACAGCCAGAGTGTGAAACTGGGGCAAGGGGGGAGATATAATTTCATGCAAATCCATAAATTCTTAAATACAGAGTATTAGTAGCAGATTGTCTGAAGTCTAATATTCTCATTTGTTTATGAGCTGAGAGGAATTACATTTTCTACTTTCTCATCCTTACAAGTTTGTGCTGTGAGAAATATTGTGGCATTTATAACATGGTATCTTCTAATTCTGTTGCATGACTCTGGGATTTACTGGTTCATTTTTATTCATTTGATTTATGAAAACAATTGAAATGCCTGCTAATTTTACTGCAAGTACTTGTTTAGTGCTAAGGACATACTTAACTACCATGCTGGGTACAGGTTTTCCTTGAAATTCCTCCTTGGTAAGAGCTGGAACTTTCAGTCCTCTGTTTCTTTTTAGCTGGTGCTTGTTATGAACAAGGGCCACTTAAAAGAAAAAAAACAAAATAACCCACAACAACAAACAAACAAAAAAACCAAACAAACAAAAAAAAAAAACCCAAACCCAAAAAAACCCACAAAACCCAAACCACCAAACCAGAACAAAAAACCAAAAAAAAAAAAAAGAAAAAAATTGGATCTTATTCCTTTTAGCTTGTGCAATCAGTGGGACTGTCCTGGATTGATTTTTGTACTCTACTAAAAGACATTTTTCTTAAGTGATTCAATCTTAATTCTTTTTATAGTTGCGTAAAAATATTTTAAACATTTATGTTAACTTTGCTGTTAATGTGCAAACAGGAAATTGCCTGTAAAATACATTTTTAAAAAGCATTAGGGCTGATAAAAGTTTTTCCTTGTAGATTCCACAAGTATCCCTAGATTTATTTTAAATCACGTATGCTTTTAGATACAGATACCTACACATAAATGTAAAATCAAATTATTCAAAGATGGAATCAACAGAAGTGCTTTTCCTTGTGAGGGAGCATTAGAGATACAACCATTTTTAAAAAAGAAAAATTTCTGTATTTTGCTGATAGAGACACTCAAGCTTTAAAATTCTGGTGTTTTTTTAGATGTTAGAATAAAAATTACACATCATGGCCTTAACTGTGCAGAGACTGCAGAAAGGTGATGAAAATGATGCTGCAGCAGAGGTGTTTGTGCCATTCCCTGGCACAGCACATGAGGAATGTTTTCTGTCTCTCACTCAGCTGCTCTAACACATCTCTGCTTTCAGCACTGGGAGATCTGGGCAGATTTTGGGCCATCTCTGAACATATCCATGGAGTTGAACAACCCAGTTTCTAGGCAGTTCTTACACAGATTTTTCAGGTGGGACTGAATATGGTTTTTCCTCTGGTAGCCAGGAAATAATCTTTTGATGGCAAAAATTGGTTCTGTTGAAATTTTCTTCCAGCCTTCTTAAGAGGATAACACACTAACACAGGAATTATCAGCTGCTGCATCCAGGCAGCAGAGGCAAAAGTCCTGTTAAGTCCTTTGCCTTTTAGAGGCAAAGTCCTGTTAAAAAAGCAGCAAAACCCCTGAAGGATGGATGCTTGCTGAGTTCTGATGCTGGGAAGGGCTGCCAGGCTGAGATGGGGGTTGCCCTGCTTGCTGTCTTCAGCAGTGTCCAGGAGCAGGTGGCTGTGGGAGATGGCTTGGCTTGGTAAATTTTCAGGGATCACTCCCCTTGAACCACTAATTGTCAAGAGCCAAGACTTCCTCAGCCTCAGATTTGGGTAAAAAAGGAGGTAGGACATGAAATTGGTGAATGTTTCACAATTGGTGAAGGGAGTGTGCAGGGAGGAAGTTTTGCTCTCTCCAGTCACTCTCGCCTCTCAGTGTTTTGTTCCAGTTCCACTGCCTGTTTTTGAGGCAGTGGTTTGATTCTCAGCTAAATCTTGTCAGCACTTTTTGTGGTGTTTGTACAGGGTGTAAGAAATGTAGATTTTTGCACTTACCTCCTGTATCAGGGACGAAACTTGACTATAAATAAGGAGAGCCTGCTGCTGTGTGTCTTGACTTGATTAAAATTTTTAATACTGCCTGAAGTGACATTGTCAAGGGGGAAGCCATGGTTTAGGTGCAGCTGTTATGGACTGAGATTTACTCCCTGGTTTCACTGTCAGTAAAGGTGTGTCAACTGAATGGTATTCTGATTTTTTCAGTGTTTTAACTAAAGGTCCACTTGATGGAATGGAGAAATGCCTTCAACACCAAGCTTGAGCTGGGGCTGGAAGCCTGCTGGGAGAGAGAATGAGGAGTCAACATAACCTTGGCAAAGTGCAAATGATAATCTGAAAATATAGAATCTAATTCAGTCCAGACAATTAGAAAACTCTGCCTTTGGCCAAGTGTAATTAACTGCATAAATACACATCAGTGACCTGCCATCACAGAAGGGACAAGGAATTTTAGTGCCTCATAGATGAGCATGGCAAGAGTGTTGTGATTTACTGAACAGGCCTGCACTAAATCGGCTGTGGGTCAGAGATAATCCATCCTGAAAAATATTCTTTCCATGCCTTTCAGCCCTGGTGGGGCTGTACTGGTCAGGTAAGGTTGTAGATTTAGGGAATATCCTGAGCTGGAAGAGACCCACCAGGATCATTGATCCAGCTCCTGGCCCTCACCCCTGCAATTCCATCCTCTCCCTGGGAGTGTGGTCCAGGCTCTCCTGGAGCTCTGGCAGCCTCGGGGCTGTGCCCATTCCCTGGGGAGCCTGGGCAGTGCCAGCACCTCTGGGGGAAGAACCTTTCCCTGATATCCCATATAAATCCCACTGACACAGCTCCAGTTGTTCCCTGGGTCCTGTCACTGTCACAGAGAGCAGAGATCAGTGTCTGTCCCTCCAAGATTTGATATAATGCCCAGTTTAAGCCCTGCATTGAGCGAAGATTTGAGTTACAGGGGATGTAGATAAGAGTGATAACTAAGATTAGAAACCTTGAAGACATGACTTTCTGTGAAGGATGGGACAAAATGGAGCAGTTATTCTAAGGAAAGGTGAGTGAAGTGGAACGTGGCAGTTCTCAAATACACGAGGAGGCAACGGGACAATTTGTTTTCTGTGGCAGGAGTGGATAGGAAGAGAAATGATGGAGTTAATTTCCAACTCAGAAGATTGCAAATTGATATTGGAAGAAGCTCTCTTGCAGTAAGACTGAGGAAACATTGAAATAGATTTCCCAGGGAAGTCATGCAGTGGATGGTTTTCACAGAACCACAGAGCCATTAAAGTTGGGAAAGACCACTAAGATAAGTCCAACCACCAGCACAGCACCACCAGGTTCACCACTAAGCTGTGTCCCCAAGTGCCACATCCACACGTTTTTTGAACGCTCCCAGGCATGGGAACTCCACCACTGCTCTGCACAGTCTGCTGCAATGCTGGACAACCCTTTCTGTGAGAAAGCTTTTCCTCATACCTGATCTAAACTTGCCCTGGTGCAGCTTGGGGTCATTTCAAGGTCTGTAAAACCAGAGTTCTGCCATGCCAGTGCCAGGAAGGACAGAGAGGTGGAGCTGGTTCTGTTTTGGTATGAGATTCTCCAAATGTTTTTACACCCTTTCCATGCATATGGTGCCAGAATGATTATTTTGTCTTTTTGTTTTGCTAAATTTCATTCCTTTGCCTTTCTGACCATTAGTGAACAGTGGCAATCACATCACAGCATCTCTTTGGAACAATAGCTTTATGTATATCCTTGTTTTTTCCTCTCTGTGCCAACTTTTTATTTTAGCACTGAAGTTTGTCTCCCATTTTATCCCTAAAAGCAGCAAGTGTCCTCTGTGCTACTTTGTGGTCAGCTTTAGTTTGATTAATTTCACTAGCATAATAGTGGATTTTATGCATACTGTGCCATCTGTTTCCTTTCTACTTTATTCATGTATCAAATGCCAGAACTGTTCTTGAGGTCTTGGGTATCTTTCCTCTGTCCTTTTTATTCCTATGTCCTTTTATTTATTATCTCCTTCTATTTATTATCCTTCAGCTGAATTTGAAGGCTAAAGTATTTCACTTCCAAGATCTCTATCACAGGCCCAAGAGAAAGTAAGAAAACTGATGGAGACCTTTGATGAGCAGAGGTACTCTGTTTGTAAGATCTTGAGTCCAGGGATCTTAGCTGTTACATTTTAATTACATTTATTATTGAGTTATATTATTCTGGGCTTTGGGAAAGGTTATGATTACAGTCTGAGCAATTTCCTGAAAGTAAAAAAAAAAAAAAAAAAAAAAAAAGATGTGAACAAACACAAGCCATAATATTAAGATTTTTTTTCATAGTGCAAGCAGGAATGGTTATGATGCTTTCTTTTGACCTTTCTCCCATTTGAGTTCTCATGACATTTTTCCTTAAGAAGAAGAAGATTGTCAGATTGTGCTAGTCTAAAAAAGCTGTAAGATTTTTATTAAACTGTGGGATTGAGATCAAGGCCTGGGTCAAGAATAAACAACCACACTGTCTTCACACAGAGACTGATAATCAGAAACAATGAGAAATGCAACTTTAACTAAATATTGTGGGAGTCTTCATGGTGCTTTGCATTTTTCTGGGCAATTTCTCTGCTGTCTCTGAAAGGATGATTCTTTCCTGTGTGTTAAACAGAAGGAAGGAATATGCTCCTCTGGAGTGTGTGTGTGGGTTTTCCTTTTATTATTTTTAGAGACTGCATAGTTTCAGGTCAGTACTGGGACTTCGTATTCTCCTAACAAATTATTCCTTTCCACTTAGTCTGAAAGAGCCTAAATATTCTTGGTGAGGAAATTCTGGCTTCCCCCTGAGCTGGTGCTCAAATTTTGAGACTAATAAGCAGCCGAACACCTTCTTAAAAATCAGGGAATTCATCAGCTGGAGATAAATCAGCAGCTGCTCTTTTTGTGGCAACAGGATTTTAAATGGGGCCTTTATCTGTGAGTGCAAGCTGTGCCCCAAGTCAGAGCAGGGCAAAGTTGGGATTCATTGCTCAGGCAGGAGCATCATGTACCTAATGAATAATGGCACCTCCTTGGGCTTCACTCCCTTCCCAGCCTCTGCTGGAGCTAAAAAGTTTATCAGAGATGTTGGAACAGCAGGGAGACCACGGCCTTCAGAGCCTCTGTGGCTAAACAGGAAATATTTGGGGTTTTCAGAAGTTAGCAGGTGTGAAAACCTTTGCTTTGCATCAAATTAAATATTTTTTTTTCCCATTTATAACAGATTGTATGTAAGAGAGCATAAATACTTAATGACTCGAATTCATTTTCTGGCCAAAAATATTTAACAGATGTAAGTGGGTTTCTATGGTAATTGTCTGAGGTTGTCTCACTTAATGTCCTTTCTGTGACTCCTGTTTCATTTATGAATAAAAGTGAATATTTAAGCCTCATGAACATATTACTTCCACCTGCATTTGCCTGTGTGGGAAAGCATCAGGTTATTTAGATCTCAAGTTTGCTTGATGGTGACACATGGGGAATATTGAAGGTGTTCTGTGTGTGAATTGTGTTTGTAAAACAACATCTGTCACTTAAAGGCAGATCCTGCCTCATTTAGAGGCAAGGTTTATTGTTTGCCCCTCATTTTTATGTTATATTATGGGGTTTTTTTACCATAATTTAATTTTTTTTTACCATAATTTTTTCACCGTAATTTAATTTTGTTTCACCTTCTCAATAGTTAACATTATTTTAAAAAGATATCTAGAACATTTTCTATGAAATCTGAATTCCTAAGAAAGCCTTTGGGGGAGAATAAACAGAATAAACATATCAATGGTTATTCCAGTACTGACCAGCTTCTAATTCTTCTGGAAATCTAAATATATTAATTGAAGCAGTTTCTGCTTGTCTGATACTACATGAAATCTTTGGGTGCTGGCCTGGGTTAATTTAGTTGCTTAAGAATGGAACCTTTCCTCCTGATTTTATTTTAGTTAATTTGTATTCACAGTCATGGGTGCAAATTTTTCAAATTACTAAAATCAACAATAACAATAAATCTTGGATACACAGAGGAATATTAGAAAAGAGAAAGTGACACCCAAGAAATGTAAATATTTCTAATTATTCTTGTGTAGCATAGTGATCTGTTTGTGTTTCTAAAAACAAACGTTTCCTGCTATTCAATGTATGCAATCCCATCCTTAATTTCATATAACTAGATCCAAAAAAGACACTTGTTCTTTTTAGACTCATTCTTCTTCATTGCTGATATTTTGAAGATGTTTGTTAAGACAGTTATTAAGCTTTACAGAGTTTCTTGTCAGCTGAAAGCAATTCCTTCACACATTAATTACTTTAATAATTCTGTGGATGTGTTTTTTGGCACTGCCCCTCTGTTGCAGACCTGTGTGACTCTGCTGGGATGAGTGCAGAGAGATTGTTTTTCCAAGTTTCTCTTGAAGTTGTGGATTAACTTTCAACAATTCAGTAGAAATCAATATATTTTTGTTTTCTGAAGATGGTGTTTCCTGTTTCAGAAACAGTCTGACCGACCAGATTTAATAAAAATTTACTTAGCAGTTTGCATAAAAAAATGGAGATTCTTGCTTTGCACAGATTTGAGGAATCTCATAATTAAATTTCAGAGTGCTGATGATTTTATTGATCTGAAATGTATGCACTGAGCAGTCTCTTATCTTCCTTGTATCATGTAGAACTGATCAAACCTTTTGAAAGGGTTTTCTACAGAATGTGTTTATTCTTTTTTTTTTTTTCCCACTGCAATATTAAAAACAATCCAAAAAAACCTCAAACACCCCAACAACCTTTGCAGGCATGTGCTGTTCTATATCCCTCTCCCACACCTTCCTGCAAATCCTCTTCTCACCTTTCCATCAGTTTGGCAGCACAACAAATCACATTTATTTGGCCTAAGATTTATTGCTAAACCAGTTCACTTAACAAAGACCTTCAAACTTAAAAATAGGCCTTTTGAATACTAAATTGTTTACTTAATAAATAGTAAAAAGTAAGTGTAATTTGTAAGACTGAAATTTATTTTTCAGTTTGTAGGAAACTTCTTTTAGTTAGCACTCTGTCATCAAAACTTGTGTGTACAGCAAAGGTTTGGATGTTTATTTTTTAATGAGAAAACTTGAGGCAAAAAGTATTAGGAGCAAGCAAATAATTGGAACAAGAGAGCAAAACCAGCTTGCAGTACAATCCTGATGGAATTTTTAAATGGAGTGTTTCAGTAAATAGAAATAGAGTCTGAATGTGCTGTCCTGCATTAAAGTAAGAAAGTTCATTTGCTCGTTCTGCCATTGTTTTATTTTAAATGTCAGGAGTCCCAGAGAGAATTGCCTTGAAGAAGTCCAATATTTACATATTGAGTGGGAAAAGTGCAAGATCATAATTTTTGATAGCTAAATCCTAAAGAGCATCTAAACACTGAAGTGATGCAAACAACCGTTGCATAAGGGCTCTTAGTTCTGCTAACACTGCATTATCATGTATATGAAATCATTTGAGCAGCTTGGTCTTGGTTTTAAATTCACAAATATTGGCCACAGTGGGATTTGCACAAGTTTAACTCCATCAGTTGGTGAATAAGACAATTTGTTTGAGCCAAGTGGAAATCTGGTGTGGCTGTGGCTGCTGGTGGAGCAGGACCAGCAGCTGCAAGTCATCGACTGCTGTTCATGATGGGCCAGTGCTGCTGCCTAAAAAAAGATCCTTGTTGTGGCTGCAGACCAGAAAAAAAAGCTGTTCTTGTGGGAGAGGAGATGCAGTGGCAGCTCTGGCAGGGAATCTTTCCAGTACAGTTTTGTAACAATCAAATAAAAAACCTTTTATATCTCTCTTATCCTGGTAGCACCTCCGAAACTTCATACATTTGCATTAAAGAAAGTATTGTGTGGCAGTCATATTTTCTGGAAAAATCCCTTTCCCAGGATTCTTCACCTGGGAAGCTGAGAGGCCTCAGAGAAAAAGGAAAACAATAATTATCTCATTTGCTTTGCCGGTGTTTTGCTGCTTTGGAATGTGTTTGGAGATTGTTCACCCACAGGGGATTGTTTCACTGCGATCTGCCGTGAGTTGTTTTCACTCTTTGGCCAATCTGTGCCAGGCTGTGTCAGACTCTGGAGAGAGTAATGGGTTTTCATTATTATCTTTCTAGTATTCTGTCTGTATCCTTTCTGTATACTTTCATATAGTTTAGTATAGTATTCTTTAATGTAATATAGATCATAAAATAATAAATTAGCCTTCCAGGAACATGGAGTCAGATCCATCATTCTTTCCTTCGTCTGGGAACCCCTCAAATACAATAGTATTGGTTTCAGTTACTCATCATTTTGTCATCCTGGTAGATAATCCCCATAAATAACAAATTATAGAATTTGATATATAAATCTTAGTGAAGGTTTTGTTCAGTGATGTAGAATTATCTTCTAAAGTGATTTAACAGCAAACTGCCTTCTGTTAACTCACTCCAAAACATACCTGGCTTAATCTTTTACTGTATAGAAATGTAATTCCCTTTAAAATTATAAGGGAATATTTTCTCTAGTGTATAATGAAAATTTTCTCTCTGTGTTGTTCTTCATAATAAAAAAAAAAAAAAAGGAGAAGGAAAATCAGGTATTTTCTTCCTTCCTTGAGAATGATATTCATATAATTTACAGCAAACAGCAAAAATGAGAATTTATCTAGAAACAGTGCAGAAGATGCATTCATATTTAAATTAAACTTTAATCAATTAACACGGTTAATAAAAAGACGTTCATTATATCTAACATAAAAGAACACAAACAATACCCAACCCAAGTATAAACACACTCCTTGAAGCAGCAGTAGGAGCAGTACTTAGCCTAATGTGCAAGGTTTCAAGTAGCAGACTGGAAGAATTTTTGACTAAATGCTTGTTCTTTTAATCCTTTTTGTCTGCTTTGACTGTGGTACTTAACAAACCACTCATAGATACTAATCTTAATTTTACTATTCTCAGTCTCTGGTGTCTCCTAGGTTATTCTATGGATGGTATTTTTACCAGCTGTTACATTCCCCGTGGTGACTGCCTAAAACTTCTATGTTGTTCATTAAGCTGGATTTATTTGCAAATTTTTGGACTTTTTCTGAGTCAATCCTTGTGGGTTTTTTGTTTTTTTTTTGCTACTAAGAGATGTACAGATTTCTACTGACTATGCATTGCTCTGAAGGCAGAGAAATTAAACTGCATCCCCAAAGACTTAATGTTGGGTGGTTTTCAACATTTCTAAGTAGCATTTGTGAAGAACAACCATTCTTTGCCTGAGCAGTATTTTGTGGGAAAGGAAATTTGTCTTACAGGGCTTTGTGTACTCTTAACAGTTGTGTTGGAGAATTTTGGCATTTTTAAAGGCTTTCCTTTTAATAATTAAAGAAAACAGTTTAGATGTGCTTGTTAAGAAGCTGACTGAAAAGATCTGTTCTTTTTCTTTTTAATTTTTAGCTGTAATAGCCTACTGAGATAATTGTTTTTAAAATGTAGTATGGAATTATATGCTGTTAAGGATGACATCTCTGTTAAATAGCTTATTCTTACAAATACAGCCTGAAGTCCATATATTTAGTGTTAATTAATGCATTTGGGTTTTAGTAAAAAGCTTATTTTGTGTCTCTTTGCTTTAGTCAGAATGAGCTGAAAAACAATTTAATGTCACTTTGTGTTTCAGACACACCAACTTCTCTTTGGCACCTGCTGTTCTGTTCTGCCAATTGCCACTTAGTACTGGGAATATATATCAGATTCTTTTCTTTCACATTTCTAAGACTTTTCTTGGCTGTCATTGCCAGTTGAGGTTATAGCCCTTCAAATTTTGTGATTTTGTTTTTTTCCTTCCCCGCAGGGTTAAGTTTAATCCAGAGTTCCTGATATGGTGCTGCTATTCAGAAAATCCATGCTGATGGTGGCAATGGCGAGGGACAGTAGGTTAGGAAGGAGTATTTAATTTGCAGCAGGAGGGAAAAACAGCCTGAACTTTGCCATGGGGGGAGAAAAACACAATCCCAAACCCAGGGATCAGGTAGGCAGACAAATGCCTGGTGCTGGGGTGATCAGGAAGGTTTGGGTGCCATATGCAGTGGCATAATTACATCTATTACTCATGGTTCTGTTGAAACCAACAAAGAGGAAAAAAAAGAAAAGTTGATGTCTCCTCAACCAGATCTGTCTGTGGAGTGTGTGGGACAGAAGTGGCTGTTAGTTCTGTGTGGGATGATGTTGCTGCTCTCTGTTCTTTTGACAAAATATCTAGAACAGCAGGAGGAGGACAGAGATGGATCAGTTCCTGGAGAAGCCTGGGAGAAAGCCAGTGCTTACTTCAAGTTTGACCAAAGGAGGTTTCTGGAAACGTTCTGTTTTGCCATGTCTGGAATTCTGTCTCTGAACAACAGGCTGTTTGAATTAGCATCTGTTCTGCCTTGGCAGGACCCCAGTGACAAAATTCCAAAATAAATGTGCATCCAAAGGAGCGTGGCCAGTAGGTCGAGGGAGGTGATTCTCCCCCTTTACTCTGCTCTTGTGAGACCCCACTTGCAGTGCTGGGTACATTTTGGGTGCCCTCAGTATATGAAGGACATGGAGCTGTTGGAAGAAATCCAGAAGAGAACACAAAGTTGAGAAGGGGACCAGAGAATCTCCCCTGTGAGGACAGGCTGAGAGAGTTTGGGCTGGAGAAGAGAAGATTGTGTGGAGTCCTCACAGCACCTTCCAGTGTCCAAGGGGCTACAGGGAAGCCAGAGTGGGATTCTTCGTCAGGAACTGCAGTGGTAGGACAAGAAGTAAGGGGTTAGACTGAAAAAGGTGAAATTTAGGTTAGATATTGGGAAGAAATTCTTCCCTGTGAGATCCTGGCACAGGTTTCTCAGAGAAGCTGTGGCTGCCCCTGGATCCCTGGAAGTGTCCCAGGCCAGGCTGGAC
Organism: Onychostruthus taczanowskii; assembly: GCF_017590055.1. NCBI lineage: Eukaryota > Metazoa > Chordata > Aves > Passeriformes > Passeridae > Onychostruthus > Onychostruthus taczanowskii. Next base: position 26,748,077 of record NW_024499239.1, on the reverse strand, counting down.
AGGGCTTAGAACCACCTGGAATAGTGGGAGGTGTCCCTGCCCATGGCAGGGGACTTGGAACCAGATGGTCTTTTAAAATCCTTTCCACCCCAAACCATTCCGTGATTCTGTGTTTGTGTGCCAGCCTAGCACCATACCCTTGTTACCCATGAAATATGCTGTACTGGAAAGACAGACCCCCCCAGCTTAAGTGGATGAGGTGGTTGATACACCCTGTGCATGACCATCAAAATATAGCTTTGAGTCTCATTTGAGCTGTATAGTAATGACTTGAAAGCTCAGTCTGTTGTTATTAAAAAAAAAAAAAAATCCTAAGGAACCTTTCTACAGACTCCATCAAATCTCTCACACAAGTTGTTTGTAACAGAACAACTCTGTTCTTTTTCTGGTGGTGGTTTTTTTTTTTTTTTTTTAGGATAGTTTTTTTTCCCTGTGTTGCTCTGCAAAAGGTACACAATAGAGAGAAACGTAGATGAAATATAAGCTTTGCTTTCTAACTGTAGATGAAATACAGGCTTTGTCTTCTCAGTCTCTCTACAATGTTCAGGGATAACGGGGACTACAGAGAAGGTAAAAAATTGGCTGGACTTCTGGACTTCAGTAGTAGGGGTGGGAAATTGATGGCCACCAATTGCAAGGGAATTCTGCAGGGCTTGGGGTCAAGCTGACCTTGTTTAATGTCTTGTCACTGGTCTGGGCAGTGGGGTGAAATGTACCCTCAATAAATTTCCAGGTAACTTCCAATTTGGGAGGAAGGTCGATATGCTCAAGAAGTAGGGCTGGCATGAGGAGTATTTCAGCAGGTGGGGAAATGGGCTGGCAGAACCAAGGGAAGCTCAGCAAAAGCCAGTGCAGAGTCCTGCAGGGGCATGGAGTCACCTGGTGGTGTGATATGAGCTGGGTAGAGGCTGACCTAGCGCTGCCCTGCAGGGAGAATGTCAGAGTCCTGCTGGAAAATTCAGAACAAGGGACTGGAGAGCCACATCAACATGGAGCTGTTTTGGTGGGTTTAACATAAGAATAACAGAGAGTGAAAGGAAGTGAGAGTTCCCCTCGAAGCAGTTGTTCTAAGACCATGTCTGCAGCACTGAGTCCTTTTTGGGGCTCATGAGTAAACCAGACATTGCAGTACTGGAACAAATCCTTAACCTACTTTGAAGGTGGCCCTGCTTAGTTGAGGAGCTGGGCTAGATATTCTGGATTTCCCTTCCAGCCTAAATGGAGTTATGATGATGTATGCAACAGCTATGGAGATGGTGAAGGCTCTGTGGGGGCCCTGCGAGGAGTGGCTGAGGTCACTGGGCTTGTTGAGCTGGAGAAGAGTCAGGGTCTGCAGCTCCTCCCGAGGGGCAGCTCTGATCTCTGCTCTTTGTGACAGTGACAGGGCCCAAGGGAGTGGCTGGAGCTGTCCCAGGGAAGGTTTGGGTTGGGTATCAGGAAAAGGTTCCTTGTCCAGAGGGTGCTGGGCACTGCTCAACTCCCCAAGGAATGGGCACAACCCTGAGGCTGCCAGAGCTCCAGGAGAGTTTGGACACTGCTCCAGGCACAGGGTGGGATTGTTGGGGTGTCTGTGCAGAGCCAGGAGCTGGACTGGATGATCCTGGTGGGTCCCTTCCAGCTCAGGATATTCTGTGGTTCTGTGCTAATTTGAGAATTTAAGTTGGTGATGGAGATTTTATACAGTGTGTGAAATGTGCAAAATAAACAACCTAAATAAAGCATCCTTCGGGGAATACTCCCTTCTGCCTTCCTGAGTGGGAATTCATAGGTGCTCTGGATTTGCAGTCTCACCAGGATACTCTTTGCAGTTCCTAACATAAGCCTGAGTACAATGCAACATTATGAAGAAGTTAATTTCATTATTATTCTTACTGTTCACAGTAGACCCCCCAGAAAATTAAATAGTATCAGTTCTGGGGGAGTTTGGATTTAATCTATGTATATATAGAGTGGAAGATTGTTTGCTTCTGGTTTTCTGGTGTTCTTTATGGGCAAGGTTTTCATTTAAAAAAGATATATTAGTTGTTACAGAGAAACCTGAGCACTAACTCACCACATATGTCTGAAATATTTTACTTCCTGCACTTACAGTACTTTACATTAACTGAAACAGAAACTCTTGGGAATCGTTTGCCTTTGGTATTTAGTGATGTATGAGATTGTTTTCAGTGCTTTTTAGGGCAGTTCACAAACAATAACATTACCCTGAGGAAGCAACTCCTGGTGGTTCCATCAGTCGGAGCACCAGTGTCTCTGTTTTGGCTGCTGGAAGCCTGGGGAGATCAGTTGCCTGTGAGAAGCTTAAATATTGTTCTACCTGCCTTTGTAGTTGCCTGCTATCTTATTTTGGTATCCATTTCAGGATTATTTAAATGCTTTTTTGTGTTATTTCTCCTTGTACAATGTCTGCGTCATTGGAGAAAAAACCTAAAGAAAGATAATATTGAAGTTTCTATTCCAGATGTGGTATCTAGTAAGGTAGGAAATAAAACTTGCAGGTGTTTTATTCCCTCAGTGTAATTCTAGAATGATTTGAGTTGGAAGGGATATTAAAATCATCCAGTTCCAACCCCTGCCAGGGGCAGGGACACCTTCCAGTATCCCAGGGTGCTCCAAGCTCCCTCCAACCTGGTCCTAGACACATTCAAGGGATGGAGAGTCCACAACCCCAGAATTGGTTATGAAAAGCTGTAGAACCCACTAAAGCAATTGCTATCTCACTTTTTCTTTTTCCTTCATTTTTTTTCCCCCTAGCCAGCACAGCTTGCTGCCTGCTCTGTGGTTGAGTTCCTTTGATAACTACATCTTAAATACTGCTGCTTTTAAGATTGCTAGTAGATTTTTAAACCAAGGACAAGTGGCAAGAAAATAGCGTGTTAAATATCAGCTAAGAATTTCCTTTTGTCAGGCTTGTGCTGTTTACAGTGCCAAGGCTCAGGCTCTCCTATAGATCCAATAAAACAACACAAGCACAATGAATCCAGGGATTTCACAGGAGTTTTTCTATTACTCTAGTGTGGTGTGCCCTCATGTGGTTAGATGCAATATCTTCCTTGGGTCAGTCTTGACACCCTTTGGATTTATTCTCTGTTCTGCTAAAGAACCAGGAGAAATAAAGGCTGTTGGTGGAATGGAAGGCAGTGTGATGCCAAGTAGGTTTTTGGCTGGTTTTTTTTGGTTTACAGCTCTCAAGTGATTTGGTGCTTTTGAGATGAGTATAAATACACTTGCATTTGGTTCTAATTCAACTACAGATGTGTGTGTTTTCCTTGTCTTGGTTTTGGTTTTTTATTTTTTTAGATTTTGAGTATCCACTTAGTAATATTTAGGCCAAGGTGGCTTAGTTTCTGATTGATTAATGCTGATAGCTGAGTATGGAAATGAAAACCCACTTGTTGATTTTCTCCCACATAATACATAATACCAGCAATCTTTTATTTTTGATACCCTTTGAGACTTAATTTTGTGATATTAATACATATATATTTACTATATATCTCACATTTTGCATGTGATGTGTTTGTAAGCTTGAGTACAAGTGCTGTATTCAGTTTTGGAAGGAATTGGAGTTATTAGAGTTATGAGGTGATGCTTGATACTTTTTGGTTTGTACTTTTTATTTTATCATTCACATAGATTGTGGGCAGCTTTTTTGGGGGCTTCATATCCTGACAGCAAACTGGAGATGATGATGGCTTTTCTTCTACATCCAAAAGTAGTGCTACAAAGTTTTTCCCGAAATTAAAAGTTGATAAAACTGCAGCAAAACACGCACTTATGGCATCAGTGACATTTACTGTTTTAATTAACAAGGAAAATAACAGATGTCAGCAGGGCCTTGCAGTAGTAATAACTTATTAACTATGAGAAATTAACTAAAGTTACTGAATGCAAAAAATTACTTCATCCTCAATTACTGCTCAGTGGTTGCCAAGATCATTTAACACTGCACTGGAAGTTGACATTCCTGGCTGCTTTGAGGTCATTCTATTTAATGTGTATTTACTGATTATCAGGTGAATTCCAGCTTTCTGATTTTTTTTTAGCTGGGGTAAGATAAACTTCATGTTTTACTCTTTCAAGGAATGTTTTGTGCATTGTGGTCTGTTAAACCACTGCTGGGTTGCACAGAGATGATCATTTGGAGCCAAATAACTTTGCCTTTTGTGGTTTCAGCATTTTAAGTCCCCACATGGATACGTGATGTTGTCTTGCTTGGACAATGAGAAACAGAAGGAAGATAGTGACAGGATCACAAGCAGGAAGGATTTGCCAAATGTTGCTCCAATTAAAATTCAATTTCTGCTATATAAAACCCAGAAGGATCCTTGATTTAGAGCTTTGGAAGACTTGAAGATTTGGAGGTGCCAAGTCCGTTTAGGCACCCAGCTCTGGGAGTGTAATCCATAAACAGAAGTTACATGATTAGTTCTCCTTTTCAACACATGGAGAAGAGAAGAGAAGAGAGAAGCTTAGGAGTGAGATTTAGAAGATGTTGTGGGAGAGATGTGAAAGGGAGCTTTCTGAAATCCCATCCCTTTCCAGAATTTACATGCTGAACTCTGAGCCTGCAGAGGGGAGCTTACATCACATGGTGATTAATAGAGCACAAGTTCACTTGGACTTAGCTTGAAATCTTCCTCCTGGGTTAAAAAATGGCCCATTCTTCTTCATGGGCTTCACTCTTCAAGCCCAAGCATGCTGGTGTTACAGCCCACCTTCTTATAAAATATCCCAGGTGTTAAAGTCATCACCCTGAAGGAAGAAGACCTGGTTCACTTCTCTCTGAGCCTGAGGAGCTTCAAACCCACATTTCTTACCTCCAAGACAATGCTGTGCCCCCAGTTCATGGCCTGGCCCCTAAGGTGGTCATCCTGCCAAAATTAGGCCATTGCGTGGGGAGGAATTCTTGTTCCTCTTTTCATCTTAGTGGGATCATGAACAACTCTTATGCATAATGAAGAAAGAGATGAGAGAAAATGCATGTTTAACACAAGCCATAGATATGAATTTTTGAAATGGTACAGCCTAATGTGCTTTGGTGTAACATAAAAAAATGAAATGATGGGAATCTGTGGATTCTGTGCTGTCTTTAGCTGTTGGACTTGACTGGGATCAAGCCCTTTTGTGCAATTAGAAAACCCACAGTGATTTACACATCGAGAGGAACATCTTAAAATTTGACTTTCATCAGTTTCTTGCATTTAAATGCATTGAACAGATTTTTTAGGAGTCAGATCAACCCAATGGTTTTGTTAAAGAATGTGTAGTTGCTCCAATTAAACACCTGCTTCAGCTTTTCCCTCTTGGCAAAAGCTGGAATTGCCAAAATCCTAACAAGGTACTGGAAACACATGCTGAGGAATGGGGTTGTTTAGTTCTTGAAAGTGAGGTTTTGCAATCCTGCCAGCACAGAGAGAGGATAGTAATGGATGTTGCTGCTTGTGCTGCCAGTTCCAGGAGATGGTCAACTCCTGGAGTTACCAGTTGAAAATAAGATGGTGTGAGGAACTTCAAGGTAATGTACAGGAGCCAGTGAATCCTTGGGAAACCTGAGGAATATAAATCTTCTGTCTTCCATGAGTGAAATATTAACATAATCTCTTTTTCCTGTCTACCAGGTAATTCCTGGAATTCATATTTGGCTTCTAAATAGCATCACAGTCCTTTAGTGCCAATTAACAGGAGAAATTTGTCACAAAAGGAGAATTTGATAATCTTTACATCTAATTTATTACAAATTAGAGGCAAATTGTATTATGGGAGACATTTTATTAGCCTAATTTGAATTGATTCTTGTTTCAGTTACGGGAGAGTCAGTGAAAACATGCTGCAGGTTTTTGTGGCTTCATTTTTCATGAAGATTTGTAGGAGGAACACAACCATGATTCTTCATTTAATTGTGTTTTTCTATTCTTCTTTTTCTTAACAATATGTTTTGTGAAAACATATTTCAGGCTTGTATGTCTCCTGTAGACATTTTTGATAGCTTTTCGTGAAGATTTGTGGGAGGAAAGTAAGTGTGGGGTGGTTTATTTATTTTTTTATTCTTTTTGATAGCATAACAAGCAGTCAGAAATTCCACTCAGAATCAATACTTGCTGAAGAACTTTAAAAGTACCTTATATAATATTCATTCACATTGGCCAGGATGTAAACCTCTTGCAGTGGTGGGAGCGCTGATAAGAAAAATAAAAATTAGCAGCAACAGTGTTGCTATCTCCAAATTACATCCTAAAGGTGCATCATGTGGGCAGAATAGAAATATGCAGATTTGTTCAGGAATCAGTGCTTGGCAGCAGAAATGTGAATCAGGGCTGCTTGCTGTCCTCAAGCTAGACTGGATTAAAATATAAAATATCCTGGCTCTAATCAGTGTTGCCTCAGTTATCTGGGTGCTTCCCAGCCAAAAGGGAGGTGTGGCTCTGGCATTTTGTAGCACCCCAGCCAATAATTTCTGCATTAGGGAGAGGAGCCTGCTTATTTATGAACGCCTCTAACCCACAGGTGTTTGCAAACACTGAGGGCAGCTGGAAGGAGTACAAAAAGCTGGGTTAAACCACTGGAATTCAGCGTGGATGGGCAAAGTTGTGTTCATCAATGAGAATCCAAATATCCATCCACATAGAATAGAAAGAGAATTTCAGTTCTATGAATTAGGTAGACAGCTGGTGCTAATCGTGCGGAGATAATTACAAGAGTTAATTATGTAAGCTGTTATGATTTATGGGGTAAGGACAGTGGCAAATTACTCAAGTTGATAGGGAAAATTGAAGAACAGTTATTATAAAAAAATGGAGTTATGCTACAGACTGAATCGTGCTCAGCAGAACATCTGTGTTCACACATATTGGTGTAATAGGGAAAAAATAGCCTTCTTTTTGTGTGGCACTAGAAAATAAGCACAAATATGGGGAAAACATCCCCAGCAAGTTATCTTCTCCTCTGCAGAAATGTGGAAAAAATCCAATTTAGCTGCTTTTCTGTTTTGTATGTGAATGAAAAGTAGTTGTTGAAAGCACTTTCTCCTGTATTTTGCTCAGTAACACCTTGCAGTTGGAGTGGGATCAGCTAATGTAAAATCCAATTTAGCTGCTTTTCTGTTTTGTATGTGAATGAAAAGTAGCTGTTGAAAGCACTTTGTCCTGTATTTTGCTCAGTTAACACATTGCAGTTGGAGTGGGATCAGCTAATGAGCTGCTGCTGAGAGCCACATCATAACTTAAGTCTTTGGTGTGCAGAGCCAGGAATTTGTAGGGCAAAATCCCATCCCTGTTTGCTCTGCTGCTGGGTGGTCCATGAGAAGGTCACAAACACAGTGCTCAGGTCTGTTCTCTACCTCATTTAGAGCAGGCAATCAAATTGGATTTTCCCATGCCCATGCTGGTGCTGTAACCCCCAACACAATCTGCTTCTCTCTCCAGGTGTTTTGAAAGGTCTCTTCTGCCAAAGGAAACAAACAAACAGAAAAAAGCAAACCCAGCCATGAGACTGGAAAAAGAGGTTTTGTGTTTCCAGACAGTTGTAATGATTTATTTTTTTTTTTCTTTGATGCAACAAAATTCTTTTGGAAGTAGCAGGTTTTGAGTGCTCGGGGGGTGAGTGTTGTACAGTCAGTGAGGCAGTGAGATGGTGCAGTGGAGTGGAAGGGCAGCTGATACCCAGAAAAAAAAGAGGCCCTTCCACTGAAATGTCAGGGCTGTCTTTGCTCAGGTCATTGCATGTTTCCAGCACCTTGGTGATCTATGGGTGAATGAGAAGAGAGGAATAATTCATAGCTGTTCACATCGAAAAAATGCCACTAGGAAGAACAAATAATAGTTACTTGAAAATACAAGGGGCATAGGGGAGAATAGTGAATTTTTAATTTTTTTTTTTTTGTAAATAATTAGTCATCTTTCAAAGAAATTCTTTTACACTGATTTCAACTGTCACAACCAGAGCCAAAAATTTGTCTGACTAGTTTTCATAATGTTTGCAGAGCTGAATTTGATTTGTCTGCTTTGGTTTATTAAAAACAAGGAAACATATAAATGCTGTCCACGCTCGGAAAAACTCCCAACAGCCTGTGCCATTGATATTTAAATGTAGAATCACAGAATCATTGAATTATTTGTGCTGGAAGAGACCTTTAAAGATCACCTGGTCCAGTCCCTGTGCCATATGCCACCAGTGTCCTCAAGTCTTTCTCCAAAGGGCTTCTCTCAATCCTTTTATCACCCAATATGTGCTGAAAACACAATACCAAGGCATCTGTCCTGTGTGAGGGACCACAGAGAAATCATAAGGATTAGCAGGATAATTAAAAAATTTAAACAAAAAAGAAATCTGTCAATATTTGCCTCAAGAGTTGTCAATATATGCTGGTCTTTAACATGGTTATGGGAAGTCTTGGGTAAATAATGCAATTTGAGCACATACTGAGCAAAGAGAAGGCAAACGGGGAGAATTACAACTCTTAAACTTGTGGCTCATCCCTTTCAGAAATCTGTAGGGAAGACAGTTGAATTCAGAGAGCCAGGAATGTTCTTGTGTGAGCTGGAGCTGCTGACGGGATTGATTTGATGAGTGTGTGATCCAGCTCTATCCCCTTTCACTTCTGGCATTCCCTGCCCACACCTGATCTCTGCCATAGGGAAATCCATGTTAATAGAATTTTCTACTTTTAGCAAAGACATCCTCACCTTTCTTTTGTGCTCCTGGAGCTGGGTAAGGAGGCCTTAAACCAGGGTGGGGCTTAACTGTTAATTAGTGAAGTTCTGTTATTTCAGCAGAGATCTGTGCTAGGACTGTGTGAAGCTTCTTTAATAAAATAAGAGAGCAAGGTTCCCTAGTGTGATCACAAAGCCAGGATCATTACAAGGCTGCCAAATGAGCTTATGGTAATTATCAAGTGATATATTTGATAATTGTACAGAATTTTGGGTGACTTCTGCATTAATTAGTAACAGAAGCTGATAGAGACATTCTTTCCTTTGTACCACTTTAGGTGGGGTAAGATATTTAAAATAAACCAGTTAGCTTTAAAGCCCTGCTGAAAAACTGAGGTATTTTAATAAGATAAAAGGTTATTATTATTATTATTATTATTATTATTATTATTATTATTATTATTATTATTTCTTCATTTTTTTCATGCAATTTATATAAATTCACAGGTTATGGGATTTTTAAAAATAGGAATCTTGGATGCCATGGATTTTTGTGTCACAGGTATCAGAAGCCTTCCTTCCCCTTTTGCCCTGTCCAAGTACAGCTGACTTTATGTAACAGGAATTCTAATTTTGGAAGAGACTGCTTTTTTTAGCCTCTTAACTCGTAATTTAATGTAATTTAAAGAAGGTGACACAAGGTGGGTAAAATGGCAATATTCCAGTTTTTATGAGTGGTTTTCTTCCCGTAAGAGCTCTGTATTACCCAGAACCCAACTTCATGGCGCAGAGACTGGAATCCAGAATTCCTTTTCCAGGGGAATGTCATAGCTCCACATGGAAATTTCTCTCCTTGTTCCATCTGAATGCTGTTGATCAGAGGCTAGTAAGATGTTGCTTTTTTTTTTCTTTGGATTTCATGCCAGTAGATTTTGTTTAAAATTTTAAAGCCTTTGCTTCAAGTTTACAAATCATTGAGCCAAACAAAGCCTCTAGCACCATTTGTGATCTTGTGCTCTCTTGCTGGCACTCTTCCATGATTATATTTGAGTCCCACCTTTTGACATGATGGAAACTTATTTTTTTTAATGGTTGAAACAAAATCAGTAAGAAAAAAAAAAAGAACAGCAAAACATTTATGAAGTGGGCTCAAACAGAATACACCAGTATTTCTTTTTGAAAAAGAGGATTGACTTTGGGGTGCTGTATCCTACGAGTGAGTTATAAGAAGTGGTAGAAAAAGTCTCCATCTTCTGTGGTAATTTGGATTTTCCTATGGACTGTGTTAGTTCTGGGCTCAGCAGCTCAGAGCGTTAGTGAAGGTTTTTTGCCAGTTCCAGATCCTTTTCACCTCTAGGACCTGCACGTGTTCATCTGCTTTACACAGAAGTTCTTAACTGAGAAGATTGTGAGCACTTGTAGACAATATAAATGATTTTTATGTATTTCTACATATTAAGCAGCACTGGAAAAAGCAGTTATTTTATTTCAGAAAGGCCCTAAAGAAAATATTAATAAATATTTATTTCAATTTGTAATTATTTCCACATTGGGAAGTTCTGATAAATTTTCTTATTGCTTTGTGGTGGGCTAGAATTATTTGCATTTCTGTAGGTGTCCTTAACTAGATACCAATGACAATGATCAACTATGAAATGATCTTCAGGAAATTTCCTGAGGAATATTTGCAAGGGAAAGCTAATAAAGAAAATATTATTTCTGGATATAAACAGTGGGGGAAAAAACCAAAAAAAACCGATATGATGAATGAATATTACATTCCAGTAGCCAAACAGACTCTTTCCTGAAAGAAGGCCCTGGATTACATTTTTTTTTTCTCCCAGTACATGCATGTATATGGTGTTTTCAAGCCCTGATTATATATATATATAGATTATAGATATAGGTACATATATTTATTCTTCCACAGCCTGTTGTTTTATGATATGATTTGGAAAAAAAAAAAAAAACCAAACAAAAAACGGCTGAAAGAAAAAAAAATGTAGCACAAAGAGCGTGGTAAAAGGTGTTTTGGTCAAAACAGTACCACAGGCCTTGTCACTCTTCTGGTAACAGGGATGAGACAGTGAATGTTCATACTTGTTTTAGAATCTTTTGTTTTTTAGTCAAATGTCTTTATTACAAAGGCATTTATTTTCTTACAGCAAAATTGTGGCTTAGAACACTGATACAACACTACAGGTGCCCTGGTTTGTATCCTGGTTAGGGAGAACTGCATCCCTGCTCATTTTTTTGTGCATTTAACACCTGATGGTACCCAATTCAATATTCAGTTTTACAGAGCAGCAGCCTGGTACTGCTGGAGTCATGCAGGATTCCCTCTTTGCCCAGCACTCAGCTGTGGGATGTACACACTGGGCTGTGGTTTTAAGCTTTCTAATCAGTTTATTGACAGCTCAATAAAGAATTCCTTCAGGAGATTCTGCAAACAAGGAGGCAGAGTTTCCTTCTGTTTAAATACTAGGATCATTGTGCTGCCTGCTGTGGTTTTATGACAAAATATTAGGAATACAGTGAGGCAGCACTAAGGCAAAGAGTTTTAACCTGTATAATCTTTGCAGTGGGAGCTCTTTGTACCTTTCATGTCTGGAAAATGGCCACAGTATTTTTGTTACTACTTGCATGCCACTGTCAGTATATTATCTCAAGGGACAATTGCTTTTTGAATGGTTTTTGACCCTTGTGTGTTCAGATTCCATTTTATCAGTGTCTTCATTTTTTAAAAAATGAAAACAAGTAAAAAAAAGATGCTTTGGCACCACAGACCTGCCATGCCTGGTTCTTATCTTTTTCTTTTTGCTGCTTGGCTATGATTTGCTTAGCTCAGGCTGAGGAGAGGTTAAAAGGAAAACCCTCTTTTGGGGGACGTGCCACTGGATTTTATACTTACAATTTTATCTATTCAAAACATGTGGCCACTACATCCCTTCCTGAACACAGAAAATAGTGTGAGGATTGAATTAGGTGTTCCTATAAATAGAGAATTGTTCAAACTGACAAAACTTGTTTTTCCTGCCCAAAGGTAACGACACTGGTGAACACGAGCAATAAAGGACCGTCTGGCAAGAAGAAAGGGCGCTCGAAGAAGGCTCATGTTTTGGCTGCCTCAGTGGAGCAGGCCACTCAGAACTTCTTGGAAAAAGGAGACCAAATTGCTAAAGAGAGCCAGGATCTCAAGGAGGAGTTGGTTGCTGCTGTAGATGATGTTCGAAAACAAGGTATGTGAAAAAATGTGGATTCTTTTTCTTCTTTTCTGCCAGGGACAGGATTAAATGTGTGAGATGGTATTTCTTGTTTGGACTCAGATCTTTATTAGTTCTTATCTGTGTTACAGTCTCACAAATCATGAGTTCTACAGAACTTCACTGACAAAGTAAAAATGGAGCTCCATCTCTCTCTCTACACGGTCTTTTAAGAATAAATGTTCTACAGCACTTCACTAACAAAGTAAAAATGGAGCTCCATCTCTCTCTCTCCAAGGTCTTTTAAGAATAAACAGTCCAATTAAGAAATGACACCTCAATTACTTTTGCTTTTAACCCAATAACCAGCCACCCATGCCTCGCAATACGGACTTTTTTATCCAGTTACAGAAAACCACCAAAATCCTTGGAGAAGAAGGTGAAGAAGAAGGTAAAGAAGAAGGACCAGCCTCTGCCCTACAACCTCCATCTTGCTTTACATATATCACTATATTCTAAAACCTTAAACTTTAAGTTTTCCACCCTGTGATATCACACACTTCTATTCAAACTCCACACCCACAATCCCAGTTCCATCGTTCCATTTTGGAAGCCTTCTCCATGGCCTCAGGTCCGTGCAGTGCTCTCTTGGGGGCCAGTGCCTGTCAGCACGGAAAGCCTAAAATTCTCACAACCAGGGTTCCAACAGGAAAAATGCCTGATGGGAGTAGAACTTTGCCCAGTGCCAAAGCTTATTGTTCCATTTTCAGCCTGGTTTTTATTCTGCTGTATGACAAAATGATGTGATTTTTTTCACTTGGCTGAATCTGATCAGTGGTTTAAAAAAGCCTGTGGGTGCAAATGTAGAATGAGGATTATGGTACATATGTTTCTGAGCAATCTAACAATTATCAACCAGATAAAAGAGCAATATAGAAATACTTGTGGTTTCAAATATATATAAAAAATAGTATCAAAGCTTAAAAATACAAGTATAATAACAATATTAAGACAATTATTTTCTGGGTGTTGGTGATAAAATAAATGGATACTCACAAGGTCTGACAATTTTCTTTCAAAAGATAAAATGGGTATGAGGTGCTTTCAAATTTACCTGTGTGGTAGAGGAAAAATATGTTTTCAATATATACCTAGGAAAAATGTTTCAGTTTTACTGACTTTGTAATTATTTTTAGTGCAGCAGAATTAAGTACATCTCATGGTATTCCATTGTAAGTCCTACAATCTAAAGATACCATCTGCCAGTATCATCAGCCCTGGGTGTTAGAACAAGACTGAGAAATCTCCAACTGAGATTTCAAAAGGAGTCTAATGGATTTGGGTGTAAAATACTGATACTCAGTGAGTTACTCCTCCAGAACTCATACTATGTTGTCTTGTTTTTGGTTTTTTTTTTTCCTGTCTTGTGAAAATTGGACTGAAGTCATCATAAGAGAAAGCAGGGTTAAATTTTGTGTATATAAGCACTGATTAGTGAATATTCCACTCTTTTCTGTTCTGAGGGTATTTTTTCCTCCTCTCCATTCTGCGTATATTTGGTTTCACTGTCTTCATGTTCCTGTGTGGTTTGGGTTTTCTTAAATACTCAGTTGTCATTACATCAGAATAAGTTAAGTATTTGCTGTATGCTCTATGTACAATGACATTCCAGTATTCTAGTGGGGTTTTGTGGGTTTTGTTGATTATTTTTTCAGCTGGGTGTTTGTTGTTGTGGCTTTGGTTGTTTTTTTTTATTTTATTTTAATTTATTTTATTTTTAATGCTGATGCCTGGCTGTTCTGGCATTAATTTTCATTTCTCAACTACTTCAGTTTGCTGTTGCTTACATGTCTTATTTTGTGTAGTGTCAAGTTGTAGCTCAGCATCTTCAGTGGTGACATGAGTACTCATGTTCTGTCTGAATTAATACCCTTTTGCCTTTTGGGTTTGTGATGCTGACTCAGCTTCTCCTCAGGAGCCTTCTCCTGAGTTAGAGGCATCAACCTAAACTTGCCCACTCTTTATCTATACTGAATTTCTGACTTTTTACATGACAAAAGCCTTTTACTTTTCTTAACCTATATTTAGAAAAAAACTCAGACAACAATGAAGAAGCAGAGAGGAGGAAAAAGATCTTAAAGAGAATTATACAAAATGACACAGACATTCATCTCTTGTCAACACTCCAGGCTGGGAAAAAAGCCTGTCAGAAAAGTGGAGCAGCTTTTTTTGGGGGCTGTTCAACACGACCCCATAATGAGGAGAGCAGGAGACACCACACACCATTATTAGCACCCACGAGCCGTGTAAATGAGACCAACCCTGGTGTGATGTGAAATGATATGTTTAGCTGGGTGGCATAAAGAGCTGGATTAATGAACTGAGACTGTGTTTTCCTGGCTGATTTCCTGGCAGGGTTCCAGCTGGGATAATTACATCGTCAACCTAAAAATGTCTGCGGCACTTACAGCTGGCTCTTGGTGTGCTCCTCATTTCCTGCCCTGCGTTGCTGGGTAGTGTTGTGTCCTACTAAAGGCAGCAATTCACTCCAGGGACTCCTGCTTTCCATTGATAGGTGTGGAACAAATGCTCTGTAACATTGCAAAATGCTTTGCAATGAATGAGAGTGTCCGTTGTGTTAAGATTCTTTTTCCTTCTGTAGTGTGGAAGGGTAATTTCTGTTGGCTGTAGAAAACTTTGGTGATAAACTGGTTTGATTTATGAAACCCATTCTAAAAACACAAAGAACAAAGACCAAAATATTTGGTGCCTAAACTCATCCCTGTGTATCTCTGTATCCCATAATGATTCCATAATTAGAACACTTACACTTCAAAACCACGTAAATGAGATTATCCAGTTGCTGGGCCATTAAATACTTTGCTGTGTGGGTGTTTATTCTGATACTGTCAGAGCTGTGTAAAAGATCTCCCAGATGAGGGACAAAGAAGACCTGAGAAACGTGGAAGTTTCATGTCTTTTTATATTAGAGAGAAGGACAAGCAGACAGGGGTTGGAACCAGATGATCTGTAAGGACCCTTCCAACCCAAACCATTCCATGATTCTGTGACCATAGTGACGCTACAAACCCTGAGAAGTGCAGGGAAGTGAAGAAGAACTCACAGGAATTAAAATACAGCATATGTCATACTTACAGCATAAGGGTCTAAATGCAACTGGTCTTTTATTAACAGAAGTGCAGGGAAGTGAAGAAGAACTCACAGGAATTAAAATACAGCATATGCCATAAGGGTCTGAATGCAACTGGTCTTTTATTGATCAGTAGAGAAGAAGGAAATTCCCTGTGGAGGAGAAATCCAGGCCATGACTGACACAAAAATCTGTCAAGAACTTCAGTTCCACTGGGCTCCAGTTTGATTAAATTTGTTAGGACACAGCCTGGGATGCTGCAGAAAGCAACACAAGGAAATAGGTTATATTCATGTAAATTTATTCTATCTGGTAAATGACTTTGGCAATGTCTGTCTGTAGGTATGTGCTGGTGACTGCCTGATTTTAATATAATTTTCCTGGAATCATGTTTTTAATGGAAGTTTCACATAGCTGAAACTTCCATTAAAAACATGATTCAGTCCAGCTGCTGGTTGTTGTGTTTTAAATTTTTTTTGCTTTTCAAGCATGGTAGATAAGATTTCACACCATAATATGAAATTCATCAAGGGACAGAAAATAGCTATTGATGTTTCTTGTGTTTGAAGACAGGGTAAAGTTGAGGTAGACCTAATTTTTTGTTCATGCAGATTTATGGACATTGTGAAAAAGAACATGACCTGTGTACTCTGTGACTATATTGACATTGTGGATGAACATCTCTGAGACGTGAAAGTGACTTTAACTTCATTGACAATTTTTTTCTCACAGAACATACTAAAAATAATATTTTTAGTACTTTAATGCTTTTAACCATCTAGTTTTGAATTTTTTTGAATGAAATTTTAAAACTAGAACTAAATTCTATACAAAATGGTTTCTAGAAAAATCTAGAGAATCTAGAATACAGATCACCTGGGTTTTTAGACAAAAAAAAAACCAAAACCCTGATCTTTTCACTTAAACATATGCTCTCCCTATGCTTATTTATAAACCTTTTCACTGAAGTATATGAGAACTTTTTTTTTTGCTCACAGAAGTTAGCATGTACTGGTTCTTGATAGAGGAAAAAGTGTCTGTGGAAAGAAATTGCTGAGAAACGTTTTTTTTTAGACAAAGTAGAATTTCTGTTCATCCTGAAAGGTGAAGTGGAGCATGTGGGCAGTCCCGTTTAATGGGACAATGAATCTTGATCTGCACTTTATGTGTGTGCAATAAACACATTCTCTTTTTTCCAATAATATCTGTGATGAGGTGCTCTGCAACTTGCTTTTTGTCTGGCTAGTGGCTCATGCCTAGGCTGAAAGCTTTTAGCACAAAGATTTGAAGTTTTCTATTCAGCAAATCACTGGAGCCATGGCCTAAAAACTCTTATCTTGTTAATAAATTTTTTTCCTTTTCTATTTTGAATTGGTTGTTATGTATGGAAGCGTCTTCAATTGTTATTCATGTTTGCAACGCTCCTCCTGAGAAATCTGGGCCCCTAAATGCCATTCCATGCTAATGCTGGATCTTTCAGACTCTTTTGCATCCGTTAATTATCTTTCAGCTCTCTGAGAACTGAGCTGCAGAAAGACATCAAAATTGCTACTCCGAAATTATTTAAAACACTTATGAGGAAAAAGCAGATGTTGTAGTGCATCTCCAAGAGCTGCTATGCAGGAAAGTAGGGTCAGGGGTTCCCAAAACCAGGAGTGAGGCTGCTGCAGCTCCATGGCCCCAGTTTTGAGCAGGACTGAGACTGATGCTGTATTTCCAGTAGGTACACGCACACAAGCACACATACCCAGCTCATGTATGTAATTCATATATAATATACATGAATGTAATTTATATTTATGGCTGACTACACACATTAGCCTCTCAGCACTCACTGTTCTGTGATTCTGTGAGACCCTGGAGCTGTCTGCCCAAAGAGGCGGTGCATGCCCCATCACTGGAAATATTCAATTTCAGGTTGGATGGGGCTCTGAGTAACCTGGTCTAGTTAAGATGTCCCTTCTCATTGCAAGGGGGGGTCTAGGTAACCTTCACAATCCCTTCTAACCCAAACTATTTTATCTTTCTGTGAAACAAACCCAACAGGACCAATGTCTTGTCCTGCTCCACTCTGTTCCTGATCAGGATTGTTCCTTAAGGAGAAAACTAAAAGTAGAGAAAAAATGAAATGCATCCAGGTGTCCCTGCCCATGGCAGGGGCATTGGAACTAGACAGTCTTTTAAGGTTCCTTCCAACCCAAACCATTCCATGATTTTATGACTTTCTGTACACATTAGGTTTAGGCTTTTTGGGAGAAATGCTGATGATTCTGGTTCTTGGTAATGCCAGCTGGCTGTCCAAGGATCTTTGCTTCTTCTCTGTTCTCTGCGCCATTTCCAAAAGATTTATTTATGTTTAGCCTTTGCTGGAGCTTTTCTGATATTAATTTCACTTTTCAATGTTTTGTTTAAGCTCATGTTAGTTTAAATTTATGAAAGTGACTTCCATTTCCCGGGTATGTTTGTTATAAATGGTAGTTGGTGTTTGATGTATTGCCTGAACATGCCAGTTTGAGACAGATTTTGCAAAAGCAGTGATATAAGTTTGAAAAGTACTATAAATTAATACATTTGGCAAATTCTTTATCCTATATTTATTTACATTGTCTTCCTTGAAGATTTTATACTGTTGTGGCTTTATATCAAGAAGAAATAAGAATAAAATTTCTTTAACATGCCAACTTCTCACAGTTGTCAAAAATAAAATTATACTCAGAAACTGAAAGATAGGGAAGTATTGTTTCCCCCAGAAATATTTGACTTGAATATTAAAATCAAATCCTAAAATTACTGCTTGTTCTTTTAGAAGAAATATTGCTGTTAGTAAAGGTTTTATTTGAGAAAGTATTACAGAAATTCAGCACAGTTAAAAGAAAAAAAAATCCTTATCAAGGGACTGTAACTAGGCCATGTTTTGCAGTAAATATTTAATTCTGCCACCATTAGTATGCATGAAATTTCTGGATTCAGCTCAAATTTGGAGAATAGCTTCACTAGGATTTAAATTAAGAAAATTATTAAAAGAAAAAAAAAAAAAACCCTTACAAATTGGGATAGGCAAGATAGTTCTCTTGCCCTGTTCTGTCTTCCAACAGTAATTCCGAAACTGGATAGGCTTAATCCACAGTGAGTAATCCTCAGCAGCATTTAATGAACAGCCTTTTCAATTAAGTTTTGAGCTAACCATGAGCAATGTTCTGCAAGGAGATTTCCTCCATGCATGAAATCTGTATTTGTGTCCCCTCTGTGCGTAATTCAATGTGGAGATTGGAGCTGAAGTCCCTGACCCCTCAGAACAGTTCTGTGAAGCTGCAGAGCACCACAGGGTGAGCATCTCGACCTCTTTTTTTGAAGCTGTTCTGATTTATGTGTTACTGAAACTTCCTCTGAGTCCCAGCTGAGTGCTGGAAATGAAATCACTGTTGATTCATTAGGCAGAAATTCTGAACTAAGATTCTTTCTCTTCAACATTAAAAAGAAAAAAAAAAAAAAAAAGAAAGGAAATAAAAAAGGAAAAGTTTGAGTCATCTTTGAACTGGAAAATCAGTTATTTTAGTCTGTTGGATCAAAAGTATTTGGAAGGAAATTCCTTTTAGCCTGGCACAGGAGTGACCTCAGTTGACTGTGTGGGTCAGTGATGGAAGTTTTTAGCAGAGCAAAGGAACTGAGAGTTTCACTAGCTGTCTGTTGAAGGATAGGGAAACTGGTGGGAGATCAGGAGTGGTGCAGAGGCTTTGTCTGGGATATTTAAATGGGGAAGTAGCATACTGAAGGGAGAGAGTCAAGGACATGAGCTTAAGGTTCAGTTATTGCTTTATGCTTCTGTCACTGAACAGTGAATTTTCAGTCTTTCAGAAATTAATTGGAAACTGGAAAATTGCAAGAATGACTTTGTGATGATTACACACACACACACACAACTACAAGCTAAAAAAAAAGCCAACAAACTTTTACAAGAAAGTTTCATTGTGATGAGTAAATTCTGCAAAGGAATTAAGTTTTTAAAAGCGATATTTTCTGTGTTTAGAATGTAAATACTGCTGTAATCCATCTAACATGTGAGGATCTTGGGTTTGGATCAATGCTACAAGGATTATTTCTGCTTAGTTAAAAGGGGGAATGGCATTAAACTGAAGGAGGGCAGGTTTAGATTAGACCTGAGGGGAAAATCCTCCCTGTGAGGGTGCTGAGGCCCTGGCACGGGTTGCCCAGAGAAGCTGTGGGAGCGGAGGCTCTTCCTTTCATGGCGGCTTTTGCGAAGGCGGGAGCTTCTCTTCAGAGGTGCTTGTTTTATGGTTTGCAACCACAGCCACTGGTAAAGATCCATTTTGCAATTAGAAACTGTTTGGAGGTGAATTTTACAAACTCTGGGGTCAGCAAGGGAAGCCAGCAAGGTCCTGGGGTGAGGCCGCCGTGTGCCTGTGTGGATAGAGCGCTCCTTCATCCCCTCACACCACAGTGGCCATGGCAGAGCCCGTAAATGGCGGGAACCAGCAGCGGGAGCGGCGCAGACCCCGTGTGAGCTAGAAAATATTCATCTTCCTCTAGAACTGCTCTGTGGGCTCCTGCCTTTCTGGTACAGGTTTCTGCCATTTTATCTGTTTGTTCCTGGGGCCCACGGTCACCCTTTTGGAGGGGAAGGGTGTGGCGCCATCTTCCCTTTGTCCCTCAGCCCCACAGCCGCCTCAGGCAGGCGCCATCTCGGGAAGGCTCATTCGAACATTTTGGGTCTCTCTTTGTGTCCGTGAGGTTTGTGAGATTGGGTATTTTTGTATCTAGCAGTTATTTACTGTGCCTGTTGTTGCTCCATTTGTTAGTAAATAGTTATTTTTTCACTTATATCTACTCGTACTCTTTCCTTACTGGTGGCAAGGAATTGGTTGGAATTAAGCGGAGGTCGCTCATTTTGGAGTGCCCAACTTTATAAATGGTCTTAAACCAAGACACTGCCCCATCTCTGGAAGGGTTCAAGGCCAAGCTGGACAGGGCTTGGAGCAACCTGGTCTAGTGGAAGGTCCCCCTGTCCATGGCAGGGGGTGGAAAAAGATGAGCTGTAAGGTCTCTTCCAACCCAAACCTCTCCATGATTCTGTGATTACCCAGTGGCATTTAATGAGAAAGATGCAAGCAGTCCTTGGAGCACTAAGCTCTATCTGGGAGTCTTCCTTGCCCCCCTGCTCAGTCCTCCTATTTGCCTACAGTACGTTTTGTTCTGTGTTCTTTATTTTTTGACTGCATTTTCCATGGCAGTCATCCAACTTCAAAAGTTGTATAAAAGCTTCTTTCTCCCATACAGATTAGGCTTTAATTTTGGATATGGTTTCAGAAAGCGGTATTCAATAAGAGAAGTATTAAAAATGACAGCATGAAAATTTGAAATATACTTTCTAATATCTGAGTCCTAAAAGATGCTTAGTCAGTATATAAAAGGCTTTAATTTATTGCCTTTCCATTTACCATTTTGAACACGTCTTTTTCTGAAGTACATTTTTCACATACTACAAAGGCCAGTAATACTTTACAGAGTGAGGGAATATAAAATGCTATAATCAAATAACAGGCGCTGATTTCCTCTGAGAAGTGTCAAATTATAGCATTCTGATCTCCAGCTATCTTGTTCTCTCTGTTTTAATCCCTTTATCAGAGAAAATTCTTTTTAGACTTTAGATCTGTGAGATATTCCAGCTCCTGTTTATATATGAACATGGGAAAAGGAGAATGTTCTGTATAGCTGATGGAATTTAGAATTATTTTCATAGCTACTAAAAATAAAATTGTAGGCTTTTCACTGATTTTGATTTTGGATGTTTGCAAATTTCATTCAGCTGTAATTGTTCCAATTGACTGAGATCGGTGCTTTTTTAAATTTTTTTTTATTTTAGTTGTAGATGAGTCAGTTGTTAACCTCTGTTCATATTATGTGATTTCTACAGTATGTGATGAAATATATGTGTTTTTTCTTCAGAAAATATGTCACCTCAACTTCCTTTCACCTCTTTGTGGTGGACTTTATGGTTTTAAATCTCTCCTTATTTTATTTATTCAACACTTATCTGAACAGAGAATTTGGATGGAACTTGGGCAAAGAAAGGAGAGTCTGTGACCTTTGTGAAAAGGGACAAGGGATGGGCAGCTAGGAAAGCTACAGGGACATTTGGAGGTCATGCAGAGAGAAAATGGCAAGGGCCAAAGCCCAGCTAGAACTGAAATCTGGCTGCTGCCATAGAAAACAAATAAAAAAGTATTCTACAAATTCATTAATGACAGGAGTAGAACCAATTTTGGGCATTTCATTCTGTTCCCATCTCTGCCCTTCAGCTCAGAGCGCTGTGTACCTGAAGGACAATCCCTCTTACTGCTGGAGACTGAGGCAAAGAAGGAATTTAGTAACTCAGCATTTTCCTCATCCTTTGTCAGTGAATTTTGCTCTGCACCCAGTAAAGGATGGACATCATGGAATCATGGAATGGTTTGGGATGAAAGGGACCTTAAAGCTCCTCTAGTTCCAATGCTCTCCCATGGGCAGGGACACCTTCCACTAGACCAGGTTGCTCAGAGCCATCTTCAGCCTTGATTCCCCTCAGCCTCCCTTCTGCCATGCCCAGGTATTTATGAAGGACAATCCTAACACTCAACCATCATTTTTTCTATTACCTATACAGGCTTAGACTAATGATAATTTCTTTCTATTCTTATTACAAACCTAATGATAATCATGTCTTGTTTATGAGCCTTTCCCTGTGCACAACAGCAATCTGCCTTTCCGTGTGTTGATGGAGGGCTACAGATTAGTTTTGTGTTTTGAACTCTGCACTGGAATGTAAATTCACACCATGAAGCTCACTTATCTCATTATATCTCTGCACAGAAGCTCTTGCAGTTCTTAAACATTCAAGCAATGAGTATAGTTATGTAAAGCAGCTCTTGTATTAACACATAGGTGTCACTGCATGTATGTGAATTCCCACTGAAATTGGCAATAAATTCTTAGGCTACTAAAATGCTGCCAAGTCAAAAATGGTTTTTTAGTCTTCAAAAATTAATTTTTAAATGTAATTCCCAATTTTGGAGAGATAAAATTAATCTTCATGTAAGCTGAGGCTTTGAGCATGATTTTAGAATCTTTGGTAAGTTGTTTTATGGCAAAAAAATAACTGCATTGGATCTCAGCTATAGGCTATTATAAACAATGTGTGCAGATTATGTAAACTAATAAAAGAATTGAAATATTTTTTTAAAGTGTTCTTGTACCTTCAGTCTGTTTCTCTGTGTAAACCTGCAGATGCTCTCTCTGTATTTTATGTTGTCTTCTTTTTCATCTCTTTCTTACTGTAAGTCTATACTGTAGATTTTCCCTGTGCTGATGACTCTCCCATGTCTGCTTTTCTCCTTTCTCGTCCTCTCTCATACTGGAGTATCTTTCTATATTTTTGTAATTAAAGTTTTCCTGTTATTTTTCTTTCTTGGCTGCAAACCCCTCAGTTGTCCAGCATTAACATGCCTGTCCTCTTAATCCCACCTGGGGTTGTGGGAAGGGTTTTGTTTTACTTTTAGCCATGTTTGCTCCTCAGATTAAGCAGAGCTCCCTACTTCTCTTACTGCTTCAGGACATTCAGGTAGGATCTAAGTGTAAGGAAAAGCATGAATTAGCAGGAACACAAAAGTGACCCTCAAAACAAACAGGGAGCAGATAACCCAGCAGACTGATCAATCTCATCATCAATCCTTCCCCCTCCTCACAGTGCTTCCCATGTGCTGACATTACCAACTTGCTGCTCCGTCTTTTTCACAGATCACTGGGATTTTTTGATAAATTTTGTTATGAAAACGCATCTTGCTGGAAAATACCAACCCTTTGAACCGAAGCTTATCTCAAAAAATATCAATTTCAAATAAACTCTTCATTGGGTCTTTTCTTTTCATGTGATGATAGAGAGTGATGGAACTGATTCTAATTATGATTTTGAACTTAGTTCACCGTGCCTTGGGCGCAGATAGAATCTACCCTTGAACTTGCTTTCCTCTACAGTATTTGTGAGTCTCTTCAAGCCCCAGAATGAAAATAATATCCAGAATGGTTGAATTTGTGTGCCTAATGCTGAATGTTGCTTTCTTGGAGTGCTTCCTTTTCCATGAATTTTGGGTGCTTTTCAAATGTTGTTCCCTTCTATACCTGATACGTTAAATTTATTAATGACAGCTCTATTTAAATTAATAAATGGTTATGCAGAAACCCATTAAATGATTAAACTCAAGATGTTAATCACTAGGACTTACAGATTTTTCTTTGTCAGTTCCATTCATTTTAGTCCTTTTTTTACAATAATGACTTTAAGAAATGTACCATGCAGAGTTCAACAGAAAGACAGAAACTGTTCCTAACATTTTCCACTGTAGTTTCTTACTTGGGTGATGAATTATTCTACTCATTTTGAATGTGCTTCTTGATGCAACCTCACAGCATTTGGATAAAGAAGATACTTATTTTAAATTAGAGATTTCAAACTTTTAGTATGAGCATAGAAGTTGTGGGAAAATTGGTAGCTGAACCACATGCTGATAGGGTGGGGAGGCCCTGCACAGGGTGCCCAGAGAAGCTGTGGCTGCCCCTGGATCCCTGGCAGTGTCCAAGGCCAGAGTGGATGGGACTTGGAGCAACCTGGGATAGTGGGAGGTGTCCCTGCCCATGGCAGGGGATAAAACAAGATGGGCTTTATTGTCCCTTCCATCCCAAATCTCATTGTGATTCCATGTTTCTGTCAAACATTGTAGTTCAGCAGCATGACTTTTACCAGGATACAAATAAAGCCACATTATAATTCAGTTGAGCTTGAGTGTTTAAATTTGCCTCTGTATTTATTGATATCTCAAGACGTCCAATGTGTTTTTGTGTTCCCAGACACGGTGCTGAGCATCTAAAATGTTCATGTTGATGTTCCCTGAACTCTCCAGTTCAGTGAAGGCAGATCAGTTTAGTGTGTCCCTGAAGGATGTTAATCCTTGGAGTAACTGAGTTGCAGACAAAGAGGGATTAGAGATGCTAATGTATCCTCACATCCCAAATAATTTGGTTTTGAATTGAAATTTAATTGGGTTTTTATTGTACTTAAGTGTATCAGTGATGTTCCAAATGTACTATTAATCTGACTATTAATTAGAAAAGTTCTTTCTAAAACATAATATTAGTGGATAAATTGTCTTACATTGTCATAGATATTGGCTAAATACCTTAAAAGTTCTGTATTCTTGCTATTTTCAGTCCCTCAGGAAAGAAGTAGTTGGGTTAATTAAAATTACATATTTTAATGGTCCATGAAGTGAATGATGTGGTGTGTTCTTGGATCTAAGAGAGAACATTGAATTGAAAATACCTACTAGATTTAAGGATATCCATTGTGCTTTAAAATTCAGAGTGATTCATCTTCCATCACTCTGTCTAAATATCAAATGCAAAGTGAGTCAAATGTAAGTGAACTGGATTGTCTGTACAATCAGTTCCAGACACAGCTCCAGGAGCTGAAAAGTGACAGGAAAAGATTGGGCTTGATCAGAGACTGCCTTTTCTGGCCTTGAAATCCATTAAAATGATGAGAGCAGTGGTCATCCTCCTACAAATGGAGAACAAAGTCCATGCAAGTGGACATAGAGGAGATGAGTTTAGAGGACATAGCAGTAAAGATTTAGGAAAAAGGTTTTAAGGAAAGGCAAGACTAAACAGCCATTTGTGTGAAGCTTTTAGAATTCTGAGTAGAATTTTTAATGCATATTTGTATAGTGAGTGTGCAGGACAAAAATGGTTTACAAATAACTTCCCACGTTCTGATAATATCAAACAGAGGTTAATACTGAAATGAACATGTTCAGTTATGGAGAATGGTTTTTAAAGTGCTATTAACAAAATGCAATGTTTTAAGAGATGTGGTAAATAATCAATGTGATTAATAAAATAGGAGGAATATAGACAGTGAGAAACCAACAATCCAGGACCAGATTAAGGTCATTATTCCTAAAATTTGACTATTCAGATACATACTGGTATGGAAAGTGAGTGATCCTACACTATTTGGTGAATTTCTTGACAAATCCAAGGGAGATAAAATTGCAGATCTTTGCATCCTGAAGGGTTTGCTTTTGTTTCTTAACAAGACAACATCCATGATGAAAGGAATAAAAACCTGCTTACATAATTTAAATATACCTTATTAACAATTATGGGTTGTTCAAGTCTATCATATCATCATTTAGTATAATCCTCACTCTTTTATGTGGAATGTACAACTCAGTTTGGGTCTATATATTATTATAATTTAGGAGAGCTTCATAACAGTGCTTTTTCTCTAATTATGAGGAGAGCACTCTAAAATACTTCCATTATGTCATGGATCACTTGTTCTGTCTTTTTAATCATGGACATGTAGAACAAAAGGAAAAATCTGAAAGAAATGCATTAATTAGACTGTAGCTTTATTAACTTCTTCCATTTGGGAACTGCTCAGGAGTGGTGCATCCAATCAATTTGTCATTGTTGTGGTAATTATTTCCAGGTGTTTGGTGTATTGTGAGCATCCCCTACTGATCACAGCTGTTCTCTGGATTGCTGCTCGGTTCCCATCTTCTATCTCTTAATAAACACTTCAAGGCTTTAGAAAAAATGACGTTTCCTCTGTCTATTAACCATTGAAAGCCTTGGTTCAATGCTTTCCTCACAGGTAGATGTTTTACCTTAAGTCTGCTCATGAAATTCCAGCAGCTTTTTTTGGTGACCTTTGCAATCATCTGTTGATAGATGTTTGCAGTTCTTAAGCTCTGGTGGGATTGTTGGGGTGTCCTGTGTAGGGCCAGGAGCTGGACGCAGTGATTCCTACAGTTCCAACCCAGGATATTCTGGGATTCCATGAGTATTTCTCATAGCTGCAAACTGTCCTAGAAACCTGCAGTTCTTATCATTTGTACTCCAGAAGCAGAATTGTTTCATGGGGCTGCTGTAATGATTATAGAAATTGATATTGTGTGCCATTAGAAGGGACTGAAGTATTGCCTTTAGTCTGTCAGGACTCCACAAAAATGCACAAAGCCAAAAAGGGACAACAGGGACAAGAGTGGAAGAAGAACACAGTGAAACTGAAGGACAAATGGGTCATGAGAAGAAATGGATTTAAATTATCTACAAATACAGGCAGTATGGCATTAAAGTGTCCAATGAAAAGAACCTGTCAGATTCTGAAGTGAGTTTCCCACTTCACATAGGATTAATTGGGGTTAAATATCTGAGTTGTTTCGAAGATGGAAGCTTGATAAGTTTATGAGTGTAGCTATTATCATATTAAGATTATTATTAATTATATTATCACTTGACTGACTGCAGTGGCAAGGAAGCAGACCTGATGGCTTCAGATGTCTGTGTTTCTTGTGTTGACCCAATTTTCACTGAAAGTAATTTAATACAGATTATAGAACAACTTGAAATGCATTTGGAAAGACATGGATAACTAAATGTAGGGTTGATTTTTTTCCAGATAAAAAGGTTTCTCTAAAGAATAATTGGGCTAGCCGAAGCTCCACTGATACCTTTAGCCTAAGAGTAGTTTGATACCACTGCCGTAAAAGGGTTAAAATATGTTAATTGGCACTGAGACAGACAAGCCTTCCTCCCCATAACTGCTAATTTCTTTGGTTATTAGTTTCTAAATTATGAACTACTAGATCTTGTTACGTTTTAAACACCTAGGTTTCTATACTCATACTTTTTTGGTTTGCTTATTTGATTATGTCTGTTTAGTAATTTTTACTTAATCATTTTGGTGTTTCATTTCACCTAATGTGACCTTTCTAAGATTAAATATCTAATCCAAGCTCTTTTAATTTTTTTTGTTTGTTTGTTTTTGTTTCCTTTTGACCCTCTGTGCATTTTTCCTCTGCTATTGAGTGCTGATTTTTAAATCTTTTTGCAAGGGATGTCTTCTTGGATATTCAAGTCTAAGATGATTTTCCTTCTTGCTTTCCTGGTGCCACTGGCCAATTATCAAATATCACCTCTTTCTTTCATAGTCCAATATAAACATTTATCTGAAGCTACACTGCTGATTTGGCAGAAAATGGTAAAATCTCTTCAGTACCAAAATGAAAGTTAAACAATTTTCAGGCATCCGATTCCAAAATTGAAAGCTTGCTTTGGCTGCTACTTCAGCTTGGATTTCTCTAAAATTCAGTACTTTCACTTACAAGGGTTTTGCTGCTGAATGCTTGGAATCACTTCCATCTCATCTGAATCCTACTTAGAGCTTAAATAAGGGAAAGCCTTGCTGGGATTTCCTGTGGTTGTTTGTGTCCCCTTGGGTTCAATCAGCTCAGTATGCTCCAAGAGAGCATTTTGGAGCAATCTCTTATCCCAGTACTCTGGGATTGTTGGTTTCTCTCAATAAATAATTGGAGGGATGATGATGTCTTACAATGTTACACTGGTTAGATGAAGCCAGTCCTGCACTGGAATCAAATTCCCAGTTAGGAAACTCACGTCCAACCCTTGCTCACATGCTGGGCTCTCAGCTGTTCTGTGCTCGCTCTCAATATCTCCTCTTACATGAAATATTTGAGTCATTGACTACTACTACTACTACTACTACTACTACTACTACTACTATTACTACTAGTAGTAGTAGTGAAGTTTTATTCCTAATTTGTAGCAGACTCTCAGCCAAGAGTTGTGGATAAATTTTTCAAGCAACTGTTTGAATGAAAGTATGTGTTAGAAAATGTCTTTGTGGCTTCAGAATTCCTTGCTCCTAGCTTCAGTGATTTTTGGGAAAAATGCATGGGAAGGTAGGGACAGCAAACTGTAGTCCTCCTCCAGAAACCTTGTTTTCTTTTTTACCTTGAATTTCAGCTCTGTGATGCTGAACAATATAGCATTTAAGTGTGTTTAGAAATTTGGTTTGTTCTCCTGTTATCTAGCAATGATTGTTTGTTAATTGTCTCCTAAGAAATTTGTAGAGAATTTTGCCAACCCTATGGAAAGCTAAGAAGAATATATAGCTTTAGAAATGAGCCATTTGAATTGTATTTTTAAATTTTATATTATCAGCTTATCATCCAAGATACTCTGCTTGCAAATTATAATTTGAAGGCACAGTCCTAATGGTAAATGTAATAAGGAAAGTAGTTCAGATGGGAATTAATCACTGTGGCTGTCTTAAATCTTTCCCCCACTATTTGCATTGTCTTATGGAAAGTTTTGCCATGTGGGATTTTTTTTAATGTTGTTGTAATGGTCTTAAAAGCAATGTAAATATGCTTTGATTTCACATTAGAAGTACTTTCTTTTTGAGATTCTGCACTGGAGACAAACAGGATTTTTTTTTTAACAACAGCAAAAGTTGGGTTAATGTAAAATCACTTTCTTTTTGAGATTCTGCACTGGAGACAAACAGGATTTTTTTTAACAACAGCAAAGGTTGGGTTAATATAAAATCTGTGAATCATAGTTACTCTGGGAGAGGTGGGGTTGTTCAGCCTGGAGAAGAGGAGACTCCAGGGGGACCTTCCAGTGCCTAAAGGGACTCCAGGAGAGCTGGAAAGGGACTTGGGACACAGCATGGAGTGACAGGATAAGAGGGAATGGCTTCAAACTGCCAGGGAGCAGGATTGGATGGGATATTGGGAAGGAATTCTTGCCTGTGAGGGTGGTGAGGCCCTGGAAAGGTTGCCCAGGGAAGCTGTGGCTGCCCCTGGATCCCTGGAAATGTCCAAGGCGAAGTTAGATGGGGCTTGGATTGCCCAGGGACAGTGGAAAGTGTCCCTGGAGTGGAACTGGATGAGCTTCAAGTCCCCTTCCAACCCAAGGCTTTTGTGTTTCTCTGTTTTTTTTCCCAGCAGCACTTAGTTTATATACTTTGTGGAAAAACCAAACCCACAAGGCTGAACGCTAACCTGAGCGCCGTTTGTGTTCCTCTCCCAGGAGAGACGATGCGGATCGCCTCGTCGGAGTTCGCGGACGACCCCTGCTCCTCGGTGAAGAGGGGCACCATGGTGCGCGCCGCCCGCGCCCTGCTCTCGGCCGTCACTCGCCTGCTCATCCTGGCTGACATGGCTGATGTCATGAGGCTCCTCTCACACCTCAAAATCGTAGGCGTTTTTCACCTTCTCTCTTGGGTTTGTGTGTTTTGTGCGTGGAAAAACGGGATAAATCAGTTAGGAAGGTGACTGTCCACTGTCCTGACTCTCCACTTGGTTCTCTTGAAGTGCTGATCAGGGGTAGGAGTTAACACATTTCTGCATTAGTCTCATTCATTTTCTAATTCTGCAGAAATTAATATTTGAACACTTAAAGCAAAATTTGTGAACTATGAGTCTTGTGAGTCTTCAGTGACTGGACTAATACTGCTGTTAAACAGCTCTCTGATCTGAAGTATTTGCTCCCCTCTCCCCTTACATCTTATCCAAGTCACTTTCCCAGTATTTTTGTTTTCTGGCACAGTTTAGACACTATGGTTGTCTACTCTTTTTTTTCTCTTTGTGACTTCTGAATATATCTAAAGATCAAATGTTTAATTTGGAGAGAGACAATTGTACAATGGTCTAATCAAAGATCAAAGGGGAATTACAGATTACCAGATAGTTTGGACAGACTTATATTCACTTTTGACCGCCACCATTCACATTTTTATGCAGGAGTATTAAGAAGATTTTCAGTTGAAAATAGGAAATGCATTTTTCCACCTTCCCTAGCTGTTGCACTGTTACATTTTTATTGCGGAAACAAATAATCAAAAACCTCTGAAACAAAATAAAATTGTGCAAAAAATCATATACAGAATATTTAAAGCCTGCAGAATGCATGTGTGAATTCAACAGAGGAGATGGAGAGTTGCTTCTTTTTAGCAACTGTTCAAAAAGTGTTTTGGGGATTTTTTTCCATTATTTATTTATTTATTTATTTATTTTAATTTATCTTTTTGACAGTGTAGCTGTACAACAAAAGCATGTTCTGGAAAAACAGAACCCTTCAATTTGCAAACTCTGCAGATAACCTGAATAGCTGGAAAACAGTTTTCGTAAGGAAAGAGGCCGATTTTTCAGCACAGGTTCTAGTGAGCTCTGCTTTAATGGATAAAATGCTGCTCTCAGAATTGTCAGCATGTGGCTCTGGTTACGTGCAGTGTAAGCAGTGTCTCTCTCCAATATGCTTTACATTTTTCCTCTCTATAATGCTCCATGTAACTGTAAATCAAATTGTCCTTTCCTAGCAAGGCCAACACTTGAATATCATAAACAACAGGTTTTTTCTGAACATTGTGATGAAAATTTGTACTCAAGCTCTTTCATGGACAATGAGAAATTCTGTTCTCCCATCTGAGAGTTCTTTTGAAGCAGAGTACACTGTTATGTAAAATACAAATGTCCCGTGCTGGTTTTTAAGTGGCTGTATTTACTTGCACAGCTTGCTCCCCAGATTTGCAAGGGCCATGTCTGGCAGTGTGGTTTGTAATCTCTGCATTTATCTAATGGTATTACAAGTTCAGTTTCAGAAGTCAGTGATCTTTGGTTCTTTTCAGCAAAATTCAACATAAGGGCCTTAACTGTGACTTCTATTTTCATGTTAAAAAGGGTAATTTATTTCTGAGGATCGGACATGTAAATGTCCTTATTTTACCACTTTACAGTGCTAACTGCTTTTAGACAAATTACTAGGGGGAAAAGTGGTTGTATTATACAAAATTGATGGAGGAAAAGCTCTTCTATTGACTCAAAGGTAACCTTCAAAGACTTGTGTAAGTTACCCATAAAATTAATGAACTAAAATAATTCTGCATGTCAGAGTAATGAAGCCTGATTTATGCTGAATTGTACCGTAATCAGTTTTCTCTGAAAGCATGTCAAAGGCTTCCCAGGAAATGGTGCATTTTAATTAGTGTTTTAGAGGGAATATATGCAGGTGCTTTCTGGAAGCACTCTTGGTCATTGCATTCAGGTTATCTTTTAAACTGCTAAAATTAGAAATAGTGGTTATTGCAGAAGACATTTTTTGTCTTTTATAACATATTAAAAAACCGTACCATTATAGTATGTAGTCATGCACACAGAGAATTATAGATCTATTGTAATTAACTCCAGGCTGGTTAATCAGAGGAACAGATCAGTTGAAGTTGAATGTTGTCTCAATGATGGAGAACTTGCTCCAGTATGAAGTTGTAAAAAAGAAATTGTAATAATAAAAGTGTCCTTAAAAAGGAGCCTGTGCTCCTGTCCTTTCTAGTACTTCTCATAACTGATTTCTTGATTTTGGAATCTGTGGTCTTGAGCCCTGATTGACATGATGGAGTGTGATCAGCATCCTTTGAAATCTGATTATTAGAGTGGAATCTCTGGCAAAATTTTCAGGATTTCTATTTGATATGGAGCAGGACATAGAAAAATGTGTATCAGTTTGTCATGCCGCTTGGCAATACAAACATAATAAAGATGAAACTTCCAGATATTTTAATGAAAATGTTTCGTGATAAAAAAAGGAAAATGGGCATATTTTGCAAGAAGTTCTGCAAGAGCAAATTATTTAATACATTGATGCTTTTGCAATTTGTGTTAATGGTAAGGCAGTCAGTTCATTTTTTAAAAACTCTGTTCTCCTTAAGAGTAGAGGAAGAGGTAACTTGGATTCTGAATAAGCTTGTAGCTTGTAAATTGACAGAATTTGGTTTATAATTTCCAGCATAATAGCTATGAATTTATGTTCCTGAATTATGCATTTTCCAATAGAAATGTATGAGTTTGCTACTCCACTGCCCTGTAATTTGTAAATCTGCAGTAAGTAGGTAAAAGCTCAAAATGAAAATATACTCTCTCAGTGGTAGGAAAACACAGAGCAACTCAAGCAATAAAAAGACAGGTTCTGCACATAATTGTGCCTTTCTAAACGATTAGACACCAGCTACTGCTGAATGTATCAATTTCCAACAGTGTCTGGAGAGCTGCAAACCCCTGCTTGTCCCCATGCCAATAAGCCCTTGCCTTTTGAGGGGAAAATTTTTTTATGCATGTTCTTATGAACTGTAGATATTAGCTGAACAACAGCTTTTAGCAAGAAGGATCAGTAGCATCTTTTCAGTTCTCAATGTTTTTGCTTGGAATTGCATTTGTATGTTGTGAGGGAGAGAAGTACAACTTTGAATTTCCATGTAGTCACAGTAATGTTTCCTTTACTTATTGCATGAAAAGAGCATTTTATCCCTTCAGATATTTTTCTTGCTTTGCATAAGGTAAAGGTTCACAATACATTTGGTGGATCAACTTGTTGGTATAACTGGGGGTTTATATTTTTGTCTGTTAGCTGCAGCATCACTGCATAAGTGCAGGTGTGGGTTTCTGGGTAGATTCTTTTCTCAGTGTTAAATAACTAAAGAATGAAAGCTCAGAACTGAGAAAAAAAGAAATAATGCAAATATTCTGGGTGGAAGCTGTCATGTGTTTCACAAAGATAGAGTGTTTTGGATTTTTCAGGGTAAATTTAAACCTTAATGGTAAGTTTGAATTTCCTTTTTAAATATTTCTTGTCCAGAAGTGATAACTTTCTTTGTTTTCCCACAAAGCCTGTGCCACACTTTAAGAACATACTCATGTATTTTGTTTTGAACCCCATAGATATTAAATATTTAATCAGATAAGTGTGGGCGGGGAAATTAAAACAGTGATATCTTTGACATTATCTTTACATGATCCCAAAGCACAGTAAATGGACAGTAATGCAGAGTGACAGCTGCTCTATTAAAAACCTAATTAAAGTTCATGGGACTCTCATAAAGCTTCTGTACAGTGATGGATGTGAAACCTAAATTGGGTCCATGTAAGACAGAGTATTGGGTAGAACACTCACAGACTTTGTCAAAGAATGGATTAAAATGCTGACAGAGCTGATTTATTGTGTTGTAGGTAGAGGAGGCACTAGAAGCTGTGAAAAATGCAACAAACGAGCAAGATTTAGCCAATCGCTTTAAGGAATTTGGGAAGGAAATGGTTAAACTGAACTATGTCGCTGCGAGGCGACAACAGGTGAGTACAGGAGGGGTTGGAAAAGTCCATCTTCATTCTACAGTTCTCTTGTTTTATATCCAAGTCTGGTTTAAAATGTACAATGAACCACTAATTGCTATGTCATGGCCTGTAGTTTAATTACACTGATTATTTTTGAATGTGATGAAGTTTTTCAGAAGGGCCATTTCTTTAAGAGTACCTTCCAAGAGGCTTCAATTATTAACAGATTGAAGGGTGAAAAGGGAAGTGATTCAAGAGGTTAAGGATAGTTTTAATTCGATGATTATTCCCATTTAATTCTAACCTATGCAGATTTCAGGTCACTCTGACAGCTGGTAAAGCACGAGCTCTTTGCTAGTTCAGTATAATTCAAGTTCAGGAGGAACAGAAATCTACTTTGTGCTTCAAACCATTATTAATAATTTTCCGATTTTTTTTAAAAAAAGTATTCATTTATCCATTTATTCATTGCTAAGGCAGCTGAAAAAGAGACCAGAAAATCATAATAACATTTATTCAAGGCTGGTCATTATGCAGCTTTGCAATAAAGATAGCTTTCCCCTGAACTGTGCTCTTTTCAAGACACTGTAGAGTTGTATAAGGTCTCTCCAACTTCAATTATATTTGAATGCCACCAATAATTCAAGGATGTGCCGTCTTTGTACTGCATTGAACACTGGATTTGGAAAGCTGGCTTTCCATATCCATCCACCTATTTACCTTATTTTCTGAATTGCAGTAATGACAATTTTCTTCTGAATCATGATTATGGGGCTTTTTTATGAAAAATAGCATTTTAAGAGTTATACTAAAATTGAATCATTGAATATCTCAAGTTGGAAGAGACCTGTAAGGATCATCAAGCTCATCTCCCTGCTCCTTGCTGGACCACAAAAAGCAAACCATCTGACTAAGGCAAATAAACTAAAATGTATAATCTAAGCACTTTACAGAGAATGCCCTTCTGTACATTCAGACACTTCCCCTGTGGAAATAGAGCTGCAAATATGGGAAAAAGAGAAAAATATGAAAGTTAATGGGTGCTTGTATCTCTTAAGTTCTCATTGAAGACACAAGAATATGGCAAAAATTCTTTCTGAAGACTGTTACCTGTCAGCCACATGTGGTTGAAATTAATCAAAGGGTAGAACCTTTAAATCCAGAATATCTGGGTCCTTTTTCAGTGGTGGTGATGGATTCCATGTGTGGACATAAATAAACTATTTAGTTCTCCAGACTGGTTTGTTCATAGTTTTAAAGTAGAAGTAACAGTATTGTTTTATTCCTAATGAATATTATAAGGGCTATCTTAATGTTTGTAAGGCTTTCAAGGACAATATGATTATACACTATAACTGAAAAGAAAAATCAGGGGTTAAATAATAGTAATACTAAATTCTGATAACATATTGTGCAGTATCTGATTCTTGTCAGAGGAAACAAAAGAAAGTCATCTGTCATATTCTAAATGTGAAAACTCTAACTGATATGAGGAAGAGAGCAAAATATGAAGGGAAGCAAAATAGAAATATTGAGAGGCATATTTATTAGGTCTTTAAGAGCTAAAACCATGTGGTGTTAGGTCATAGGTTGGACTGAATGATCTCAAAGCTCTTTTCCAAACTGGTTAATTCTTTGATTCTATGATTCTCTGATATTCATCTATGTAATACTTCTAGTTTGATTTTTTTAAAGGTCTGCCTTATGATAATTTTATAAAGGACATGGGTGTAGTGATTAGAAGGACAAGGCACTTGCTGCAACAGGAGTATTGCCATTATGGAATCAGCAGAAGGAATCCAGTTGTTCGGGAAGAGTAATTTTGAATGTTTTATGTACATTTGTAATGGGTTTTTGCAACAGGGAAGTGACTCTTAGGTAAGATATTGTGAGCAGAATGTAAGAGCTGTGGTGACACAGAAGGACTTCCTTGGCAGGAGGGGAATTCTTTTAGTGATTTGTGGTGGGTTCTGCCATGGATTCCATCTCTGCATGGCGTCCATACCCAGATGCTCAAGGCAATGCATTTTGACACAGACCCTTTCGCTTCCAACTCTGAAAGCTGTGTGTTCTCATCCAGGAGCTGAAGGATCCTCACTGCAGGGACGAGATGGCCGCGGCCCGCGGGGCTCTGAAGAAGAACGCCACCATGCTGTACACGGCCTCGCAGGCCTTCCTGCGCCACCCCGACGTGGCGGCCACGAGGGCCAACAGGGACTACGTCTTCAAGCAAGTGCAGGAGGCAATTGCTGGCATCTCCAATGCTGCCCAGGCCACCTCGCCCACCGATGAGAACAAGGGCCACACTGGCATAGGAGAGCTGGCTGCTGCTTTGAATGAGTTTGATGTGAGTATCAGCAGGGTGTGGACAATGAGGTGTTTCTCCACACCATCTACAGAGCTTTTAACTAAGTTGTTATACAGGACTCAAATTCCCCTTTTCTTTCACATCCATTTCCTCAGAGTGCAGAGGCAAAGGGCAGACATCGATTTGTGTTGGTTTTGGTGAGGAATAGTTGTTAGCTGCTAATGGACTGGAATTACAAGGAGTTATTTGTGCTCATATGAGTGGCTGGGATAGTGAGAAAAATAAGTTCTTGTTATCCTTAGGATCCTTGACAAATCTCACTACATGGTTCTAGAAAATGCAAAGTCTGATTAATCTGGCAGTTTAGTTATGTGGCCAAGATCTGAGGTTACTTGAGTGGTAAAATCATGTTTGTCTAGCAAGTCAGGAAGACAAGGCAAAAAAATTAAAATGGTGATGGAGCTCAGTGTCCTGGAAACATTAACATTCAACTTGAATCTTGAATTATGTTAATCAAAGGCATGGAAAAAGCATCTTTCAAACAGAGTTGATAGCAGTCAGTTCAGCTGTGGGCAAAGTGCTGCAGCCTCTCTTCCAGCAATAGATATGGTTTCGCTCAAGCAACTTTCCTGACAGCTAATTGTTTAGCTGTTAATTTCATTAGCAGTCCTGTCTGATGATTTCTCTCTATCTCACACATGAGGATTGTACTTCAGGCAGTGAACAAAAAGGTTATTGCAGACAGTCTCAGACAATATTTTCATCTTTCATTTTGACTTAAGGCAAAGACTTGTTGAAGCTATTATTGGGGAATGGTGTCCTTTTCACTTTGATTATGACACAAGGTTGCAATCCCAGCATGTGCCACATCAGGAGCTGCTCAGTCCTGCTGCATTTAGGGCTGGAAGTGGAGGTGTAGTGCAGGTGGTTCATCTCACAGCATGTTGGACTGGGCTTGTCTCCTCCATGTATTCTTACATCTGTGGTTTTTCCTGCACAATTACTGTGGGTTAAGATTTAAGGAATTCCTCAGGGTTTTCAGGGCCCTCTCAGCTCTCAGGTCCCTGGTTGGTAAGATCCTGAGAATAATATCCCTGTTTGGTCTGACTGTGCTCCTGCTTTTTTGTGGGACTTTGCACGTTATGGACAGCAAAGGTTTGACAAATAGGGACAGAAAACATGTGACTGCTCTGTCCCAAACTGATGATGCTGCTGCTGCCTTCTGGAAAAAAGGCTGTTGTTCAATGCAAAGAGAGGCGTTGTGCTTAGTGAAAATAAATGTAGTGAAGACTGTGCAAGACATCAGATATTGTCCCCTGCTTCTATGAGAATATTCATCCTTTTTCTCCTCAGGTAAAATCTTTTCCACTTTCTGTGATGTTGCAGGAGCCATGCATATGTGTGGGAGATGTGGAGCCATAGTAGCCTGTTCTGTTCATAATTATGTGTGGAAAAAACCAGCCTTTTTGGGGGAATTCTCTCTTTCTTCTTTTAGGAAACTAAATAAAAACTTTGACTTATGAGGATACAGACTGAAACAATTGTATTATTCATTTTCTAACTCACTGCTTAGCTGTTGAATGAGATTTATTCACACCGAATTTTGCAACAAAGATGACATTCCCTAACCTCCAGGGAAAGTCAAAATTTATGGCTGGTGATGGTGGGATGATTGTGAATTTAACTTTATGTTTTACAAGCAAGAAAACAAGCAATATTAGCAGACTAGTGAAACTATGTCATGAGTTAAAAGGTAGTGGACAAAAAACCCTTGCTTTTTATCGTGGCAGTATATTACTTCAGCAAGGGAAAGGAACCTTGTATTTTCTAATGAAAATAATCTTGCAGAATATTTATTTTACAGCCTCAGTCATATTAATTGAGATCAGTTTATATTTGGTAGGAAGTGCTTAGTAAACCCTGTTTATATGCCAAGATGATTATTCTGTGTTAAAAATAAGTTTACAGGTTTTTTTCCATTATTTTCACACTTCTCAGCCTTCATTATTTCATATTTTGGAATCAGTGTTCTGTGGCTTAGTGCTTCAAATAACTGCAGTGTGAATAAGTTCAACATTTTCTCAGTCAAAATATCTTCACATGGAATACAAATAATTATTCTATCTATTTGAAGCACAGCCATTGTGTTTAACTAGGTCTTTTGATAATTCTCACACTCTATACACTGGGGGGGTTGTGTAAAGTCACCTGTGAGTTATTAGCAGCAAAGTTTTGAAGATAGTTGTCATTTATTGCTTCTCAGAGATAATTTATGTAGAAATAAGGAGAGCTCACAAATCTGTTCCTTAGTAGATTTTTTCCTTTAAAGTCCTACTTGAAGTTGATTGATGACAAAAGAATGTGTTTAATGCCTTGTTGCTTGGTCCTTTCACTTCCATGTTGCTGCTTTACTCATAGATCATTTAAAAATAGGTATTCCTGGTCTTACTAGTAATTTATTATTAAAATTTGGCATGTATTTTATGCTCATGAAATATTTCTGAGTCCTTAATGCAAATGGAGGTGCACGGTTTATTGCCCCCTCATGATATTTGGCCAAATTTCTGGAAGCTGCATAGATAAATTTTTGAAGAACTTACTTTGAACTCTGAAAAGGCTCTGTTTTCACTCAGGAAATGGTGATTTTGATCTAGTAAGCTCTCATCTCTTCTGGTTATTGAGGGACTGCTTTATTGGCACAATTTAAACTGTGGGATGGATTTGTCTGGTGTCCTCCCCAGTGCCCTCATGATGTGCAGCAGAGACAGGACCTACACATCAAACTGGAGTGTGGTGGGGGGGTAGATAGAAAGGGAATGAAATTATTGAGTGAGAAGAAATGCAATGAGAAGGACCTGGAAACTGTGCTGGATGAAAACTGAGATGAAGATAAATGGCATTGACACTGGTGTGTGTTTGGTAACTGCAAAGTAAAAATATATGTGGATGTAAAAATATATATTTATATCTAGAAGTAAAGTAAAGGACTAACTTTGTTCAGAGAAAGGAGCAGAGCTGGGGAAGGGGCTGGAGCACCAGGAGCAGCTGAGGGAGCTGGAAAGGGGCTCAGCCTGGAGAAAAGGAAGCTCAGGGGTGACCTTGTGGCTCTGCACAACTCCTGACAGGAGGGGACAGCCGGGGGGGTCGGGCTGTGCTCCCAGGGAACAGGTATAGGACAAGGGGAAGTGGCCTCAGATTGTGCCAGGGAGGTTTAGATTGGATATGAAGGAAGTTTTCTTCACCCAAAGGCTTTTCCAGCCCTGGCACAGCTGCCCAGGGCAGTTTGGAGTCCCCAAGCCTGGGGGAATTTAAAAGCCATGGGGATGGTGGCATTTGGCTTATTGGTGGCCTTGGCAGGGCTGGAGTTGGACTTGATGATCTGAGAGAACTTCTCCAATCCAAACAATTCTGTGATTCCATGATTGTGCCACAGCAAAGGCTGCACACAGATTGTTGGGAAATGTGTTCTCCATGATGGAATAGAGAGGGGGCAGTGACGAGCAAAAATAGCATTTACTGGGCACTTGGGATCTCTGGTGAGTAGGAGGGTGCCTGCTCTCAGAATATGGACTGGGATTACAATTCCTGAGTCCTGAGGAGTGGAGCTGTGCCAGTGGGATGTGCTGACAACACCTCAGAAGTGCTAATCACAGTGGAAATTCACATTCTAGGGGTTTCAGACCTACAGTGCTCTACATTTTAGGAAATTCTAAATAATTTCATTTAGATTTTGATATGAAAAATGAGGGTAATCATTCTTGTACAGTGGTGGGAGGGTGGGTGTAATGGTATTGTAAATATAAAGCTGTTTACTATGCATGCACCATAAATCCATAAAAGGATTATTCCTGTGTTTGAAGCAAGGCTTGAATTATCTGCAATAAACTTAAATAGAATTTATAAATCCTCTGACTTAGAGAGGGGAGGAGAAGTTATCTAAAGGAAAAAAGGACCAAAACCCCTTTCCTCCACTGATGCCAAAAGCAAATATCTGTTGTTTTCTGTATTGCTCCAGAAGGAACTGATTAGATGGCTTGGCTGACTTTTCTCCCTGTCTTTTGTCTTTGTGTGTGCAAGTTCTGCCTCTAGCAATGCAATAAAATGATATTTTGTTTGTTAAAATAAATATATAGTGCTTTGTTTTGATATATGTTAATCCAAACAGGCAAGCCCTATAGCTGATGTTGTTTTATCTGATGTTTTATCATTTTTTTTTCTTTTTTAACATTGGATTTATTGTTTCTCTATATTTTGTCTTTAAAGTTGCACTCCAACAGCATTGGTACTTGTTACATCTTCAACTGCTGAGCCTGTGGGTCGCCCCTTTGCTCTCTGACTTCTGAGTATGAAAATAATCTGGTTTATAAAGGAATTTAAAGGAATATAAGGGGAAGTGGTCACAGCACCAAACCTGGCAGAGTTCAAGTAGCATTTGGACAATGCTCTGAGGCACAGGGTGGGACTCTTGGTATTGTCTTGGGAAGGGCCTAGAGTTGGACTGGTTGATCCCTGTGGGTCCCTTCCAGCTCAGAATGATCCTAGGATTTGATATGGTTTAGAATTGAAAGAGGTAGTTAAAATGATTTGTAGTGCTTGAGGTACTTATGTATTTGGGATACGTCCCAGGGTACTGAAATTGTACTGTTTTTTGTCATGAGCAGCATTTGAACTGAGAAATTACGGGCAGAGTAACTCAATCTTTAATGAATTTTTGAACAGAGCAAGTCAGCTATCTAGGAGATGACTACATTTGATGACAAAGAAAGTGTCTGGTGACACTGGTCACTGTCCTCCAGGCTGTTAAATGCAGCTCATAATTAATAAATGGGCTATCATAACATAGTTTGTGAATACATTAATACTCCTCAAGGAATATTTTGCATGGCTAGAGAATGCAGTGCACCTTAAATGGAGTGACAGATCTAATAAGTGTCTAATGAGGGGAAAACATGATAGAGAAACTGAAAAGACAAAGTATCTGGGTATAGCAATAGCAAAGACTGCTCTTTTTTTTTTTTTTTTTTTTGGTAATAAGATTAGGAGCTGTCAAAATGTGGCAGAAATGTAGCAGACAGAAAAAATGCTGTGTCATTAAGTGACTACCTTTAAAATGTTCCTTTTTGGACAAATAACTGCTAGATGATATGAGAATGGATTTTTGCAGAACATTTATGGAATTGCAATTTGCTTGTAAATGTGTTCTTCAGAGAAGTGATTTGTGATGCTGCAGAGAGCAGGACAAAATGTGAGCTTCGAAAGGAGAATTGAAATGTGTTTGTTTCGCCACTCAAATTCTTAAGAAACAATTGCAAAAATATTACTGCACATCTGACAGCAATTTGAAACCAGACTTGTTGAGCTTGAGTAGCTCTAGCTCAGGCAAATGGCAATTTCTGTATAATAGCAACTCTATATTGAATTTAACTAGGAATGCACTGGGGAAAGTGTGCTGCAAATTCAGCTAACCTCATGTATGGATTTGGAGGAAATATTGGATGAAGAAATATTGGATGAAGAATCTCAGAATGGTTTGGAAAGGAAGGGACTTTAAAGATCATCTTGTTTTAACCCCGTGCCAGGAGCAGGGACACTTTCCACTATTGCAGGTTGCTCCAAGCTCTGTCCAACCTGACATTCTCCCTTGTCCCAAGACCCTCCATCCTTTGTCCCAAGTCCCTCCCCAGCTCTCCTGGAGCCTCTTTAGGCCCTGGCAGAGGCTCTGAGCTCTCCATGGAGCCTTCTCTTCTCCAGGTGAGCACCCCCAGCTTTCCCAGCCTGGCTCCAGAGCAGAGGGCTCCAGCCCTCTGATCAACTTTATGTGTCTCATCTAGACTCATTCCCCCATGTCCA
Organism: Onychostruthus taczanowskii; assembly: GCF_017590055.1. NCBI lineage: Eukaryota > Metazoa > Chordata > Aves > Passeriformes > Passeridae > Onychostruthus > Onychostruthus taczanowskii. Next base: position 26,706,891 of record NW_024499239.1, on the reverse strand, counting down.
CAAATTTCTTGTATTGAGAGCCCCAAAATACAGTTGGATTTTTTTTTTTTTTTTGTCCCTGGTGTACCTGAAGTGGCTTTTACACTGCAACAGTGTCAAGACAAGTACTTCCTGTGTGAAGGCAGCCAAGCTGCACCTCAGTGTTTCTAAAACTTCTATGCAGTAGTGAGATACTTTGGCACTTTCTGCACTCCTCAGGTCTCCTCTAAGTGGGGAAACATCAGACTGGTCATGCTTTGCATATTAAGAAAATAATAACCAACAGCAAAATGTTGCATTTTATGTCAAACCCAAAAGGTTCACCTGTTTGAAGAGTCATGTGTCTGAGGATGTCTGAGGATGTCTCAAATGAGGAAGAATCAGAGTAAATTCTGGGGGTCCTGATGATGCTGTGGGACCAAACAAGCTTTTCCTTTCAGTTATTGCTGCATTTCCCATTACAACCCATATGTGTGGGCTTGTTTATATATTACTGTGGAAAGGGTCAGCTCCAGAGTACAGAGGATGGCACTGGAGATGTCAGGATTTTGGAAGCAAATGCATGGCCAAAATGTGATCTCTGTGAAGGGAAGCACCCTGGCTAACTGTGGATTAGGATTTTACTGCTCTCATTTCCCTTTTGCAGTGGGAATGGTGCTGCTGAGCTGTATTTGCTGTATAGGAGCACCATCTAGTGGGCTTCTGGTTTATTTTTTCTTGTCTGTGAATTTATTTTTTTCCCTCTGAAATGGTCTTGTATAGTAAACTAGTACTGTGGAAAGATTTAGCAATCAAAAATACTTGTTGGAGTTTAACCATAGCATTTTGCTACCACTTTTTTGGTGGTAGAAAGAGCCTTTTGCCAACACACCAACGGCTGCCTGTGCTTCCCTATCAAAATACATTTAATCTGTTTGCAGCAGGCCACTTTATTTGCAAAAGAATTTTTGTAATCAACCCTCAAGCACAAATTTGTTAGACATACTAAAAACACAGAAAAGAAACACACTTTAAACACCCAATTATCATTTCTATAAGGAAATGTAGTAGTTTTTGCATTATTATTCAAATTATTGCAGGTTTCTTATTTTCTTGTTAATGTAAGTATGAATATCTGAAGTGCTAAATCAAAAACATAATAAATTCTCTTTCAGGTTACTTATAATAGCTCGAAAAGAGCACTAAGTGAAATGTTCTAATTAGACTACACTTGCTACTATTTTGCCTGTATTTACTTAGCACTTCTGAGATGCTTCTGTAGCTTAGGTATGTGAGAAGTGAACACCTCCACTATTTCAGGGAAGTAGCATCTCCATTTAATTTTGGAGAGCCGTCAGGAGAGGGGCTGGGAAGGTGGGGGCTGTTGCTTCTGCTCGTGGCTGTGCACTCCTGCCTGAGGGATGCTCATGAAGCTGCTGTGGGTGCATCCAGCCTGGTGTGCCAGAGGGAAAGGTCAGAGAATCACAGCATGGTTTGGGCTTGAAAGGAGCTTTAAAACCATCTTGTTCCACCCTCTGCCATAGGCAGGGACACCTCCCAGTATCCCAGGTGCCTCCAAGCCCCATCCAGCCTGGCCTAGGACTCTTCCAGGGACAGGGAAGCCACCAACACCCTCACAGTAAAGAATTTCTTCCCAATACCCCATATAACCCAGCCGTTCCCCCTGTCCTGTAACTCCATGCCCTTGTTCAAAATCCCTCTCCAGGTTTCTTGGAGCCCTTGTGAATTATTTCTGTGTTGTTTCATCACTCCAGAGCAGCTCATTGGAAGCTGCAGTTCAGCATTGCACTGTCACACTCTTCCAGCTGTATGGTGTGTCTGTGTAACACAGCATTGTGGCCGGTAGGAACATTTGATTTATTGCTAAACAGGAGATCAACAGCCTTGTTAGCATTGCAGGAGACATGGACAAAGGTGCAGAAACCAAACCTGTGAGCACACAGCATTTATTTATTACTGCCTGCAGTAATGCAGGCACTTCTGACAAAGAAATACATCAAACACTCTTATTTATATGGTCTTGTCTCCAAGTTACTCAGAAAAACTAGGTCCCTCAGTATATCATATGCTTCCTTCAACTCAAAGGCAGTTTCTCCTGCTGTCTCGTGGTTGTGTCATTGTTTACGTAAAATATCTAACACACTTTGCAGTGGCATTTACCTTGAAAATTGCATTTCTTTGTTCTAAGGGCAGTTGTGTATTCACTGTCTCAGGAAGTATTAGAGACCCAAGGATGTATGTCCTAGGGTGACTTTATGATGCTTGTATGTGGCCAGCAGGAACAGGGAGTCATTCTTCCCCTATACTCAGCACTGGTGAGGCTGCACCTCAAGTGCTGTGTCCAGTTCTGGGCCCTCAGTTTAGGAAGGATGCTGAGATCCTGGAGTGTGTCCAGAGGAAGGGCAACAAGGCTGGTGAGAGGCTTGGAACACAAACCCTGTGAGGAATGACTGAGGGAGCTGGGGATGCTCAGCCTGGAGAAAAGGAGACTCAGGGGTGACCTTATCACTCTCTACAGCTCCCTGAAAGGTGCCTGTGCTCAGCTGGGGCTGGGCTCTTTCTCTAGGCAGCACTGACAGAATCAGAGCGCACAGCCTCAAGCTGCACCAAGGGAAATATAGGTTGGATATTAGGAAAAAGTTTTTTATAGAAAGGGTGATAAAGTACTGGAATGGCCTGTCTGGGGAGGTGGCGGAGTCACCATCCTTGGATGTGTTTAAAACAACACTGGATGTGGCACTGTGTGCCAGGGTTTAGCTGAGGTGTTGGGGCTGGGTTGGACTCAGTCTTGAAGCTTTCTTCCAACCTGGTCATTCTATGAATTCTGTGACTGATTCTGTGATTCTGTGAATTCTGTGAGTTCTGTGTATCCCCGATTGTTCTGTTTATGCTGGCTATTAAGTTCTGCACCTTTAAGACTGGTTCTGAGAGCAAAGCAGGGGAGAAGAAACACAGTTTGTTTGCAGAAACTGCACTTGATTACCCAGCATTCCTTCTCATGAGCTCTGTTGCCTGCAGCACGGACAGCAGGACAGAACTCTCCTTTGCTTTTAGTTAGTTTTTTATTTAGCTGAGGCAAAAAAGTTGCTTGGACTGTGGCCCACCAAGGCCTGGGACGTGACATTTTCCAGCACAGGAGGGACTGATAAGAGACTGAGCGAGCTGAGCTACACCTCACAAAAAGGACCCTCTTGAATTTGCCACCTCTTCAGAACAATAAGAGATTCCATTGTTTAATGTTATTCATTTTTTCATGTTTGTGAGCACTTTGCTTGTTAAATAAACAGGTTTTTTTCCACTTTTCTCAAAGCAGATTTATGCCTTCCAAACTGGTGGGGAGAGAGGCTGCTTGAATTTGCTTTCTAGAGGGACCCCTTTGGAGGCTTCCTTCCAAATTTGCCCTAAAACAGGACAATGTAGCACTTGGTGAACATGGTGGTGGGTTTATGGTTGATGGTCTTAGAGGTCTTTCCCAACCTAAACTATTCTGTGATTCTCTGATTCTAAATCTTTAAAAGAACCATGTTAGGAAATGGTGTCTGCCCTGAAGGTTTCACATTCTAAAGAGAAGAATTAATGTGTTTAACAAATAAATGAGGCAGAGGTTCTGAAGAAGCTGCTGAAATTTCCTTAAGACTTTCTGTGTGCAGAAACCAGAGGATGAGAGATTTTTCATGAGCAATAAGGCAATTGCACATAATAATGAAGTCATTTAATTGGAAAATGCAGGCAATGATACAGTAATTCTAGTTCTTTTGGAGTTGTAAAATTGTTTTAAATTATTAATGTAACATTTTTCTTTTGCTTTCCATTATATTTCTAATAAAGACTGTGAGGGGTTTTTTGGTATGGTTAAAAATGAGATTCTAATGCAGATAAATGCCACAAAGTTTCAATACTGATGTGCTCTCTGATTATACAATACATTTATGTAGGGTATATGGCTATTTTCAGTTTTTTTAGTTGAAGTATGAATAATTTATACATTTTTTTAAATTCTGAAGTGGTGCCCTTTAGTTTATTAGTTTATTGCCTTTTGAGCAAGAGAAAGTTGGTTTAGAGCAGTACTTAGTATGAAGAGGTTTATTTTCAGAAGTCTCTAATATTTATTAAAACATGGCAACTTCTCTTTAAACACACCTTGATATAATTTAAGGAAAAAAGAAGAGTTGAAGAGAAAATAGTTAACTATATTTAAAGAAGATTTTATCACAAGTTTTGACAGTTTTCAAACAAATCTTCAGTTATATTAAAATTAATTTTCTTGGATTTTGTTTCAGCAACTGCAGCCAAAAATGATGTATGTTTACAGTTATCTGAACATTTATAAAGAGGTTTGAAACACTTAATTATAAAGACTGAATTATAGTATCAGTCCTTGATTTATGGCTCTAATGTTAGTTAACTAATTAGAAATGTAAAGTGTTCCAGTTCATTTACATTCATCTTTCATTAACTGGCTTTTAAGAAGCGATGGGAAATTGCAACTTCTAAAGAAATTTATTTAGCCAGATTTCCTGCCAACTATTTTTTTCTTTTTTCCAAGACATGATTTCCTTGTTAATATATGGGTAAGAGTTTTATAGGTGTCAATAACATAGTCTGAAGTTGAATTTTGGCACCAAGTTCTCTTTAAAGAAGAATAATAGCTTTTGTAAGCAAAAATTGTGTTTCTTTGGTTACTGAACATCAGGAGCTGTCATCCCGTCTCCTTTTTCCCAAAACTCCAAAACCTGCTTTTCCTGTGACATATTTCAAAAAGAGTTTAAAATAGACATCTAGACTGCAATTAATTTATAACTACCCATTAGAAAGTAACTACATCGTTATTTGTTATATTTTAAGCAAAACTGAGGTTCATGGTGAGGGGATGAAGTGCAATTGGCACAAGGTGATTCTGAGAAAATTCTGGATATTGGGAGGGAAAAAGTCATCACCCATGAAGTTGATCAGGCATTCAAACAGTAGACAGAGAGGTTTGGAAAATCTTCAAGGACAGAATTCTCATCTTCACTGGATGAACCCTTGAACAACCTGGCTTGATGTTAAAGTTGTCTGTGTTTTAAAGAGGTGTTTAAAGTGTAACCCTCAGGAGTTAATTCCAACCTAAATTACTCTGTAATTCTGAATTGTCATTAACAGATACCTCAAATAAATATTTAATAATATTTAAGACTAGAAATGAGTTATAAATAAAAAGTTTTATGGGATATGAATGAAAAATTATTGAGTACAGCTGTGTGACTTTTATTTTTCATGAGCTAAGTTTTGATAATTTTAAATATTTCTCCTTATTTACAAATACCACAGAAGTATATTCACTTTTTAGAGCTCAAAGTGAGGAAAGCTGGCTTGGGTTAATTATGCATCCTCTGTGCTACACAATTTATTATTTAAAATCTAAATAGCATTTGTATGTAGTCTGTAAAGAAATTCTTGAATTTTTTCACAGAGTACAACATATCTGCTTGTGAAAATGCTGAGTTGGGTTTCTGGGTTTAGACATACTGGAGATATTTGATCTGTAGATTGTTCATCTTTGATCTGTAGATTTGTTCATCTTCAAGGCTCAAAAAGTATGGAAGAAGGCACAGAATCCCAGATGGGTCAGGCTGGAAGGGACCACTGAGGTCACCTGGTCCCAGCTCCCTGCTCAGGCAGAGCACAGGGCACAGGGTTGTGTCCTGGCACTTCTGGAATGTCCCCAGTGAGGAGCCTCCCCAGCCTCTCTGCACAATCTGTTCACTCTCAGTGAAGAAGTTCTTCCTCGTGTTCAGGTGGAACTCCTTGGGCTCAGTCCCTGCCCCTTCCTCTGGTGCCATTGCTGGGCCCTGGAGCAGAGCCTGGGCCCTGCTCTGCCCCTCCCTGCACCCAGGGACATGCAGAGACAGCAAGGGACAGCCAGGGACAGACAGGGATACCCAGGGACACCCAGGGACAGCCAGGGCTGAGGCCCCCTCTCAGCTGGGGCTCCTCTCCAGGCTGAACAGCCCCAACTCCCTCAGCCTTTCCTGGGCAGGGAGATGCTTCAATCCCTTCATCATCTTTGCAGCTTTCACTGGCCCTGCTCCAGGAGCTCCAGGTCTCTCAGGTCCTGAGGAGCCCAGAGCTGGACAGGGTTCTCCAAATGTGGCTGAGCAGGGCTGAGCAGAGGGGCAGGATCCCCTCCCTGCACTGCTGGAAATGCTCTACCTAAAGCACCCCAGGATGCCATTGGCGTTCTTGGCTACCAGGATGCACTGCTGGCTCAGGGACAGCTGGTTGTCCATGAGGACACCAAGGTCATTCTCCCCAGAGCTGCTCCATCAGGTCACCCCCAGCCTGTGCAGGTCCACAGGTGCAGGATGCTGCATTTGCATATGCAAATAGATCTGCACATGCATATTTCCATATTCCAGGTAGGTTTTTGGGTCTCACAGAAGACTTGAGTGCATGGCCTTCAAATCTAAGGAGCAAAATATGATTAATGACTTGCTGAGAGGTGTAAGATATGTTTGAAAGTTGCTGTATAGGTAGAGAACCTTACACCTATGGCTGTGAGGAAGAGGAGGAAAAGCGAGGCATTTCTGGGACGATTGGTTAGGGATCTGAAACAAACAGCTATTCTTTTCAATATTTTTTTCTTGCTAATTCCATAAGTGGCTTATATAGTTCATTTGGTGCAATTAAAGTCCTGCTACTGCCACGTGAAATATGAGGTTGTGAAAATAAATTTATACAGCTGATTTCTTAAAATCCCAAGCATTACCCTTTGGCTCAAAAGCCCCATTACATAAATATGCACAGGCCTAACTCTTGGAGAAGTCATTTTTAATTTAGGTGCTTGTAAAACAGCTCTGCTTACTGCTGTGAAACACAGACCCTAGAAGATACATATGAGACATTATTTCACATTCTGGCTAATGCAGCATTTTTTTCTGACAAGTCAGCAGTTCCTGGGGCTGGAACAATACGTTATCTGGTTCAAATTCTTCTATTTGTCCTTTTATTAAATAATGGATTTTCATAAATTGCTTGTGTTTATTACTATGTAACTTCTGAGGATTCAGTGAAGTTGTAGATTTCTCAGAGGTTCCTTTCTCCGTATAGTAATTCCTTATGTAGTTCCTTTATCTGAGCAGTCTGTGTGTGAATTGGAAATTTTATTGAGAAATAAGATCTTTTCTATGAGCCTTATTCTGCTGAAATTAAGAAAATATTCAAGTGGAGTTAATCTTTATCTTCAAATAAATCCCTTTGAGCATTTTATGATAAATAGTAAACAGATATAATTTTCAGTATGTGAGGTATGTGTTCATTATGTGTCATGTTCCTAAATTTTAATGTACATTTTGATACACTTGTTGGTTTTGTTATTTTGTTGTTTTTTCAAATTACTTGTATCATTTGGCTTGCACTTGCTCATTGCTCTTAGATGTTAAAAGAAATACACTAATCGTAAAGTTATCAGAACATTGTGAAAATTAAAATGGTTCATTAACAAATCTTATGTGCTTTGAAGTAGGTGTGATTATCAAAAATCAGAAGGCTTTTCCATTTTCAATTCCTATTTAATGATTTTTTCTTTTTTAAAGCTCAAATAACAAGTGCACAGCCTACAGACCATTTTTAGTCCATATGCAATTAGGAGACTTTGCATGATTTCAGCGAAAGGTTCCTGAATTACACTGTGTTGTAAATGTGCCTGAGAATGAGAGCAGGTGATTATTGTTTTTGTATTTCTTACCTTGAACTGCAAAAGGAGAAAAGCAGGTCAAAATATAATCCAGCAGTGACTCAAAACTCATTACTTTTCATGAAGTTTTACTGTGAGAAGAGTAGAAACAATGTGGTTTAAACCTATTTGATATTTAGTAATAAGTTTGATAGATACAGTACATAAGTGTTTAGTAGTGATCATCGTTTGGAATTAACCTTTATTAGAAAAGAGTCTTTGTTTTAAACTAAATTCTTTTTCTAGTAGAATAAAGATATTTTGCTAACCAGTAGACTATTTGGATCACTGAAGATGTTTCCAGACTATCTTCATGTAGTGCTCCCTTTTTAGCTAACACTTAATCTAGCACTTTTTTTCCTGACTAAAAACCAAAAAAAGCTGTTAAAAGATGCTCTACAGAATGGAAATCAGAGTTTTAGTATTTTTGTGTAAATGTCATTATCTAGTAATGATTTCCTTGCAGTCTTAACTTCCTCAATTTTTTAAATTCATGAAATATTGAGGGAATATAGTAACATTTCAGCAATGTAGGCTGCTTATTAAAATAATCAAAATGAAATTATTAATGGAGAACATCCCACTCTGTCTTCAAGAATAAAAAACTTATACCTTGCATATGAATGTCCTGAAGAGCCAAGACATTTTAAGAATATTTGTGGAAAAATAATACTGCTTTAGCATGGGATGGTCTGGGTTGAAAGGGACCTTAATATCATCTTGTTCCAAGACCCTGCCAGGGGCAGGGACACCTTCCACTATCTCAGGTTGTTTCAAGCCCTGTCCAGCCTGGCTTTGGAGACTTCCAGGATCAGGGTCAGCCACAGCTTCTCTGGGTAACAAGGTTATGAATTTTTATATAAATATATATAGATATACATTTTTATATATATATATATCTGTAGATATACATTTATATATATACATAACATACACATATGTGTATATATATATATATATACAAACATACGTATATATATTATTATTTTTTTAATGTGTATATATATTTCTCTAATATTTACTTTTTTAAGGATTTGGTTGTTAGTTGCTCCAAGAATGTTTTGATAATTCTTGTGGTCACTTCCAACTAGGTATTCTATGATAAATTATTTATAGGAAACACTAAAAAACCTTCTACTATCGCAGGTTGCTTCAAGCCCTGTCCTGCCGAGCCTTGAACACTTCCAGGGACCCAGGGGCAGCCCCAGCTTCTCTGGGTAAAAAGGTTGTTAATCTATGTACATACATATATACAATATTTACTTTTTTCAGGAATTTGGTAAATAACTGCTCAAGAAGGTTTTCATAATCCTTGCGACCCTTTCCAACCTGGTATTCTATAATAAATTATTTATAGGAAAGACTAGAAAACCTCTCCAAAGGCATTGAAAATGCCAAAGACCTGCGACCACTGACCATTTTCCCATTTTCCTTTTCCCTCCAGAACAAGATCATCCTGGACCCGATGACGTTCAGCGAGGCGCGGTTCCGGCCGTCCCTGGAGGAGCGGCTGGAGAGCATCATCAGCGGGGCGGCGCTCATGGCCGACTCCTCGTGCACGCGCGACGACCGCCGCGAGCGCATCGTGGCCGAGTGCAACGCCGTGCGCCAGGCCCTGCAGGACCTGCTCTCCGAGTACATGAACAATGTAAGTCACACCGAGGCTGCAGCTGCTTTAATGTGTCTCAGAATTTTTGTGCTTTGTGCTGAGTGTAGGGGTGGTGCTGTTTGAGTTGTTGAGCTTTTTAATGCGCTGCAAGTGTTTGACGGCAGTTGGGTGCGATCAGAAGCTCGTGGCGGGTGGTGTTGTAGCTGCCAAGGAACTCTGTGCTCCCTGTGAATTTGGCATTAAAGTTTCTTCTTATGTGATAACTAGCAGTTCCTTTAGAAGGAGAATACTTTTTAAAATGAAAATAATGGTGAGTAATCTAAATGCGAAATGGTCCAAGGATTATTTTCTTATTGAAGGTGAATATGGGTAATTTTCAGCATGCTTGCCCTTGCAGGATGGTCATTGTGTTTGATTTTTAGGATGTTGCCTATAGATATTCACAAGACTTTGACTTTTTGGTATGTGGGTTAAACCACTGAAGGTTTCGTTTTCCGGAGGAGCTATGAAATACTAAGTTGCCATGAAAGCAGTGAGTTCAGCACTAGTGCTGTTCGCAGTTTAAAAACAACTCTCTGGGTCGAGTTTCCAGAGGTGTTGGATTGTTCAGTGTGGTGTGAACTGGCAGTGCATAGCCTTTGTTCTGCACAGCTTATCCCAGAAAATTCTCTCCACCCAACGTTGTGTATTAAAACTCAGATGCTCTATTGCCATGTCCTTTTGAGGATGTGGGGAAAAGACCAAAGCAACATCAACAATCTGTTTTAAAATTAAAATGTTTGCCAAGAGGGGTCAAACTGGGCATCCTTTACTTTTCTTTGGTTGCTCCCAGAGTATCCAATGACACATTTTGATCCCATTTTGCTGTAATCATCATCAAAATAATTCTGAAGAGGGTGTTCAAGGATAGACCTTTAGCGTTCTTATTTTCATTGGTACTGTTACAATTGTTAGAGTGAAGGAATTCAGTGTCAACAGTGCAAATTTCAGTCCTTTAGTCACTTCATTTTACAGTTCAGGTTTAAATGTTTCTTTTCAAAGATACTGTTCCAGGTAATCGAGTCACCTCAAGGAATAGCTGTTTGAATTGAAAAGCATTATTTGCCTCCTAGTTTTTTGAAATGATGGTTGACAGGTTCTTGTGAAAGCTTGAATGAATGTGAAGTTTTTCTGCTGTGTTTTGGGTTAGAAGTTATAAAGGAGAGCATTAAATACCAGGTTTGTGAGGCTGTGGTGGAAAAGAACTTGCTGGGTTTCTTCCTACAAAATCTTGCTATGTAGAAGCAATACTGGTGTCATCCTTAAAGGTATTTTGAAAAAAACTTTGAGAACTGATGAATGGTAGTTTCTCAATTTATTGTAGTGCCTCTTTTTCAGTACACAGAGTTTTGGTAATGGTGCAGTTTGCCCGTGGACCAGAAACATTCTTGTTTTATTTCTGACTGCATTTACAGAGGGAGGAAAGTTTTAAATTCCTGCAGGCATTTATGACCACTCTGTAGGTTGCTAATATCATTTCATCAGTTTTATTTAAACATAATGGCATGAGCAGCTGCTTTTATGGTTTCCCACGGTATGGTTTTTGAAAGTCTTTTTTTTTTTTCTTTTTCGTGTCCTTATTCTGTTTTCCCACGGTATGGTTTTTGAAAGTCTTTTTTTTTTTTCTTTTTCGTGTCCTTCTTATTCTGCGTTGCACAACCCCTGTAATTTTTTTATTTTTCTGCTTTATAATGAAATGTAGTCAGCTTAAGTAAGATTTTTTTTTAATATCTATTCAGTAAACATTATAAAAACTGAATAGATATGTAAATTACATAAAATGCAGTACTTCTGATTTTAGCAGATCTGGTGTGGTAGAATTTGACAATGATAATTTCTAAACTGAAGTTAGCAGTTGCAAGGGATGGGATTAAGATTACATATTACTGTGCCTAAATTTGGGTTTTTTATACATAGGGACAGGTAAAGTGGGGGTGTCAATTCAATTCTTTAAGGCTGGATGTAATTTTAAGATACCAGGTTAAAAAAATCCAATGCTTGTTTGAGCATTGACTCCTCAATCTGTCCCTCCAAGAAATTTGAATCCTCCATGGGTCAACTTGTAGCTGCCAGCCAACTTCCATGTCATGTATGCTCTAGGAATGGACAAATTGCCAGATTCCTTCCTTCATAAATTATTTGAGCCTCTGTCGCTTAAGCTGCAGTTACAATTGTCAGAGACCAGATCAATACTGGAGATAGATCAATATGGCCAACAGAGCCTGAAGAGCTATTGAGATGGCAACTGTTATAATCTAATATGGGCAGGGGGTAAGTTAAATATCTCTAGACTTCTCTGATATATTAATTAAGTCTACATAGCCAGGACAGATCAGATCCTGAGCTTATAGGCAGCTCCTGCTATTTAAGGGTTTAATTTCATGCATTCTGTTCTGGCTTTGGTACTAAACCTATTTCCTTGAAACCTGTGGATTGATTTTCTTGGGTTCTCAAAAGTTCTGAGCATGTTCAGTATAACAAAAGATCTCACTTGGAAAGTGTTTTAAAGGTTTCATGAGTTTCAAAAGGGCAAAAGTGAATGGGACACACCAAACATGACACAGTCCTAAGTCTGATCAAGGTTGATTTTGCAGAGATGCACATCTTTAACATCTTCTGCCTGTGTGGCTTTAAACCACTGCAGTCCTGCTCTTGCTTTAAAGACTATGAAATTAATCAGTCGTTCACATTTTTGCATTTCTTCTGTTTGATGATAGCTGAAAAATGATGATTTTTTTGGGATGGGTGTTGATCAAAATGAGCATGCAGCAAAGTAAATACTTTGTGGTGATATTTAAAGATGCAGATAATGAAGGGCAGGGTGTTGGCAATGTGCTGTTCAGACAATGTTAGTTCAGTCCTTCTCCAGCTTAAAACAGTTCCTTTTCATTCTTCTACTTCTATGATTTGGGTTCAGAGGGGTCCTTCTTACAAATCTTCAAGAGCTGATGGAAAGGGCTATGAGTTGAAGAAAAAGTAGATTCTTTCAAAATTTTGGCATAAGTAGATACTTTTCAAAAATCTGAAAAGAAAAAGTTGGTAGAAAGGAGGAGAGGGGAGATTTTGACTTAGGTAAGTGAAAATGGTGCTGCTTCTCCAGTTGTATTATTTAGTGTTGTAAAAGATGTATTTTGGTTTCTACTTCATCCTCCTCAGATAAATGTTGATTTGCTCCATTCCCTATGTTCAAATAATGTTTTTAATTAGTCCCTAGGCTCTTTACTAGCTCTGTGAATAATTATATATTTGTATAGTTACTCATTGACCAGAGTCTCACAGTACCTAGACCCTCTGCAAGGGAGATCCCTGGGAGTTCTCTGCAAGAACTTCTATGGAGATGAGATGTAAACTGCTTCATTATTCTTTGTATATCCAGAAATATGCATATTCTTCATTTGCCTTATCAGTAACTTTGACAAATTATTTTCCAGCTTGGTATCTATTATTTCTCTCATGAACTCATCTGAACTTTAGAATCTGTTACTTTTGGGAAGCAAAGGCAAGAGAGTTCTCAGTTTGCTGTGTCATATGACTTTCTTTTTTGCCAGGGTCTCAGAGAGAATTGATAGGGTATTTTTCAGCTTCTTATGTATATGTGATAAATCCAGTAATTTATTTCAAAATAAAATTATGTTTCTAGACTTCTCTCCTACAGAGAAGACCTAAATGCAGCTCCACAGAAGCTCTTAATGCAATTGTTTTCCATTTGTCTAAATGAAAGCCTTATTTAATGGATGGTTAGCTCTGATGGGGATCTAGTTTCCTGCTGATTTTCTCTCCTGGATCCTTCATGGTTTATATTGCAGGCTGTCAGGGAGCAAAAATACCAGGAACCTGGGAGTTCCAGCTCTGAAACTCCTGGCTCAGAAATGTGCTGCCAAACTCAACCCAGTGCTGGGCACCCTTTCTAGCAAAACTGGGTGCTGCTGGGTTGATGTCTGATTAACATAAGAAAAAGAGGAAATTATATCTTTAGAAAAATATGCTTAAAAAAGGATGCTTTGAATTCCCTCTGACATCATCAGATTCAGTGCCAGAGACAGACTGAATTTTTTGTTGCTGGGGTGTATCAATGATAAATTTGGAAAGCAATTGACAAGTGAGTAAGCCATGAGTGTTAAAGACCTCTGTAATCACTCCAGTACTGGCTTGGCATTAATTCAAATCTGCATTTGAAAAGGCATTTCCCAGCTGGTTCAAATATGATTTTCTCCTCTAAAGCCTTTGGGCTCATTATTAAGCCAGCTTGCATTCTCCTGCCTTGCTTTCCCTCTTATCCAGTGTTCCTGCTCCCAGTCCCTGCCGACATTCCAGAGGAGCTTTTCTTTTTTAATTATAATTGGTTTTTTGGGACAGATAATATTTCTGTGTGTCTGAGTGGTATGATCAGTCCTTAATGGAGTCTTGTATTACTACTGATGATTTAATGTTTAGATGTGAGTATTACATCTGAGAACTAGATTTTCCAGAGAGGCTGTGGAATGTCCCTCACTGGAAATATTCCAGAACCATCTGGATGAAATCCTGTGTACTGTGCTCTAGGAAGACCCTACTTTACCATGGGGTTAATGTTTGCTCTTTGAAATCTTACTCTCTAAAGTTACCGCCTGTCCGTGATACCTGCTCTCTCCTGAGTTCCTATAGGTCCTAATTTGTGTTTCCTATAAAGAAGAAAATGTTATTTCTTGAAACAACAAAATAGCAGAAAAACAAATGAGAAAGCCCAAGCCTGCTGGCAGCTTCTCTTCACAAATATATCAGTAAAAAATTGGAATCGCTCAAAGGAAAAACAGAGTGCTGCAGTACATGAAGATGAAATGTCCTTAGCAGACAGCTGGTTATTGTGCTTGATTGGAGAACGAAAAACACGATAGCAACTGAAAAATCTATAAACTCTCAAGATACTGCCAGCTGTCACATTGAACAGCTTCATCTCAATTCATATTTAAGATCAGCAATAATTGGTGTGTACATTTCAGCTCTGGAGCTGACTCGCATGAGGTTAATCTGGGTGACAGTGAGCAGTAAATTACAGTTATGAGACAGAAGAATGTCCAGAGCTGTCCTGAGATGAGGAATCAGGGATGAGTGACAAGAGATTGACTGCTGGAGCAGCAGCATCGACTGATTCAGGCGTGACTGGCACAGCAGGGCAGTGTTTCCGTCAGTACCATTGTCAAATCCCTGGCTGGCCAAATAATTTTTAGAGGACAGCAGCTTGTTTAAAGCTTTTCACTGTATTTCAAGCTGGAGATGAGCTATTTTACTATTCACTTGGCTCTTTTAGAGAAGTTTTGTCTTCTTGTACTTGAAAGAAACAAGTAGAAACACTGTCGTTGCTATTGGAGGAATAGGATAGGTTCCCAAATGTCCTATGCATTGCTTCTTGCTCAGTTTAAGATTTTTGCACTTCTGGATGCCTCCTGAGTGCCTTGACTGCTCACAATTGTATGTAAATCACTGTCTAAGTATGCAGCCTGCAGTGTGACTTGAGACATCTTTTCAGGAACCTTCTGTCTCTTCTATTTTGATGATGTCAAGCCCTCATCATAAAGCATGTCCATTATTTTTTCAGTAGATTTATAGAAATGCTGTTTCATTTACAATTGCACAAGCTAGTTTTGATTTATTTATTGATTCATGAATTTCCTGGTTTTGTAATTCCATATTCAGTGTTTGCTCTGTTTTTCTTATCAGATTCAGAGGACCACACTGGTTTTTACAATCAGAAAGAAATAAAAAAGCTTTGAGAAAATGAAACTTCATGGCTTGGAAATGATAAATATCCTTAAAAATTGTCCTGATTTCAGGTTCTGGTGGTTACAGATTTACACATCCCTGTTGGAATTACTAAACTAATATGCTCTTTACAACTACCTGTTACAATCTACTCTAAAAGGGGAGGGTAGACCAGTTCTTGTTAATAAAGCCCTTGGGGTGGATTAGAGTGAAATGACCTTGAATGAGTGTTTCTTGTAAATAGACACATTAGTATAGTAGGGTATATTGTAGAATAATTTGGTTGCAAAGGAAAACAGATATGCAGGCAGTTGTTTTCTTTAGTAATATGACAATATAAGAGCACAAAAATCACCTAAGAAAATGCACAAGAAGGAAAGGATAAGAATAAAACTATCTCACTACCCAAAGGCTTCACAATGAGACTTGGCCAGTGCAATTTTGCTGGTAGTTGGTCAAAATAATGGTCACAGACTGGACCTATCAGGTGGTGTAAGAAACCCCTAAAACACCACATCTGTTGGGTTTATATTCACTAAGGTTCAGGTAGGAACACCCAGGTACTTCCCCTGGGGTAGGGAGCTTGGGGTGATGTTGTGTTTGGGTGTTGTATTCTTTTGGATGCAAAGAAAAATACTCCCAATGCATTTATAGAGCTACTGGGAATGAATCAAAATAAAAGAAGCATGGGCTTACTGCAGTTAGTGTGCTTTCAGAAAACCACATCAAAAATCTGTGTCTCCTTGGAGGCTACAAAACATCTTCTGTTGCACATTAAAAATCCTTCAGTAATTGCATAATTTGACTGTTGAAGGGGGTGCAAAACATCTGTATTTTCAAAGACGTGGGATTTCTCTCTTCTTGATTTATTTTCTTTAAAAACTACCTGAATCTTCTCAGCAGTGGGACTGATTTTTTACTATAACTGGGCAAATTCTGAATGGCTTTGGTTTGTCTGTTGCACTGAAAAGTCAGACAAAAATGACACATTGTTAGATTAGCATTTGGATAGTCAAGGATTCACTTCACCTCAAGAAAGGTCAAAGCTCTTCTCCTGTCAGTAATGCCACTGCAGTATTTACAGTGCCATTAGCAATCCAAGCTACAGAAAATATGTCAGTTCTGTGTAAACCTGCAGTTTATCCTGCACTGGCTTGGATTATTTTTATTTGTTTACGCCAGGAATGTTTTTACAAATGAGAGGAAGGCTCTGCAAGGCAGTGTTGGAGGAATTTGCTGTAATTTAGGGAGTTTTCAGCTGAAATGATGGTGCTGGATATCCAGAAGAGGGCATGCTTGCACATCAGAAATGTTTTGTGCATCGCTAAAGATCTGCATGCTGATGTGGTACAACTGTAATCCAGGGAAATGTAACAGTGCATAAAGAAAAGATGTTACCTTGTTAGTAGCTATGGATTCTTCAGAAACAAATAGATTCAAAAGGTTGTTTGGGGAAAAAAAAGTATTTTAATAAAATGAGTATTAAGTGGATGAGCTGTCAGATAGAAATTTGGTAAATTATTTCAGCTATAGGCACATGAATGCTTGAGAACATGTGCATTATTATACAGAATCATTTCCAAGCTTTATAGCAGTGAAATATATGATAATGTGAAGCTAGATATATCAGTGTTTGGTGGGGTCTGATATTTGATCTGGGAAATGATCTTACAACTTCCAAAGTGCAACAGAAATGCAAGAGCATCACGTTTTGTGACACAGTAACTTGTTGTTTTTCCAGAGTTGTGTATTAGCCAGATGTTGGGAGCACATGAAGTTGGTTTTTATATTTTCATTTGAGGAATGAAAGACAAAAAAGGTTTCTGCAGTAATCAGTTCCCTGAAAACTTGCTTAGTAAGAGTTGGAGGATTGTTTCTTTTTTTTTTAGATGATTGAGCTGAAGGAATAAACAATTTTATTTTCGGATTGGATTATTTTTTCAATTTGAAGTATTGATTCAATCTTCGTAATATTTGGAAACCTTTTCAGAACCTTTCCTTTTAACAGATATTGCAGCTGTTTACTATATTTTCGTTTACAATATTTTGGGTATAACAGAATGAAACAAAGCATTTTTTGAAATTAATTTGTCTATAATTTTTCAATTAATTTGTCTCCCTGTCCACATGAAGGGGTTATAACTCTATGCTCATTGATATCCCATCCAGCCCAAACTATTCTGTGATTCTGTACCAAAGCTGTAAGATTATCTGCTTTATAAAGTAAATTGTGTTTAAGGTTAGGGTAACATACTGACCTCACATTTTCACGACACCTATATCATATAGGATTTTTATATCTTTGTCAGATCTTTGCTGCCTTTACTGTACAATTCTAGCATTTATTTAAAAAATAACAACACAAAGAGAATGGCAGCACAGACAGATGTATCATGACTGTAATTATGCATTAAAGTTGCAATGAAATTTTTGTATTTCTGTTTACTGGGACCCCTAAAATACAGTTGTGTAGCTGTGAGTGGCCAGTGGCTGAGCTCTTTGGGATGTGCTCTAAAGCACATGGTGTGGAATCATGTGGTTACTGTGAGGCTGTCAAATACATTGCCAGGGATGCCCTCAACCCTGGGATCAGATGATTTACGTTTTAATTGGGTTTTAAGGCTAAGCTGAGCAAGTAGATAAGGTAGAATTAACCAGAGACTATTAATGCCATGAAACCTTTGGTGCTCTTAAGCTGTTGCACTAAACCCTGGCTGAGCTCTTGCTGGGAAGAGACGGAATTACAGAATTACATAACCCTGTACCTGGAGCCCCTTCGACCCAGGATGCTGCAGAAATCACATTACTTGGATTTTATTATAGCATTTAGGAGGGAAAGGAGACAAAAAGCCCAAAGCTGTGTTTTCCCAAACTGTGAGACCATTCACCCAGGGAATTCCCTAAGATTATTGAGTGGTGGGTGGTTTGTTTCTGACTGCAGAACAGAAGCTGCTGTGATGTCAAATGTCCAGAGCATTTGCTTGTGTATTTCTTTTCTCTATGAAGCACCTTATGATGATTTTGCTCTGAAATTTTTATTTTTATTGGATGAATAAAAATAATTTCTTGTAACTTCTTTTTGTCCTCCACAGGGATGCAATCAGATTATTAGAATTTTTGAACAGTTACAAAATTCAAGCACTTGAACTCATTTGTTATTCCATTATATTATTTTTAAACACTTTTTTTAAATTGTTTGAATCTGAACAATAGTCTGATGACTAAAGGCTTTGCAAGGCAAACTTTAATGTGAATAATTTGTTATCTAAGATGGAACAGAGGTCAGTGTCATGGTTAGCACACCATATTAATCCATAAGAATAAACACCAGCCTTTACTTTTTCAAAATTTCCTATATAAATTAAAAAAAAAAAAAAAAAAAAAGGGAAAACAGTAAAAAAAAGAGAAAGGAAGTGAGAGGAGGAATTTTGTTGATGTCTGTCATAAATCCACTAATTCAGTAGAAAATTATATCTTATTCTTCTGACTGGGTAGGTGAGCATGAAACCTTGTGCTTCATGCAGTATTTTTGATTTCTGCTTATAGAATGAGGGTATGGAGCCAAAGCCCGTGGATGTCAGGAAATGTTGTTCATTCTTACACGTATTTTTAAGGGATTCACTTGGGAATATGAGGTGTCTGATTTCAGTATATCACTATATCCAGGAAAGGCAGTAAGGTTAACTCACAAGATTTAAAACTTCATTGTAAATGTTGTGACAGTTGGGTCCTGGATTTTATGGGGTCTGGTTCCTCCTGGTGTGTTCTGCCTGAAGGGCTGTCAAATGCTCAATTATTGACATTTTGTCTCGGTGAATTCTAATTGAAATTATGAAATCAGATTTTAAAAAAAAAAACAACAACAAAAAAATCCCAACCAATTTAATATCAGGATTTAACTACTGAAATACATGCTGAAGTAGAAATACAAAGGCTTTAAAAAAAAAAAAAATCTTCCTATTTTCTTTCCTGTCCTTTCACTGTAACTAAATAAAGAAGTGAGAGAAACAATTAAAGGTGTTTCTGATGTGGAGTGTGTAAGGCCAGACTTCCCAAGCAGATTTACATCCATTTGTGTGTACAAAACAATAAAACTTGAAGGCTCATTAGCTTGGAATGACCCAACTGTGTTTTATGTGAAGGGGTCATTTCTTTACTAATGAGCCTCTAAGCCAGATGGCCAAGCCCACAGTAGTCTAACTGCATTAGGGTGATTTAGATTTTTAGGTAAATAGCTTTGCTTTTCTGGTCTTTTACTTTGTGTCTTAGAGACAGGAGCTAGAGGGACAGCTTCTTCTAGACTCTGTACACACTGGTTTTCCTTGGAAGATAAATGGCTGAGGTGACTCAACTTCTTAGGGTTTCATATCAATTTCTAATATTTTTCTGATTTCTAGTGTATCTGTTTGCTATTATCCTCCCTAGAAACTCTCCTGGGTAGGAAGTTATTGTGACAGTCTTTGCCTATTATTGGATTGTATTTCTGTAGATAATTAAACTCATTCTCATTGCCTCATCTCTGAGCATGTATAAATACACATGAAATGCAAAACTACAATGATTTTGCACAGGTGATAGTGCAAGAATGATATACCCCATTTCTGGAAGTGCCCAAGACCAGGTTGGACAGAGATTGGGGCAACCTGGGCAGTGAAAGGTGTCCCTGCTCATGGCAGTGGGTGGAATTGGGTGGGCTTTAAGGTCCTTTCCAACCCAAACCACTTTGTGATTTTATTATTTGCTTTCTAATATAATTTTTCTATTGAATTTTTGCTTGTGTTTATGAATTTAGGATGCTTCAGATGCTAAGGGTGAGGTTGCTCATTTGAGGCTGGATTCATATCACTCAGCCATGTAAGTGAGGAACCAGGTCCTTGTGGATACCCTCAAGATTGCTACCCTCAAAATACACTGAATTTTAAGTGCTCTGGATTATTTTCTTGGAATGCTTTTCTCTTACCATGACTAGATCATACACAAAAGAAGCTTGGAAATGACATAAAAATCTATGCAGACAACAACCCAAAAGAGAAGAGAATTTAAGGGAAGGCAGCTTGTGAAGGGCAACATTATCAAGATGGTTTTGAAAATGTTTCAAACACATTGTGCCAGTTAATAGCCATGGTCCTTTCAGCAGTGCCACATTTCAGAGAGATGTGGATGTAGCAAATTGTCTGTTACTGTGAATTAAATAACTTCACATGGTGATTTGCTCATATCTTTTGGGAGTTTGTCTCAGTGATGTTAGATAATTGTGTATAGGTTCTTAGTGCTGAGAATTGGTCTTATCTTCAAAGAAGGTGGCTATATTTGGGGGAATAAGAACATAAAAGGGCTCAGAATAAAGCTTTATCTGGCCTAGTATCTTATCTCTGGTAATAGTCACGGGGGATGACTCAAGAAGAATATAAGAACCTGGCAAACATGCTGTGATTATGATTCCTCTTTGCAAAATTTATTATCTTAGCCTCCAGCAATTTATGGTTCAGGGAGTTCCTGAACCAAAGGTGATATTTGCTGTTTAAAAGTGAATAATCCAGATCCTTACTTAAACAGCCTGTAGAGCATTAAGATTTTAAGAGATTTACACAAGCCTCTGGAATAGCTATTTTTGCATCATTTTGACCCAGTCATCCTTTTATTTTTAACTCTTGTTTTCCTCACCTGAGTTTTGCAAGATGCTTAGTCCAGGATGACTTGGGAAGGGGAGAAATAGAGAAAGCTATTAAAGGAGGGTTGTGAAAACTCCTATACTTGGGTAAAACTTTTTTGAACCACGTTTTGTAGACATGACACACTTTAACCTGCATTTACTTTTGAAATACTGAACCAAAACAGAATGTGCTGCATCATTTTAAACGTATCAAGCCTACTACATTGAGATATGATCACTTTATTTCCACCTGCTGCAATTCTGCTGAACCTGCCTCCCCCTAGCAGCAGTATCTTTCAAAGCAGTGGGAATTCCTACTGCGGAAAATCTGCCTCAAATTAGCTGTGGATATCTGAAGCAGGGATGGTCTGGAATCCTGTACTGTCCCTGTGTGCTTTTTAAACAAACCTGATAACAAAAAAAAGCCCCACACCTTATGCAGCACCTTCAGGGTGGCTGCACTGGGTGGTAGAAATGAATATGCTGTCAATGAACTTTTCTTTGTCACAAAATATTATAAAATAGTGCAGTAAAGCTTTACTTCAGTGAAAGAGTTTTCCTCTAAGACAGTGCAGAATCCGTGCCAAAATACACTCCTTCCAGAGAGGAGGAATAAAAACAGTGTCAAATCATGAGCAGAGTAAATGAATTTTGGATGTGAAAGTGCACAGAAATGTTAACATTGTTGTGATTTGCCCATGCTCATAAATCTCCTGCCTGGAGAATTAGGACACGGGTCATTTTCTGGTGGAGACACTAATAATGGGGAAAAATAATTTTTTTCTCTTTTATCCTGGTTTCTATGTGTTTCCATTTAGCAATGTATTGGCTAAAGGGTGTGTATGTCACATTTTCAGCTTCTGTTTCTCTTAACCAAAGGCAAATGAGGTCTCTCCCTGAGTATTAAGTGACAGGAAGAAAGTTATTCAAGCCCATCATTGCTTTTAAAATTTATTTGTGACGATGAAACTTCTACTTTATAATTGAGAATGGGAATCTGGTCTCCAAATCACACCTTAATCTGTAGTCTGGGAGATGTAAGTGGTATTTTATCTCTTTACTTAGTGTTGCCAGACTAACAGAATGACAATAATATAACTGGGTTTTGTCAAAGCATATAATTAAATGGCTATGAAAACTAAAGAGCATTCCATTCACTGAAGAGTGGTTACACTTGTAGTGCCGTGTAAGCAAAATGGCAATAACAAAACGAGAGAGCGTCACACACTGTGTACATTTTGATTTGTTAATACCAAATTTAAAATGATGAAAACTTCTCCTAAGGTAAAATTCTTACCGAATCCCTTGAGAATTCCATGGCATCGTAAATGTAATTTGCAGTTCTTTACAATTATGGTTTAAATAGACCAAGTCTAAAGGGAGTCTGCCTATTTGATTTCCAAATTTGCATCACTTAAAATCCAATCAGACCAACTGTTCGGATTTTTATTAGATATGAAATACACAAATGGGTTCAAGGCCATGCTATGTTTAGCAAACACATACCTTGTTGTGCAGCATGGGTTATCTAACTCATTCCTTAGCATGTGGTTCGACCTTCAGCCCACCCAGACTGCTCAGTGACTCCTTGAATTGTTACTATAATAAACCCTTCGATTTTCAGTAACTGGTGTTTTACAGCCCAGCAGATTGCATTTGATTTTGTGGATTCGCTGTAACATATTGAGTTTAACGGATTTATGTAGGAATGTAAAACAAAAATAATACAGCAGGAGCTCTGGGTTTTTGAACACAAGGCATTAGGATTGCAGATGGCCGAGTTGCATAATGACATTGAATAATTTACTGGGGAAGGTAATCTGGTTTTGACAGAATACATTAACATTTAGCTGATAGTACAGGTGTCTGGGTTCTGAGGTGCGTGCCCAGAGCTGAGGCACAGCAGAGTGATGGCGTGAGGTGCAGCTTTACAGACTCAATGACTGTGCTTAAAGAGGAAGTATCTTTTCAAAACATACTAAAATAGATTTAGAAGACCCTCAGCATTCCAGTCATTGCAATAAGTTCTCACTGTCTGGTGTAATTTTTTGTTGATGAGAGAAAAGGAGCAATACTTCTTTAATGGGCTTTGATTAAAATTGTATGTTCATTACAGGGTGGATCTAAGAAAACAAGGAAGAAGAAAGCACATCAATTAAGAGATTTCTCTGCTGTTCATGTCTTTTATGTCAAAACATGGCCTCTGCCTTTTCTCACAAATTGACAGTGAGACACACCATCTTTTTTTCCATGACATTACTAAAATGTAGTAGACACAATGTTAATATTGATAGCTGTACTTTAGAGAGAAACATGGAGAATAATAAGCTGGGACTGGTTGAGCTCTGCTGGCAGGAGCTCTTTGGGTTGGATTTGTCTGTGTGTGCATTCCAGTAATGAGTGGTGCAATGTTCCTGCAGCTCCCTCTCTCTGACAGCAGCACAGAGCACACACAGAGTCAGACTCACAGACCATCAAATCCAAATGGTTTGGGATGGAAGGACCTTAAATGCCATCTCATTCCTCCCCCTGCCATGGGCAGGGACACCTTCCACTAGCCCAGGTTGCTCTAAGCCCCATCCATCCTGGCCTTGGACACTTCCAGGGATCCATGGGCAGCCACAGCTTTTCTGGGCGCCCTGTGCCAGGGCCTCACCATGCTTGCAGGCAAGAATTTCTTCCTAATATCTAATCTAAACCTGCACTCTTTTATTTTAAAGCCATTCCCTCTTGTCCTGTCCTTCCAGGTCCATGTCCCAAGTCCCTCTCCAGCTCTCTTGGAGCCCCTTTAGGCATTGGAAAGTGCTGGATGGTTCTCCCTGGAGCCTTCTCTTCTCCAGGCTGTACAACCATGTTAGTTTGTTTTCTTCCAGCCTGAGGTTGTTTACCATGGCTGTTTTCTTTGTTAACTGATAGGTCTGGAAGAAAGTACCAGTTCTGGTTCAGTGAAATACATTGCTCTAACATCTGTATTGAAAAAGGTAGCAAGTACATGTGCTTCAAGGAGTATTCATGAGCTCGTTGGATAATGAGTATGTGACTTCAGTTATGTGTGTCATATTGATTCACTTTAAGGCTGGTATTTTTTCAGGCATATCCCGAATAATTTTTGGCAGGGAAGAAACTGCCAGTTTGCACATTTTGGAGCTTGAGAAGCAAAACATTTCCACTGTCTGGGCATAAATGGGAACCATTTCGTTGCCCAGCTGCAATGCTTGAGCTGTGCATCCTCTCTTCCAAGCCTTGACTGTGTCCCTGACTGTACTGCTTGATCATGAGCAGAGCTCAACTATTCCAAATTTCCAGCTTTCAGCACATGGAGCTTGCTGAAGAAGACATTATGGCTTGATTTCAGATGGAGCCTTGTGCAGGCTGAACCATTTTCAGAGCCATTCAAGCACTGCTTGAGTCCCTGTTTGACTGGCAATATTGAATCCAAAGAAGAATCTAATGAAAGGAAGGGAGCGAGCTTTCAGCAATACATAGCAGAGGGCTTAAATTGAGTTAAACTTGCTGTTTTCTGCATCTTTGGTCTTGCCTATTATAAAAGGCAATAGCTATAAAGCTTTCTGTAAGGAACTAGCACTGGATAGAGCCAAATGTGGAGAATTTGTGTTGAGCGCTTGAAGTTTTTCAATATCATAGAAAATTGAAAACTAGAAGATGTAAGGAAAGAGACCTTAACGCAGTTAGCACACGAGTTTTATAAAGTAACCCATAAGTCTTATGAATGCCAAAATAGCCTGACCACAGTATTGATTTTATAATGTTGTTCCTGACTCTCGCCTTGCAGAGCAGTGACATTTCATTACACCCATTGGAGCCATAATAACTGAAGTGCAACACAAGCTGATGGAAATGAAATTAAATCTATCTTCAGTAATAAAGCAGTGGTGTCCACCAAGAATAGAATACAAACCTGTTTTCTAGTTTTCTAATGTTCTATTACAACGAGCTATAAATAAAAATAGGTATTTGTTGTGGCAATACTTCTTGTATATCGTGTAACAACCAGATAACCTTATCTCTCTTGGATTCACAGCAAGATGTTCTTAAAATAAGTACATCTCCACTGAGAAATTTGTATTCTCCAAAATATTTAACAGTTTCTTAAATAGCTTCACATTTGTGGTGAAAGACATAAAAAAAGAGTCCCCAAAATAACCCTTTGTTTGGAAAATACAAATCTGGACACAGACACAGTTATCTGTATTTTTTCAAGACATTGAAATACGACACATTTAAGAATTACATTGTATGGAAATTCATCCCATTGATTTCAATCACTGAGTGACTGAAAAATCACCCATCTGAGAGCTAGAGATATTTCTTGTTTTAATTGTTTTCTTAAATAAAAATTGCTGTCTTTTCTCAGGTTTCTCATTGGTTTTCTTTAAAAACAGTGTTTACTGTTGACCAGCAGCCAGATCTTCCAGGTCAAGATGGGGAGGAGAGACCCTTGGCTTCCTTACTGATCTCTTTTCTGAATACCAGGTGAAAGTAGTTCATTATTTAAATCTGGACATCCAAATCCTCACTTGAGTTGCAAATTTTGCTTTCATTGTTTTGCTGATACCAAAGGCTTTTGCAAAGGTATTAATTATGGCTTGTTGTATTCATGGCATTTTGCTAAGGATTGTTTTAAGTGGCTTTTGTGAATCCAAAGACTTCCATCATAGCCTAGTGCAGAAGGAATACTTATTTACTCCTGGGTTACTAAAGGATTGGACTATCACACCAGATATGGATGGTTACGTGCCCAATTCTTTGCTTCAGGTTCTCAGCATTTTTTTCCAGCTTTCTGCGAGCTGCAAACCTTTATCAAAAGAGAGGCAGGACAGGATATTTTTCACAGTATTTTGGCTAATTGAGTAAGTTTTGGGAAAATAAAGTACTAAAATTTACCCATTTTACTTCATTCATTTCTTCTTTGTGGAAGAAGGACCTAAAGTCAGAGCTGTTAAATGACCTTTTCAAATAAGTTATTAAGAATTCAGAACAATTCTTACCATTTTCATTTCAGTCTTGATGTCTGTATTACTCTTACTGGAGTCACTTTCATTTCCCTGTCTCCTTTCCAAATTTCCTGACACATAACTGACAAGATTTACCTGGAACATAATGCGTGAAGACCTCAGCTGGAAGGGAGCAGAAGGGGCCTGACACTGGGATATGAAATGTAACCTTCACCTGTCACTTTATGGTATTAAAGTGTGTCTGGCACCTGTGATTCCATTTCTCTGAGAGGGATGGTAAAAAACATAGTTGAAAAGTTATAAACTTGATCTGTTTTTGCTTTATGATGGTCTTAATTTTTGTTATTTGCCTTGTATCTTAATTTTTTTTGTTTTTGGGGACTTCTAAATATTTCCAGTTTTTTTTTTTTTTTTTTTTTTTTTTTTTTTTTTTTACCTTCTTTTTTAAAACAATTTTTTATTTTTTATTAAATTTTTTTTTTTTTTTTTTTTTTTTTTTTTTTTTTTTTTTTACCTTCTAGAGCTAGTATTTCTTCCTGTCATGGTATATTTATTTAGTTAAATAAATAAAAGTATAGAAGTGGGTCATGTCTATTGGGAAAACATGGTTTCTTCCTGTCCTTTTTAAAACTTAAAAGATATTTCAGTACCTAAAGGGGGTCTACAGGGAGACTGGAGAGAAAATAAATTCTTTCCTGTGACAGTGGTGAGGCCCTGGCAGAGGTTGCCCAGTGAAGCTGTGGCTGCCCCTGGATCCCTGCAAGTGTCCAAGGCCAGGTTGGATGGGGCTTGGAGCAACCTGGGATGGTGGAAAGTGTCCCTGCCCATGGAAGGGGGTGGCACTGGATCATTCTTAAGGTTCCTTCCTACCCAAATTCTCGTGTTTTATGATTTTCAGTGAGTTCTTTTAAAATGTTTTTCTGTGGATGGAGAGCATTGTGGGGTGGTGAGGGAGTGGAGCTTAGTATCTGATTTTCCTCTTTATTGCTGTTGTCTCAGGCTGTCTGAAGGATAGGTGTGAGTTTATTTGCCCATAAACATTATCTGCTTTGTTGTCCTGACAAAAGGAGCTTGTGTAGCTAAAAGTGGCTTTGTCTTCACTCGTGAACTGGAAGAGGAGGATGCAGAACAGCCCCCAAGGAAATCTTTACATCTGTGGGAAGGGCTCATCTTCCAGTTGGTGGTTTCCTTCCTGAGCTCCTAACTAGCACTTGTAACTTCCAGGGAATTCCTATCAGAGAAGTCTAAGGAAATTGGAAAGTTTGCTGCAGTGAAGGGATTGAGCATTTAACAAGATGATCAGTTTTCCTCCAAAAGCAGAGTCAGGCATTGGAACAAGTTCAATCTCCATCTGTGGAGCTTTGCAAGACCTTCGTGGTTAAAGCTCTGAGCTCTGTTTTGGCCTCCCATCTGACCCTGCCTGGAGCAGGTGATTTGGCTTGGTGACCTCTGAAGTCCCTTCCAGACTGAGTTATTTTATGATTCTATGATATTTAAGAGAGTTTGGGCACAGTGACAGTGTGTTTGACATCCTGAGCTCCTGTCCATTTCCAGCTGACAGAAGTTTGTATTCCTGGCATTTTGCAGAGTGGGATGGAACTGATACTCCTGCCAGTGCTGAGAAACAGAAAAACAGAATATTAGTTAAAAACAGATAATGATTTCTTGTAGAAGGATAGGGTGAAGGGATGCCTAGCTCCCAATCAACCCCCCTATGCCTGTACAAATTTTTAAGCTAAAAGTTTGGTAATTTTTGCTGCTTAATATAATGGAGAAGGGCCACAGTGTCAGTATCTTGCTTTTTTTCCTTGAGTTAGGAAAATATAAAATGATCTTTACTACTCTGGCTGTTAACTGTGTTTTAGAACTTACTGAAGTAAATTCAGTAGAGAAGAAATGTGCATTCGTTCTTTGTGAGAGCCCTAAAATCTGCAAGCAAAGTGTATACCAGGATAATATACATAGGATTAAGAAAAAAAAATCAATAAAATATCCTCTTTCTGTGGTTTTCACTGGAAAATCATGTTTTACTTCACCAAATAAAATTACTCTCTGTTTTTCCATATTATGGAAAAGGATATTGTGACTTATAAGTGTTTTATCAGAGAGCCTTCAATTGCTGAAGCCAACCAGCAATTTCCAGGCAGAACTAGATGTGGTAGCTT
Organism: Onychostruthus taczanowskii; assembly: GCF_017590055.1. NCBI lineage: Eukaryota > Metazoa > Chordata > Aves > Passeriformes > Passeridae > Onychostruthus > Onychostruthus taczanowskii. Next base: position 26,679,017 of record NW_024499239.1, on the reverse strand, counting down.
GTCATTGTATTCTCTGCTCCTCAAAAATTTATTTGAATCTTTTTCTAGGATACCAGTAATTAAAAGGTACTGTTGAGAAATTGGGAATTAATATTTATAATATGTTAACTCAAAGCTAACACAAATAGAATTTATATTGGAGCTTAATGGTCTTACATTAACTTCCACTTGCATTCATCACCTACCTGGGAATTTATTTTTCTATTTTAAATCGTTTACAAAGGAAAAGAACAAAAATGGTGGAAATATGCAATAATAAAAATTTTTAAAGTGCTTATTAGGCTTTTGAAGAATTTTTTTAAATTAGAATTTATTTTTTAGATTTTTGGGGCTTTTTAAACCCAAGTTACATTTCTTCTGTAACTTCTTTTCAGAATAATTTTGGTTTTGCATGTTAAGAAATAAAATAATATGTGTAAATGAGGCTCAAGCACACTTCACTATGTCAATTTGTAATTACTTCTAAATTATCAATAGATCTGTGTTCCTACCCAAATACAAGATTGCAGTTTGCAAATAAATTAGCTAAATTTGAAGCTTGAAGGCTCCAAGCCAAAAAACTAACTTCTGTTACCTGTGTCATTATAACTTCAGGACACTTGCAGATAAATCCTTTGCCAGATCTCATTTCCAATAGCAAGGTTGATTTATGCATATTCTGCCTGAAATGATGTTCTGAAAATCTTTCATGAAGTAAAAGACTAATGAGGGGCCTCTTTGGTGTCGAGAATAAATGGAGGCTCCCAATGAATGCTGCAAATGTCTCACTGCCTGTATTTGTTGAGCAAATATGTAAAACAGTGATTTGAATTTGTGGTTGTGCTAATTTATGAGTCAAGGACTCACCTTCAAGTTTCTGTTGCTTTTTTTTCTTGAATGTTCTTGGAATTCTGGCACAGCATCAGCACTTGTGGCTGTGTTTTCAGTTAATCAAATTAAAACACATTTTGTGTCACATAAACTGTTCAAACTATAAAAATGTGATTTATGAGGATGTAGGCTTTTCTTTACCTTTATTCATTCTTTATTCCTTTTTCTGACATAAGCCTTTAAAAAAATTTAAAATTATTTTTAAACAGAATTCCAGAATTCCAAATTTTAAACAGTTTTAAAATAGTGAGCTTTTAAAGAGCCCCATCTACTCTGGATATCTGGCTGTGATACTTAGGTAGCATTGGCAAGAGTGTCATTTTGGTGAAGAAAACAATTCACATTTGAGTATTAAAATATTTTACTGAAGCTGACTTAATGGTATTTTACTATACAATCATGCATGTAATTTTTATTTTCATAGAGAAAACCACAATAATATAACTTTATATTGTGGTGTTAGCATTTATAGACTTCTTTATTAATGGTATACATTTAATTAATAAAGGACACACTCTTAGTAATTAATAATTTAAATATTAGTATTTTAAAAGTTCATTTAGGGAAAAAAAAATCTTGAAACCTTCTTTAGCAGTTGATCCTGTGTTGGAGATTCTGAGAGGTCTCATGTTCCACGCAAGGATGAGAAGAATTTTGAATTTTAAACATTTAAAAATACATGCAGAGATATATAATGGAAATAATCCAGTTGTGCTGCTTTTGTCCTGTGTCACAAGTCACTCTGATAAGATTCAACTGGAACTATGTTGTTTATAGAACATTTGCTTTTCAAATAATGCTTAGGAGTAAGAACTTTCTGTGTTCATAAATTCTGTTTTCATTCCCAAAGGCATTTTTGTGCCACTCCAGGCCCTAAGCAGAGGCTCCTATGCTTCATTGTTCCATTGTTCCATTTTTAAAATATTTTAGTCTTATATTTTTTTCTGTATGTGTTGAGTTCTTAATTGTTATTTAAAAAACTGAGTGTTCCAGAGTTTTAAATACTCATAAAGACAAAATTAATATTATGCTCTAGATTCTGGGAGAACCTTTTAAATCCATATTCAGTGTGGTAAGAGAAATCTCCAATTCTCTGTTTGCTTCTTTTTTCCCTTTGGCTTTGTGGAAAATCAAGTTTTCTTGTGTGGATCTCAGTGTCTCATCCTTCTCACTCTGTTAAGACACTAATTGTTATCCAGTCTTGTGAGCACTTCAGGTGAGTGTTGAAGGCATAATGATGATGTTATTCAATAGATAATTGAAAGGATGGGAAGCCAGGGGAATTGTTCCTTTGTTCCCTGCCTTCACCGAGGGGAGGGTAGGTGACATTCAGGACATGACTGATCTGTTGCTCACAGTCTTGTCTTTATGCCACACAAATTTGGAAATATCTGCCTGCCCATTATAAATTTAGTGGGACATTTAGATTCTGCCTGTCTTTAATGAGCCACTAACTCAATTTTTTTAATGTGTAACTAATTTCTCCTTTAAAAATTAGAGATGAGTAAAGAGATTAAAATAAATACAAGCACTGAGATTTTTTTTTTCCTTCAGGGCTCTAGCATGGAAATGTAATCACCCGGGAAGAGATCTGGGTTCTCAAAAATGAGGTCACCTTGGCAACAAAATCTTCTGTTATTGTCTGAAAGTAGCTAATCAGTGATTTGGCAGAGCAAGAGAATGATAAAAGGGACCTCTGAGCCATTTCCTGTCTTTTTGGTCCTCTTCTGCTGTACAAGGTGATGGTGAGGTGCTTGCACCAGAAACTGCAGGAGGCTCCTGCCTTTCCTCAGTTCTCCAAAGGGAATGAGAGAACTCAAGAGGGATAGGATGTTTTTGTGGTTTTAAACACCCCAAAGTTTATAACACCCCACTCTCCCCAGTTTGATGAGGGACAGAATCAGAAAAAAAATAAAAATGGGTTAAGATAAAGTCAGTTTAACAGGACAGAAATTGAAGGCATAATAATAATGATAATGATGATAAGGAATATACAAAAGCAGTGATGCACAGTGGGGTATTTCACCAGCACTGATCAATGCCCAGCCAGTTCCCGAGCAGCAATCACAGTGTCCTGGTCGACTTCCCCTGGTTTTCCTGCTCAGCATGATGCCCTGGGGTCTGGAATTTCTCTTTGGACACTTGGGGTCAGCCTGTCCTGGCTGGGTCCCTTCTTGTCCCCTTCTTGTGCCCCCAGCTAGCTCTGGCAGTGCACTGTGAGAAGCTGGAGCATCCGTGACTCAATGCAAACAGTGCTCAGTAAATATTAAAAGATCAGTTTGTTATCAACATCATTCTCATCCCAATATCTTTGACCACTTTCCCTGACCAGTCAGGCAGCAATGACTTAAAGTCTCTTCAATTTAAAGCCTTTTAAACTTAATTTTTTGTTGTTGTTGTTTTTTCCCCTCCTTCTATCAATTTACTTATGATTTTAAGGTGTCTGGAGCACAAGTCTGATAAGGAGTAGATGAGGGGCTCAACCTGGAGAAAAAGAGGCTCAGGGGAGACCTTGCTGCTCTCTACAACTCCCTGACAGGAGGGTGGATTGATTTATGTTGAATTTATTTATTTTTTCATGTACCTATGAAAAATGACCTGTGTGTTGCTGGCCATCTTAGCCTGCAATTCTTTATTACAGTTGAGCTTGTAGATGAAATCTTGGCCTTCTGCAGTCATTAATGGGAAGATTTGGAGTTCACTGACATAGAATGGAACTGTGGAAGAGGCAAACACACACTGCAATTTGGGTGCTGTTCTCTACTGATAAGGATTTCCCACTGCTAAGCAAAGATAAAAGAAATGAATAATCAAACGTTTGCATGTTTGTGTGGAAAACAAATTAAATAGAAGCCCTGTTTCTTCACACTTCTTTTTTGTGTCTGTGTAACCAGCAGCACTTACTGCAAAATTAGGCTGATATTATAGATAGAAAAAGCAACTCTAAGTATGAAGTGGACAGGGAATTCAGTGACTGTTTTCCTTGTTTTTCCCAATTCCTCACTGCCTTAATCTTTTTCTGTCTTCAAAACATTGTATAGACATTTTTAGGCTATTTTCTGAACTTTTCACATTGCTTAAGTTTAACTTGTCAGTAGATATTGCAGCTGATATGTTTTGTTTAGGAGACAAGAACAGAAAGATTCGGGGGTGGGGGGGTTAATTTACTAGGATCAAAAATTATTTATTTGATTTTATGGTGTTTTGCATGTATTTTTAAGGGGGGACACTTTACAAAAAAAAATACCATAAACCCAAGTAAACATGTAAACAGCACATTTTAAAGAACAAGATAGAAAATATTATTTTCACTGTTTTTATTTTTAGAAGTGTGATAGGCCACGTAGATTGTTTGTATTTAGTGACAGTATCCACTGAATTCTGCAAATCAATAAACAGCAGCATCGTGGCTTTAAATGCCAATATGCAGACAGGTGGAGATCAATGGTATTAAGATATATACAAGTTAATGCTTCCATAGTTATTAAATAACAAAATAAAAATCCATGTCTGGAAAAGCACTGCTTAAACAGCAAAGGAGGGGAGATTAGAGAGGATTTGGGAAAAAAAAAGAGAGTGTGTCAGGTGGAAAGGCAAGTTCAAAGCTTTGCTCAGCATTAGTAGAAAACCACTGCTCCACATCACAACAATAATTCAGCACTTACTTTAAAGTCTTATTTTTATTCTTTTTATTTTAGTAGGAGACACAAACTGCCATGTTCTTAATGAAGAACACCTGTAGTTTAATTTTAAAGCTTTAATTAAAAATGCTTGTTATATTCTTTATCTTTGAAATGTGTGAAAAGTTGGACAGAATGGCTTCCTTTTCTATCTTAAACTGTTGAATTCAAGAACAAGGGAAAGTTGTTCTTACCAAGTTCAGCAGAAAAACTGACCTGGAGACTAAGCTTCTAAATCTCCAGAAATGGTAAATGGTAACCAGGAAAGTCAGGTCTAATTTTCAAATGCTGGGGGGTTTATATTTGAGAAACAATGTTTCCTTGTGCAATAAAAATTTAATTTTTTTTTTTTTTCAGCTTGACTGTCCCGAAAATTGTTTTGTATTTTCTTGTGTTTTAATTCCTGCTGTATTCTGAAAAAAACGAATGACTTTGTGAATATTAATAAAAAAGCTGTGGTGTGGTTCTGTTGAAGCAGGGATTATGTAGAAGGGTGGAGTTTTCCTCTGAAGCTCCAGGGCTGCTGGAGATTGGCCTGCTCTTCCTCTGGGAATGCAGGGCAGGAGAAAGCTGCTCCTCTGGGAATGCAGTGGGCAAAGGCTGCTGTGCTGTTCCAGGCTCAGATTGTATCCAGGTAGGAATGCTTGGCTCCTCCCCTGGGCAGAGCACCCCCCCATGGATGATGGAATTTGATCAGCCATGCAGGGACACTCACTGGCCATGAACAGAAGATAATTAATAATTAGTGGCCCATGGACAGCAGAGATCTCCTGGAGGGCGGATTGGTTGTGGAAAGGATAAAGAAACTGCCCAATGAACAGAAGATTGGCAGAACACCTCTGACAAATGATTATAGAATACACAACCCACATCTTGCATTTCCAGCCCAAGACACGTCATTAGGTGCCTTCCATTCCAAACCAGTCTGGGATTCCCTGATTCCCAGTACACACAACCCTGTTATCCTGGTGGACGTGCAGCTCATTGCACCCTCCAGAGCAGCAGTGCTCACACTGCACTGACAATGTGCATTTCTTACAGACAGTCAGATAAATGCTCCTGTGATCCCCAGTGACAGACCTTTGACATTCTCTGTTACTGCTGGATATTTTCTTAAATTTCACATTCGCTGAGGGCTGTCTTGTTTCTTTTGTCTTACAAATAACTTGAGTTCCATCTTTTTGACAGTGAGTATATGAGCATAAACTGGAAACTAAAGATTGTTTTTGCAAAGAAAGCTAAAATTTCTACATTTTTAGCAGAATTTTTTAAAAATACAAAGTAGTTTTCCTTCACATTGAAATGATTGTCTCTTGGAGATGAAAAGAAAACAAGCCTGTCTCTATTTTATTGTCTAAAAAGAAACTACTTAGAAACATTTCTTTTAAATATGAACTACTCCCTTTTTCAAAACGGCAATAATGGATCAAATTGCTCATTGTAGTGTTAGAAAAAACTGAAGTAATATTTTATTGCACTTGTATTTCTGACCTATTCTCCAGTGAAAAATCAGTTCATCTCTGAAAAAAAGACCTATTTTTAAAGTATTGTTATTCAGACAAAATCACTTTTATAGCAGACGTTCCTTCAGCTTGATTTTTTGTTCCCACAGCATTATCTTGCACAATTTATTTATTGAAAATTGTTCTGAAAGCAGTATGAGATTGCTTTACATCTCTTGTTCTGTTATGTTCTGCCAAGCTGTAGGACCTAATAAATTTCTGTACATAAAGATGGAAACTCTGACTCATTGAATCCCCAAGTCAAAATCACTTGAAGGATTGAGTGCAGGTAGTTGGAATTTTTTTCCTGCTGATATCCAGATTAATATGGTGAAAACAAAGCAAACATCTCCTGAATGTCTCACATTGCTTGTTAATATTAATTAGGCAACATTTTTTTTCTAAGTATGAAAGAATGAACATTTTAGGGACCCTCTGCTTGCGAGGTAGTAGTGCCTCATAAAAGCAGACAGACATGATTCCCAACAGATCTCCTGAATCCATGGTAATCCCCTGCTGATCTATGAAGTTGTGGCAGGAATATGCATGAAATGAAGGGAACAAAGTAAGAGGATCCAGACTGTTCATTGATTTCTTGCAAAATTAAAGAAAAAAAAAAAGCTACCCAGGAAAAAAATGCCAAGCAAACAGAAAATTAGTGGTTATTACATTTATTTTATTCGATAGTGTAAGGTCTAGAAAAGAAAGGAGTGCTGTCAGATATATGGGATCAAAGTGAAATATGAATGTAGAATGTCTGTAGAAATAGAAAACAAAATTAGTAGATGCTGGACATTATCCTTCCATCCCTGAGCTGTTTCAATAGCTCTCTGCAAGGGAAGTGTGCAATTCACTGAGTAATACTGGCTCCACACTGAAACTTCTATCCAGGCTTCTCTCCTTGTTATGTAATTCCACTCACTCTTTCCAGGTAGTCATTAAAGGGTATTTACACCGGCTCCTTTGTGAGTGGATGCTGGATGGAGCATCCAAGAATTTATTATGGTTTTTTTTTAATCCTTTCCAGTAGTATCAAAGCAATAATTTTGTTCTGTGAGGCCCTGTTAATGAGACACTAATGCACCGAGCTGATTAAAGAGGCAACAATTAGATCCAAGCACTTGTTGGTTAATGAGGAAGCTGCTTCTCTGAGCTAGACAATATAGTGGGCCTGTAACAGTTAACTAATACCTTCAGCTAATGATAAATTCTTAATTAAATATGATTGTGCCTATACTGGCAGGAAGAGCTCTTACATGCTTTTGTCTGATTACATCACTTGCTACATTAGGTTCATTAGAAACATGAAACAGCGAATAAAGGCCAAGGGAGATTAATAATTTTTAATGAATGTTGAGTTTTACTGAAACCATTCACTGAGTAAGGAGGAATAATAGTTACGAATAATGTTGTTCTTCCTCCGTGGACTACTAAAATATATACATTCCTGGGGAATGTTTTGGTGGTTTTGCATTGATAATACTAAATGTCTTAGCAAAATAGATAACCAGAGCTTAAGCTCATCTAATATTTTTTAAATTTCCTTCAGGATTTTGTCAGTGCAAGGATAAACAGTGATGTGAGCACTTCTGTGGCAGTCATGTCATGAGAGAACAAAAGATTGCTTCTAAATCTATCAGTCTACTCTGAATTGTGTCTCTAGGCAAACCTAAGAGCAGAGGGAGAACACAGGGCTGTGAAACCAGGTCAGATCCTGGCTCTGCAAGCCAAGAACTCCAGAAAATTCAGTGCTGGTGGTTTCTTTTAATATATTGGAAAGAAGTCTACCATGAATGCCCAAGTGGATTTCAACAGCATAAAAGTGGGGAATATCTCCTGAAACCCAGTTTTCAACAATTTGGATTCTGGGTGTGATTATCAATTGTTCTTATTTCCAGAGCTTATTTTGGACCTCAGTGTTTCTCACATCAACTCAGAAAAAAAAAAAATCCCCAAACATCAAAGTTGGCTTTCTAGCATGAGTTGGATTAATTCTTTATTCTTCACTGCTGTCACAGAATTGTTGAGATTGCAAGGGCCTTTGGACATCCTGTAGTTCAAGCCCTCTGCTCAGAGCACGACCAACTAGTCCAGGCTTTCCTGGTCTGTGTCTGATAAATTTGGGATTTCTCCAGTATCTCCCCAAATGTTTCTTTCTAAATGCATTTCTCTGTAAACTTCCTACTACAAGCTGGGTAGAAATTGTTATTTCTTTGTGAGATTAACCCCAGTGTGTTATATGTGGTCTTTTACTGCCATTCTGCTTGACTCAGTCTTTTATTGAGTTGTCCATTGTCATTTTTGTTTAGATAATAATTTATTAGTAATTTTCTCATTTCCCAGTAAAACAGCTATGCCTACATCTGAGGGAGGGGACTGTGTTTTTGAAAACATAAGATTAACTATTTAATAATTTTAAATATTTATTTCAGATCGATTAATAGTTCTCAAAATGGGTTCTCTTGCCTCACATTATGCTCTGACTGCTGTTTCTAACTGTTATTTTACCCATGTAAGATTCCTAAGATTGATCATCTAGTTTTCCAGTATTAATCCTGATGAATAGCACCAGAAGTGACAGAGTTCTATGAGCAGATTTAAGGAAGCCTGTGGCTTTCTTTGGGAAACTTTTCAAGACCGGGACTTGGGCTTTTTTATGAAAAAAATTTTGCATTTTGGGTACTGTCAAAGGTTAAATCAATGCTACTTATAATTATATTACTTATAGTTAAATATCACCAGCATTGTAATTTTTTTTTTCCTCCAGATTATTATGATTTTATCTCAGGTGGTACCAAGTGGTACCAAGCATATGAAGATGCTACTAAAATTCTAGCATTGTTAAAAGCCATTTAAATTAAATGAATGGCCCTTCCTTAAATATGCAGCTAGAAACCTTTCTAGTTAAGGAACTGCCACATTGATCAAAGTTTATATTCCTAAGAATACCTAATGTTTCCTCTGGTAACTCAGGAATTTCTCCCCAGCATTAACATCTGTCTTCAGCCAAGCTTATATATAGAATTTTAAGTCTCAATAGATGGAAAATAGTTGAGAATATGTAAGTGATAAATTTTCATTTCTATAGTACATTGAGGAAAACTTGCTCTTTAACAAGTTTATGGTATTTTGGAGTTTCAGTATTTATGTACAGCTCCTGTGACTCAATATTGGGAAATGCCGGAAGATATATTTGCATATTTAAGGAGGAAGATTTTCAGTGACTTGATAAATACATTTTCATTTCAAATTAATGGAGTGAAAAATGTGTAAATAAATTACATCCAGAAATATTCTGATTTTTTTAATGGCTGTATTGAGCTGTGTTGCTCACTTTTCTTTATATGCTTCACTGCTTAATTAATTTTCCCAATTGTTGCAGATTTACATGCAGGATAAAATACTCTAGTGTTAGATAGTGGGATATCTGGAGTTTTAGAGGGATTTCTACATTTCTGCACTGGCATCTTCAGTATTTGCACAATGAGCCATGCTGAGGCCTTTCTGAGTCGACTTCTGAGGGCAAAAAAATGAAATTATTTGAGATGGTCAAGCCAAGAATCTCAAAGAAGCTGTAAGACTCATGACTTAAATTAAGAATAAAAAGGAAAAATAAGAAACAGATTTGAAAATTTTTGTGATGAAGTGGCATTGCCAGGATAAAACAAATGGAAGGCTTTCTCCAAAGACTCCAAAGTCTTAGTTCTCTACAACTCTTTCCCCAGTTTTATGTGATTTTGAAATCAAAATGCCTCCAACAAATAAATACTATTGATTTGTGCATCAGATACTCCAATTATCTTCATGTGCAGGGCTTTTTTGACTACTTTATGCTCAAATTATTACAAGTTTTTATTGATCACTAGAAATTGATCGCTATCTCACAATCAGAGATTCTTTGTTTTCCAGATGAGAAAGGTTTTAAAAAATATTAGAAATGTATGTATTTTTTTTCCCCTCATGAAAATCCCTGATGCCTTTTATTAAAAACTGGCTTGCAGAATTCTCTTCTTTGTGTCCTTTCTCTGGCTGTCAGATTTCTGTCCCCCTGAAGGTTGCAATGCCAGAGTTATTACAGGCAAATACATCAAAAGGCTTGTCAAATCATGCTGATTCCCTTTCTAATACCAAAGCCAGCTTTCACCTCTTCAGAGGTCCAGGAAGGCTGTGAAATTAAATTCAGTAGTTAAAGGAAAATTCCTGCAAATGCAGAAGAGAGTCTGTGCTCCACAGCCCGTTTGTGCTGCATGACTTACCATTATCCCAAGGGGAAGGAGTTGAATCATGGAATCACAGACTGGTTTGGGTTGGAAGGGATCTTAAAGAACTACCGTGGGCTTTTTGTACAAAAAATTTGCCTTGTGCATCTTGGGTACTGTCAAAGGTTAAATTAGTGCTACTTATAGTTGTAAACCAGCAGCATTGTAATTATTTTATATTTTTTTAATTGTAATTCTTTTATTTTATGCCTTCCACTATCCTAGGTTGCTCCAACCTGGCCTTGGACACTTCCAGGGATCCAGGGGCAGCCACACCTTCTCTGGGCACCCTGTGCCAGGGCCTCATTACTCTGACAGGGAAGAATTCCTTCCCAATATCCCAGCTAACCCTACCCTGTGGCAGTGGGAAGCAATTCCCTGTGTCCTGTCCATCCATCCTTTGTAAATTGTCTCTCCCCATCTTTCTTGCTGGCTCCCTTCAGGTAGTGGGAGACACCAATTAGGCCACCCCAAAGCCTTCTCTTCTCCAGCCTGAACCAAATACTAAGTGGTACCAAATAAGAAGATGTACATTTTTATACTTTTATTTTAATACAATTACTTCCTAAGAGTAGAATATAAAAGCTCTGTTAAAAATTTGTAAATTGCATTCATTTCCTTTAGTATTTTTGATATTTTGAAGGAAAAATAAAATCTAAAAGTATGTAATTTTCAGGCATTGACTAAATAATTTTCTTTTCTGAATAAATTCAGACTAGAGAAGGTACTGACCTGCTAATTATAAAATCTGATGCTTCCTTCATTTTTCTCATCCTTTACTTTTCTTCTTTTTCTTGCATTCAATTTAAATGAGTCCTGCCATCTAATTACATCTAAAAGGATTTGACTTTAATTACTTTCCACTGTAGGTGTGAAAATAAGCAGGCAGTTACCAGAACCATTACACCAAATGGTGCAACATTACATTTCTGACCCTACAACTACCAGACAGATCTGTTCAGTTTCAACAGCATCTTAGTGTGGTTGAGTCTAATTATTGCCTTCTGTGAATGCTGTCTTTTGAACTTTGTGCCCTGGAATTGTCTCGTTCACAACTAAGAAATAACAAGTGCCTTCATCAAAGTGCAGTGAATTCTCTGGCATTTTAAAATAACTGCCAGAAGCAGCTGGGGAAGAGAAAATAATTGCCATTCGAATATACAGTTTTTTTGGGTGTTCCTTTCTTTTCTTCTAGTCTCCTGTGCAGCCAGGTTCCTAAACCATAAGCAGTGAGAAACATTTGGGAGGAAATCAATTCAGTTTAATTAGGTCCTTGTTGCAGGTAATGTCTCCCTGAAGTTTTCTTCACCTGGAGAACTTTTTTAAAACAGCAGTTGTGGTTCTCTTATTAGAGAAAGGTGAGTTCTGAAATCAGAGCAGATTGGGTCTCTTATATCCCCCATTTTCCAAAGAGAGCCTGGGCATGGGGAGAAATCAGGGCTCTTACCTGCTTTGGGAAGTGTCAGCCACAGCTCTTCCAAGGACTCGTGTGTGGATTGCAACAACAGGGCCAAGATAACTGAAATTTAGTTGTTTTTTCCATTTTCTGCGTGACAGGATTGGATAAAACCAATATTAATTTCTTTAGATATTTTTTTGGTTGTTTCTGAACTAAGTTTGTCTGAATAATGTAAAAATAATGTGAAAATAAGTAGAAACAAACGTACACGTAAATATTTCTCTCTTCATTTCCTCTATGAGAGATTATAATTGTTGAAAACACTGAGTGGAATTTCATGCCTATTTTTTTAGGCTTGAACACCACAAAATGTGATCCAAAATGCACCTTCTGCTGTTAACATCTTTAAAGCTGTGAAGAATTTCTAATGTGTGCAAACCCTGTTTTTGACTTCATTCTTCTTTATGAACTGAAAAGCATTTTCCCCTGATCAATGTGAAATGGTAATTTTTGTCTTTATCTGTTTGTTATAAGAATAGTATATGTGTGTTTTCTCTTTGATCTTCATTACACCTCCTCTACTTTAATGTAGGCTTCACCTATATTTTAATATAATTACAGATTTGTTTAGTGTTCCTATAAATAACTATGGTAGCAATCTCCAGTGATTCAATAAATTCATGCTCAATTCCCCATACACATTATTTTGATTTAATCTCACTGATATCTATTAATATGAACACATTCTCAAAAGGAAACACAGTCATACCAGTAACTTTGTTCTGTAACCTGTCTCTGAGTTTTTCTTTGTAATAATTGGAAAGTTTTATGCACAGCATAAAAATTTGGAAAGTCAGTAATTATTATCATTATTCTGGAAATGCTTTAACCACACTGACTTGCAGGCTTGCCTCCTGCATTAATTTCTTAGTGTACCTAGCCTGTCTTCTTATTTAAGGCACAAAGATTGTCTTTCCTTGATGAAATTTTCCCCAAAAAGAGCATTTTTCCAACCTTTAATCTCGGCACGTACAGAAGGCAAATGATTATGCCTCTGCTGGATAGTCAGGAGTACCTAGTTTAATTGCATTAATTTTTAATATTATTATTCCACTCTTTACAATTGGAGTGCTTCTAATTTTCTGTGTTTGCCTTATAGTCGGTGGGAGACCCTGTAGCTATTGCAATTGTTCAGTTTTGGCAAAGTCAAAAGAGGAAATGGCAACTTTATCAAAACATTTCTTTTTGTCTTTGCCAGAGGTTGTGTTGCATCCTTGTTTTGGTGTGTGACCCATTGCACAAGGCAATCTGTGCTTCACTGCTGAGTGACACAGACTCTCTCTCTGCTCTGTATTTTTCTCTGTTTTAATATTTATGTTACAGTTTGACATAGTGGTGGGAGAGGCAGTAAAGGGGGAAGGGAATGGGAGACCCAACCATTGGTGCAGGAGGGGCAAGGAAGAGCAGTGGCTTCAGCAATCTGCAGAGACAGAGCTGAAAAATAATACAGATATTAAAATATAATACTGCAAAAAGTGGTGCAAGGTACCTACATATTTATTTTTCAACTGTCTAGAAATTAAAATACAGTGTGAGTCTTTAATTGGATCCAGTCTTTGCTTAGTTATTCCACACTGGCTGTAGAGGTTGTAGAATCTAAAGGAACTTCACCATGGAAAGGGCTCTTATGTGTAGATGGGGCACTTGGGGACATGGCTTAGGGATGGCCTTGGTTTTGCTGGGTTAACTCAATGATCCTGAAGGGTTTTTCCAACATAAATGATTCTATGATTTATTTAAATCCTCTTTTTGTGGGTAGCAAGGGCAAGCAAGAGGCAGACCAGAATGTGTGTCTCACTTTTACTGCCTCTGCACAGCCCCAAGAAATCTGGTTGTGGGTCATTGCTGGGAGTTTGGGGTTTCTTTTTGCTTTTTTTCACCCATATAAACTTTCTTCTCCTGGAAACACACAGAAAGGGGATCATGAAGTTCCTCTGAGGTTTTGTGCCATCACTGATTCCTCTTGCCAAAGGGAAAACTTTGAAGACAATTTGTGCTGGATGTGTCTAAAGCTATAGCCCAGCTCACCTTTACTTCAATAAAAGATAGTAAAAAAAAAAAAAATATGGCATTTTGTGATACACTGATGTCTTGTTAATATTGAATAACAAAATCAGGATTGGATGATCCTTTTCAGTTTGATGAAAAAGCAAAACAATTAAACTTTATTGCCCTAGTTTTATACAAATAAATGATGAGATTGATGGAGAAATGAGATGAAAATATAATTTAAAGAATCTCAGTAATAGTTTGGATCTTCTATGTGTTCTCCAAGCCATCAATTATGGGTAGAATATTTCTGACAAAGAAAGCAGGGAATTTTCTGGTATCAGCATGCAGAGCTGATAGTTCAAATTCGGATGAGGAAAAAGCCAACAGTTTAATAGATATAAATATACTCTAAAAGTGTTCATTTTCATTTTCTCTTGACTCTGTTAGGTTTCAAACTATTCTTAGGTAAAAATAGAGTTTAAGCTAAGTGTTCAAGAGGGTGCTGCTCTGGAAAATCAAACGGTGATACAGACCATATTGGTGCATTAATACAATGATTTATTTTTTTCCCAATATGGCCATTCCATTTCTATTGTCTAAGATTGTTTCCACATTCATGTTTTATCTATTTGACTTTTACAGAGAATTAGCAAGGAAATCTATATTTAAGATTTTAGAATCTCTGTACATTTTGATAAGGCTGAAATATAACATTCTGCTAAACACTGTGGAGAAAAGGCCAACTGAAATCACTAATTGCCAGCCACTTTTTTTAGAATGGCAGAATTATTTTTTCTTCACAATAATCCTCTGCAGTTTGCAACATGCTTGACTACCAGTTGTTAAATGAGCTTGTATCATTTAAGAGTAGGAGAAGAACATTTGAGAAAGTAATTGGAGTATATTTATTTTAAATAGGCAGATTAAGCTGTTACAAATATCATCAAGAATAATTTCTAATTTAAAACCTTTACGTGGTTTTCAAAAATAGCTGTTTAAACCTGTGTTTAGTTTTGCATTATCAGTTTCTTTCTGAATTATATGGGCTTCTCTAAATCTTTTCTCATGTTTAGTTTATTGATATATATCCCCACCTGATCCTTAGCTTGGTTTTTCTTTGCGGTTGCTTTTGTTTTGTTTTTGCTTTTAAACCTTGGTTAAATATGAGAGTATGAGAATTTACAGTTATGGACAATGTATTTGCAAGTGTCTTGACATTAATCACATTTTTATTGCACATTTTTTCCCTGTGTGAAAAATTCTGTGGGAAATCATAAGTCATTAAGGTTGAAAAAGACCTCCAATACCATCAAATCCAACCTTGTTTCAGATTTTACAATACTCTAAAAATTTTCACTCTCAGAGAGTTTCCTCTTAGCAGTTTGCTGGCCTTTCTGGGTGGGATGATCCATCAGGATTATCCTCCCATCCCTCCCCACCACTGCTGCCCCCCCGCTGGCATTAGGAGGTGTCAGGTGGCAATTGCAGCCCTTAGAGCTGCTGGCTGGCCTGGGCTGGGCTGGGCTCTGGCTGTTCCTGGGTATTTGCCCTTCTCTCACTCCCAGCTGTTACTCCTTTTCTCAGGAAAATAGATTTCTGAGTCCTGCAGCTTCTTTGGGGAATGGTCCCAGCAGCTGCTGGAAGATCTCTGTGCTGTTTATCTCTGTGGAATTTGGTACAATGATGTGTTGACAGGTGAGGAACAGAGTCACATTGTGGTGGAAAACAGGGTTTTAAAATTAATCTTTAAATAAATGAGAAGGGATGGACTTGGATAAGTGAAAGACTGAGCAGCAAGCGAATGGAGAGAAATGAGCATCACAACACTCTGAGTAACCAGATGGGTGAGGGGATCTGGTTGGGTGAAAAAAGAAGATTTTTGGGACTAAACAGTCTTAGACTTAGAGAAGTTCAGTTAATAAATAGTGGAAACAATACCTCTGAGGAAAGGAAAGGAAAGGAAAGGAAAGGAAAGGAAAGGAAAGGAAAGGAAAGGAAAGGAAAGGAAAGGAAAGGAAAGGAAAGGTCTTCTTATTCTGAAGAAATATATCTTCTGAAGGGATGTGCTTTATTTTGGGAATGAACAGCTTCTGGAAGAAAACAGTTTTGTTAGTGGAAATTTTTCTGTCATACATTTCTAGGCTCCATCCAAACTTCTTATTGTACCTTGTAACAGTGAAAATTTCCAAATAGTGAGAAGGGTGTGGTTCCTTCTGCACAAAACTCGCATCAGAGGGCCAGAAGACCTGAAAGCTTTCAAAATTAAGCTGGCTCTGTAAATTGCAATAACCTTCACAGACAATTAAAGTGGAGAATCCCCCCACCAAATGTGAGAAGAAAGGATGATGTACTTTAGTGAGGAAGAACAATACATTAAATCATATATTACATTCTGAAATAGAACTCAGTATATGCTTAGATAATTTTTTTTCATATAAATGTATGTATTGTCACTTGGCTGATGATTTAATGGGGGAAAACATGAATTAATCACAAAAGATTATATCAAGATGGATTACTCAAGTTACAGGAACTCTGTTTTGAACACAAAATAAGTGGTTAGATAGGCAATAACAGGCCAGTGTGCTTATTTTTTTGGAGACAAGTCAAGTAATACATCACATTAACTACTAAACTCCTTGGCACACACATTCCAGATTTCTTATTAATAAGAGATCTTCATGTCAAAAGGTTAATTGTGTAAGCACTTGCAGACAGGGAATGGAAATCAGTTATAAGTAATGTCCACTTTTCCAACATTTATTGCTTTCTTATAAAGAGCTGCTTTAAACATCTCCTCAGAACTTCAGGATAGGAGAACTTTCATTTTGGTGGTCATTTTTATAAACTCCATGTGATTCAAAGTATAATTTAAGGGTTAATCATTGTTCTCCATTGTCCGAGGAGACCCAGATATCTGAAAGAATGACATTAAATTTTTGGGAATCTTGAAATCTCAAAAAACTCCCACCCAAACCTATTGGTCAATCTGATTTGCAAGAGTAAAGCTTTGGGGCATTTCACATTGCTTAAGGTGGTGATGGATCCTTCATGGACTAGAGGTGAAGAGGAAAAAATATCCCCAAAGATATTTGAAGCTTTTGAATTAAGATGTGTATTCTGCATAGGGATGAAAAAGCCACTTTTTGATGCAATTTCAAACCCATCTGAATTTTTTGAAGGATGGTTTAGATTCTTTTTACATACAATATCTACATGACTACATTAGCAGTGCTTCAGGGAAGTATTTCATCTGACTCATGGAACTGGAATTTCTGGGGTTCACATCCTTGTAGATACTGCAGAGCCTTGTCATGTATTCGGTACTTGAACTCCCTGAGAAATATAAATATCTCTTTCCTCTGAAAATAGACCAGATCTCTAAATATCAGTAAACCAGCATTTAGCAGACTTTGAATACTAAAGCAAGAAATGAAATGTCCTGCAGCAATTTCAGCTGTCTGTAAAAGAGACCAAAGGATTTAAAAATGGATGTCTAGAAGAAAAGCCTGAGGCACAATTCAATCAGCTTTGGTCTAAACCATTCTAAAATAAAATTTAAAAGGAACCACTGTAGTGATTTGGATGTTTGTGCTTATTGTAAGACTAAAAGCTGGATTTTGTTTAGAAGTTAAGTAATATCATATAAATTCTTTAAAATTTGTGGATAATCCAGTTACCTTTCCCAGTTAAACATAACCTTGACACAACCATTTTAGTCAGTGTCTTAATTTGGAAAATTGTTTTCTCACAAAAAAAAAAAAAAAAAAAAAAAAAAAAAAAAAAAAAAACACCAAAAAAAAAAAAAAAAAAAAAAAACAAAAACAAAAAAAAAACACCAGAACAATTTATTCATTTTTACCTATTGACAAATACTTTGGATGTCTCCCAGCTTCCATTTTCAGAGGAAATACATTGACCAAAATCGAGAAGCTGTGGGGCAGGAGAGAGAAAAGCTCAGATTTCCTGAGTCCCACAGCTGCAAGTACCAAAGCATTGTGTTTTCAATTCCCCAAGTGGGGCATTCTCTCTTTAAACGACATTGGCACAGGCACCTCTGAGTATTTTTAAGGGTTGTACTGAACATCTACAGGGTGTTTTGTTACCATGAAAGAGGTGGAAATGTCTATTATTGATCCATGGGTACTTCAGGAAAGTGCTTTAAAAATAGAATGAATTCTTCCTTGTTACATTTTAAAGTATTTCTACAAGAAATGGTCTCAGTTATGTTTTTAGTGTACCTGGCAGGTTTTTGAGATGTGGGGATTGCAGCTTAGTTGCAGAATTCTTCCTCCAACAAGTGAACTATTAAAGGAGAACCCTCTGCTTTGAGTAGGGTTGAAAAAAATGCAGCTGTTGGATAGGCTCCCCTACTTAATTTTAATTCCAGATGCAAAGATCCATTTATTTTTAACTGTAGATCTTCAACTTTTTGCCTTATTATAAAGATTTAAAAATAAAAATGCAGAATACACTTCGGATGTTATCTGGAAAGTATCCAATAACCCTTAACAGTTCTAGTTAAATAGTTTAATTTTCATTCTCTGTTGGGTTATACTTTCTTACTTAATATCTCTCTGTTTTTTTAACAGATTGTCTTTAGAGCTGTTGTTCTCAGTGTAAATGTTTATGAAGATGAGCATACAAATAGCTGCTAATTGGTAAATCCTCGTGATTAGATAATGAGTTATTGGCCTGACTCTAGCATCCCTCTCTAAGGGATGTGTGGTATTATTTCTTTCCCTTTGCCATCTTCCACAATTTTGTGTAAAAAAAAAAAGAGAAATACACAAAGAATATTTAATCTTTTTTTTTTTTTTTCTGTCATTGCCATGGAAACATTAAAAGTAATAGGAATTATAGGAAGATATAGAGAGAAGGAAGGAGATACAGAACAGTAAAGAAAAAAGGCAAGTGGCAGTGATTTACTTGTGAGGCAACATTTATATATCAATTTATTCACAAATTTCGTCTTCCTTGGAAAAGCTCTACTTTTTAGGCCTGAAATGCAGGTTAGTCTGATCAATTTGTGTAAAAATAAGAATATGCTTTCC
This sequence comes from Onychostruthus taczanowskii, assembly GCF_017590055.1. Classification (NCBI taxonomy): domain Eukaryota; kingdom Metazoa; phylum Chordata; class Aves; order Passeriformes; family Passeridae; genus Onychostruthus; species Onychostruthus taczanowskii. Next base: position 26,660,201 of record NW_024499239.1, on the reverse strand, counting down.
ATTCAGTAGAAATAGCAGAAAACTCACTTCAGTTAATGTCTTTTCTGACGTTTTCATGGTATTATAACTCTGTTAATGGTAGATATTTACAGCTGAGTTGCATGACAGTAGGTTGAATGTTTCTGGGCTAGCATGTCTGCTGTTTGCTCTTTTATCTTTTTTTTTGTGTGTCTTGGACCACTGCCCAAACCCTTTGGGAAAAAGAAAGAAGTCCTTCCTGACAAGCGCAGAGAAGTCGCTGAAGTCGGGATCCTTAAATGTGATTTGGTCTGAAGGACTTCGAGAGTGCATTGATGCTCTTTTCTCGGATGCGTGAATCGAATCGAGTTTTATCTGCATGCCCTTGCTATAAATACCACGATTTCCCTTGGAAGCAGGCGCTGCCAACTGTTTCTCTCCATCCAGCAGCTCCGCTGTGGCTGCGCGTTGCCGGCTTCCAGCAGGTGGCAGCCCTGCCGCGCCGTCCGGGGTTTGGAGGGCGGCTAAAGCCCCGCAAATGGCTTCTTCTGCAAAGCTCTTCTCATCCCTATCACCCCTGCGATTTACCACTTGGACAGAATAATGGCCCCAAATCTCCGCTCCACGCCTATTGTGATGCCTGCTATCATATTCCACAGTAAAATATGTGGATCACTTTTGTCGTTGCTGCCGCACTCCTCAATCCCATGTTGTGGTTTAACTCTAAAACACAGGCAGCAATTCCACTGCATTAAGCTGATAAAGCCAATGCTTCGTACAGAATCCTGTTCCCTGTTGTGTTTTTAATAAATAGATCTTACAGACTCGCTACCACTATTTTATTTTGAGAGACTGGTACCTTGTTTGCATGGTACAATGCTGTGTGGGAATGAAGTAGGATGCTGAGAGGATTAGGATGGAGTGAACATCTCTGTGTCACCTCTCCAGTCCCCTTTTCATTATCTGATACAGCAACAGAAATCCCACTGCATCTATTTTTCCTATTTATTTCGTCTGTTAAGCAAACCTTCAGTTTATCCATTTTAAAAGTTGTTCTGGTGTTTCAGAAGCACAGGGCAGAACTTGGTAATGTAGGAATTTCTTCTGCCAAAGGATAAAAAATAAGTTTAATGATAATGTATTTGTTAGAACCATGGTTTTAAGCAATTAGAAGCCAAACGTGTGTGGTCTGTGTGACATTCTCTGAGTCTTCTACTTGCTTTGATCCTTTAAGTCATGTTTGGGCTCTGGAATGAGGACCTGCTGCTTGAGAGAGCAAGGACTTAAAGCAGAAGAATCAGGCTTTCTGGATAAAGCACTGCTATGCATGTCATGAAGCTGCTATTTTCTGGACCTACTCATACATATGTTATTGTCACAGCCCTTTAAATAGAGTCGGTGTTGCTAAGCAATATTCAAATCATGTAAAGTTCTTCTGAAAGCAGTGAATACCTGTTAACATTCCTTTGGGCTATACTCGCTGATTTACTACTAGTAAATCATGAGTACTGAACCAAGTTCATGCATTTTATCCTGTTTTCCTTTTCTCTGTTTTGTTTTTACGACAGGAGTTTAAATGCCCTGCTGCAAAAATCGAACCCAGTGAGTTAGAGTAGGGACCCCGTGGGGGGAATATGGGAGGAAGGTACCCAAATGGGAATGCTGGACTCATTAATGCACGTTTTCTGCCTTTCTGCTCCTTGAATTTCAGAAATTTAGAAAGTGGAGATAAGAATTGCCAGACAGTGTTGTTGCCTGGCAGCCTGCAGAAACCATATGACGCTAAGTGAGGCTGCCTGACCCAAGTGAAACAGATATTTTAGCCCCTTTCTTCTTCCTGCTAATTCTTGAAAGAGCTGTTGGGATACTGCCTGGTTATAGTGCTAAAAATTCTTCCAGTGAAGGGACACATATAGATACCAGTATATTTTTAGAAGTGATGCAATTCATATTTTAGGTAGGGTAGTATATTTTTACATTCTTAGTTGGAGATGAAAGGAGATGTTCTCATAAAGAAAAGCTTTATTGCAATTTATGATGGGAGTGTAGGCTGCTACTAAGTTGTGAATAATATAAGTAACCTATGGATATTGAGCTGTGTGTTGCATAAGTTCTATTTCTCTGTAGAACTGAGATTTGGTGTTATTATTCTTGCTTTTATTTCAAAAGGCATTGTAGTCTTTTCCTTTCAATGAATTAAATCTTTGTGGTGAATCATCCTCTTTAAAGCTTAAGGAGGTTTTTTTCCTTAATTTTTATATCAAACACAAAGAGCAAAACAGAGGAATTCGTATTTTGATATGCTGCATATGAATCTCCTGTGTGTCAATGTAGCTTGTTAAAACAAGATTTAAAGAGATACCTTACTTGGTAAATATAGTTTCTCTTTATACGAGCTAGCTCTACTGAGGAGAGAAAAACAATTGTTTTAAATTTGAGAAACTCATTTATTAACTTACTGAATTTCTTCTTTTTCCTTTTTTTTTTCTTTTAATTGGATCTTGAAGAAATAATTTCCTAAAAAGATGGCAGTTTTAAAGCCTGGTGTTTTACCAGCATGTTGTAAAACATCTACACTGGGTCGATGTTAGGAGTTACGATGATGACAGCAGTTTATTACAGAAGTAGGTGACAACACCACAATTCAGAGCTCTCTGCTGGTGGGTGCCTCACATACTGATTGGCTTAGTGCTTTTAGGGGGTGATTAATGAGGTTTCTGAGACACTGCAAATATTGGAGTGCTTTAGCAAATAGCAAGTTAACAAACACTAGAGGAAATAGCTAGTGAGGAAAATATTTGAAAGCCTAAAATATGTATTAAACATACAACTTCTCAACATTTGGATTGTTCCTTGGTGCATTTCAATGCAGTTTGTCTCCTGCTTTCTTCTACCAAAGAGAAATGGCACAGGGTGCCCAGAGAAGCTGTGGCTGCCCCTGGATCCCTGGAAGTGTCCAAGGCCAGGCAGGACAGGGTTTGGAGAACCCTGGGATGGTGGAAGGTGTCCCTGCCCATGGCAGGGGTGGCACTGATTGAGCTTTGTTGTCCCTTCCCATCCAAACCATTCTAAACCATTCTGTGAGGTATTGAGTGGTCAGCTATTGTGTTCTTCATGAATTCTCTGATATTATCTGATTTGTTCTTCTGTGTTTTGAAGCTGAAGATGCTGTATAGCCATAACAGCTCCACCTGTGAAATCTGGAAGGATTTTCTCTCTACTGCTGATCTCTATTTCAGTCTCCCTTCTCAGGGTGATTTTTTTCTAAAATTGGAAGCTTGTACTGCTCCTGCTTGGTTGCTGGTAGTCTTGTGGTTGCAGAGGCTTTATTTACGTGACCCTTTATTTATTTCCTCTTTCATTTGTCTTGTGGTGTTTATAAAACATTGTGACCCTTCTGTTTCTTTCTTTTCCAAGTACATGTTTAGATATCCTGGTCCTAGGCTTTTCATTTCACATATTTCAGCTGACAGCATTCTAAAATCCAACGTGTCACCTGGGAATTAAGAAATGCCAAATGATAGCTTGGAAATGCCAAGTTTTTGTGTTGATAATCTTTGCCTTTTAGCACAAAAATCCTGCCTTGAGGTAATGCTCATTCTTTCATAAGCCACTGAACTCATAAAATTATATTTTTGGCTACTCTTTTATCATTGCTTTTGTAATTTTCTAACAAGTACACATCAGATAACATCTTCAGTACTGGTAGCAATATTCCTTCTTGGATGTGAAAAAAAGAAGCCCAGAATCAATATCTAATTTTTCCCAGCATACAAATCCAAATCCAGCTTTGGAACATGGATATAAAATAGGATTTTGGTTTTTCAGGGCTTTGAAGGACTAATTTGCCTTTTTTAGGACAGTTCCAATCAATTTCTAGTAAAGTCTATAGATGTCCAACTCATAAGTAATAAGGTGCTGATGTTTCTTTTGATAATATGAATTATAAGCTTGGTGCTATATTTTATTTGGACAAATTTTAACTGCTCAAAAATAAGAAGTTAGGATTTCAAATACCGTGTTTTAAAATTCTTCTGACTCAGACCTAGACAGTTCTTGTTTACTCAATTCAGGATTTCATAAGCCTTGCCTTTGTCTCAGTTTCTCCTGGTGCTGTGATACTTTGCTGCTTACTAACGTTGATACGGCCAGCAGTGGGCAAAAACCACCAGAAAACCATCTCAAGAAAAACATGAATCTAATGCCTGATGGACAAACTCATTCTGTATCTGGAAGAGGTACTTTGTGTTCCGATGCAACATTTACATACCCATTATCACACTTAAAAGGTAATTGCAAAAATCAGTAGTCAATTGAGGTCAATTCACGTCATTAATCAGGGTCATTACAGGGAAATACAGCTGCCTTTGTAATTAGGCAACTACTTTAATAACAAACAAGATAATCTCTAAAGAGAAGGGTTTGACTATGCTGAGAAGTAAATGCTGCTCCTGCAGTAACCTTGCTATTTTTAGACTCAGGTGTTGCTATCCCAAGATTTGTCCCAAGCTATTTAAATTCTGGCCTTTGGATGACCTGTGATCTCCCAAACTGTGCAGCCTCAGAGCTTAATGCAGCAGGGCAAAGTATTTAAAGCTCCTTGTCAGTGAGTGAGTCCCCTCAGTGACTCAGCCTTTGATGTCAGTATTGCTAATGAATCTCCTTCCTGGCTTTGAAATGCAAAAAGTGCCCAGCACTGGGTGCTGATCTTACCCTGTGAATATTCCAGTGCTTATGTCACCCTGAGTTTGGAGTTTTCCTGCCAGACCTGGCTGTTATTCCCTGCTGGCTGAGGGAGCAGTTACCTTCCCAATACTTCAGGTTTTCTGAGAGCAGCACAGGTGATGAGCCGTTTCCTTTTATAGCCTTGCACCAACGAAAGAATCCTGACTCCTGACACTATTTTGGGATAAAAGAAGAGGATGTTGTCTTCTTCCACAGAATTCCTGTCTGTTTAAGTCAAGGAAAAAAACATATTGCAGTGCTTGTAATTCTCAGTGACAAAGAAACTTTCTGTAGTATGTGTGTCTCTGTATCATGGATACTAATGAGCCATGTAAACCTCACATTTGTTACTAACTTCACAGTGATTGATCATTTGCATCGTGTGTGGATAATTACTTCCCCAAATAGAATTCCTAATATCATGACAACTCTCACGGCCCCCTCAAACTGATTCACTTGTGTGACTGTGGCAGCATCTTGTTGTATTTTGCTGCAAAGATTGTCTGATTAGTAAGAAATTGTAATTTATTTGGATAATGAAACTCAATGTACGTAACAAGGCAACTTAATGACCTCTTAGTAGTTCTCACCGTGAGTGAGTTTTATTCTCAATAGCATTAGAGTTTTTTCCCCAACATTAGCACACAGAACTGAAGTCTAAGACTGCTATTACTGTGCTAATGCAGAATCAGAGAATACCTTTTGATGGAAGGAACCTGGGATAGTATCTGATCAAGTCTACTCAAAGCAAAACTGCTTTCAGTGTATAATGGGGTTGCTCAGGGCCTTGTCCTCTCACTCTGTCTCCAAGGGTGAACTCCAGGGTCTCTTTGGACAACTTTAGTCCTCACCAGGAATGCTTCCTCCATCCATAATTGGAATCTGCAACAAATAAATATCACTTTGTTTTGTGAATTTTACATTCCCATATCTCTTTTTTTTTTTTTTTTTTTTTTTTGGATAAAACATATATAAAGCATACATTTCCATTAAAGCAATTTTTATTCTAAGATTATCAGTAAAGAGATACTGGGGGGTAGAATCCACGTGCTTAGAAGAGGTGAGGGGAGTTTTTTGGCACTGGGCTGACTGGATCAGTGATGTGGGCTTGACACTGGGGGAGCAGCGTCCAAAGTGCTGGTGAAAAAGATGAGGTGTAGTGGGTACATGTCACTGGTGGGGAGATTCCAGGTAGACACAAAGGGAGACATTTTTTCCCATCAGGAACATTCAGCCATTGGAATAGTCTTCCCAGTGTGAGAAATGATACTCACTTCCAAAAAATTTAAAAGGTTTATTAAAACCTTATCAAAAATGCAACAGAAGACTGAATAGAGAAAATATTACAGCACTGGGAGAAAAGGATCTTCCCCACCATGTGCTCATCCACACAGTGGAGGTTTTGCCTTTTAACCCTTTAGCCCGTCCTGAAGTTCTGTTCATCAACTCCTTTGCTGTCCAGTGGTGGAGATCATGTCCTTAAATCTTGGTTGGAAGGCAGGTGCTGCCATAGTAAGAAGCTGACCCTCCCAAATGTCCCAAACCCAGGTCACCTCCTGATAACAATGCTAGGGGCTAAAACACAACTGTAAGTTTATAAAACTTCTCTTAATATCTATACATAATATTTACCTTTTAATTGTGAAAGTCAACCATCACATTACTAATCTGTCACACCAGGAAAGTCGTAGATTCCCCAGTGCTGGACACATTTAAGATACAGCTGCACAGTTTTCTGGGCCATCTTGTCTAGACTGTGCTTTGGCCAAGAAAGGTTGGACCAGATGATCCTTGGGTCCTCTTCCAACTTGGCATTCCACGATTCTATGAAAATATTTGCACCTAAACTGAAGCAGGTATTTTGCCATGAGGTTGAACCAAGTCATGTGTAAATAGCAGATCCTGCTATTCCAGGCTGTTCTGTGTACCCAATATGGGTTAGCAATAGTAAACTGATAATGTATTTGATTGCCATAATTAAAGGCATTTGATTACATCAGCTTGGAACATTGTCTATAATAATGATTAAAATCGTGCTGGGGCGCACTCAGCAGTTTTACACTTCGATAATACACAATATGGAATGAAAACCTGGCAGCAGACTGAGGGATTCAATGTTGCATGCAGGAATACAGAGTAAGCACAATTACAGTGTTCAGGAGAAGACAAGTAATGCATTTCAATACATTCTGCTTTTGTCTTTGCTAAGTCTTCAAAATGAAGCTTCAGATTTCACAAGTGCAGCTTGTAACTTGTTCAAGGTTCTTTTAATAGGTATTTGTGAAAGTGTTGAAAGAACAGGATGCACATTCTATTGTTTGTATGTATTTCACATTCTAAATTAAAACCTTAGCTGTGTTCTTTTCTTTACTGAAACATCTTGTTTAGTTTGAGTCTCATTCTTTTCTTTCCTTCTGGTTTTCAGAACCTGATGTTTATTTCTTATTTTGTGCTTTGACTATATTTTTTTCCCTTTTATCTTTTAAATTACCTGCTCTTCATCTTTTTCATTCTTTGGTTTCCCTCAGTGTTGTTTTTCAGCTTCTTTTCTCCTTCTGTTAAGGTCAGGATTGAAGTTCTTGAGATAATATTTCGTGTTTAAACTTAGGTGTTTATTATTTTCTATCTATATCACAGTGTTACAGGGTGTGAGTTCTGTAACATTTCACTAACAAGGTACAAAATTGTTAACTATTTTTCTCTACAAGATTTTTTTACGGCTAAACTATTTAATTAAGAAATGACACAAATTATTTGTAACTCAATAACTAAATACTAGTAGCTTGCAATGTGGACTTTTCTGTCTAATTACAATATACTACCTAAACTCATGAAGAAGAAGGTGAAGAAGAACAACTAGCTACCGCCTTCAAACCTCTACCTTAGCTTCACATATATCACTATATTCTAAAACATTAAACTCTAAGTTTTCTATCACATAGTAATACACACTTCTGATCAAACTACACTCCCACAATCCCAGTTCTATAATTCAATTTTGGAAGACTTCTCTACAGCTTCGGGTCAAATGCAGTGTTCTCTTGGGGGTCAGTGGCTGCCAGCACAGAAAATCTAAAATTCTCAGCATCCAGGACTCCAACATCCCAGTTTACTTCTGCCCAGAGCAGAGAGCATCCATACTGGTTAGACTTAAGAGACATTCCTTGAAACGGACTTTGTTCTAATTTAGAGGTCTAAGAGAGGCTTTCTTCTCTTTTGTCAGTAGGATTGCTTTGCTTTCTTCAGGGGTGTCATGTCTGTTTTTCTTTATTAAGTCTAAATTACCAAAAAGGTAGAGAAAGGATAGAAAAGTAACGGGTCGTGAATGAACCTTAAAAGTATTCAAAAATTGAGTCAGGAAAAGGGAATGAGAGCATAGAGACAGAGCTGTCAGGAAGCAAACAGTAGAATGGAGCAGAACTTCATAGCAATTTTTGTCTCTGCTTTCTTTGTTCATGACCATTTTTTAATACTGTAATATTTTTGAAGCAGTGTGAATGATTTATTGGTACTAATCACCATGCAATTATTTGTTGAGTTGAGCTGACACTTGGGAAATCTCTTGTTCATATTATTGAATTTTTGTCAGCTAAATTCTTATATATGGAATAAGAGCTAACTTTCCTCTGTAATTTTACTAGTATACATCAAACATATGGAAAGTGTCAAGTCTCAAAGTTGCCAATCTCAAGATTAATTTGAAAAGTTCTATCAAACCCAAGGAGTTTTCTTGTGCCTTTGAAGTCCTGGCACCAAAGAAGTGACAGAACAGGCTTAATGTTACTGTTCTAAGCTGACCAAAAGATAAAATTCATGTTATTTTTGGGTGTAAAGCAAGACTCTTGTGTTAGAGCTAAGAAAAAAAATTGGTGGAAAGCTGTGTAAGAGGAGAGGACCTTGAAAAAAACGAATGAGAAAGGAGTTCCCAAGTTGTTTTTCTATGGAATTTTATCTGTAAGGAAACACCTGGGAACATGAATCTCTACCCCACCCCAGTTTTGGAGTCAAGTATCATAACTCTGTTCCACTTGGTAAACATTTTTCTCTTCACTGTCATGTTGTGACTGGTAGTTTCCACTTGATGCCTGTGAATCAAATCATTGTTATTTTCAAAAGAATTCACACATAATTTGAATTTCTAAGTGCCAGGTGTTGTTGTTATTATGTTCAAAGAACACAATTGCATTTAAACAAGCTGTCACTACAAAACTAAAAATATGAAAATACTAAATAAAAACCCCCAAAGTCAGTGTTATTGCTTGTAATTTGATTTAGTGCATTTCATATCCCTTTTCTGGTAGGTGGTAATCTTCTCCAAAATTAAATGAAATACTGTACTTTGTCACAGGAGTATGCATGCAGAAAAAAGCACTTTCCTGGGCTTGATGAGTAATTATTTTGCCATCTTAACCAGCGAATTTAATCACACAGATAAAGTACTGAAATTTTACAATATTAAAAATTTACTTAAAGTGCATTGCATTTTGATTGTTATTGTCTTTTGGAAAAAAAAAATTGTTTCATTCATATAACGGTTTGATTCCTTAAACAGATGTGTTTTTGTGAGAACTTTTACCAGCACCACCTGCAGATATTTTCCATGTCAGTTCCAACATTTAGAAATATATTTCCATCTCAAATGATCTTTAGGTCTCTTACAATACAGGAGCACATGAGCCCGGAGTGGCCACAGAGGTAAACAAGGCTGTGCTTGAAAATTTGGGGGAAATACTGTAGTTTGTATCCCCCTTTCAAGCTAAGCAGAAAATATTTGCTCCTCTGCTAACCCCAAAGATAAAAATAAAGGCCAATTTAAATAGATATAAAATAGATAAAAATAGATATAAAATAGATATATTTAAATAGAAAAAAAGCACAATTTATTTTTAGGCAGATTTATTTTTAAGAGAGAAATTTGTGAAAGGAATGAATAAGACCAGGACACAGCTGTCAGAGTAGGTCAGGGCAGACCTTCAGCTCCCTGTCCAGTAAGAATTGTTAAACAAAGAGTTCCACGAGCATGGAAAGTGTGGAGTGAGCTTTTCCTTGCTGAATCTTCCAAGCTTCCACAGGCTGTGATTTAGAATCTTCCTGAGTTGAAATTAGCATCTGAATTGCAGCTTTAATAGCCATCTGTGGACCCATAATCCACTCTTTTTTGCTAAGGACTTATTGAACCCACTCATATGTTTGAGCTTCCCCGCAACAATGAGTTTCTGAATTTAATTAGATACTGTATGAAATAGTAATTATTGTTGTTCATTTTAAACGTCCAACCTGATTATCCTATTTTAGGTCTCTTAATTTATTGATTGCTGGCCAAGCTTCCAAATAACCATCTCTTGCTGACCATTTTCTTAATGTAGAACCTGAACTGCTGCATCTACTGATCTCTGAAGAGTTGCGAAGCCCTCAAATATATATTTAGCTTTGTCATTTTCTTCTTAAAAAGGGAATACTCTGGTCCTACATTGTGTATATGATTATCCTTTTAACCTGTCATTTTACATATAATGTTTAGAAACTTGGTGCAATTTAATAAGTTGATTAAAAGAATGTGGAGGCAGTGCTCATATTCAGCTGAATAATATATTTGAAGGCAGATGTTGTGATAAGTCGTGCAGTACAGTGTGTTAAATTTAGGTGGACAGTTCCAGAATTGCTTTGCATCTTCTCAAAGCCCTAAAGAACAAGATCAGATTCAAATCCCTGTGGAATCATTAAGGTTGGAAAAAACCTCCATGACCAAGTCCAACCTTGACCAAATAGCAGACCATGTCATGAAGTTCCAATTCTGTTAATTTTTATTTTTTCTGAACACTTCCAGAAATTGTGACTTCACCCCTCCCATGGGCAGCCTGTTCCAAGAACTTAATTACTGCCAAGCATTTTGGTAATTTATTTTCTTTAAATTGTCTAAAAATTAGAGAGAATGGTCCTAGACTGGAGTGTTGAGCTTCCACTGAGGGGATCTACTTTGTTGTTGCTGTTTGTTAGTCACAGCCCCCAGCAGCAGCACTGAAATACAACAGCAAAGTTTATGCTCATGTCACCCAGTTTGTTATCTTTGAGTGACCTTTGGCTGAGAGTTACTACAGCTGAGTAATAGTGACAAATCAGGGTGGGTTGGTTTTATTTGTTTTTAATACAACCTGATAATTACTCTTTAAATTAGATTTTCCAGAGGTTTCATTGTAATGTTGGAAAATAACGTCGAGGAAGGAATTGAAAACTTGCAGCAATAAGCACAATGCCTTAATTTTAGGCTATTTCTATAAAACATTACTGCCATTTTAACAACAAACAGGGGATCAAAATAAGAAGTGTATGCATGAGAAAAAAATGAGGAAGAGTAATAAAGTTACAGCCAGCAGTGTAATGGGATGTGATGATGGGGAAAATAAGTTTGTGAGTTTGACAAGCATTCCCTCCATTTCTCCTACATTCATTTGCAGTGTTAGGTAAGTTCCTTACATTTCCTTAATCTGTGTGTACATTTTGGGGAGGAAGAACCTTTAATGCGAGCCATCACATGTTGATTTGTTATGTATTAAGGTAATTTGCTTTGGCTGGCATTATAGAAATAATTATAGTAGTGTAAAATGAGCTGCTGGTCTTCCCAAATTAAATGAAGAGTAATGAGATTAATCATGAGTAGGAGTGAGTCCAACAGAATTTTAATGTGGAGGAGCAAAATGGGATTATGTGGAACAGACTATCTTTTATCCCCCTTTTGTTGAGTGTGGAAATATTCTGTCATGGGAGTGGAATTCCCTGGGGTGTTCTGTGTTTGCTAAGCAGATGACATCAAGGTATGACAGCTCTGCCACTGATTACATGATGTAGTGCCTTGAGTTTCAGGCATGCATGAAGATAAGAAATTGAGAGAAGAAGGGGAAATTGCCTCAGGGTGATCCAGGAGAGGTGCAGGTTGGATTTTAGAAAAAATTTCTTTGCTGAAAGGGTGGTTGAGCATTGGAACAGGCTTCCCAGGGAAGTGGTGGAGTCACTGTCCCCACAGTGTTCACCTCTGTGACATGGAAGTGTAATGAGCTGAGGGTAGAGGTTACCCTGGCTCCAGTCTGTCCCTAATCCAAACAGGACAGTAATCTCCTTCAATCCCTTTCCTCAAACAGGGTCTGGACCACTCTTCACGAGTTGTCCCTGGTGTTTTAACTTGGACAAACTGGTGCAGAGCCATGGATTTGTCATTCTTTTTGTGTGATGAGAAGTGTTCAAGTGAGAAGTACTCAGCTTTTCTCCACTTGAAGCAAATCAATGTAATGGAAAAGTACATGGTGATTTAACAATTTTGGAGACTTAATTTTATTTCAAATAATCAAACAAGCTAATTAGATAGCTGAATTTCACAGAAACGCTGTCTAATCAAGGGCTTGGGCAACAGGGGATTTGCAGAAATGAACAGATCTTGTTAAATGTTGTCAAACTATGAGATATCTCACCTTATGGTGTATTAGGGAAGACACTTGTCCAATCACACACATCATTTTGCCATTTTAAGTAATGCAGATAGAAATGTTGTAAAAGTGTGGAAATTCATTAGAAAGGCAATAAGTAAAGCAAGGAAAGTGGGACGTTTGACTTTCCAATTAGTTGAACTTAGAACTAAAATCCGAAGAAAAACCCTGTCATGGGCTGTTTGTTCTGGAGCAGGGTTTGTGTTAGACGTGATTCTAGGCTTTTCCTTAAACTCCTTTTTAAAGCATTATAATTTTCTTCTTACAGGAGCACACAGCACAGGATGAAAGCCTGAAGAGTGACCTGATGTTATTTTGTGCTTTCAGGCTGTGCTTTGAAAAACAGCTTTGGACAAACAAGTCAAGTTTTCCTTATTATAGTAGATAAGACACAAGATATTTGAGTATTTGATTTTAAATTATATTACTTGTTGTGTCTTTAAATGGTTGATCAGCCTGGGTGGTGAGATGTGAAGCAGCTCAAGATGTATCACAATAATCCTGAAGTTCTCTTATTAGAAAGCAAGTTTCAGAGTACTCCAGCAGCCTCAGAAATGAAACCAGGTAGTTCCTAAATTGTCAAAGTATTTTCAGGGCTCTGAAACACAATTTTTAGTACTACTTTGCTGGTCTATCTCTTGCTTGAGCTCATTATGGAGCATTCCCAATGTGGTTTGCATTTTCCAAGAAATGAAGTTGTGCCCTAGACAGCTGCAGTCTCTATCCCCACTTACAATATCACAAGACTTTATTTTCCTTCCACAAATGACTCTTCCCTTTTTGGGAAACGTTCTCTGCAATCCACTTAGGTGGGTTTGAGTCTCTTCTGCAGGTCCCTTGGCCTATTCCACCTTGGGAAAACTGGGAATTCTGTGTGTGTATAGCCCATGAGGTGACTAAGGAGGCTGAGGCAGTGGAGGTGGAGAGAGCTCTGGGACAGGCTCACCCAAATGTACTGACTCCCAATGACATCAGAGTTGGGTGTATTTTAAATGATTAGGCTTTGCTGGGGATGCCACAAAAGCTCATGGAGAAGCATTTTTTAAGTTAGCCCTGTTTGACAAAGTGTGTTGTGATTATGTGAGTCATTTTTAGGATGCATAAGTGGCTTTTGGTGTGTGTACAGCTTGGTTGCTGCTCTGGATGGAGCTCATGGAAGCAGAAGAGCCATCCCCAGGTGAGATGAATTTTGGATCTAAACTGCAGAGTGTAATAAATGACTTACTGATTTTTATTTTTTTTTAATTAGTCCTAAAAATGAGGAGTAAGTTACTTTAAATCACTGGTTATTATTAGATGATGTAGCTAAATTGTCACAGCTAGGTATTAGATATTAGATTAGATATTAGATATAGCTACCAGGCCAGACTGAAAGTGCAGATCAATATGTTCTTTTTCATGCACAAAAACTATTGACAACAGTGACCACAGGCTCCCTGTGATTCTTTCCCCCACAGAAACATGTCCTAGAAATAATGGCAAAATCAGTTCTGAAAAACACCGAATATTCTAGAACAGGAGGGCTGTGTGTGCTACCTGGGCTGGTGTTTGCTGTCTCACAAACTCTGTGGTTTGTGCTTTGATGGAATTCCTTCCTTCCATCCCTCTCCTCTATTACAAACAGCCCATGTGGGAAAGTGAGGGCATTGTGACAGCATTGGAATGTTTGCTGTGGGAAGTACTTTGGTGTTCTCTGTAGAAATAGGAGCCTCTTGTAAATCTGCAGAGTGCTGGTTCTCTGCAGTGAAGGATGTGGTTTCTTCCCTGCATGTGAGAGTTGAGAAAGCATCCATCAATATAAATAATGATGAGGGGAATGAACTGTAGCAATTGGCTTATTTCTGATTTTTCTTTTTTGTTGAAAAATACTGCAAAACCCATGACAGGAACTATCATAAAGCATCAGCTCTCATCCAGGGGATGTTGATCTTTTTCACTTTGTATTTTTTTTCTTTTGATGAGTGTGGTAGACAAATTAGATTTTTCTTGTTGTCTGAGTTGGCATTTTGGTCTCAGCCTAGACTGCAGATGCCTAGAGTGTGACTATTAGGTATTAGAATGAAAACATCTCATTGTTCTTCATAAATGATGGTACTTGTTGCACAATTGTGCTGTAAATTTGACCATAATATTTTAAAATATTAGGGTTTATTTATAGTTTGCAAGATTTAGATTTTTTTTTCTGCTCAACCACTGGGCTGCTGGGTCACTAAAGTGGAATAAAGTAGATTTAGATTAGATATTGGGAAGAAATTCTTCCCTGTCAGGCGGGGGAGGCCCTGGCACAGGGTGTCCAGAGAAGCTGTGGCTGTCCCTGGATCCCTGGAAGTTTCCAAGGCTGAGATGGGGCTTGGAGCACTCTGGGCTAGTGGAAGCTGTCCCTGCATGGCAGGGGTTACTGGATGTTCTTTATAGTCCTTTCCAACCCAAACCATTCCATGACTCCTTGCAGTGGGGTGATCCCACTCTGGTTGGCCCCACTGAGGATCTTGGCTCCTGAGGCTGCTGTGAGAGCTCCATGAATGCTCTGAGGGTGGCTGTGGGACGCGTTTGTGGATTTGGAAGCACTTCACACCCACAATGCCATCTTTGATATTGCTGGAATGAGGTAAAGCCCTAATGGAACTAGGAATTTTAAGTAATTGTGTTTCTTCTGATTCCTCCCAAATCTCTTTTATTTTTCCATCACATACCAAATTTTTCCTCAAACAATTTGCTGTAGGCACCTAGTCATGGTCAGTGTGACATCTGCCAGATGATGAATTAGGAGCAGGAAGAATTGTTTTATTATGTTTTGATGATTGCTGTTTTTATCCTTTCTCTTGTCACTGCACTCTGATTCAGAGCATCATTGTTATAAAATAAGCGACATTATAAACTACCTGCAGTGGTCACCAAAGGATAATCTGACTCTTAAGGCATTTTTTGTATTCTTTAATTACCAAGGATAATTTAAATTATGAAAGGGCAAGAAGATGCACAGTGAAAATCTGATTTTATATTTTGAATTTAATCAGGACAATTCAGTGCTGACCTTCAATGGCTCTCCTTAATATCCTGGATGAGTTCTATGACTCTGAGATTGCCAAGTCTTTTATGAAGGTCAAAACCATGAAGTTACTGAGGGACTAAAACCCGCAGCTGTATTTAATATTTTAAAGATGGTTTTCTTTCCAGTGTAAGTAAAAGACTGAGCTGACAAGCTTCCTAGCATGGTGACTTTTCTTTGGCAGCTCTATATGATGCCATTTTGTAGAGCAAATTGAATGTCAAAGTGTGTGATAGATTAATAAAAATATTGTAAAATTAAAAATTAATTTCTCCTCTGATAAGAATTTAAATATTTTGCATGCTGTTCTTTTTTTCCATTTTTTTTTTAAAGTAGAAGTCTAAAGTCTAAGTCTTTTACTTTTAGTTATGTATTGATAATTCTCTGGAAGATGATGCAGATTTGGCATCCAGTTATAATTATGGTGGGAAATTAAACCTCTAGATACCACAGTTCTGATTGATGTATGAAATGTGGTGACTTAGAATCTGCAAAATATTACAGCAAGCCTTGTAATCAATAAGGAATTATGGAAAGATTCAGATCAGAATAATTTAGAAAATTTTGAATATGTGAAAGCAATATTGTTATTGTTATCTGATAATGTTATAGCAAACACTATATATATATAAATATAAAAAGAATTGCTATACTTTATATACATTATACCCCTTTAAAAGAGTCATGGGTTTTGGGGCTCTTCTTGTGGTTTTACATGCATCAATATATATACTTTGAAAATTACCCCAGCTATTAAAGCCTTTATTATGTCGTTTATAAATTGTCATTTATTAGGCTATAAATTACAACCCAAAAGGAGTTCTGCTTCCTACTGTTCCCTTCCTCGTTGTCTCTGGAATTATTTTGGACCCTGGTAGTTCATTGTCACTGAGTTTACACATTTGAATAATTACAGCTCTATCTGCAATTTTTTGTACCTTGTACAGAAGAGTTTCAATGACAGCATCACAAGTTCTAAGAGAGCAAGATTCCTGGAAGTCAGTCCAGAAAGTTTGTCTGCGCAATAATCCAAAGGAAACAAAGAAAAATTAAGAGAAAATATGTATAGGGGCTTTAAGAAAAATGTCCAGGTATAACCATTAATTTCCTAAGTTCTGTTTTGTGTTGAATCTGACTGTGATTTAGAAATACACAATCACTACATTTAGCTGTCTAAAGCTGGTCCAATTAAGGAGTTGACATTGTAAAATGTGAAGAAGATGTAGTTAACTAAAAAACAAATCAGAAACCCATATAATGCAAATTTGTGTAGTGTGGCATATTTTACATCAATATTGCTGCTATAAAAGCTGAGCGTGGACACAATAAAAGCCATATGTTGCTGGTTTAGAAATTACAAGTATCAAAGGCTTCAGAATTAAAATTTTATTAAAATGATATTTGTAATCATACAGCTCACAACAAACAGACTGCAAATTAATTTTTACTTAGCAATTTGGTTTTGGTATTTGCAGCAGCGATATTCCTGTTTGCCATAGAAACTCAGTACAAAATCTTATGCACTTTCAGGGTGCTCGAGTATTGGGGGTCTGTCAGTTTACTTAGAAATTATCCAGTAGTTCAGTTACACAATGGAAACTTATTTATTTATTGATTGGGAAGCTCGCAGTAAAGCTCCTGTGTAAAGCAGATTAAGCCATGATTTCAGATCCTGGTGATTTGGATGTTCAAAGACAGGCTGAGCATGATGTTAAAAGGGACAGCCAGGGTGAGCAGGGATGTGGGATATTCTAAAGAAAATTCCCTGCATAAAATGTATATTTGAACTGGTTGGCCAATGCTTGAAGATAATGAATGTCTCCAAGTGAGTGATACCTAATGACATTTAAGGAGTCTTTCTCTGTTGAGGCAAGCAGGGGAAATATTTGGGGGTTTTGGCTTTCCCCCAACTCTTGATAGGCTGTGTGCACTGAACCCTCAGATTGAGGCAAAATAGAAGAGGAGCCTCCGAATATTTACAGTTTCTGTGATGTGCTTTTCTGTGATAGTTCTGAGCAGCATGACTAGGAAAACCTTGTAAATTTATAAATATGAAACTTAAGGATTAGAAGTGCTCACTTTGATAGAGTTGTGTTTCACTCAGTGTCCTTGCTGCTTTGAAGTTTAAGGTAGACGATAACAAAAGAGTATTTTTTTCTTCCTCTAATCACTGTTTCTGACAAATTCAGGACTGATGGAATATGTCATTAAGACAGAATGTAAAAAGAACAAGCAGAACCACTGCTCTGTGCCATTAAGGTGTTGTTTTGTTTTTCTTTTACTTGGGTGACATTTTGGGGATAGGCTGCAATGATTTGTTGAATATTGCGCTTTGGAGTTGAAGAAGAAAGAGGTGTTCTCTCATTCTTTTGTTCTCCAGTGTTGATGATAATATTCAGTACATGTTCTTTTATTTCCCTTTGATATCTCATTATTTCTGTACTGCTACATCTCTGTTTGATCAGCTAAAGTATTGCTGCTTATTTTACCTCCTTAACCTACTTTTTCTCTAGAAATTTCTAACTGCCCTCACAAGCTCCTGACTCCAGGACTCTTTGCCTTTTCCCACTTCTTTCCTTTTGGTTTTAGTTCTGGTGATTCATATAAAGAGCTTGTTACTATTTTCTATTACAAAGCTAAGACAAATTAGCCCACTGAGATCTACTTTTGTTTCTCTGTTTCTGTGGGACTTTTTTGGCTATTTAAGGCTGTAAAATTTCTCTGCAGAGTTACAAAATAAATCTTACCCAGTTAACCTTCCCAACCCTTTAGCCAATGGCAATAAAGAGTCCATGTTGTAGAAACAGAAATTAAAAAAAAAAAAAAAAAAAAGTAAAACATTAGGCTATCAAATACATTAATTTCTGCCATACAGTAATTTACAATAATTTACCATTTATTGTTACAAGCTGGGCAGCCAGTTAATAATCCTAAGAAAGAGTAGAAGAAAAAGTCTTTTTCTCTCCTTTAGTGTGTTGGTTGTTTGTGAGAGAATGTGAAAGGGACCTTAAATATCATTGAGTTCCACCCCCTGTGGACAGGGGCACTTTCCACCATCCCAGGTTGCTCCAAGCCCCATCCAGCCTGGCCTGGAACACTTCCAGGGTTGGGACTTACTTAAAGTAATGCACAGTCCTGCATTATTGTATTAGTGCTTTACACTCAAAAGAAAAGAGAAAAAATACTCAGAAGAGTATAAAAACATTATTTCTCTTCACTCAGAGCTTTACAGAGCCAATTGAAATCCAGTGAAATGTCTGAAGTACAAGATGCACATTTGAGAATAGGGAAGGTGACTGGGGATCACTGAGATCAGCAGAGCTCCTTGAGCTGTGTTTGTGATCTTTCATTGGACTGGTCCCATTTCCCGTTGCTCCTGTCCAAGTCAGGAATAGGGAGGAGATTCGGTGCTTTGCCTTGCTTAAATCACTGACCCAAAATTTTCTTTCTAGCAAGAGGCAGGCTTGAACCAAAATTTCTCCTTTCAGCCATCATTTAGCATGATAAAGAGAAATATCACACAACAGAGAGCTTGAATTACCAGTACTAGATGTACAAAGAAGCAAGGTGAGAGAGTCTATTGAACTCCTTTAATCTTTGCTAAAAAAAAAAAATCCATGCACCTTGCATTTTTAGTTCATCTTTCTGCTCCCTGCTATTCTGCTTCTCTGCTTGGAATTAATTGTACCATATATAATGACATAATTGTTTAATTTTGTGATAATTTTTATGCATTCAAAATTGTACTCAAGTTTCTGCAGGAACTGGTGCTCTTGTAGCAATAGGAGGTTGTGGAAATATTTCAGAAAAAAACAGCAAAATTGTTCTTGTTTTTATTTACGACTTTTGAAAGGTTTGGGTTTTTTTTTTCTTCTGCCCTTGAACTGGGTACTTGTAGTGGAATGACTGAAAGATGTAATTTAATCAAAAAGAACATGCTATGTTGAAAGTAACTTCAAAGCTATGATTAAATGTACTTACAATAATTGGTTTCAAAGCATTCTAATTCCTAGCAGTGTTTGAAGAATTCAGCATCTAATGAAGTAAAATAAATTACACACCACTTTGTTCATTGAATAACCAGTTTTCTTCTCCTAACCACCATTTATCAACAGAGTCTTTCACCAGAAAACTTCTCAGCCCTCCTTTAAATAAATTCAGCCCCAGTCACACTCCTTGTACCCCCTCCCACACACACACACAAAATGGGCTTGATTAGAACACCCTGGTTGGATCATAATGGACAAAACCCAATAGTTACCTTTGGATTAACAGTTTAATCAAGAGAAAGAAAATGTTCTGTAATGATTTCCTTTAAAGAACTCCTGATAATATCAATGGAAGAAGACAAATCACATTTCCCAAATTCTCTTTTCTGATATTCTCAAGTAATGCTAAATTGAGATGTTCTGTGTGTTACATAATTTGAACTGTAATTTTTTGAGAAGGAAGCAGGAAATTTGGTATTTGTCATCATTGATTCATACCAGATCAATAGGTCAGTGTTTTGGATGACTGAAGCAAAAAATACAGTATTCATATAGCCTCAAGTGATCTCCCTGGCAGTGAAAATAATCTCACATTTTGACCACAGGATGTGAAATACCATATGATTCCCCCACCAGGAACACATTTCAGCAGCAACAAGAACATTTAGGGGAGAGATTGAGAAAAATTGAGATGTTTTCATGTTTGTGCAGCAGGAAAAGGGATTAGTTGGTGATCTCATAGCCTGGCTTGCTTGTATTTTATATATTTCAAGTATAATGAGAAAGTAAATTTGCTTGAAATGATTATGGAGTAGAGATGATTTTCAGTCCAAGTGATGCAGCAGCTCTTCTGCCTCTTGTCCCTTTGGAAATGCAAAAGGGTGAGCTAGAAGTGGACTTCTTGTAGAACTGGGAGAATTCAGAGAATTTTACATAGGAAATCTGTGCTGCCACTGGCACCTCGAAAACAGAATTAAAAAAAAAAAGGAAAGATACTTGGTTGTTCCCAGTGACTCTGAAGTTATTACTGTCCTTCATTTGGGTTTAATTTCTTACTGTCTTTTGAGATCATGCTGGATTATTTTTCTCAAAGTAGGAATGTAGTACAATTAGAGTTACTAACTGCCCAGTAATTTAACAAGAAACCTTTGTGCCCATTAGTCTTCCTGTTCTAAAATCAAAATAATTTATTAAGTTTATGCTACTGCAGTTTGTAGCATTTCTTAGAGATCTGTACAACTTGAAGACCTAGGATCAAAAAAGGGAAATCCCACTTTCTTCTTTTTCCAGTTTGATATTTTTTTCTTTCTTGGAGGATTTGACCAGCATTTACTCTTCCATTTAGTTATTTATTTAGTTATAATAAATGATGTGTAGATGTATTTGTGTCACAGTTCCTATGGGGCTATTTAAATTTGGAGTTTACATGCTCTCTGTGCACAGTCGTGGGCAATATCTGTAGCTATTCCTGGGCCTGTTAACTCGAATAACAGTTTTATGAGTGGTATAGTTGGAGTAAGTGTTTACTGTATAAGGCAGGTGATGTAGCAAAATTCAGAATACACCAGCAGTTTAATTTATTACCAATTTTGAGAAACAATATGACTTACTTATTGCTAAAGGCTATAAATAAGACTATAGCATATCAAATTGAGCTTGCATCATAACTTTCAAAATGTTAATTTCCAGTCTCTGGGAAACTGGAGGGAATATTTAAGCAACTTTCCTCATTAATTTTCCATTTATAATGAGTATTGTATAATGAGTATTGTGCAGGGACATTTTAAACCCCCTGGGGATATTTTGTCATAGATTAGTCTGTGACATAAGAGTTCAGTTAGGTAAAGTAATGAATAAGCAGTGTGTGTATATATATATATATATATATTTATTTGTGTGTGTGTTTGCATGTTATATATAATAATCTAAATAAACATATTGTAGTAATTATGTTTTATTACCAAATGTAGGCAAAAAAGTTAAATGGAAGTAACAGAGAAATAATGGCCCAAATAAATGAAATTTTGGACATGAAAGCCTGGAAGGAGAGGCTCTGTCAGTGGTGTGAATTGCTGACTGTCATTCTGTATTGATGATTCACTGTGGATTAGTTATTGAAGAAATTCCAGCAATAAATATAGAGTTTACCTGCTCTTCACTGAGGACATGAAGGATTAGAGCTTTATTTTCTTATAAAATTGTAATGAATGGACTTAGCAAACCTCGCTGTTGTTCTAGTAATTGTTACTGTCAGTCTGGACAAGATATTGAATGCATAAGAAGAAAAGTACCCTGTAAAAGTTGTTCTTATTTGACTTCCAAAGCTTTGGTTTCTCTGTTGCTGTGCAGAAATTTTAGGACTATTCTTGGCTATTCCAGAGTTTTGTTTTGATTTTTTTGCTTTCTATATAGAAAATACATTCTGTTCTCCTCATACTGAATTATCAGTCCTAAATATGTATATATATATACATATATATATATATGTGTACACCCATGGAAGCTGCTGCTTCCAGCTCTGGAAGAAACCTGGTGAACTAGACTTTCTTTTTTCCTGCAATTCAATCTGCCCAATGAATTGCACAGATTCCTTGGAAAACAGTTTCTAATAAGATTCCCACGACTTTCTGAAAACATAGAACAGCAGAGGCAACAGGAGGTGTCTAGGAGGAAAATTTATCCATGGAACAAGTGTGAAGTGATTTTTGCCTAGAATGCTTCCCCAGCCTGAGCTAAATCACAGCTTGTAAAGGAGCAGGAGACTGTAAATGAAAATGCATTTGTTAAAAAGTCAGGGGAAAGTTTTGTTTCCATACTTCTTGTGCAGGTATGAAAAATATACATGATGGGCAGTGCTCTGCACTGTTGTGGATAACTGGATACTGCTACTTTCTGTTAAGTTTTTGCTAAGTAAATCCAAATTTCCATCAGACTGCATAAAAATATAAACTTCACTTCTAAGTTGGTTCCATACATGTGTTGTTGAAAACAGAGACATGCATTTATGCTTCCTTAATGCCATATTTGGGAACTTGAAGCAGATTCAGTTTGTTTTTCCTGAAATTTTAACTTTACTGCTATAACAGCTTCTTTCCCTAGAAAATACACCTTTATTGAAAGACATAAAAGTACAGAGGTGTGCAATGAAAAGTGTTTGCAGATGTCTTTACTCCTTTGTTTCTTTTTAATATGATTTTTTTTTTAACTGAGTCAATGGATTCCTTTATTTCTTTGGGTTATTAAGCAGCATCACAAACAAGTTATAAAGAACTCAAAAAGTTCAAAGGAGAGCTTTCAGTGTGTTTGATTCCCTTTATGTCCAGAGATGATGTCCAAGGCTATGAGGAGTTTACAACACTGAAACCTCTGGTTTTATATTGTGTGTCTTCTTATTTGCCATTAAAGCTGAGTTGTGCCATTGAATGCTCTCCTGGAAAGTGCTAAATTGATATTTTGTGGTGATTAGGATTGGTTTAGAGCATGGCCAGGAAAGGGAAGAGCATATTCTTAGGTACCAGGAGCTCTGGGCTTCATGACCTCATGTCAGATAATTTTCCTCGAAGATTAGGAAAGCAAATTGGTGAGATGAGACTCAGTCAATGTATCCATGATCTTAACACAGTCTCAGGTTGTGTAAATCTGTATAAATCAGCACTCTCACAGAAAACACAAGTCTTAGAGAAATTATGTTATTTTCTTGTTAGTCTTCACACATGTAATAAACCCTTTTGTTTTTTCTACTGGGCATATATAATATATATCTTAATACAAATGTTTTTATTTCATAGGAATGCAGAATTTTGGGTTTCTAGCTGTACTGTTCCCTTCTCTTCCCAAAATAATCTTTTGGGGTTTGGTTTGCTGGGTTTTATTTTTTTTTCCAAAAGTATTTTGTTCTATACTGATTTATGTAGCACTGACTTAAGCTTGAGAAAATTATGGGCACCTCTGCAATAGCCCTTTAACCTGAAATTCCCTGCCTGTCAGTCACCCTGAAAGCTCCAATATTTTCAATTTTGCTGTTCCTTCAATTCACTTGCTTCCTTTTACAGCTGTTTCCCTCTCTCCAGACCCACTTCCAGGCTCCTGCTATTCCCTTTGGAAGTTGGAGGTGATGGTGGTGAGGCTCAGCCCTGTTCTTGGGGCTGCTCTTACGGGATTGGGATAAATTACTCCAAGATGAGAAACAGGAATTTACTTTTTGGCATACAGCTGGGAAATAGCAAAAAGAGGGAAGAGGTTTGTTGGAAGACCTGGTCCAGTTTTATTTACAGAACAGTAAAAATCATAGGTAATGTTTGAAAGGAATAGCTAATAGGTAATGATTCCAAGAAATATAAATAAATAACTCTTGGTTTACTGGTTTTTCTTCTTACAATTCTGGTTTTGTACAGAAAAAGAAAGCAGATTGTCCTTGACTGCTTCTGCAATGTTACAAAAGAAGTAATTATTTTAACATACATAAACACAAATATAGAAATAAAGACAAGCTGGATGAATGAGGGTAGTTTTATGGGATAATTTTTCCTTTCTTATGTGAAAGGCAAGCCCTGCTTGTCACTCATCTGTTGGATTTTACAGAAAGGAGATCAGTGTTTCCAGATGACAGATTTAAATCTCAACAACACTGGAGTTGTTCAAGGAAAACTAAGGAAAATTAATAATCTGTGAAGGTTACAGGCCCTCTTGTTACTGAAAATCAGTGAGCTAACCTGTACTCCTCAAGTTATACTGCAGATCAAAGAAACAAAATTACAATTATTTTCAGAGGTCATTCTAAATTAAGAACAAATTTTAAAAAATGCATATATATATATGCATGACAAATAAATTCAGTGGTGTGTGAGTCTACAGTATCTCGAGATTGTCTTGCGTAAATGACAGTATTGCCCTCAGTTTGTTATTGAGCCTAACCTTGGATATTTGGATATGATCACCAAAACTCATAGTACAGACACTCAGGACTATTACAAGGTCTAGTGATAACTGTGAATGCCTTTGTATCTGGAATTCTTTGTTCTGGCTTCTGTAACTCCTTGAAGAGGTAAGGTGAAAGATGTGGAAAATCTGAAAAACAATGGGGCATAAATGATAGAGGGACATTAATAATTAAATGCATTTCAACTTTAAAAAAAAAAAAATCCGCTACAGCAGTTCTTAATGATACCTTCCATGGACCATTTAAGTCGATGAATTTCAAGTGCAACCACTTGTGCCAAACAAGGTTAAAATGGCTAAAAGAGTGACTATATTTTAATGTGCTATAAAGGAATTAAAAGCAACCAGCAGTCCATAAAAATATCATCCTTCAGCTCAGAATGCTCTGGCCATTTCCAGGGAAGGGTTTAGTCAATCCCAGGGCAATAACTTAACTCTGTGCAACTGCAGTAAAGGTTGATGTAATTGTAGAACTGAGGCTTTCTCAGTTCAAATTCCAGTGTTGCCAGTTCTTTTGGTCAGAAATGAAGTTTCTTCACTCTTTAAAGATGTATTGTATATTAAACTTTTCTATTTAATTCATTCACTTAATGTATAGCTAATTTGTCTAATTCCTGGTGACCTGGTTTTTAGTATTTAGTTTGTTGAAGGGGATACATCACATCCATTTACTTTGTTTATCTATACATTTGCAAATAATTGACAATAAATAGTGATTAGTGTTATATGTTTCATTCTAGCATTGCGATTAACTCCTTGATTGTCAGGATTTTGATGATGCACAGTATTTTTGTGTGTTGCACTGCTTCAGTGCTCTGAGCTCACCAATACTTTTGTCCTCCCAGTAGCAATTTAATCAGGTAAAACCCATCAGCAGCAATTCAGCCCAGATATTTGATACCTCTATGTTGAAAGAGAATGTGGCTTTTTTTTTTTTTAAATAAATGGTTTTAGAATTGGATTTAAGTCTCAGATTCACATGAGTTACTGCTCTTAGACTGGGGCAGATTGTGTTATCACAGAGAAATTTACCATTTGGTGTCCCAGCCATGGCATCCTCACAGGCGGAGGCATTGCAGTGTTGTGTGTCAGAGTTGGCACAAATCTGGTCCCTTCCTTTGGGTCAGGGGCCCTGCTAGGTCCTTGCAGCTGAAACATCACATATGAGGAAATGGGCTTCTCTTGATGGGAGTCCAGAAAGGGAAAAATAAACTTTGCCAGAGGAGAGTGAACCTAGAGTGAAGCTGGGTGATCTGTCCTCCTTCCCCTTCCGCCCTCTGATCCCATCTTTTTCTCTCCTCTCCTTTGTGCAGGACCCTGTGCTTGCTTTTGAAAGAATATTTTTCAATTTCAGTTCTTCCTAATTGTCTCTTACTATCATCAAATCCTGCCGTATTTGACAAGCAGGAAAGAAAGGAGTTTTCTCGCAAGTTTCTTTGGAGCAACATGAAGTGGGGAGGAGTCAGTCTCAAAAAGTGTTTTCTTTTTAATAATTTTTTTTTTTTTGTTTCAATTTCACCATGGCTGCTCAGCATCTTGTTCTGAGCAGCAGCAGAAGCACAGAGGCATTACTTCTGTCAGGCTTAGGAGGCAGCTACAACATTGATATTCTTGCTTTCATGTTTCAGCAGTTATCTTTGTAACTAGAAATGACAGAAGCTCTTTTAAATACCATTTAAAATAAAAGCTACAATTCTGTAGACATTGATGACAGTCCTGTAGGAAGGATTGCTACTTACTGTGAAAATATGGCTTTGTTAAGCTTCAGATAAGAAATGAATGAGATTATTAAAGACAAAAAAGGGTTTATTCCTTTTTTTGTTATTAATGAGTGTGATTTGATAAATACATGGTAAGTTTTAGAATGACAGACCTGCTCCTGACACAGCAGGCTTTATACAAAATGAAGATTAACATCAAAAGTAGAAGAGAAAAATCACAGAATCATGGAATGGTTTGGGCTGGAAAGGACTTGTAAAGGTCACCCAGTTCCAACCCCTGGGCACCTTCCACTAAACCAGGTTGCTCCAAGCCCTGTCCAGGGTGGCCCTGAACATTTTCAGGGAAAAAGAGGAAAATATTTCTTGGTCTCAGGAGACCCTTGGGTGATGGGTGAGATGTGCAGCATGTGCATTTTCTTACAGCGTGGTGATGGTGGGAGCTGGGCCTTGGAACAGTTGGGAGAGGGGAAGTAGCAGTGCTCCCTGTATCAAAAACAGAGTTAGAGTTTTTCCAAGTGATGCTAAATTCGGAGGTAATGACCATAAGGACGTTTCAAAGGTGAGAAGCACAAAGAAGAAACAGACAAACTACATATTTTAGAATCATGGATAAACAGAAGGACTTTTTGAGGGTAGTCACCATTTATTAGTCAAGTACAAATGGAATGAATGAAATGTGTGTTTATTACATGCATTACTTACATTACTATTGAGTAAGAAATGTGGAAGAATAAATTACAAATGCATGGAATCTAAATCAGATTTTTTTTATAACGTGAAAATAAAACTACAGCTGAGTGCATCCTCCTAAATCTAAGAGCAGAAGGAGAGTGGGAACAGAAGAACATGATTAATCTTTAACAGTAAACTTTTTTCTTGTCACTCTGAATCAAAGGCAACCATGCATCAGATGTTGAGCTTGAACTAAATAAATGATAAAAATGCGTGATTTGGTGGAGTCAGTGAAAATTACACCAAAAACCTCGATTTAGTTGTCTTTAATATTGACTGGCTAATCCCTCCTTGATTCTCCTAGCTAAAATATGAAAATGAATAAAGAAACAAAAACCACTTGAATTCAAACAGTAGAGAAAGGGAGGGGATATTTTGAAATGACCTGTCTGTAAAAGTTGGGTAGATCCCATGCAGGAGGATACTGCATTGCTATAATTGGATTTAGGGTTTTGCCTTTGAGGAACAGACTTGGAGCAGCCATCTCTTTGTTCCTACCTGGATGCTGTAACATCACTTGACAGTCACCAGTTAACACAGATTAAAATATTATTGCCATCAGAAAATGGAGCACAGGAGAAGCCACTGAAGAGATGAGAGTTCATCCAGGCAGTGTCAAACAAATGTTGGGTCTTTACTCCTGTATTGCAGTGATGCAGGAGGTGATTCTGTGATTCTGTGAATGCCACTGGACGTTAAAGCTGTCTGAGACAAAAAAATCTGTGTTTCTAAAATAGTACCTGAAACCTGAAGATTTTAGCTTCTTTATGTCCTTCTATCCACTCAACATATTTCAGGACAGCAAATTGTTAAAGCTTATAAACAAAAGCTGCACTATATTTTTATGCTGTAAAGGTTTGTTTGGGGGGAAAAATACCTCGTAGCTGTCTCCCGTGATACCTCTGTTTTCCTGTGAGCCAAGACAAATGAGAAAAGGACAAAAGCACCCACAAACAAAACCCTTTCTGCAGTGTCTGTTTAACAAAAGAAGAACATAATTATATGTGTGGATTGAAAGAAACTGAACTTCATATCCCATATAGAGAGCTGGAGCCCATCTCTGGTGGTAAATTAATTCCAGCATTCTCTCAATTTTTCCTTCCTGAATTACTGAGTACTTCAGAGAGTTAGTGCTGTGAGCTATGTCGGCCCAGTAAAATATTTTTGTGCCAACACTAAATTATACTGCCTGTTTGTTGTCTACAAATTCATGGAGTTATACTTAGAAATACAGTTTTACCCAAGAGGTTAACTGAATTCTGTGAGAATCTATATTCTTCCTGAAATTGATAGAGATTTGTTTGTAAGAAGATAATGTGCTGCAGAACATGTCTGGTTTTTCTGTCTTCCTAGCATGGAGATATAGAGTGAAATCAGGATAAATTCTCTAGTTTGCTTATAAAGTTCATTGTAGAAGAAAGACATAAAATTGTGGATACCCTGTGGAGTAGAAAACAAGTTTAATGTACTACAGTAAAAGCCATGACTGTGGGATGTATTTCTTCTATTTTCTTCAATTGCTGTTATAGGATATTCATTATGACCTTAATAGCTAATTGTGCATGAGAAAATTTGCTTAATGAATAACCGGTAGGGATCTGCCCTGGCTTTGTGGTGCGGTCTGAAGCCCAAGTCCAAGCCTTGTTTGTCACAAGACAAACAGCAATTAAAAAAAACCTCTCCATTCAGGATCATTTATTCACATTCTGCCTCTTAGTAGTAGAGTTGTAACAGTCTACTCTGCTTTTGTGATAGATGCCATCATTTCACTCAACAACAGCAGGAATGGGGTAAAAAAAATACTGAAGTGTCTGCACATATGTATCATGTGCCATCTGAACGTTTCATGCAAATTTCGTAACTAAATAAAACTGCAACAAGCAATGTGAGAATGAGCTGGAGCTACAGCACGTATGCACTGGAGTGCACTTTTTTCTAGCTGTGAGATAATAGATAAATGATATCATGGAGTCACTGAATGCTTTGGGTTGCAAGGGACCTCAGAGATCATCTCAGCCCCTCTGCTGTGGGCAGGGACACCTTCCACTGGAGCAGGCTGTTCAGTAATTGCGTTTTAAAAATGAGTTGGGGAAGCCACAATATCCTTTTGTGATAGGTAAATTTTTTATCCCAAAATATGGAATTGGAAGGTGTTTCTCCTGAATTCTAAGACTGTGTCATGTGAAGGGGACAGGGAGCATCATGGATGGAGCTGGAGTGTGTGTGCCAAGGCAGGGTCGTGTCCTGTAATCACTAACTGTAATGAATAATCATGTAATCATTAATTATGATTTCATGTTGGTAGCAGCTTTTAATTTGCTTTTACCACCTGCCTTCTGGCAGCAGAGACTGTGCCTGGCCCACCAGGTGTGGAATCTCCTGGAATGTCAGGAAAGGGATGGGTTAACATGTCCAGCATGTCCTAATGTCTTCTTACAGGTGGTTTGTTCCCACTTCCCTATGGATGAGCAGCATCAACACCTGATGATGGTGCTGACTGTTGAATTTGAAGCAGCCATGGTTGAACCTCACTGCTTTCCCTGTGTTCTGATCCCTCATGACATTGCTGCAGTTATGTCTGATTCTCAGTTTCCTAATGTGAAAGTAAATAACAATATTTTTCTTATTAGCTGGCAGGTTCTTTTCCTTGGATACAATAAGTTGTTGCCTTTTCCAGACTATGGAAATTTTTCTTGTTCCTTTCAGAGCTGTGAGAATGTTGTCACACATGGTGGCATCGTCACAGCTGACTGAAGACACTTAGCATCTCTTTGGGAGATGATGGGGAGAAATGAGGCATTTTCTCCATCATATGTTAGAGAAAACCCATTAATGTCAAAAAGTGAAGCTGTGGTATTTGTGTGGTGTCTGCAGTGTGAGTGCTCTGCCATCAGCACTTGGGATGCTGCCTCTGGAAAAGGGAAATGATGTTCCTTAAGAACAGTCATAGTATAAAAGGATGTGGGTGGGGAACTGGGTTCCTTCAGCCCTCAAAACTGTGATATTGTTATTTTAGACAGAGGTGTAGGGCACGATTTTGTTGTCCCAAATGTTGTGATGCTTCCTGAGCTATGGAATGATAAAGTGTAACATTCCTGCTCTTTAGCACAGAGCTGTTCTCAGGAAAAAAAAATCAGTGTTTGTTAGGATGTGAGTTAGAATTCTGAATATAGCTCCCCTCCAAAGAAAAAAGTATGTATGTATATAAGTTATGTGAATGGGAAAGTAAAAGCAGGATGATAAATAGCTCTACTTTTAGCATTTAATTTTGTATCCACATTTAGCACACTTATTCTGGTAACTATTAAAGTTTCCATATATTTATCAGTGAATTAGGGTTTTTTTTAGTGTGACTTTTAATTAGAGGTGGGGGGGTATTTTGGAAAAAGAAAATCACACCTAAATTTTCCAAGTGTAGAGTTATTTGGAAATAAAAGGAGGCAAAGTCAGCCACTGTTAACTCTGTGTTTCACTTGTATACTTTCTCTTCATAAGCAAAATAATTTTAGTATTCTCTTGGTTGTCTTCACTTTTTTCTCCTCCACAAGACAGAAAAACCCACAACTGTCAAGGTCTTTGTTTGTTTGGGGTTTTTTTATCTGTTTTTAATATCTCTCAGCCAGCTTTTTAAAATCTCCAGGTATATTTATTTCATGTACCTTGAGCTCTTATAAAGTGAGGTGGTTGTTGGTGATACCTGGGTGATGAAAACAGCTGTGCCCTGTAAATGAGCTGATGGTTGTTGCTGCAGTCAGGTGGAGCTGGGAAACTGAGGCAAAGTTTCAAATTTAATATGAATTTGTTCAAGTAACACCTAATACAGGAATTGGGACACATATCCCCAAAGTTGCTTAAAAACTCAAGCAGGCAGAAGTGGAAAAATAAATAAGAAATAGATATGCTGAAATCACCTGGTAGATCTGCTCAGCTTTTTGGCAGAATTACGAATTCACTGGGAGACAATTCTGTGTTTTTTAGGAGATAGGAATTCTCCATCCCAGATCTTCATCCTCTGTATTTGAGTTGCTTATTCCTAAAATATTTATTGCTGGATAGGCACTACTGGCCATCAAGGTATAAATGTAACCATGCATTGTGATCCCATAATAAATAGTTTTATCTGAGAGATCCATGTGTCCCATTTGCAATCAGCAGGATCAAGCACTGGAATGTGTTTAGTGCACAGTGGCAGGGATGTCAAATTGTTAACAGCAGCTTGCACCCAGGAGCAGCAGAACAGGTGATTCATGGCTAAACTGAACTGGAGAGAAAGAAGAAAATGTCAATATAAGTTGAATTTTCAGACAGGGAGTGTCAAAGCATTAGATCATGGAGTGAAGGGTTGTTTTGAAAATCTGACAGCACTGAAATCCTCTTATCCATTGTTTTTTCCTACATTCTTTTGGTCCACCCACTATGAAAAATGTACCTTGTCGGGTCTTTTGTTTGTTAATTAGCCTGGGAAATACAAGGATTTAGTTTCCAACACTGATTCTTACACAGGAGGATCTGCAGTTCTGTGACTCACTGTGCTTTTGATCTTGGTGTAAGCATCATTATTCAACTTAAAAAAAATTGTATTCTACTTTTTGGTAAAAGTGTGGTTATTTTTTCTCTCATTTAATTTTTTTTTTTTTTTGACCAAGAGGTTTGGCCACTACATCTGCAGAATCCAAGCACCTGCCTGCTGGGAGAGAAGAGAAAGCCGATGGAGAAGTGGTTTGCTAGAGAAAGTAAAAGGGAGAAGTAAAGGAGGGTAGATATATAAAAGAAATATAGATGGTGCAATTAAACAAAGACAGAAAAAGAGAAATGAGGCAGGAGACTTAAAGGAGGAGGTGAGATGTAGGTGAGAAGAATGTCACACATTGTTTGTAAATCTTCAGCTCTGGCAGCTTTTGGTTTCAAGTATGGGGGAAAAATTAAATACAGGGAACATTGCTCAGAAGTGGGTTTATTATCAGGCAGAAAAGAAAGAAACTGCTTGGTCCTGCTTTGACCTAATGAGACTGTAAAAATCCATGAAAAATATTTTGAGGGCTAAGTGTAAAATGATCTCCCTATGAACCAGAAAGCAGCACTGAGAACTGCACAGATGGAAACAGCTTTAAAACCAGCAGTACCCCAGCTAGTGAATTTTTGTATTCTATATGTCAGTATAACAGTGTTTGTTAATATACCCTTGACTATCACATTTAGTTCTCTCTGCCCTTCATTATTTCAACAGTTAAGGATTTAAAGTTTGTTAATTTTCATTTTTTGTTTGCCGCTCATCTCTTTTTGCCCACAAGTGGAGCAGGGAGCTGGACTGGTTGATAACTCCTGATGTGTGCAGATGGTTGTGGAGCCTTTCCAAGGGCCTCAATAGATCAGGAGAGGGACCAGAGCACTTCCAGGCATTCCTTTTCCATGCAAGGCTGGAGAGATGAGTAAATACAATGCTGCTTTGTGGATGTTTCCTTTCTATCTGTCATTTTTAGGAGTGGGAAAAAAGCATCACCTGTCCAGAGATTCCTGTGTGACTGATATTTTCAATTCTTTCTAATAACAGTGTTCGACCAGCTTTCATCTTTTTTTTAGTTCAGATATCTTGAAGGCTGATTCCCAGCTCATCTTCTCCTGTGTTTGACAAGCTGTACTTGTGTACTTGTGTCTGTTGCTGTACTTTGAACACGTCTAAATGATTCTGTTTCCTGGTACTGCTGGTGGAGGTTGTTCTGGGGTTTCTCTGTGTTTGCATCTCCAGCCATGCTGGTTTAAGAGCAGTTCCAGCAGAGCAGGAAGTCACAATCAAAGGAAAATGGGCAAGAAGAAAGAGCAGAGTGGTTGTGGAGTGCCTGCTTCTACTCATTTAGCGGCAGGGAAAAACCAGGCCAGTTACACCAAATGAAAAAACAAAACAAAACAAACAAAACCAAAACATAGGTTTGCTGCTATCACTGCTTAATGTATAAATTCAATTTATTTTGTTTTCCTGGAATTATTGATACAGGTGCTGATTGTGTGTTTTATCATGTTGGGTTTTTCTACAAGAGGTACTGATAGAGACCAAAGAGACACTGAGCTATGACCTGCCTGCCAGAAGGGGCAGGACAGGTTTGTGCTCAGGAAAAATTGGAGAGATGGGGGAGAAAGACAAGAGCTCAGTCAAATTGCACTTTTAGGATTCCCAGGCCCCCAGGACTGGCTGAAAGATGGGGCAAATGGTGTGTGGAACTTTTTGGGGAATCATTTATTTTGGCTTTTCCGAAGTGAGTTTTGGGCAGCCTTGACCTACCTGTGCACTGCGGCTTGTCTCACTTTGCTGTGGTTTATTTTTAACTTAAAAAGGGGCATTTGAACACAATCTAGTTACTATTTTTAGGGAACAAACAAGCCATGAAACATGTTAATGTTCTGTGGATCAATAATGGGGGATTTCAAGCCTAAAAGGACAAGTGTCTGCTTCTCTTTCAAGTTGGAATGGCGTGCAAAGGTGAGGTGACATTTCCTGTGCCAGTCTGTGTCACAAGGGCTCCTTAAAGCTCACACATTTTTATAAAGGGCTGCTTGCAGATGATCTTAAATTGCAGTTACTCAGAGATGTTATAATTAAACAGAGAGTAAAAAATGTGATTTGAGGTCAGTAGGTCATTAGTTTTCCTAATGGATTTGACTATAGGTTGCTATATGGTTTCATTACATTAGGAATATAGGAGCTGCCACCTTGCATTAGACTGATGGTCTTTCAGGTCTTCTCTACTCCTGCAATTTTCATTACTTATAACAGTTTTTAAAAATATTTTTCCCATACTTTATTCTCTAGTTGTTAGAAATGGCCTTGAAATGAAGGTCACCTCAAGGTCATGTTTCAGAACTTTTATTAGTGTTTATTTGTGATCCAGAAGAGGAAGCATTCCCTAAAATCTCACTGCTTTTTACTAAGTCCTGTATAGCTGAAGGTTAAAAAATAACCAGATGATGCCTCAATACTTGTATGTGCTCCTCTCTTAATTGATTAGACAGCCTGATGATAGAAAATATAATTTATCTAATGTATTTCTCAATCTGCAGAAACGTTTCAATAATTAGAGCAGTGGCTTGATAAAGGCTCTGTTCCTGCCTCTCACAGAGATGAACATAAATGGACAATGTGTTGCTGAAAGTCATCTGACGGCAAACACTCACAATTAAAAGTTCAGACAGGTGTTGGATTGATTTGATTTTTTAAGAGAAAGATTCACAACTTGGCTAATATCTAGTTCCAGAAATATTTTTTTCATCTAGACAAAAACACACTGGCAGCTAAACTCAGACTATTTGTTTAATTTCCATGCACAAAGCCTTCAGTACTTAAGTAGTCAATTTGTTTGGAACCAGGGCCCCTGGACTGTGTTCCCACTGTAATTTAGAGATTCATTTACTTAGATAAGGCACTTAATCTCCCTGGGTCTGTTTCCCAATAGTAAAAGAGAAATAATAAACCTCAGAAGTCTTAATTATGGGTGTCTTGTTAGGTGTAATTAATTTGTAAGGGATGTTAATGTCCCCATATGAAAACTGGTGTGTGGGGGAAGTGTGTGTGTGTATAATTACATTTAACTCACACACACACGTTGGTAACAGGGCTCTGTGAGGGCTGCAGGGCCAAGCAGGCAGGAGCAAATATGAGTTTTGCTTATGGACACTCCCGTGACCTCTCATTATGGTAAATACTTAATTACACCATCACCTGCTGTCATCGCAGCAGAAAACCTGTCTCATTCACTTCACATCAGCTGCAGATTTTCACCTGCTTTAGCCAGGTCAATTTCCCTTCCCCATCTCCAAACGCCTTTGGGAAGTTCCTGAAGGAATAATCGTGCCCAGGTATTTTTTTCTCATTTCAAGAACAGTTCCTTGGCATTTAGCAGATGGATGTGTGTGTGAAAACAGTGGCCCTGTCTTCCCCATTGCAGATCCATTTCAAGAACCAGTTTCCAGCTTGGCTGGCAGGAATCCAGCACTGAGGTTGGCAGAAAGTTTTGCCCGTCTTGGATGTGAGTGGGGCTCTGCAGCTCCAGGTGCCTGCACGTGAATGTTCAGTAGCACAGAACAGATGCACCTTGGCTTTGGAAAAGATCATGAACTGACCCATTTTGTGTGGGTCAAAGAACAGTAAGACTCCCATCTGTTACAACAATTCCTGTTAAGTTTCAGGTGTATGAACCAGGAATTTTGTGCCAATGCTCATTTCTTTCTTATGGTTACTCCTGAGAGAGAATAACTCTGTCTATACATGAGGGGGTAACATCCATATTTCATGTTCCTAGGAATGACTCTTATATTCAAAAAAACTGATGAGTGAGACAATTGTTTTCTAAAATTAGGGGATAGGAATTCCATGGAAAAATCACTGAAGGCAATAAAATGCACTTACAGGATTTATTATTGCAGACTTTGCATTGTATTTCCCCAAGCTGTTGGGGTTCACTGATTGTTTTGAAATACTCTTTCTAAAGGCTAATTTTGTTTTAAAGAGTATTTGTTACTGAGGACTGTAAGTACAGCTAATCCATTATCTAGCACTGAGCTAAAATACAGTATTTGCAGTGTTAGGCTGTGCTGTATAGTGCTGAACACCTTGTGGTGTTCAAATGTTTGAATTCAGTGAGGCTTCCTGAATAAATCCTGCTTCATTCAGCTGGGAGGATGGGTTATGAAATTAGGAGAACTGCCATCATTAATACCTATTATTCTTGTGCTTCAATGGAAGATAATCATGCTCATTGCTTTTCCAAAAATAGAGGTGTTTTTCCAGGACACAAATTACAACTTTTTTTTCTCTCTTATTTGAAACTATTCACTATTATGAAAGTAACAAGGAAAATACATTAGGACAAAATTGGTATTTCTGTTCCATAGACTGAAACTTCTTCAAGAGCCAGAAGTTTTAGAGAGGAAGAGAACTGTTATATTACATTAAAATATTGCTCATTTTACCTCGTGACTGGGACAACTCCCATAGGCTTTTTTTAGCATTATTTAATTTCTAATTTAAAAAGTAGCTTGTTCTTAAGACACAGGCTGCATTTTAACTCCCCATCCAAGGCACACCTTGGATTGTGGTGAAGCAGAAATAAATTATAGCAAAGGCAGAAGAATTAAAGGAATATCTAAACAGAGGAGTCAGGATTGTTTTCATCCCTCAGATCCACTTGCATGGAATGAACTTGGTCCCATGGAAAGCCCTTTTCCCAGTCCAAAGCATCTGGGATGTGGAGCATGCCATGAAGTTCCAGGATGACCTGCTGCTGTCACAATCAGTTACAGTGGCTCTGTGCTGGTCATCTGAATTTGTGTCACTCCCATGGTTTGGAGCAGTGTCACCATCATTTCCTGTCCTCTTCAGCTGAATTGCCCATGTTCAGTAGAACTCAGACATGCACTGGTTTGGTAACCCCAGGTTTCTGTTTCTTGAATTGCCACATACCAAAGCAGCTCCATATCTGGGCTGTCACGGATCACGTGGGTGGTGATGCTGGCCTGCATCCTTCAGGCTTTAATTCTCCCAGGAAAGAGGATCTTAGGATCTCTTCCTTAGAAAAATGACTCAAAAACCTCCGAAACAACAAATAGGGCAACAGCGTTTAATGCAGTTAACAATTGATATGTCAGCTTAATGTTCGATTTTGCAGCCAGAGATAACAGTGACTTACTTCAAAGACCTTGTAGCCAAGAATAGAGCTGTTAACTCTGCAATGTTGATGAAAGCTGGGGAAGTGTCTTTGAATTATGTGAAAGGTGAATTATACAGCACATATTGGCTGAAGCATTTAGAGTTGTCCAACAGCATTGTGTGTTTTTCTGCTCAAATAGCTCCAGGACTGAGATTTTGAATGATTAAAAAAAAAATAAATCTGAAATGCCAAAACCATAATGAGCATTTTAGAACTGACCTTTAGAAGGTACTTTTATACACTTTGCACACAGATTGTTTTGACCAATCAGACTCCTATTTTAAATTCTCAAACCAGTGTAATAAGGCCCTGTCTTAACAAGGTGATAAACAGACACTAACCATAGGTACTCATTTTTAAAATCCCTAAAAACCTGTAGCATCTATGTGCTAACAGTCTATGAGTAATTTAAAAGTATAATCCTCTCAGGTGCTGAATAATTGCCAAGTAATATGAATGTATTTCTGTGGCTCCAGTGAGCCTCTCTGTGATGCTGTGAAGTAATTGTGGGTGCACAGGATGTGGTTTGAGTGATGAGACAAATTTGTCTGAGCCACTGAGCTGGATGCTCGCACGCAGCAAGGTCCACGAGGGATCATGTCTAATCTGGAATGTGCAGATGGTGAGGATTAGGTGTGAAAGGATGTAAAACCCAGCAGCAGCTGGGAACAATGAAGTTCACTATAAATCTATTGAATATTTTGAACTGCTAGGTGAGGGCTGAGTAAAAAATGCAGCCAGAGGTGGCGTTTTATTGATTTGGTGGATGTATTATTTAAATAAATCTTACTTAAAAGCAAACAAGTTTTTAATGAGCATCTGTGGCACCATAAAGTTGGAATATATTTATTAAACTGATTGGGTTCATCATGGAACCACCCTTGAGTTTCCTGGATCTTGGAATTGAATATACACCTTAAAGGCTCAGTACTGGAACTCAGCATGCTGCCAAACCTCCTTCTCTGCTAACAAACTTGGAATGAAGAGTGGACCCAAAATAAATTAGAAAATTAGGGCACTGAATGAGCAGTCCCATGGTACTTTGTTGCAGGCTGAGGTTAAATCACGACATTTCTATAAAGCCTGTCTTTAAAATAAAACTTCTTACAAAGTCTTGACAAAAGAAACCTCCTTGGTTTTTTTTTTCCTCTCCTTTCAGCTAAATTCAGTTGATTCAGGGATAGATATCGAAGATGCCTAGAGTTTGTTAAATTTTGAAAAAATATCATATTTTAAAGCTTTTGAAAATAATGCCAATACTTTGGCTAGTGAGACTTATTTTTTAAAGCAATGCTTTGGACACAGAAGATGTCAAATTGATGGTCCTGATAAATAACAAGTTCCAGCCACAGATAAAAGCAGTAGAAGCCATGGATTGTGATGCTAATTTCCATACTTTGAGCTTTAAAATTGTTTAGGACTTTCTGTTTAAGTACAAAAAGGTTCTTCAGACAGTGCTGCTGCTCTGAAATTTTTATTCTTTCTCCCTTCAGCTTGAATGGCAAGTTAAAATCAGTCCTCCTGACTAACTTCTCTTTGTAGATGAATCTCTGCTGAGGGTTCATACTGTGATTCTCATACATTATCTAAAGACATTTGTCCTTCTTCTTTCCTCGTTTTATGTATTTTTATGTATAACTATTGACTTTAATGGAGCTGCTCCCAGTCTTCCCTGCATGTCTGGCATTTATTTTATTTTCGCCTTTGCTTAGGCTGTGTTGTGAAATGAGAATAAAGCCACCAGTTTGTTCTTTTTAAAATATCCAGTATTATTGCTAGTTATTAGGCCATTATGAAAACTATGAGCTAAATGGAGAGGATGTGAGAAGAATTCTAATTTTAGTGACACATAGAATAGAAGCATTTGGGAAATGGTGGCTCTCACCCTGGGGATCAGTTTGATTGTTCCTATGGATATGTATACAAGCTGATTCAATTATTCTCATTTCAGTCTGTTGATAAATATATTGTTTGTGGATAAAACTGATTTTTTTTCTTCTTTCAAGAGTGCCAGGATAAATTATGAACTTTGTATGTCTTCTTCTTTAATATAAGAAAGAAGTAAGTCCTGATCCAGATCTTTCCTTTTTAGAGCAGACTGGTTTTATCCATAGAAATCCTATGCTTTAGGAATTGTATGAAACCTCAGACTGTACATAAATCAGGAAAATACCAGGAAAAAATGTTTGACCTGTTTCTTACATACAGGCACTGCACATCCTCTGTATCAAAGGTGAAGAGAGGTAATTTTTATTCTGGGAGTTGATCTGTATTGCAAACCATGAAACCTTGGCTGTCCCAGAACTTGTTCTTCATGAGGCCAACAGAGAGACACCACAAATGAACTTGTTGGCAGCATCAAAGTGTGGCAGCACTCAGACACAGCCCAGCTGCTATTTTAATTGGCTGAAAGCTTTAATGAACAAAGTGGGGTTAATGTACAGCCCCAGCTTTGCAGCCCATCAGATTGACAGCGTTTCATTTTACTGTCAGTTATCCAAATGTGGCTTTTCTTCCCCGTGATCCTCTCTCATTTTAAGTTTTGCAGTAGTAGGGGGATGCAATTGATAAGCAGTCAAATCGTTCCTGACAGAGAGATTTTAAAAGCTTTTGGATTGGATGTAAAGAAGGAAACCTTGTCTTTGCAGAGTCTGCTCAGCCCATCCATCTGCATTAAGCACCTTAGAGTTACGCTGAGCAGAAATGACACCTTAAAGAAGACTAAGTGCTGCTTAACTTTTTAATGTCATCTTGGGAGGTCTGAAGTTGACTATTTTTCTTTTCCTGGTTGTGGTATCACTCCATCATTTTATGAAAAATAAAACAGTACTTGTGTTTGTAATAGTGGACTTTTCTATTGTTCCTTGTGTGCCATGGAGATGGGAGTTTGTGCCTCAGCTTAGGGAGTGAAAGCCCCACACTGGGAGTGAATTGATCTGTCCTTAAATATCTATTTATGAGAGAAGAAATAAAGCCAAAAAGAAGTCTCTTACATTTCTCACCAACAGACCCCCAATATTGCAGACTTGTCTTTCAATCCTGCTTCCAAATCCACGAAGATTGTCATTAAAATTAAGGGTTATTTTTGTCCTGACACTTCATGATGGGCTGTTTCAGAACCCCAGTCTTGTTACTGTCAGGGATTTTGTATTTTTGAGATTGTGTTTATTCCTTGTCAATTCACATAGGATTAATTTTCTGCCAACAACATCCTTCATCTTAAATCTTAGTCTGCACCATTCCATTTCATATCTTTCAGCAGAGCAGTTTTACAATGGCCCCTCCCAGCCTTCCTTTTGCTACAATTGCACAATCCCAGCTGTTTTGACTTCTTTTTTGAAGCCCTCCTAACTCCTTTTTTTCCTGCTTTGTTCATTCAGACTCCTCTTTTTGGAACATAAATGACAAGAAGTGTTCCAGATGAAAACTCTCCACCTTACTCAATCCCATCAATTATTTCCTCTCTGTGCTTGCCCGGCACTCCTGGTATTTCACTTGCCTTATTCACAGGTAGATTAAACTTATTTAGAGTAATAGATCTTCCCTCCAGTACCATTTGCACCTGATGATTGCCTGACTTAAAACAAATTCTTACCAGTGGTCTGTAGATTAAACAGCTGAGCTTCACACTCTTCATTTCTAACGTGTGTCATACATTTATACCTCGTGGTTATTCAGCTCTTCACAGTGAGAGGCATTCAGATTTGTGTTTTAGATTCTACCCAATTTTGTCTGCATAATCAAATTTCCTGACTGCCAGCATGGAAGTGTGATTGTACTATCTTCTTAGTCTCATCTGATTTTTAAGTTTCTCCCTTGCCCAAGCTCTGTCCTGCCATTTCCTCCTTGGACATGCTGCAGAATTCTGCAGACTGGAGCCAACAGTCTTCTTTTTCCTAACCCTGACATTACTATTTTGTGTTCAGACTTCCCATTTTTGCCTCATTCCTGACCCTATTGCTTGCCCTTTTTTTCTTTTTTTTTTTTTTTTTTTTTTTTAAATATTCAGTTTCAAAAACCATTTTAAACCACAGTTCAGCTTGGACTCAGGATATATGAACATGGGTATAACATTCCTGTACACTCTTCTTTATGAAACATCTGCAAAATGGAACATTACTTAAAGTCTTTATTTGTATTTAACATTAGCTTCAAAAACCTCATCTAATTTGACATTTCTGCCTCTGAGTTATACTTAACAGAAGTATAGAAAAGGTCTATGATCACTTAATGTGCAGTGGAAATTATAGCTAAGAATAGTGCAAGGAAGTTTTGCTTTGGAGAAAGATTTATTTGAGGGGAAAAGTACTTAGCTATTCACAAGGAGCTGGGTCATGCAAGTATTAAAGTTATTTTCAACACTGTATCAAATTCAAGGTTAAAAGCTCACTCAACTCTTTTA
This sequence comes from Onychostruthus taczanowskii, assembly GCF_017590055.1. Taxonomy (NCBI): domain Eukaryota; kingdom Metazoa; phylum Chordata; class Aves; order Passeriformes; family Passeridae; genus Onychostruthus; species Onychostruthus taczanowskii. The sequence continues at coordinate 26,619,511 of NW_024499239.1, read as the reverse complement.
TATTAAAGGTAATATTTATAATATTGGTTACATTGGATTGTGCTGCTGGAGACATTTTAATATTAACAATGTAAATGCTACAACAATGGTACCTCTGAGAAATATGTAATATATGGCTGTGCTGCTAATACAATTCTTACTGCCTTTATCTACTTTATCTCATTTCCATTAAAGTGATGGATATTAAGCAATATGAAATAGAAATGGCCATTTTCTCTATTTTCTGCTTTTCTAGCTGGCAGTATGTAACTGATGAAAATCTCATTTTATCAAGCACGTTTTAGATTTCAAAACTGAACTGTAATGGGTGAATAGCAGGAATAACACTGACAATGACTTTGGTCATTAGTACATAGAGATATTCAAGGGATTTTCTAAAGGTGTTCAGTAATTTGCTTGAGAAACATGGCAATTCTTGTAGCCATGCATAATTTAAATGCTTTGCTGTTTGTAGTCATGCAACAAATAGATAGGAAACTTTGTTTTATGGAACCTAGAAATGGTTTAAGGCTTCCTTCTTTCAGATTTACCCTTTCATAATCTTTTTAAAGAACCACAGAATTACCTACAGGACACCTCAAAAATGACCCTGTCCCTTATACTCATTTAATTTCAGAATGCAATAGAATTCTTTGCCAAAAGTTTTTCTGCCAACCTGCTGAGGTCTTCTCCAGACTGACATGAGTACATGCTGTGCTTAATGTGTAGCTACCCATCTTTTTTTCTGAACTATTTTGAAGAATAAACAAAGAATCTTCTCTTACAGGATGTTTCCCATATCTCCAATATGGTTGCAGTTCCCTTTTGTCCTTTCTCCAAGAAGTTTTCAGATATCTTAAAATGCCCTGAGCAGACTCGATGATTTATCTGAGGGTTCCTTCCCCATCCCCTTTCACCTTGCCCCTGGCATAGTTTGTCTCTCTTGTTGACTCTCCTAATTCTGCAAAATATTGGAATTGACTCTTCCCGTCATGGAAATGGCAGATAATTCCCAAAAGTGTTGCCTCTGAAGGTGTGATGCAGGGGTGTACAGACTGAGAATCTCCTGAAAGCAAGGAAACAGTGCTTCTTTTAAAATTCATATGTACTTTTTCCCAATAGCCACTAAAAAGAAAAAAAAAAAAAAAAAAAAAAAAAAAAAAAAAAGAAGCTGCAATTTATGTAATTACCATGACTTCTAGGGGAAAAAGTGAAGTGATTATGATCCATTAGTATGCAAAGCTGTAACTCAATACAGTAAAAAGAATTCATGGGCTTGTGATTGCATTCGGTGCAGTTAATTGACTCTCACTTCTTTATTACTTATAAACTGTGAATAAGATTTGACAAAGGCTCATACACACTCACACATATTGATTTTATTAATCAGTAACTTTATTTTGTATTGCTTTTAAGCCCTAAAAAACCCCATCGGTGTGTCCTCAGCTCTCTGATGCTGTCGCCAGCATAACAAAAGCTTTGTGGGGTCAGGAGGCCTGAGATCACCCCAAATACTTTGTGAAGCTGAGACACAACTCTGTTTCCTTCTGCTTACCTCCAAAATACTTAAAACCCTTTTATTCTGAGTCATTTGGCTGCTGTGTTTCTTTGTTTGTAGATGATAAACAGGACTGAGAGGAGCTACAAGCCCAGAATGTCCAACATTGCTGAGCATAAAGCCTTAGGAAATAAGTAATTGAAAATTGTAATTGACTTCACATAATTATATCCTTAATTTTCAGAACATTTGTATGTTAATCCCCAGGCAAAAATTGAAATACACTCTTCTGGGTTGTTTGTTTGTTGCAAAGGCAGAATATTAAAAAAACTTTTGTGTTATTCCCTTGCCTGGCTGTGTTCTACAGGGTTGAAATTGTACAAATATAATGTGCTGGGACAAATCAACACTGAGCACAGCAGCCTCCCTGCTATTGAAATGCTGGAGAGCTGCCAAACAAACAAAAATAAATCATTTCATATGACATTATTTTGACTACTTTGACAAAAGGGAAAAGCAACAAGACATTAATTACAGGGCTCTGCCAAACTCTGCCACTGTTAGCAAAGTGTTCTAACTCTCCTTTGTAAGAATTTGGTCCTGAAATGGTGCCAAAATCCATATGTACCTTTTGGGTGCAGGTCAGTGCCATCAATCTGGAAACTGCTTCAGGATCAGTAGTGACGTACACAAAAAAAATCAAAATATTTTTCTTATTTATGAATCTCACTGTGTTACAGTTCCACCACTTCCCAAGATTTGGGAAAGATTATGTGGGCAAATTCACTGAAGGCTAATCTGAGGGATAAGGACAGAAAAGAATTTGCCTGGGTGAATCCCTCATCCTCAGCATTTCCCTCTCCTCTGTCCCCATTCAGCTCTCCTGGAAATGGATTTTAAACAGAAACCTTTTCAGGGTTTCCTTAATGTCTCCTTTGGGTTTTGTCTTAATGCTTGGAACTGAAAGCTGCTTCTTGTTTATTTGTTAGTTTGAGGGTTTTTAGGGTTTTTTCCCTTTTTTTCTCCTCTTCTTCCTTCTACCTTAGCCTTTTCTGAAATGCGAGATTTAGTTGTTAGTCAAAGGTGAACTCTTCCTCTACACTGTGTTTTAGCAAAATCTGGGCTAAAATTGGGACAGTTCAGTTCTTAGAAAAACTAATTTAGTCTCTCCTCAGTTAGTGAAGAGGTTATTCTGGGAAAGCTGTCACAATTCCATGAAGTGCTTTAAACACTCCTTCGCTCCATCGGCTTTTGGCCAAGTTGTGCTCAGGAGTTCCGATGGTGAGGTAGGAGATAGGATGTGCTTCTAAATCCAGAGTCTAATTGAGGGAAAGGAGAGCTCCTCACCTGAGAAACACTCCCCCACAAGGGTCTGAAAGGGATGTTAGGAACTCTTAAATGGTATTTGAACCATGAGTTCCCAGGAGCACAGATCTCAGTGCACTTCCTTTTCCTCTTGCCCGAGTGCCCTTCTGTGCCAGGGAGACAAAAACCAGGCCAGGTTGTGTGGTGAGTTTCAGCCAGTGAAAACATTTTGTCTGATTTTGTGCTTGTTGTCCTTTCTGCTTGGCTACTTTAGGCTGGTGGGGCTTGAAGCAAACAAGGATGGGAAGGATGTGACTCTCAGCTGACCCAAAATCTTCCTTCAGTGGCACCATTTCAAGCACTCCCTCCAGCCTTCCCAGCACCAACCGGCTTCAGGATATCCAAGAATTTGTGTTGTGGTCTCTTTAGGGTGGTGGCAGGGTCTGAGGGAGGGGCAGCCCTTCCTCCACCCCAGTTTGGTGTCACTTCAGCTCTTTAACACAGATTGAGAACAGACTGTTCAGTGGGTTTAGAGAAAACCTCAGCAGGTGGCGATGGGAAATGTTTGAGCTCAGCAATCACACCCTCTGTGGACACTGAGCCAGAGAGGCTGCAGTTTCTAGCAGGACCAGCATTGGTCTCTGGGATGTGTAACCACACAGAAATCTCTTAATTTTTTTTTTTTTTTTTTTTTTTTTTTTTTTTTTTTTTTGTTTTTGCCATTGGCATGGAGAAGTTTAAGTAGAGGGGGGTGAAACAGAACCTTGCACTTGGGAGAGCCCCCCAAGCTTGAAAATATCTTGCTCAGGGACTGGAGTGGTCTGTCAACAAATGTGAATGTTAAAGGAGCATCAGCTGAAAAAAAGCTGGTGGATTTGACCTGATTTTTTGTTTCTACTTGTAAGTTTTTAGGCTAAAGAGCTCCTGCAACTCCTCCTTCCTAGGTGGGCTCTATATTCAAAATAGGCATTCTGATCATGCACTGTGGGACTCTGAAATCCAAACCACTTTTTTTTTTTTTTTTTCCAAATGTCAAGAAAAGCAAAAAACAGTTTAAAAAATAAGTGGAAAAAAAAATCCACAGATGTATTAGAAACTGCAAAATGACATGACACCCTCCTCAGGTGAAGCTCAGGGAGTTCTCTGCTGCTGTTTTCTGCAGGTTAGACCCACTGTGGTATAGAGAGCTATGCAAAGAATTATGCCATTGCCAAATGATGATGGAAGGTTATCTAACGTCCTGAAAATTATGGTAGGACTCAGGTAATTTGGATCAAAATATATAAGAAAATTCTACAAACAGTAGAAAAAGGGTTGCACGAGAAGCAAAGAATTGTGAGAAGTGATTAAGAAGGCAGAAGTACTCCTTGCTTTTAAGTGAGAATGAAGAGATGAGTAGAACAAAAGAAATTTGTTAAACATATTTGAAGGATATAGATTGAGGCACAATAATTAATTTTTTTCTTGTTGTCTTGCATTGTGGAACCAAAGCAGAGACAAAACACTTAGGCTTTGTGTAAATACTTCATGTCTGTTTTTTTTGGTTTTTTTTCACACGTGAGACTTCAATGTCTTCCATTCAAAGATCCTGATATTTACTTACAATCAAGACCCAAATTAAAATCTGCAGAGAAAGGTCTGCTTTTCCATAGTTGCAGATTAATTACATGATACGTCTTAAGACTGACTGTGGTACCAAACCTTTATCGTAAATATTTTTTTTTAAATATCAGGTAGAGAAAGAAGGCAATCCAGAGTCAATTAGTTCTGTTTGATTTCCAAAAGAAAGGTAGACAGCAGTGTTGAATTTAATTGGCAGTAGTGAAGTTGTATATGTCAGTACATCCTGCTGTCCAGAAAATAAGAGCTGAAAGACTCATAATCTTTCAGACCGTGAAAGTACCTTGATGGTAATAAATGGCCCTCTCATCTTTTAATTAAGAAAAGGGACACTAAAAAAAAACCAGGTCTCTTAGTGTCTCAGTGTGGTGTGTGGGAGTTTTTGAACTGACATGTCTGCCTGCTCTCTCTGCAAGAGATGTGCAAAACCTTCTCCAGAGTCAGCTCCCTGCAGGGCCCCCTGAGAGCTCTGGTGGGCACCCAGCTTTCCAGCCAGCTCCTGTCCATCATGGAAAAGAGTCCTTCAAAAGGAAGGGAATCCCATTCAGAATGCTGGATAAGTGCTGTCCTCTTGTTTATTCACATTGGCAGAAAGTGTCACTCTGCAGTTCCATAGTGGCTGAGGAGAACAGATCTCATGGTTGGGTCACCAAGAAGGGAAGAAGAGGGTAAAAAAACTTTTAAAAGTAAGCCTGAAGCCGGGAGTATTTTCTTCCATCCTCAGTGGCTTAGAGCCACTGTTGGATACTTGGGTCCAAACTGTAAGAAATTCACCCAAACAAGGTATGAACTTGTGGCATTCACATTCTCTGGACAGTGAGACACAATTCTCTCTCTCTCTCAGGGATTTTTCCTGGAGAAGCACAGAGAAAAGAGAAAAACAATTCTTATTGTACTTGCTGCTCCTGTTGTTTTGCACATGTGGATTGTGTTAGGAAGATTGTTTACCTGATTTGTCAATTGAATTCTGCTGAGGATTGTTTTGTTTCCTTGGCCAATTGGAAAAAGCTGTGTCCTGGCTGTCAGGAGATAGTCACAAGTTTTCTTTAGTATGTATCTTTATATAGTACAGCATTCTTTAGTATTCTTTGCAGTATAGTTATAGTATAGTATAATGCAATATAATGTAGTTTAATAAAGCCATTGTTCAGCCTTGTGAATCAATGGAGTCAGATGCTAATCACTTCCCTTAATCAGGGGTGCCCTGTTTTCTATATGAACTAAACCTTTTCTGTGTGCATAGAAGCTCACCCTACAGCCATGGAAATACCCTGAGATCCAGCTGGCTGCCCCAGTTTGCCTTACAGGGATTGTGGTAAGTCATGGGCAAATTGTGGAGATTCCAAGGATTTAACCTTAAACTCTTCTCATCTGGATGTGGTGGGCTTTTCATTTCCCTTCAATTACAGTCCTGCCTGCAGGACCTGCTTGTTAATGAGAGAAGGGGATTCTGACTGATCTCATTCTGGGAATGTGTTTCCTAGGTTTTAGACATTTTGTCTCACTGAGGATGGGAAAGGAGGAAGAGATCCAGAGGGGGCAGATTTGGGAACTTGCTAAGGACACTGCCTGATCAACCAGGGTTCTGCTGTTATCAGAGAAACAGGACAGTGCCTCTGAGTTTCCTACCTGGGTGTGCAGAGCATTTACTAAAAGCCTTCTGGGTTATTAAGGCATAACTTGAAACAGGAAACAAAATCTAATATCTAAGAGGTAAAAAACTTTGACATAGTTTAATAGAAATGATTAGAATTGTAATCTCCCTGAGCCATGTTAATTAAAATAACACAACAATTGGTGCCTCAGTGCAGTTTGACATCCACTGTGGCTTTAAGTTGTTTTTAATAAACATAGTAGACAGTAATATCAATTTAGGAAAAAAGATAAGCAGGAATAAAATTCAAATTTAAATGTAAAGGTTAGAGTAGAACAGATGACTCATGCTTTATCTGTATTGAAGTAATTATACAGGGAGAATTCAGAACAGTGGCTTTGGACTTATAAAGAGCAAATCACCACAGTGAGATTTATCTTCTAGCTAATTTTATAGGCAATACAAAAGTTTCTAAAACCTGCTGCTTGAGGGATGGGTACAAAAGGTCATTGCTTCTTGATTTCCACCTATTTTTTCCACTGAAGAACTTATCAATCATCCATGTTTACCAAATCATTTTACTTTTTCCTGAGATTTCTTATTGAGGCTGTTGATTGCTTTTTCTGTGCATCTTTAAACTTTTCAAATGATATTCATGTCTGCTAGAAATGGTTGCCAGCACATTTGCAGAGAAAGAGTCTGCAGGCACAGTGATAAACAAATGTGTTCTCCGAGGAGATTTGGGAGATTACTGAGTTTTTTATTGTGCCTTAACTCACCTCTGAGCATCCTGAGTGCTTGCTGGGACTGGTGGCTCTGTTTTCAGAAATGTTTGATCATAAAACAGAACAAAGACATTGTAGTTATGAGGATTATAGAGGTCTTGAGTGAAGCATTTTTTAAAGTCTGATGTCAATAGATGTCAACCTGCAATGAGGTAGAAAGTCAGATTAGTGTGAGGCTATGAGGTGGTTTGCAGATGGTTGAAATGCTGCACCAGAACATTAAAACACATGATTTTTAATGTTTATTTCCTCCTCAATCAGAATGTATCATTTTGAATGCATTTATATTTTTCCCTTAATAATCAAGGTTAAAAAAGTATTGGTGTCTAATCTATTTTCTCTCTGTGTTCAGGAAAACCAGATTATTGCATGCCATAATTAAGTGTTTTGCAGGTCAGATTCTGCCTAGTTGGACAAAAAGAGGAAAAGATTCCTTAACTCTGGAGACTGGAATAAGTTTTCACTGTTTCAGGGAAAAGTTCAGAGGTACAGGTGGGAAGATGAGTTGTGGGGAGATGCTAAAGAGACCATCTTCCTTCCTTGTGGTTTCTTTCCCCTTTTCCTCTACATCCAGTTGAAGTGGGAAGAAACTCAGTGATGGCAGATCTGGGCATAAAGGGAACTGGAATGAGGTTTGGGCTTCAATATCTGAATTACCTTTGTGCTGTAGGAAAAGTTTTTATGAAACCACTCAAAGTAGTTACCAGGCAAATAAAGTCTCTAACCTAATACCTGATTGTCATATTTACTGGTTTAGAAATAACTGACTCCTTTGAACAGCACTGAGCATTTATCTACTGCTGTCCATCTTCAGATTCCTGAGAAATATTTGTCAGTCTTTTAATCCACTAAGCAGACTATTTCCTCCCTCCAGCCACTCATGGAATTGTTTCAGTTTTCTTGGGAAATTGCCTTTCATGTTAAATTTTCAATTCACTCCTCTGGTTTATATAAAGCTTAACAGAACTTGCTTTTCTCCCTGGTGCTGTTCATAAACAGTTTCCATTTTCCTTTTACCTGAGAGCTCATTTAGGCTGTCATGGTAGGAAGGCGTGGGGAGCTCCCTCCCTCTGGGATTGCTGGTGATCCATCCACAGCTCTGATTCCTGCAGGGGGGGTATGCACCAGGGAAAGGGGTACATGGAAAAAGGGGGGTGGAACAAAGTTCTTGCAAGGTGAATCTGCAGACATGGATGAGTCAAAGAAATGGGATTACTAATTCACATTTTGGTGATATTACACTCAAATTATTCCTGGCATTTTTCTCAGGGGCTGGTTTATATTTTTTTGGCATTACAGGAGGAATGTATGGTGAGACATTGTTTGGAAACCTGAGTTTTCAGCATGATTTCACACTTTTTTACATATCTATATATAGCTATATCTATCTATATATATCCATATCTGTATATATGTGCATATACATAGAGATATATACAGACATAGATATATATAGATACATAGATATATATATACACATACATATATAGATACATACAAAAATATATATAGATATAGATAATGTAAATCTATATATAGATAACATATATAGATAGATACATATATAAATTTATATATATATATTTTTTCAGACACCTGCACTATATAATATCCTTAGAATTTTAGCATTTTTACCTAGGTACTTCACCCATCATAATCAGAGTGTCATTGTGATTTAATCAAGAATAACACTGGTTCCAATTACATTATAAAACATATTTTTTGCTATTTTCTCCTCCAAGTTCCTGTCTGTGTAACTTGGGATTATGCAGATGGACCTTACCAAAGGGTTCTTTGTTGGGTGTGAGTCAGGTAGTTTAAAAAACAGGATTTATGCACCCAAGCAAAAGATCTGCACCTTTGTATCCCAGTGTATTTCACTGTGTGGATGTTCCAGCTTTGTTCCAGCCCAGCTCAGATGTTGTGCTGAGCTTTTATTCAATGCAGAAATGCAGAATGTGATATTTTACCTTATGCTGAGGTGCCACAGCTAACCAAGTGAAGAGCTTTCCATTAGATATTTTGGCTGCTACCTGAAGTTTTTCTTGTCTAGAAGGTGGAAAAAAGCAAGAAAACAACGTCTCCCATGACTCTTAGCCTAATGTCAGCAGGAAAATAGTGAAGAGATTAATTTTATGTCAGGTAATAAACCTTGCAACGAGAGAAAGGCCAGATAAAAGTCCTTTGAATATACTATTTATTCCTGAAGTGGGGAGATATAAGCTCATTTTTTCCTCTTAGTATCACAAAATGTTGCTGTCTTAAACACCTTTAAAAATAATTAAATTTATTTAGCTAAAAAAGCCCCCAAAACCTCCTGCTATTAACATAAACAAACCTGCAGGGATAGAATATAAAACATTAGAGATGTTGAGATTGTTCTGAAGGATTTCTTGTTTAGCTTTTGGACTTTGAAGAATAGAATTGTAGTAATAAACACCTTTATTAAAGTGCAGGGTCTTTTATTTTAAAAACAAATAGGTGAAAACAGAAGTGGTATATATATTTTTTTTTTTCTGTACAATATAGTTTTTTCAGCTAATCAGTTAAGAAAAACTCCAGGCAATAAATAATTTTGCAAAACCTGAGGAATAATAGTCCTCAGAGAGAAAATATTTTCAAGACTCCAGTGTGAAAGGATGCCAGGGCCCCAGTGCAGTCAGATGGCTGTAATTGCTTGAAGGTGTTTTGTAGTGTATGAAGTAACCTCTGAGTTCTAAGGGAAAAAAGATAAAGACGTGGAAATTGAATCAAATAAATCCTGAATTGTGCTGTAGTATCAGGAGGTTTTGGAAGGGAGTGGTTAACAGCATGTTAAACCACAATTACTGGGTGCATTTCACAGGATTTACCTTTTGTGAGAACCAGGATGAAAATATTTAGGCAATTTGGAAGTTCTGTTCCACTTTCCCCATGACTTTGCCCAAACTGTTGCCATATCTATTAAAAAATGAGATTGTTAAATGATACAATTTCTCACATTCCGTATTGTTTTCACTAAAGAGCCACTCAAGTAATTTTAGATGGAGTTGTGACAGATGGGCTCCCAGGCAGATCTGGCTGGGTGGAAGTTTAGGTAGTTGCTATGACATCATGAGCCCTGAAATGCTGGTGGGAGGATGTTTTTGGAGAAAATACTTGGCATGCATGAGCTATCACCTGTACTATGCCATGAATAGTCTTTTGGGAGATCTGACAGAAAAGTGGCAACTTGGGAAAGATACACATTCATTTTATAAAAATACTCCACTAACATGAACATTTATGAAGGGCAGGCATTCTAAACTTTTAATTCTATACTTTTTAATTATATTCTAAAACTTTTCCCCTGCTAGTGTGTTCTGGGTTTCTATCTTGAGCAAGGAAACAAGGAAGGACACAGAAATAAAAACTAGTCCTGGACTTGATCTGTGATGGAGGTGGAAACCCTCTGGCTTTGCTCTGTTTTAAAGGTCAGTTCTGAAAAGCAGCTGCTCAGGGATGGAGGAGCTCCATTACCCCACTGTCCCTTCCCAGGAGAGCTCAAAGACAAATCCTCTTTGGAAACTTGCAAGGGAAATCATTTAATGGTACTGTGTTGTGTTTAACGCTTAACACAGTACCATTAATGGTCCCACTCAGGTGAGACTCCACCTGCAGAGCCATCCCAGGCCTGGGGCCAACAGCAGGAGGACCTGGAGATGCTGGAGAGAGCCCAGAGGAGGCCACGGAGCTGCTCCAGGGCTGGAGCCAGGCTGGGAGAGCTGGGGGTGCTCACCTGGAAAAGGCTCCAGGGAGAGCTCAGAGCCCTAGCAGCGCCTAAAGGAGCTCCAGGAGAGCTGGAGAGGGACTGGGGACAAGGGATGGAGGGACAGGACACAGGGAATGGCTCCCACTGCCAGAGGCCAGGGATGGATGGGATATTGGGAAGGAATTGTTCCCTGTGAGGTGCTGAGGCCCTGGCACAGGGTGCCCAGAGAAGCTGTGGCTGCCCCTGGATCCCTGGCAGTGCCCAAGGCCAGGGTGGACAGGGCTTGGAGCAGCCTGGGACAGTGGAAGGTGTCCCTGCCCATGGCAGGGTGATTTTTTTTAGATCCCTTCCCAACCCAAACTCTGCTATAATTCTGTGTGTGGTTGTGTGAAACAAACCTGGCAGGTCATAAAATCACAGCATATCCTGAGCTGGAAGGGACCTACAAGATACTTCAAAATGCATGACATTTCCATGACATAAAGGAATTCAAGTGGACCGGATAAATCTATTAATTATGCAAAATACTTGAAAACCTTTGGGACATCACAGTGCAGGGTATTTTTCTCATGTCAGTGAAAGGACAGTTTTGGTAAGGTGCCCTCCATGTGACCCAGTGCTGTTCAGCAGGAGATGAGCAGAGGAAATTTACCTTCAAATGTGACACTGTCCGTGCTCTGTTATGCCCCTTCTCTGAAGGTTGTTACATCTTTAGTACATTTGAAAGGGAAAATATGTGAAAATTCTTTTGCATCAGGACAAATATCAGCTACAGTGCTTGAGGCTATAGGACAGACCCACTTCTGCCAAATTTTCAGGGACAGTAAGATCTGGCAGAGGGACAGAATGAGCAGCTGGAGAGCAAGAGCATCTTAAATCTCTACAGCTGTTTGCATCTGTGCAGCTGAGCCAGAACTTCAGTCAATTCCCCATTAGCTGGAAGTGTAACAAGATAAATGGAAATAAAGCAAGGTTGCATTCAACTAAATCAAATTGTGAATGGTTAAATTGAAACAGTGTTCTCACATAGATGAATCCTATGGTGCATTAGAAAAATAATTTAAATAGAGTTAACTGCAGGAGGACTTCATTTAGAAGTTCAAATTAAGAAAAACAAGAATAATCTCTTTTTGAATGAGTTTGTGTTATGGTGTATAAGACACACAGGAAAGTGGTTTGAAAAAACAGCTTCATCATAATTTATACAACTTCAGGGGAAAACTGAGACAGGAGTTTAGTCCTTTTACTCCCACACTCCAGTGTCTAAATTGCCAACATAATGTAAACACTTGATACCCAGGTAGAATAAGGTATTTATTTCAGTAAAGTCAGCCTGGAGTCTGGGTTTGGCCTTGGCATGAAGGGTTTGTGTGCCAAAGGGAAGAGCAGTAGTTCTGTCTGATGCACAGCAATGCCATTGAAATCCTGGATGCAGGAGAAAGGTCACGCAGAAAACCAGCCCAGGGGACAGTGACAAGCTCAGCTCCAGCAGATTCACAGCCTGGCTTACACCTGGAGTCAGCTGCAATCATCTCCTGCTTTCTTTTCTTTTCCAGTAAGACTTTTTTTAAAAATAAAAGAAAAAAAAAATGAATTGATGGTAGGGAAGGTGAAGGAGCCTCTGGGAGATGTCAGGACATCATTCCAGTGGTTGTGATTTGCTCCATCCAGATTCAGATTCTCTTTTTTTTCTCAGATTTGTAAACTGAATTTTCTTTACTGTCTACAGCATGGCATAAGCATATTAATTTTTTTTTCAAACCAGTTTCTTCTACTTTTGGCAATTGTGGCTCCTTGTTGAAAATGAGGTGGGCTAGTTCACTTTGCCTTTTTTTTTGTTTGTTTTTTTTGTTTTTGTTTTTTTTTTTTTTGTTTTTGTTTTTGTTTTTCAAATGATAATTGTTTTTGGATATGTTATATTTGAGAATTTTGAAACCAATGCCCTCATGGATAGCTATTTTTTCGTGTAAATTATACTTCTAAAATCTAATTCAAAATATCATTTGTTTTTAAAAGGTCCAGCTGTTGAAATCCCTACATTTTCTTCGTCTCAGCAGCTTCTTCTTCCATTTCACTGCCACTGTAGTGAAGTGTCTTTCAGTAATGCATATTTAGTGACACGCCAAACAGCTGCTATGAACTATTGATCCTTCCTCTAATCCTTTTTCAGAATAAAAATACTTTTGTCTGTAAGACAGGCATTGCATTATTAATGCTTAATTTCCTTGACAGTCATCTCTGGATCTGCTTCCTCATATTCCTGTATCTATAGCTTTATTTCTCTTTGTGTTTATCTACATCTTTATATATTATTTAATCAGCTTTATTTTTAATGGAACATAGGCATTTGTGTTATTTTCTGTGCTTGGTTCTTTCTCCTGTAGTTTGAGCAATAAAAACCCATCTCCTGCAGTGAGGAGCTTTACTTCTGTCCCAGGAGTGAGTGACAGGGGTGCTGTTCTCCCTGCAGATCCAGGCTGGGAAATCAATGCTGTCCCCTAGGCTGGAGCTTCCAGAAAGGTGATGGTTTCCTGCCCAGCAGGATGGCACAAACAGAAAGAAAAAAAAAAAAGAATCACTTCTAATTTCCTGAGCTAAAAAATCTACCCATGAGTTTTAGGCTGTATAACTCACTGGAAAATTAATTCTGTTAAAGTTTAACTGCATAGATTTTTTGTTGTTGCTTTAAGATGCTTGTCTGGATTCAGCCACAGTGGTAGGCAATAACTGAAAGTTGGCTCTTGTTGGCTGGTGGGGAGGAGCTGGGAGCAGTTTGAGGTGTTTCACTTGGTTAGCACAGGGCTGAATTGCACATGACTTTGTTTTATTTTGACCTAGAAAAGTGTCATTGTGGTAAAGGATCATTGCTTGCACCTGGAGCCAGCCCAGCCCATGGGCACTGTGGGCTATTTGCTGTTCTTGGATGAGCCTCAGAGGGAAGTTGTAAACATTATTAATCCTAAAGTAAAGCAGGTGTGTTAAAGATCATAATCAGGTGATTGAAATGAGCCCGGGGAGATGGTTTGCTAGACCAGATGTAGGTTCCAATACAAAATACTGTATTATTCCTGACTTTCACTGCTACGCAGGTATTTATTTACAGACATGCATGTATGATCTTTTATTGGGTAAGAGATTTCTCTTGTGGAGCAAGAGCAACTGCAAAGGTAAAGTTACTGTGTTTTACATTTTGGGTGGATGTTTTTTGTTTTGGTTTGTTTTTTTTTCTTAGCTGAGTACAGAGTATTTGGTGCACATTTGGGTAGATTTGAGACAATTATTAGTGAATTTTTACTAAAATTTCAAAACAATCTCTACAGTTGTGGATGAGGTCAATTTTTTACCCACTTTGAAAGGAGAGGAGATGAGGGGAAAGAGAGATTAATTAAAGTGAAGTCTCCAGGCTCCATCACCTCTCTGTGGCAGACAGCTGCAGAACTTGAAAAATTACTTTGGGCTGCTTGGCCAAATTCTGGTTATTTGCTTGTCTGCATGATAAAACCATCCACGACCTTCATCACTGGAGAAGACTACAAATCTTTTATGGTGGGGAAAAACCCAAAAGCAATAGGAGAACATTACTATTTCTCAAGTGGAAACTTTCAAATCCTCTTTTATTTTATGGGAAAGAATTGTGAAAATTTATTCTGTAGAGAACAAAAAAGCCATGGAAATTTCCAAGGCGGTTGATGTATGAAGCATAGTTTTAAATTGTCTTGTTATAATAATGTAACATTTCTGGTTATTAGTATTTTGATTTATGCAGATAAATAGGTTTTTTACCTGTTGAAAAATGTCCAGCAGTATATTACAAATATGAAAATAGGCAGTGGTGCAATCAAGTACAGATAATTGGTCAAATACAGATAATGGGGACTGCCAAGCAATTAAAATACATGAAAAAGCTGTCGAAGTACAAAGCTGTGACTCTTCAGTAGCACGGGGTGGGTTTGATAGTTCTGTGATTCAGCTTTTCTGTTGTTCCCATCTAATGGACAGATAATGGTTGCCAGGGCAAGTGATGTCAAAACCTCTTTCTGACTTGAAAATGAGATTGTGCCAATTACTGATTGCTGTGTAAGGCCACAGAAAGATCCCAGTGTGGGGATCATTTCCCTTGGCAATTGTCATTATTATGTGTTTTGGGTAAAATTGCTAAACACAGTGAGTAGTGCAGCTACATCTGTCCTTCCTTGTGAAAATAAACCTTCCAGGCTCTAACAAATGTGTATCTCTACACATCACCTTTCTGATGATGTTGGTGATGGAGATGAAGAACAAGGGCTCATAAATTTCCTTTATTTGGGTATTGCTGGCAGCAGCAGCAGCATTTGCCTATGCATTAAGTGCTGCTGGGCCCAAGGAAGGATGAAACATCAGTGCTGCTCTTGCAGCCATAAATCTATGGCTGTGTCCAAGGGGGAAGGAACCAGGATGCTGAGGGGTGGGTATTGCACTGAGCTCAGCCTTGTTAGACCACACCTGAAATAACAGAGAAACATTATTTCTGCTTATGCAGAGAATCAAAATGGTTTGGGTTGAAAGAGACTTTAAAGCTCATTGTGTTCCGCACCTGCTGTGGGCAGGAATCCCTCCCACTGTCCCAGGGTGCTCCAAGCCCCATCCAGCCAGGCCTTGGACAGGGATCCAGGGGCAGCCACAGCTGCTCTGGGCACCCTGTGCCAGGGCCTGCCCACCCTCACAGGGAACAATTCATTCGCAATACCCCATCCATCCCTGCCTTCTGGCAGTGGGAGCCATTCCCTGTGTCCTGTCCCTCCATCCCTTGTCCCCAGTCCCTCTCCAGCTCTCCTGAAGCCCCTTTAGGCCCTGGAAGGGGCTCTGAGCTCTCCCTGGAGCCTTCTCTTCTCCATGTGAGCACCCCCAGCTCTCCCAGCCTGGCTCCAGGTCCTTGGAGCAGCTCTGCGGCCAGCTCTGGGCTCTCTCCAGCATCTCCAGCTCCTCCTGCTGTTGGCCCCAGGCCTGGGGTGGCTCTGCAGATGGGGTCTCACCTGAGTGGGGCAAGAGAGGCAGAATCCCCCTCCCCTGCTGCCCACGCTGGGGGATCAGCCTGGGGCACATGGGGGCTTTCTGAGCTACAAGCTCACATTGCCAATTAATTCATGTTGCACGTCATTCTTTACATGCACATAAAGAGATACCTGCAATGCTGGTATGTGGCATTTATTACATTTCCCGTGTGATTTCAGCAATTAGCCCTGGTTGTGTCCCCTTACAATTTATTGATTGTCTCTGTGTATGATGCTGAGTTATCCCACAGCTGTGAGAAGGGATTATTCCTGTTACTCTCTTGGGTTTGGTATAATAAAAAGTAGAGGAAGAAACTTGGCTTTTCCAGATGCTCTTCTAGGCAAAAGATGAGGAAGTCAGGACCATCACCAAACACCCAATCCTGCTGCACTTAACCTTGACTTGTCACCTCCTTGGTCCTTGTGTCGATGACTTGGCTGCACCTGGCAAATTAAGGCATTGATAGGCTCCTTCCAGCATAAAATAGCTTTGACTTAGCCATTCTAATTCCAAATAATCAGTATTGTTTCCTGTAGCCTGTTATTATCAGCTGAATGCATCCTTTCAGATATAAGATAGAAAATATGATCAGAATATAAATGCTGAATTAATTTGATATCCATTAGGTTTAATATAGAAATGTCTCTATAACAGCTCAAAATATTGTAGAGAAGAAAACAACACACGCTCTTGCTGCAGAACAAATATTGGCTTTAGCTACTTTTGCAATATTAAAATGTCTTTCTTATTTTGAGTAGCTGAAGTGTATGGAGAAAACTATTTATATCAGCTTTTCAGCTCCAAAGGGGAGATAACTAAGTTTGGGCAATTATGTATATTTATAACTGACGGGAACAGGGTGGTTTATTTCTAAAGGAACCTATATGCACATATTAGTGTGTAGGTTTTACATACTTGAACACTTTGTTATTTTGTTTTTTCTGAAGTGAGTTGGGGCTAAATAGTGAGGAACTTCCTATGAGTACTGACCTATGTAGAGCTGGATTAATTCAGACTTCAAAGTGTTAAAGGGAAGTCACAGAATCAGAATGATTTGGGTCAGAAGAGCCCTTGAAAACCATTCCCCAGGTCGTTCAGAACTTTATCCAGCCTGGCCTTGGACACTGCCAGGGATCCAGGGGCAGCCACAGCTTCTCTGAGCAACTTCTGCTCATCCCTCCCCAGCCTCACAGGAAATAATTCCTTCCAATATCCCATCTATCCTTACCCTCTGGCAGCTTGAAGCCATTCCCCTTGTCCTGTCACTCCATCTCTTCTCCAAAGTTCCTTTCCAGCTCTCCTGGAGCCCCTTTAGGCCCTGGAATGTGCTGGATGCCAGTCCTAATGCTATATGTAAAAAGAGAAAAATGTGTTTCTGTTGAAGTTTTTCAAACTTAATTAAAAACGTAAAGCAATGGGAATTTTTAAGACGGTGTAATCTGAATTTATAAATAATTACATCAATCTGGCTTTTCTTCCCTGATAATAAGGTGGTTGTCATGTTGATTCCACAGAAATCCCTTGAACAGTGGCTCAATGATCACTAAATTCATCAGACAATTAAGAGAAATAACCCATAGCTAAAATAAAATTTTGGCAAAAAATACACAGAGGCTCTACCTTGTAATCTCCAGCATGCTTTTCTACCCCTCCAGTTAAAAATATGTTTTTGTAGCACCAAAATTCACCTGTCCCTGCCATCGCATTAATAGTTGTGCTCATGTAGATAAGATTCATTCATCTGGCTTGTAATGTGTTCAGCTTCCAGCTTACATGCAAACACTACAGTTCCATAATTCACAACTCCAAAACTTGAGTTTACATCCCAGATCCTGTTTTACTGTGTTTATAGGGATGTTGCAGCTGTGGAAAAGTTTTGCACATAATTTAAGATAATCATCCTTCTATAGTCAGTCAATGGAGAGACACACAGAGGAAAAAAAGTCATGAATTACTTAAGGCACCTATTTGTGATAGGTTAAATTATCCTTTGGATCTGTCAAGTGTGATGATCTTCTATGCTTTCTTTTTCTAAAAGAATATCACTTGGCATAATAAAAGGTGGATTTTGAAACTCCATGTAACTAGTCAATTTTTTTAAAAGGCTATAAAAAGTATATGGATGAAGATAATTGCATTCATCACAAATAAAGAATTTAATATTACTTATCTGTCTTTTTGCCTTTTATCTAGAGATGTCAAAATACATGACAAAGGATAAAAAAGTATCACTTTTGAATTTTGCAGATAGGGAAAATAAGCAAAAATAACTCTCTGTTATTTTCCTCAAAGTCATAGAAGTCTACAGCAATATATCCCAAGTTATTTTACCATGTCTAATTACTTGTCCATTAAAAGATGCTGCTTCCAATATTTTTCAACCCAAATGGGATTTCCACTGCACTCACAACTTCAGGTTGAAACAGATATAAAATCTGTAGCCCTATTTAAGAAAAAAAACCACAGCTCTGAACGACTTTCTCATTCACAGGGTCACATTCAGACTGTGAATTACACATTCAGTAATGCTTTGCAGAATTAACATTTTGTGCTTTCTTTTGGGGAAAGCAAGAAGAAATCAGCTTTTAGCTCCCCCTCTTTTGCCAAGAATACTTTATCTTTGCTTTAAGCAAATACCTCTTGTGCTTAATTCTTGCTTTTAACTTTTCTTTTCTTTCAAAACTCTGCGGCTGAAGGGCAGCTACTGCAATGAGTAGAACTTCCTAGGAAGTATTTTACAAAGGCACTTCGGTATTAAAAATAAGAGGATGCTTTTAAAACAGAAAACAAAAGATGAATTTGTTGTTGTCTTAATGGGTGCCATTTGTTGTGGTCATCACAACATTTATTAATGGTTTTAAACTTTTCTTAGAACCACAGAATGATGGAAGTTGGAAAAGATCTTTAAGATCATTGAGCCTGATTGGTGCCAAGGCCAGCACTGACCGTGTCCCCCGCTGCCACATCCACATGGCTTTTAAATTCCGCCAGGGATGGGGACTCCACCACTGCCCTGGGCAGCTGTGCCAATGCGTGGTCATCCTTGAGTGAAGAAATTTTCCCAATATCCACTCTGACCCTCCCCTGGCCCAGCCTGAGGCCGTTCCCTCTCCTACTGTCCCTGTTCCCTGGAGCACAGCCCGACCCCCCCGGCTGTCCCCTCCTGTCAGGAGCTGTGCAGAGCCACAAGGTCCACCCTGAGCCTCCTTTTCTCCAGCCTGAGCCCCTTTGAGCTCCCTCAGCTTCCAGACCCTTCCCTGGAAACACAAATATCATAGAAATTGTCATGCCTTCCCCCCCATTTTATTCCTTTTTATCCCCAAGAATCTTGCAGGTTTTACTGCGTAACCCTCTTTACTGTAATCACTAGAAACTCTTGACTATTCTTACAAAATTTATTGCTAAATATTCTCACAACAGCCCTGTGTTTTCATGTTTCACCTAACCCAGCTTTATTATGAAGTTATAGTGTCCTTCATCTTTAGGAAAAGACCTTTTCCATAGGATTCTTCAATATTCCTGAGTCTCAGCAGTTGTTCAGCACTTTGTGAATTGATAGGAAGTGTAATCCGTCCGTGGAATTCAAACCATTCAAGCATTCCAGAGTTTTGAAAGATCACTAGCTTTGGTTTAGGGAGGAAAAAGAAAAGGTTTTCCAGTTGCTAAGGAAAAATAACAGTTTTTACAGGGTAATGGGGCTCAAGGATTTCACAAGTGACCTCTCTTAGTTTTGGTGAGAACTGACTCGAAGCTGCATCTGAAAAGCATCATTTGAAACGTGTAATTTTTTGTTTCATTTTGCATAATCAACTGCACTGAGGGGTGACAGTCCCTGAAAATTCACAGCTGAGATCAAACTGAGGGACTGTATGAAAAGTTTTCCACACATAAGATTTACACAAGGGATGATAGCATGCCAAAATTTAAGATCCTTTAATATATATTAATATAAATAAAATACAGACACTTGATAAAATATTGTGAGAGAAATATTTCAAAGTTGGGTTGTTATCTTTCAACAGATATTTAAACATAGATGGATGTAAATATCAGTGTGTGTATGTGAGGAAATTATAGCTTCTTTAAAAATATGTATATAATAAGGTGCAAAAATAGGTATTAAAAATAGGAAAATTAAATGTCTGGCAGCAAAGCTGAATATTTACTGCTTAAGGTACCTTTCAGCATTATTAAAATGCAGCGTAAATATTGCATCTGTTGTCCTTGGAAAATACCAGAAAATATTCCTGATTTATTATGTGGGAGGAAGGACATGAAAAAAGATGCGGTGATGAAAAATTGTACCTTGCAGGAGGAAGAATTGCCTAACCAGGAGTTTGTAAAGCTTAACTTGCTTGGTGCAAACTCCTTTCACTGATTTTGGTTTCTGGTGTATAAATCATCCATCTCTTCTCTGTGTATGTGCTGAGCAGAATCTGGCTTTTTTTGGGAGGGTTTCGTCGCATTTTTGAATTTTTGAATTGAAATGTTGGCTTTTTTTTGGGAAGGTTTTGTTATATTTTGAATTCTTTTCCTAACAGAAAAGATGCACCTATGGAGCTAGTACAGCCTCCTCAGATAAATGAATGCAAATATATAGTGTGCTATTTTCTCTTTAAATGCTGTATTTTACACATCAGGTCTTTGCCTTTGACCTAAAATAATATTTTTTTTTTATAGTTTATGGGAGTTTAGTAGTTCAATAGCAGTTTTCTCAGTTATCCAGAGTGTCTGATATTTCATTCAAGTTTTTTTTTTGTTTGTTTTGAAAGCTGCCTGCTTAAGCTGAAAAAACACATTAAACAGAATAAACCCAAAATATTTAGTTTTAAATTAAATAGTTCTGCTTGAATTTAAAGCAGTGCCATTATTTTTAGCATGGTCATGTTAAATGATATTAATTAATTCAGTAATTATAAAATATAAGCTAGAAAGATCTCTGGAGGTTTTTTAGTTCACTCCTCTGCACTACCGAAGTTGAGACACACAGATTTGGTTGTGACAAATGGATGTGATGAAAAATGAAATGGAGGGAGTGGAACAGAGAGGACCCCAAAAACCAGACCTAGAAAACTCTGAAGTGAATGGCCAAAGATAAAGGGTGCCATAAGCATAACTTGTCTTTTAATTAAAATTATTTCAGCCTTTGATTATAACCACTGATCAGTGACTTATGTTCCAAGATAAATCCCTGTTATATAATGAATGATTTTCCTTCTTTAGGCTCCTTATTTCATTAATTACATGAATTGAAAGGCTATAGTTGGAAACAGGAATAGGCAGCACGAAAGGAAAAATACAAGAACCCTTCTGGGTGAGCTTTTGTTTCCTCTCTTCAGTTTTGATGCTAAATAATTTGCCTAAATTTTCTTTATGTGGCACTGTCAAGGTGTGCAGCCTTTTCTTGGTGCTCAGACTGGTGTCCTTCACCCCTGAGAGCTGCTCTGGAATTTCCATGTGTGTGCTGAGTTACCTCTGACATGACTCAGGATGTCTCCCCTTGGCCCTGCAGTGTGGCCAAGCTCTCTGACAAGAGGACAACCCAAGCTGATTGGAATTTTCCCTGTACAACCTTTTCCCATAGGCAGTATTGATATCCAACATTTTGGCTAAATTTGGGTTATATGTCAGAGATCCCTGCTCACTTTTCCAGCATTTGCTCAACATGAGAGTTCTCCAGATACCTCATGGACACTAAAAATATTTAATAATTGAGTTATAGCTTGATTTTCCTAAAAAATCCTGCCATTTCAAAATTTCTACATGATGACAAATGTGATATTTGTTCAAAAACATTCTCTTAATATCCAAATTAGGTTTTTTGGTTTTGTATTTTTCTATTTTCTGAAGTAGGATTCCAGTTCCATACAATCCTTAGAGCATCCCTGGCTGGCATGAGACACTACTTGTCTGTTAGAAATATGTTTCTGTTTCCAATTTGTTTAGTTTTGGGCCACCAGTAAGTATTTTGAAAAGCAAAGTCTAATCAAATCAAGTCAGTAGAAAATTACAATCCTTGTGATAAATCTAAAAGGTTTTAGCAGCATGCTTCTGGCAAGCTCTTGCAGCAAAGGACTCAAATAATGATTTTCTGAAACTTAGAGTTTGGCCAAGTATAAACAGGTTAGCTTGAGGACATCTTGATGGCTGCTAACTCTTGGATAAATTTCAGAGTACCAGTGGAAATTATAAAAGTGTTAGGGTTATTAAGAAAACAGTTGGCAAAATCATTATCAGGAGGGTTGGTAAATGACCTTAATAAAGGGATTTATACTGTTTCCTCATATCTTCTGACAAGTCTCAAGAGGACTTGGGGGAAAAATTAAAGTCAACATCATGCAAAACCAAGGTGGAGATATTAAGTTGTGATGACATACTTTCCAAAACAAGAAAAGCTTGAGGTTTTTTCCACAGGAGAGGTAAAAAGAAACTGAGCAAGGGTAGTCTAGCAAAAAGTGAGTGAAAGTTATATTTCTTTTCTAAGTGATGTTTGGAGATTCACATGTTTTCCTTCCACTTTCAGTCATCTCTTTGGTATTTATTTCATTTAACTTTCTCTTTCTCTTTGTTATTGTCTTTTTTTCCTTCCCCCTGTTTTTGTGCCTTTCCCTCTCTCTTTTCTTCTTCTTAGGTGTAAAACAGCAGCAGAAGAATATCTACATGTGCCTCCTAAGATGCACTTTCTTTTTAAATAATGATGAGCTTATCCATTCATTTTCTCTTCAAGGCAAACAAAATATTTCACTTGCATTGTTTTTTGGATATTGCCACCATGCAGCCACCCTCTAAAAGGCTGTAGCAGTTTCAAAAAGATACAACAGCATTTGGAAAATGTGCAAGAATTGAAGAAAATTAATTGTATTAGGGCAAAATTGTAGATTAAAAAATAACTAAGCAAATTAGAATGTGATGAAAATAGGGACGTTAGTTGGCATTCTCAGAAGTGCTCTGGAGGCTCATTGCAGTAGATATCACAAGATCCTAAAGAATGAATTTTGCTCCAAAGAACCCATGCTCTAAGCAACCCCTGAGTAAAGGGGTTTTATCAGTCTAATTAGGAGGAGCTGGGCTGCAGTAAAGAAGACTTTTTGCTGATGGTCCCATTTAATAACTTTTTTGCTACTCAAGTAGCCCTATCAGATAGAAAAGCAGTTTAATTGAGCAGCACTATCTTTGTTCCAGAAGTCTGGTGCCATACCCCAAGTCCAGCAAGACGTCTGTTCATCAGTGGAGAGTCTTAATTACAACACCACGATTTTGTCTTTTTCAATTTTTTTTTTTTCTTGCAATGCCTAAATTGCCAACTTCATTGACCTCAAGCTGCTCAGATTTTGTCTTGGGCCATTTTAAGTCCCACATTTTCAATTCTGCTCTTTTTTGTTTATTATTATTGCTGTTTACTCATTGCCAAGAAAGCTGGGGCACTTCCTCCCGAAGTATATTTTGCTAAAATAAATTGTTGCATGTATATTCTCTTTAGAAGGAGACTTCAGCCATTCCTGAGATGGTTGCTGTATTCAGCAAGTACTGATGGACCATTTCACTCACAGGGAAGTGAGGCAGTGGATGAAATGGTGTAAAACGAGAGGAGATGTGGAGGAGGAGCACTTGCTCCATCTCAGCTCAGCAGGATTGGCTGACTCAGGAAAACACCAGTAGTAGCTGGGTTTGTGAAGTCACAGAAGGAGATGATAAAATAAAACACAAAGGAAATGCTGTTACATCTCTCAGCAGGAGGCTGAGCTTGTAGAAAAGAAGAACAGGGGGAAAAAAAAGGCAGAATAAAGCTAGAAAATTGAAATAAAAGGGGAGGTAAAGTAGCTCTTGCCTTCTGTAGCTGCAGGGCAGAGTGTGTTTGTACAGATGCTGTGAAGGCTCAGTTTGATGGGGGCTTTTTCCTCCAGCAATGCAGAAAACAAAGTCATGTAACATTATTTCTGATGTTCTTTCTTCAGGCCTGCCTTTACTCTCCAGAAAGGATCTCTTAATTTGTCAGGATCAGAATATATGTGTCATATAATTTTAAGTATCCAAGAGCATATTGCAGAACTGCAAGGACTGATGGAATCTTTTTTTTTTTTTTCTATTGAGCCAAGCCTACCTCTGCTTCATTTCAGCAAATCACCCACTTGAACTTTGTTTTTCTTTGTGTTTTTTAATAACCTGTCCAACTTTATGGTCACATCTAAAGGGATGGAAATCTTTGAGTTATTATAATCAAAATCAACAGTTTTTTAACATTTTCTTCTGCAACTTGAAAAACTCAGCTGTAATTCCTACTATGCATCTGCTGAGTCATGGTGCTTTTTTTATTGCTTACAATGAGAATGCTATTTTGCTCCTCAAATGGAATAATGGACTTTCTTAAATAAGTAACACTTTTTTCTTTTTAAAACTTACTTTTAAAAGTACCATAACTTACTTTTTTTACATATAAAAAGTAGTGCTGTAAAAGACAATTTGGGAACACTTTAGTCAGTGAACAAGGAAGACTTCTATCATATTTAGAAAGATTTGGTGTAAAGACAGGAAGGATTTCTTCAAACCAGGTTTTTATAGCAGGCACAGATAGGGTCAGGGAACAAAGAACAGGAGTGGATGGGATTCTGTGAGAAAGGAAAGGATACAAAATCCCGTTTTTCTACAGTTCTTGATGAGGGATATGTAGGCATAGTCTTAACATTGAAAAAAAACCCCTCATATCCATTTCCTTTTTTTTTTTTTTTTTTTTTTTTTTTTCCCAAACTTTTCTAATCTTTCTACATATTTGGTTATCATTTAGGGAGCTGGAACTTTTCTTTTACATTTTCTATCCAGTCTCAACAAATCCAAAATGTGGGGTGCTACCAGCTCCAGACAATTAAAATACTCAATACTCCATGATCTGTGAGTAGATGGCTCTGGAAATTAAATTTCCCTGGGCAGATCAGTGATGTTCTGTGAAATACCCATGTGGATCAATTGTGGTTTCCACTAAAATGGCATTTTTTGGTAACTGAATTGAGTTTCTCGTGTGTGATGGATGCATCATCTGAAAATGAAAGCATTTGAGTCATATGGATGTCCAGGGAATGGTCCTGTGGTGAAGGAATTCATGAGACCAATCTCTGAGGATTCTTCCTTTGCCATGTCTTATAGTCTTAGGAAAATCATGGAGAGTACAATCTGACTCCAAATTCCAGTTGTCTCAAATGCAAGGGTCAAATCTGGTTTTGTGTTCAGCAGAACTATGTCCTAATCCAGAATATTTGCCTGGGACTGTATCCTCTAAGGAAGCTGCCTTCTCTCCCATGTAAAGACAGCCTGGATAACTGCCAAGGCTGGATGTCCCATTTCCAAATGGTTATATTTAAATGAAATTAAACCAACCCTTACTCTATCTGCAGATTTTTCATACGCAAATGAACGTGTTAATGTTTCATTTTAATCTTTTTTCCATAGAAGCAATCACTAGGTATGACCCAGAGCTGATTGTGGTGCACCATACAAGCACATGGTACTTCAGGAATCATGAAGAGCAGAAAGAGGATAGGTATCTGTAGCACAGAAGGCAAAACTGAATATGTGTAATCACATTTTATGTCACTCCTTCAAAGCTGTAATGACCAAAAGTACTCAGCAGAGCATCCATCATTTCCTAAAAGAAAAGAATACCGGACTATCCGGTATTGAATTTATTTTTTTTTTTTTGAAGGGAAGATTTCTAGATTTGTGTTTGTGGTTTACAATTCCTCTTCCACTCTTCCCTTTGTCAGTCTTCTTTCTAGAAACCCCCAGCTGCCTCTTGTTAACATTCCTGCAGACGTTGCTGGTACAGGAGGTCAGGCTGAAAAACTGTGTTTTGAATTAAGTTCTTCATAAGACACTTGATGCTTATTAATTAGATGAGTCATAGACTTGATTCACCACAGAGTTTATATTTACAAACAGGCATGAAAGAATTACTCGAAGACCACAAGCTAAATCTCTAAATGGAAATTGTCTTCTAAACACATAATGCTAAAATTCAAGGAATTTTTGAAAAGGAATTATTAAAAACAGAAACAACAACAACAACAAAAAAACACCACCAACAAGAAACCTGAAGTGAATAAACCATGGAACCATCACAATTAAGAACAAGAAAGAACACTCAAAAGTGTATAATAGCAATGGAAACATAAGGGAAATAAAAACATGAGTGCATGCAAGCTTTCCTGTATGGAATTCCATGGATGCTGAGATTAATCATGAGTTACATGATAGATGTAAACAGATAACATCAGTATTATATTAGCATTACACAGAATTCATAATATCGGTGAGATTTCCTTTAAAACAGTTATGTTTTTTAAATTAATAGAACAGCTTTCATGGGGTCATTATAAAAATTGGTGGACTATAAAATTACCAGCATTAATAAATTATAGGATATTGTGCAGTTATGCTGAATTAAGAGATTGTTTACATTTACTTAGAAAATATTATTAGATATCATATATCCAGAGAGCTAAAGAATAATGATTGTATTTAACAAATGTATGTTCTGGTGGGGAAAGAAAAGAACCAGAGTGCTAATATTATGCTGGAAAAATAGGAGTTCCTTTTGCTCTTACCAACATGCATCTTCCCAGAGGAAAGGTAATTTTAAAATAGTATGTCTAGACCATAAATTGATTGTTCCTTTTGGATAGAAGCTGGGTCCTTCTAGAAGGAGTGACATAAATGGATTTATTATTACTTTTTAAGGCAGGGTGGGCTCTGACTGAGGAAGGGCTCAGTCTGCCTCAGTGCTTGTGTACCTCTGAAAAACAGGAGGAGTTCTCATTGATTAATCCTCCAACCATTTTCACCATCAAGGCTCGGAATGGAACAGAATTCTTTTTCTGCAGACCTTGATTTATCCATCTTGGGACATTTGTCACAATACAGTTGGCATTTGCTTTTTGCAGCTTGACAGAACTCAGCTTTTCAGAGCTGCCGTGAGGTGGCAAAGCCAAGGCCAGCACGGGGGATGGACACAACAGTCAGGCACAGGAGCCAGGTATAACAAAATGTTTTATTTCATGTAACTCGAACACAATCCAGGTCCTTTTTTGTTTTTTACATCTGCTCAGCATCAACAGAACTTGTTAATTTAAAAAGCACCTTCGGAAGGAACATGGGGGGGAGAACTGCAATTCACAAAAGTTCCTTCTTGTCCTTGACCTTTCCATTCCAGCACTTGCACAGGCTGCTGGGCTTCATTGTTAAATGCCAGCCTGGAGTTAGGAAGGGATGAAAAATTATCAATTATAAAAAGAATTGCCTTTCAAATGAAGATCAATACAAATCCTCCTATTGAGACAAGCAGAGCTACATGCAGAAGCATTCAAATGTGGGAGCAGGAGGAGGGATTTTTATTGTGGGACACTTTAGATATAACTATAGGCACCTTACATATCTATCAGAGGAGATATCTCTATTGCAAATGTATTTCTGTGCTCAGATCAAAATGTTGGGGGGGTTTGTTAATAATTGCTACATTCCTCCTTTATTTGCTTACTCCTGGTATTTGCTCCTCAAGCTGATGTTTACTGTGAGCAAAGAAAAAAAAATCCAATTGCATTAACAGACAAAATTCAGGTGTAAATTTACTTGGGGGAGAGGAGACTCAAGTGATGGTAGCTTTAACACTCCTTAAAATTTCTAATACATTGCCCGTGCTCCAGGTTCTGTGATGTACTGAGGCTTTGCAGTTGGAAATTCTATTTTCTGCTCCAAATGGAAATATAATAAATCCTGATCCAATTTGCTCTGGGAAGCTGCTTGAAGAATTCTGGGGTATAGAAAATACTCCCTAAGCACTCTGAATTAACATAATTAGTAAGAAATATTGCTTAAGGGTAATAAAGGCTTAGGAAATTTGGAAGAGAACATGAAGAAGGCATGAGATATTTTCACCAAGATGTTGATTTCATATCTAGTAAAAAACCTTCATTTTAAAATGTCACAACAAGATTTTAATCCATTCTGAAATATTTATCTCAAATGCCTTTGGTGTTTTATTGAATTTTGTTGTGTTTGGTTTTGTTTTTTTTTTTTTTTTCTTTTTTACTTTTGAGATTTTATGTTGTGCCCAAGAATCTGCGATCAGTCTGGATTGCAAATCTCAGGCAGGGGGTAAGACCCCTACTGACTGCATATATTTGACATATTTTCTGAATTTAAGAGAAAGAAAAATGTTTTTAGAGAAGTCCCATTTATTCTGGGGACAGACTCATCTGCAAATACACTGAAAACACAATTTCTGTTTGTGATTCTTCTAATTAAGCTTGTCAGCATAATCCCTTAATTGAAAAAAACCTGGCACATTAGTTTCTTTTTAGAATTGGTAAATTAATTAATATTCTAAATTAATTTTCTAAAGGTTTTCTCTTGCTTTACAATCCTTACAAGAAAATTACTTGACTCAAGATGGACTATCTGTAAGTCATGGGTCTGAAATTTCATCTGTTTTAACTCTGTGATTCTCTGTTCATCAAAGACATTCCACATTGGAAAACAAAAATTAGAAACCAGTATCAAAGGCAGAAAAAGTTGTAACAATTGAAGAAATTCCCTCATTTTTCTCTTCTGATTTGCAAATTACTGCTTGTTTTAAAATATGGCCGGAGAATAAAACACATGAGGACCCTTAATTATCTTGAAAACCTTCAGAAATAAAGGTTCCTCTTCGATGCCTGCTTGGTATTATTTTTTTAAAGCACTTTGGAAAATTGTATCTGAGATGAGATAAATGCAACTGCACATTTAAATTAAGATTATCTTTAGGCTAGTAATCTCATTTACTGCTCAGAAATTTAAACTCAAGTCAAGACAGTGCAATTAGTGTCATCATCCTGCTGGAATTTC
This sequence comes from Onychostruthus taczanowskii, assembly GCF_017590055.1. Lineage (NCBI taxonomy): Eukaryota > Metazoa > Chordata > Aves > Passeriformes > Passeridae > Onychostruthus > Onychostruthus taczanowskii. The sequence goes on along the minus strand of NW_024499239.1, from coordinate 26,591,096 downwards.
TCATTGCTTTATGACTGTATTTACTGTTAGGACCAGACAACTCATATCAAGAATAAGTCAAGATAATATATTATTAGAGGGAGAATATATCAGTAAATTTTGCTGCTGCAGCTTGATGAGCTGGACTTCCCTTCAGACATCGATTCTGTGTGAGCTCTAACAAGAAGGTCTCATTAAAACACTTGACAAACTTAATAAATTTCCATTTCAGCACAGAGATTAATTTATTTCAAATGACATTCAGGAAAGTGTTTGAGTTTTTTCTTTTTTTTTTTCCTACTTCTTTTAATTGCTGGCTTAAAATTATAGGTGCTTTGAATATTTAAATTACAGGAATTTAAATTTTAATTTGGAATCGTAGCAGCCTATTTTTATTTATTTTTCATTTTAAATGAAAATGTTGTTTTTATGTGTGATTCTGTGTGTGATCTGTGTCAGTTTAAGTGTCAGTGCAGTCCCTGAATCCTTGTAGTAGTGTTCTCTTTGCAAAAGACTGTGAGTAGCTCATTCCAGGAAGGGTAAAGGTTTATTTTCCTGAGGTTTCTTCCCTGAATATGCTGCTGCTAAATTCAATAATTCCATGGCAGTAAAGAGGAGATCTCCCCACTGTCCAGTCTGTTAAGTCAGAAAGACTGCAGGCATGGGGGATTTTTTTACAAGGAAAAGTTATGAAGGAATTAATCAAAAGCAGAGGGAAGACACTTCAAACAAAGCAGGCAAGTTTAGGTTAGGTTTGAATTGCATGGTTAATGGATAGTTTAGTGTCAAACTTAGATAATTGTTTGAAAATAAATATGTATAGAGCTTGAGGGGCATGAGTGTGTATCACTGTTTGGTGGGCAATGTAAACTGTGGAAAATGTTGTGCCAGGAGCATTTCCAGTTTCCTGCCACAATGATGTTAAATGTGTACCTGGTTTTAAACTTTTAAACTGAGTAATGGGATTTATTTGAGAGGACTGTTCATATCTACCAACTGCCTTAATGCTTCAGCAGGCAAAGCAGCTGGTGCTACCACAACCTTGAAGTGGTTGTGTGTGATACCCTCACACCTCTCTCTGTCTCAGTATTTCTCTGTGTTTTCATAATTAAGGAAATATTTAGATAGACTGCCCTGCTCTTCTGTAGATCCTCCTCTATGTGTATTTGTGAATCAACCCTGCATAAGATGATTTTTGCCCTAGCTAATAAATGTGCTTCTCAAAAGATGATCATTTTCTTCTTTGCTGTTTTTTCTAATGGAATATGCAGTATTTAATTGAGGGTACCTGGGTATGAGGAGGGAATGGTGAAGAGAAAACTCCATGGAGCCTCAAGGAGAATCCCACCACAGCAGAGTTGCTCAGGTCTCTTCTCTATAGTTTTGAGTGTGTTATGCAACATTCATAAGATTTGTTATCTTAAATGGAATCATCTAATTCTGTAGTAGCAGATAAAACATTGGGTAATATCAGTATTTAGCAGATTGAGTAGAAAATCAAAGATAAGAGTTTCAAATTGCTTAGCTAGTAAGGTTCTAGCAAAGCTGAGGTTCACCTGTCAGTTGTTTTATTGTAATATAAATCTGGCTGTCCATCAGATTGTCCACCAAGTTTTGGATTTTTCTTTGTGTAACTGAATGGCTTGAGCAACAACCCTTCAACAGGGAAAACCACCAGCAGAACTTAAGATCGTTTGAGACTGATTCAAAATGTGCTCAATGAGCTTGGGACCAGCTGAAATTATCCAAGAAAAATTAAAAAAAAAAAGATGAATTAATTTAAGAACATCTTTTTACCATGAAAATAAAATCATCAGGTAACAGCAGCACTTGCCAGAGCCATTCAGAGTTATGAGCAGAGCCACATTCTGACTGTGCTGCAAAACTGGAAAGAGGGAAGGGAAAAAACACTGAAAACACCTTCATAGTATTTTTTTTTTAAATTCTTTCAGTATTATTTTAATATCTAACCATTTTATTTAAGGTCTCCAGTGACAAAGTGTGAGAGGAAAATAAAATTGCTGAAAAATACAATGATTGCTGTAGAGCCAGTGAGGTGAGATTTGATTCTCATAAAGAAACCTAAATTGCAACATTTCAGTTGATATTGGCATCCTTGGGCAGACAAGATTCCATCCCCAAATGGAACAATTGTTTGCTAAATTGAATTTAGAAGATTTTTGCCATCTCGGCTTTTGTAACCTCCAGTTGTTCATGGGTTTGTCTGCTCTTAAGCCTGCCCTACACTGAAGGAAGCAGAAGCCTCCAGCAGAACTGCTGAAGTTGTCTCTAGGGGCGTGGGAGTTGTGGTTGGGGTCCCCAGGGGATGGTGGAGGTTGGGTTGACATTGCAGACTTTTTGTGACAATTAGTATGTGTCCCCTGCACCTTCCTGAATGTAAATTTTCAGAATTAGGTATTTTCAGAGCTGCTGTCACCCTTCTATGAAGTTGTCATTTAACTGAAAGGGGTTTTTGTGGTCTCTTTTAAGTAGGATCATGTTCAAGCTCACAGAGGCTTGCAAAAAGTGTGGAGAATGGTTCCCAGCCACAAACCTCAGGCTGAAGACAGCCCAGAACTCATATTCAACAAATACAGACTTTCTGGCTTGATTCCCTTAATCTTAAAAGCCTTGTGTTTTAGATTTTAATTAGTAAATAAATATTTAGTTGTGATAAGCACGTTGATTAAAAGTGCTCAGATTTATTGGAAAAGACTTTTATTTGGCTAGACGTGTTTATCAGCTAGATTTGAATCCTGTGATGCTAAATGCTCTATACTGAAAGAAAATTACATTTCCTGCCCTAAGGCAAAAACCTCATTTATGTACTTTCCTAAACAGAATATTGGATGCAATTTGCTGCCGCTGCTTTTTTTTTTTTTTTTGACTTCTTAATCAAATGTTGTTATTTATTTCACATTTCTGCATTTCTGCAGTGAGATTATTTGAATTATAAAATGGCCAAGGCTGTGACTTCAGGCTATGTGCATCTTGGAAGGGGTTGCCTGTGTAGGCACTGGGAAATTCTTTATTAGAACCCCCCCTTGCAAAGCTGTGATAGGCACAGAGCAGATGGAAGTACCTGAATTACATTTCCAGGGAGTATCTGCTCTACTCAGAACATGCCCTGGTTCATGAAACCAGCAGATATTTCCAGAAAAATTAATAAATACTAAAGAAAAATCAGTTTGTATATTATATATTATATTTTTAAATTTTTATTTTATGTATTCATAGAGGATTTGCAGGGGAAAATGGTTCAACTGGCTGTGTCATCGCCAAGGTTTGGGAACAGAGATGTGAGCACCTGTTAATGCTGGGGCCACCAGTACAGAATTCTCTTCTTGGTATTTTATTAGTTTTTCACGAGAAATACACTCTATATTTAGGGAGAGCCAAGCTATGCTGGTTTGCAGATAGTTCTTTATGCATAAATTTGCATGTGGAATACAATATTTTTTTCCTGCTTACAATAAAGGAAGTAAAAGTTAATAAATGACAGGAAAATATTTGATTATATTTTATACCAGCGCCCCACAATCATCTGGAAAAGTTCTCTGTGTATTCTTAGATTATGAAAACTAGTACAACTTTCTTCACTAATACATTTATATCTTGACTACCAGACTGTGTTTCACCCAGGCTTTGGTCTCCAGGAACAGTTTAAAAGTATCACAGAAGCCCAGAATGGTTTGGGTTGGAAGGGACCTTAAAGACCTTCTGGTTCCACCCCTGCCATGGGCAGGGACACCTTCCACTATCCCAGGTTCCTCAGAGCTCCATCCAACCTGGCCATTACAACTTCCAGGAATGGGGCATCCAAGTTGGATTAAGCTCTTTTCTGACTCAGAGATGGGGCAACTGAGAGGCATTTGAAAAACTTTTATTCTATTTTCAGTCTCATGTGAAGGGTGAGACAATACAGATGGGCAGCAAATCAATTCCAAGTGATCACCTCATATATTTTTCATAATTCAGTTACCACAATGCTTAGACCAACTTTCAGAGCAGGACACCCCCAGAAAAGAGCAGCCTGTAATTGTGCTACTTCAGGGGTGAGGTAGGGATGAAATTTGCCTGTGTTACTCTTTATATGCATGAAGAAAAGTCATGGAAATCTCTGTTTGAGCCCATATTTCTTCATTTCCCCCCGCCACACTGGGCTCCTGCAGGTACAAAGTCAAGGCCTGTCCTTCCTGCATTTCACCCACTGTTTACAATTCAAATTAAACATTTCAATGTTCTCCATGTTGCCAGCCAAAGGAGGCAAGAGGATAATTTCATAGACTGCCTAGGTGTGTGTTAGCATGGGAGGAATCAGGCTCTGAACATGGATTTCTGTCCTGTCTGATGTAGTATATAGGCACAACTTTGGGGTGGCTGAGATTGGGTAAAATCAATTTTGTGCTCCTTCCCATTCTCTGCCTTCAGGTCCTGATTGGATTCTCTCTTTTCTGGGAATGTCCACCCCAAATTTACTTGACTACTCTTCGTTTTCATTCACTGTTACTTGCCTCAGTGGAGCATTGCCAGCTTGGGCCATAGAACCCCAGACTGGTTTGGGATGGAAAGGATCTTAAAGATCATCCAGTTCCAACCCCCTGCTCCATCTCTTGGCGGTGTTTTGCAAGATGAATAAAAAACCATTTCAGGTCATTCATTCAGTTTTCCTAGAAAATCGGGATTTTTCTCCTACTGTGATCTTTTAAAATCTGCCAGCTAAAGATGATCTGCCTTTTATCCTGGGAGCATATTCCACCCTCAAACAGGCATCACTTGGCAGAGCTTGGAAGGTTTCAGGGTTCTTTTTGAATGGCTTTCAACCAGTAGTATGATTATAGTAATAACTTGTGTTAGAGTATTTTAGTTATCTCCAGAGCATTCTTAATTGTATATGTGGAAAGCAGTATAATATTGCTCATTGAAATTTATGTTTTACTGTTATCTTTAATATGGTCACAATTCTTCCTGCAAAGTGTAACTACACCTGGGATGATGATACTCATCTTCCATGCTGTGCACACAGAGCCATAATTTTATTTTGTTAATGATATAATTTAGTTATATAAAATGTGCCCAGAAATCTTGTTTTACAAGTAATAAAATTAAAAATAGTAAACTGTTTTATTTACATCGTGAATATGCAAGTTCTATTAATGGTGCTGTATGAAATAGCTTTAGTTAATATTTATGCATTAATATTTATAGATAAATGACATTTGCAATGGAAATTTGCTTGCAGATTCTCCATTATGATATAAAACTGACTTCTGTGGAATATTTAATCAGCCTCACATATTGGCTTCTGATCTTTTAGTCCCTACAATTTATGTTGTCTTCCTCATAAACCAAGTTCTTTATATTAGGGCTTGGGTTAAGTGAATTCTCACTCTAAGTTACATTTTCCAGAAATCAGTGTGCCAAATATTGCCAATGTTAGAAGTGGGAAGAGCCTTGTATTGCAAGTTATCTTCCTTCAAACTTCTGTGGAACTTTATGTCCAATATGTACAAGGCAAAAATGCCAGAATAATTTTAGGGTTTATATATTTATAAATCTAGCAGTCACCCCTCTTTCCTGCCCATAAATGAATAAATAAATAAATACATAAAATTAAATCAGCTGTAGAATTACTTGATAATTTGTAACCATGTATTTTAAAAGGGGAATAAATTTTGCATAACTCACATTGTAATTCTGTCACTATGTTAAGCACCCCTATATTTTTATGCCTGCCTCCTAAGAAATAATTAAAGCATCATGTCAAGCTCACTGATGGAAAAACAAAATGGGTTTGGCATCTGAAGAGTCTGAAAAACTTGGTAAACCTCCATGAGGGGAGAGAAGCAGTGGTGCTGCTTTTAAGACTGTTTCTGGTGCTCACCTTGACACAGCTTGGGATAAATGCTCATCTTCAAGTTTTAGCCCCACCACAAACTCACTCTGTTTAAAAGTTTGAAGCTGCAGTATGTGTTCTTTCATTTTGATGTTGTTGTGTTCTGTTTTCTTTTAGTTTTGTGTTACAGAACCGGGTGCTCTGCTAAAACCCGTGAGGTTTGGGTTTCGTTCTCGGTTAGATTTGACAGGAGATTTATCAGTTTACATTGCTGCTGCACTCTCAGATAGCTCTTACTTAGACTTCTCTTGAGGAGTGGCTGTCCTTTGGCCACTGGAACAATGTGAACAGTCCCCAAGAGATATCACAGTCCCAGACAGCTCCAAATAACTTAAAGGGAGATGCTTTGATGTACAATCACAGAATCACAGAGTGGTTTGGGGTGAAAGGGACATTTAAAGTTCATCTAGTCCAACCCCCTGCCATGGGCAGGGACATCTTCCACTAGGCCAGGTTGCTCAGAGCTCCATCCAGCCTGGCCTTGGGGACTTCCAGAGATGGACCATCCTAAATATCCACATAATCACAAAAAATGCCCACTTTTTCTTCTGTTCATGCACCTGGAAGTTTGGCTTAAATGTGATAAAGCACAAAATTCTGCACCTACCTGAAACGCATAGATGGGCTTAGCCCAAGTGCCCAATAAAGTGTGTTATTAGAACTGGCCTAAACTGCAAGCCCTGATAGGAACCTGATTGCTTCTGCTTTCTCTGGAGATTTACAGCATTCCTTATTTGTGCTGTGCCTTGTTTTCCGTGAATTATAATAGCAGAGCTAATCAAAAACTGCAATAAATACTGATATCACTGACATTAGATCAGCAAGGGGCATTAATACTCGTTGCAAAAAAACCCTGGAAGACAAATTATTGGAGGAAGGGTAGGCATTTCAGCTGATTTTATTGTGACACCAGAAATTAAAATCTAGTGCAATACTGATATTTAAATATGCTCCCCCACCTTTTTTTTTGTTTTGTTTTTTTTTTTTTTGATTTGTTCAGTAATACAATCAGTAACTTTTCAGTGCATTTATCATACTTTGTATGTAATAGCTTTGGCCAAGTTAGAAACCAAAATAATAGTCCCCCTCCAAACCCAACCCCATTCTAATGCTTAAATCCTTATTTACAAATCCTATTCCACTGAAATATTTCTCCTTCTGTGTCTAGAAATTAAGCAGAGCATAATTTGGCATGCTGACATTACTGATCAAGCATTGAGTTGCTCTCAGGGTGCTGTTACCTGCTGAGTCTTTCCACAGGGCTCAGTTTGCTGCATTTACCAGCCAGGACACAGATCCTGCTGGGATCTGCATTAACTCAGCAGCTGAAAAATGTTTAACCTACATCTGAACAAACTTAATTGTAAGCCTAGAAGGAATTAGCAGACCTAGGGTAAGGTGAAAAAAAAATGATTCTGTTTAAATTTGGGGGAAGGGAAAGACGAAATGCTTGAGGACAGGTATGGGCCTTGAGTTTCCTTCAGGCTGCTATCTGGAGCCTCCCAACATTTCTCTTTCCATGAACCAAATTCTGGAGGGGATCTATGGTCAGGGGGATTCCCTTGGGCTATTATGATTTTTGGTGTACTTTATTCTGGAAGGAGAGAGCATTCTGTCTAGGAGACAGGGAAATGAAGCAAATCTCATTTAGAAAAGCTGTGTCGGTGCCTAATTTCTGTATTGTTACAGCACAAAATTAAATTCTTGGTGGCTCTGCAGTTTTGTATAATTGCCACCATTTTTCACCAAGCAAGGGAAAAAATAAACAATGCTGCCTATATGAAGGTCCATGCAGTGATGCTGCAGGACCTTGTGGCCGATGCTTGGGTCCTCCAGAAGTACATTTATTGATGAGTTCACCACCTCTTGCCCTTAATCTTTTATTCCTGCAGTCCTTCATATCTCTGACAAAATTCCACTCTAAAATTCATGGTGTACAGCACTGGATTCCGAACCAACACCTCAATTCTAACAGTTTTGAGAAAAAAAACCAAAACAAAACAACAATGTTCACATTCAAGATTTGTGATCCTGGCTGACCCAACTTTTGTGAGGGAATAAGATTTTACTGCTTTTTCTTCTCTGATGAAAAAAAAAAAATCCCAAGTTTTCCACTGTAAAATCTTGATAATTTTCATGAAATGTGCTCACCAGTTCTTCCATGGCATGTTTTGAAAGTGCAAAATACAAAGTCACCAATAATTACTTGAGGAACATAATTTTGGATTAGTTTTCTTTGATCTGGTGATAATTTTTGTTTGTAGGTAAAGGTTTCCACCTTAAACCAAAACTATCAAAACATTTTTCTTACCTACTCTAAGAAAATGCCTGAAGGAATTCCAGTCCTGGTGATTTGGATGCCTCTGGGTCTGACTTCAGCAATGGGAGTCAAGGATCTGATTTATCCCTAAAAGAGGAGTATGTTTTTCCAAGCACATTATCCTGAGGAGCTGAGAGCTCCACTGATAGATTATTTATCAAATTATTGCAAGAAATAAACAGCCTCACAATTTTAATCAAAGTGGTATAAAGCTCTTTAAATGTTCAGAGCTGGAGAAAGGGAATGCAGGAGTTAAACAAGGAGCAGAAGAGGAGATGAAATTGTTACTTAAATACAAGTTTGTGAAGGGAAATATGTTTAGGGAGTGCATTTTGTCTTGTATGTATTGAAAAGGAGACAGCATTAGGAGATTTTTACACCTAGTGGGATTTTTATGTTGTTGTAGACAGGAATAGAAGAGCAGGATTGATGCTCTGAGTGTAGGAAGTGCTTCCATTTCAAAATTTCCTTAGATTTAGCAGTGTAACCTGTTCTTCCCCCTTTAACATTTTAGAGCTTTATTTTTGTTGGAATTCATTGCAGTGACAGTATAAAAATACATTAAGCTATAATACAAACCTTGGTCTTGATCCAGGTATGATGAAGTCAGTAGGATGCCTTTGGATGAAACTTTTGGTTCTTCTCCCAGCAATTATTTATGCCTTCTGGAAAAGAAACATTTTTAACACAAAAGTCTAACCCATTGATAGGCTCGTGGTGGAGTTCTCAAGGGTTGTATTTAAGCCGCTGTAAGATAAGATATGACAGTACAGAAACCATTGAGTCTCAGTTTGAATCTCAGTGTATTTTTTTTTTTTTGACTGACAGAAAGGAAATAATTTTCTATTATATCCATTTTTAGACATTTGAATAAATTGCTTGATTGTTAAAGTTACTAAGCATTCACACTTCAGAAGAGCACTTTGTGCTAGTAAATGATGCAGGATGTTCCCCCCACCCCAAACAGAGAACTGAGAAGAGAAGCAAATGTTCTGAAAATCATTGGCTGTGACCCATTCTGCCTGGAAACGAGATACCTGATGCTCTCCTTCATGTCCTCCTTTTTGGCCTCCAGCATCATGTCAGTTTGTGAGAACAGCTTTCTGTCTCAGGGGTTTTGCGGGGTTTGATCCTTGTGAAAGCAGCTGCAAGGGCTTTGCTTCTCCAGGGATAGTGAAACTTGTAGGAGAACTCAGCATCAGAGAGGAGCCAACACTGGTAGCTGTCAGTGCACAGTTTGGAGCCTCATCAAACAGAAGGAACTGTGACAGCCAAAAAGGTATCTCTGGGTTAAGGGATGTGAGGCAGGAGTGTGGGAAGAGCTCAGGGTTGTGTGAAAAAGTTTGGATGGATGGACACCTGTGACGTTCACATTCTCTGGAAAAATCCCGTTGCCCAGGATTTTTCTCCTGGGAAGCTGAGAAGCCCCAGAGAAAAAGGAAAACAATTCTTATCTCATTTGCTTCTCCTGTGTTTTGCTCCTTTGGAATCAGTTGGTTTGGAGATTGTTCACCCACAGGTGATTGTTTCACTGCATTCTGCTGTGAGTTGTTTTCACTCTTTGGCCAGTCAGGGCCAGGCTGTGTCAGACTCTGGAGAGAGTCATGAGTTTTCATTATTATCTTTTTAGCATTGAGTAAGTATCCCTTCTGTATTCTTTAGTACAGTATTCTTTAATATAATATAGTATCATAAAATAATAAATTATTCTTCTGAGAATATGGAGTCACATTCATCATTCCTTCCTTCCAACATCGGGGTACCCCGCAAATACAATAGACCCCATCAGAGATTGGGAGAGTTGGATGGGAAGAGATTTTATGGATGGCACAGAGCAAGCTGGCTTAATGGAAATGTCCCTGCCCAGTACATTTCAAGGACTCTTCCAACCAAAACCATTCTGTGAGTCCATGATTCTGTGCTTTGGGAGCAGGATGGAGAGATGGGTGCATTGTGGAGAGCAGCTGCAGGTGTTGGGAAATGTGGGAGCGAAGTGAGGATGTTCACCACAAATTAAGGACAGAGTTATATCTGCAGAGGTAGAGAGATCAAGGATCTCTAAACTGCTTCTGAGAGTAGCTGGTAACAGCTCCTGAAGTCATGAATAAGTGCTGAGTTATCCTTCTCTTTTACATTCAAGACATTTCTGAGATAAAAGTTGCATCTGTGACATTCTTGTGTAATAATTCTTGAATTTGTTTTGCTCCTTTTGGTGCTCTTTAATATATGACTCCAAGATATCTATGACAAATATTTGTGTGTTAGAAAGTATTTATTTTCCTCTGTCTAATCACTCAGTGCAGTTCTCCCCAAGGTCTTGTAAATGAGAGCAATGAATAATTACCTTCTAGTCACCTTTTCCATTAAGTTTATAAATGCATGGGTCTGCCTTTTTTTTTCCCTTTTCTTTCTCCACAAAGCTCATTTTGAATGGAAGAATTTTCATACCTTTATTACTCTTGTCTGTATTTTCTGTTCTTTGGCTCAGCTATGGCACTGCAGGCACAGGTGCCCCCACGCCTTAATGGGTAATGGTCTCTGTGTTCTCTAAGCCTTTAAAAAGAATTCCTTGTGTTCATTTATAAATGTGCTTTTACAGAACAACTAAAGCTAACACAAGATTTCCTTCCCGAGTGAATTCCTAAAATAGGAAATATTGTTGTAAATCTACTGTTGGGGTGATGCAACAATTTAATACCCATCTAGTTTCAACTGTGCTGAATATTTTGGTATATAAGCAGATTTTACTCCTTCACCAGCTCTAGATCAATTAGAGACATAAAGATGAGCAAAGAACCAAAGCAGATCCCTGTGGGATTCTGCTCATAACTTCCCCTCATTGGCAAAATTGACCGTCTTTGATCTTTTAACAGGATACAGATCTATGAGGCATTTTTTCCTTGTTACCAGATAGATTCTTGAAGAGCTTCTGTTAATGAATCAATCACAAAATTCTACTGATGTGGTGGTCCTGTTCAGGCCTTAAAAAGCTTAATTAAATCTTGGTCATCTACCCTTGCCTGGTGATGTGTCTGTGTGCAGTAGGTGAATCTTAAAATTTCTAGTGTGGTAATTGTCGAAAGAAAAACAGGCAAAAAATCTTGTACAATTGATTAAGAAAAATTTTGATAGTAAATGGAAGAGAAACAGAACCTAAATCTGAATAAATTTGATCAAAATTTAAAGAAAACTATAAAATACTTTACTTATACATTTCCTAGCAATGACCGTGTTGAAAAAGTAAGGCTTTTTATTTCCGGAGAGCATTTATCTGGAAACTGCAACCTTTGGATATAACTAAGATTTGGAGTGTGTTTATATAATATTCATCTCATAATCCAGGGTTTTTCATGATCATTAAGACTTTATTCCTCTTCCTACTTTGGTTTCATTATTTCTCTGACTCTTTTTGCCTTGCTATGAATTATTGAGGAATCTCACCTAGAGCTGTATCATAGACAGGATGCTCCTACTGAGATTAAGTTCACCTGCTTAAGGATGTTCAAATCAGCTGATTTGGGGGGCAGTAAGAATCTTTTTCATTGTTAGAAAGATTAACAAGGATTTTTGGCTGTTAAACATTTTGGAACTGCCTGGTTCCCTGTAATCCATTTTGTTAGGAGGAGCCAGGACAATATGGATGGTTGGAAGTTGTTGTGTTTTCTTCCTGCTGTGGGGTTTACTTGTAACTTTTGCACTAAGAATTTAGGCAATAACTTAATTTTAGGGTGGGTTTCTTTAAAGTGTTCTATAATCCCTGAGCTAGCTACTGCAGGCTGAATACTGGTCCAGTTCAATTTTAAGTTTACAAGTTCTTCTAAGAGTCCAAGTGGTTTTTAAAGTAAATTCTTGCCAGTCCTCAGGTAAGCAAATTACAGAGAAATGAAATTATATTAATGATACTTCAGATAAAATTGTAGCTGTAACATCTGGCTTCTGTTACCTACTGTGCATTACTCCCCATCCTAGCCATGCTGAATAATAATTTCTCTGATGCATTATTATTTTATTTCTCTTATGTCAGTATATTAATAAAAATATCAGCATATGATTAAAGTACATAATTCTATTCTGTCAGTGGGAAACTGCCATTAAAAAATAAATAATAAGGACAGAGAAACTGTTTTATTGTTATGAATGGGGAAAACAATCACAGAATCACAGAATGATTTGGGCTGGAAGGGGCCTTAAAAATCATCCAGTTCTACCCCTGCCACTTTCCACTATCCCAGGCTGCTCCAAGCCCTGCCCAACCTGGCCTTGGACACTTCAGGGATGTGGCAGTCACAGCAAAACCCCTGGTCATATTGAAATGAGAAGATGCCAAAATCTTGAAGGGTTTATAATACACATTTTAAGAAAAATATGTTCTTTGATTCTATTTTGATAAATCTCTTTTGCCATTAAATTCTAGTCCTGTTCACAGTTATACCCCATTCTGCTTATTTGGGTGCATACACCTGGCAAAGCCCAGTGAAAATGTTGAAACTGAACGGGGTAAAAATTAAAACATTTTTAGACAATCTTTATTTAAAATCGTGTAAATCTGATGTTATTCACTTTTTGCCTAACACAGTCTTCTGAAGTTATTATGTTTATTAAAGTGCATTTTTTCCAGACAGAACTCAAACCACAATCTTCTATGCAGATAAAAGTAGTGGTTTGTTGGGAAGTGGAAGAATTTCATATCATCTTTCTCTTGAGACAGTAATAATATTTATTATGTAAAAAAGGTATTTTGTCTTAAAGATTCCAGCAAGCATAGGATAGCTTAGGGAAAATTCCTCTGGTGCAAGGCACAGACCATGTTCTCAGCTTTATGCACCTGATAAATGTTGTTCAGGTTTTGTCAATGTCACAGGAGCCATTAGCAGATCGCTTCAAAAGTTCAGTCATTTAAAAATGAACTGAGCTTTCTTTATTGACATCCATTATTAAAAAGAAATATAACTGAGTTGTCATGAATGACTTTCATTTCACATCAGTTTCCCATCCATGTAACTGTGCTGCCTTCAAGGGACCTGCTCCTAATCTGTAACCATTATGGATTTTAAAGTCAAAAGGGCCATTCTGATTATGTGTAATCTGACCTTTGGCATAACATATGACATAAATTTCCACTTGCATTATGTCTGGTGATAAAGTCAGTGCTACTTTGAAAGGTGATGAATAATGTATCTCACCCAACTTCATCTCCCAAAAAAACCCAAAAACCTGTCATAGCCTTAGCTCTCTTAAGTAAGTGGAAAAGAGACAAGAACCTTTCAAGAGTCATCCCACGTGTTCAGTTACTTAAAGTGTGACAAACTGAGCTGCAGCTGAGGGTCTTGTCTGTTCCCCCTGCCTTTGCTCTGGTTTAGACTGGCTTTGTGAGTTAACCAGCTCAGATGAGTTGATGTAGAATCATGGAATCACAGAATGGTTTGGGTTGAAAAAGACTTTAAAGAACATTTTCTTCCAAGCCCTCTGTGGGTCCCTGTGAAGGGACACCTCCCACTATCCCAGGTTGCTCCAAGCCCTGTCCAACCTGGCCTTGGACACTTCCAGGGATCCAGGAGAAGGCACAGCTTCTCTGGGCACCTGGAATCCAGGGCCTCACTACCCTCACAGAGAAGAATTTCCAAAATTCTCCAAATATCCCATCCCTCCCTGCTCTCTGGCAGTGGGAACACATTCCCCCTTGTCCTGTCCCTCCATCCCTGTCCCCAGTCCCTCTCCAGCTCCCCTGGAGCCCCTTTAGATCCCGGAAGATCTCTGAGCTCTTCCTGGAGCCTTCTCTTCTCCAGGCAAGTACCCCCAGCTCTCCCAGCCTGGCTCCAGAGCAGAGGGGCTCCAGCCTTTGGAGCAGCTCTGTGGCCTCCTCTGGGCTCTCTCCAGCTCCTTCTGATGCTGGCCCCAGGGCTGGAGCAGCTCTGCAGGTGGGGTCTCACCTGAGCGGGGCAGAGGGGCAGAATCCCCCTCCCCTGCTGGCCCCACTGGGGGATCAGCCCAGGCTGAGGCTGGATTTTGGGGCTGCCCAAAAGCCGGTACATCCAGCACATCCAGCGCATCTGTACCTTTCCCCTGCAGCTTTGATCTGAACATTTCACTGAGCCTTGATCAGTTTCCCTCTGGGTTTATTGTTCTCACTTAGGAGTTTATTGGTGTTCTGAATTTTTTCAGCTTCAGTGCCCAAGTATTGAATCATGGAAATAAATCTCTATCCACCATCACAGGGAGAGCCTTTTTCCTCCAGAAGAGAAGGGTAAAACTTCAGATGAAACTGGGTCAGAAGGACACACTATTCGCAGTTCATCTGAAGTCTGCAAGACATCTGGGATGAGTCTATCCATGTGCAGGCTTTTGCTTTTGAGCCAATTCATCAAAATAAGCATCCAGAATGTTCCAACTGAATATTATAAAATGACTCAGGGAATGCACTTGGGTTATCAGTGCCTCAAATCTGCTTAGAGCTATTCAGTAGAGCCCTTTTTGTTTTTCCCCTGTATGTAGATGTATGTTGATGTGTATTTGTCAATGTTAACCTGCCTCCCCCAGAGCTCATTTACCAGGAGCCATTAAAATAAATCCAAGGAATTTGTTGCGGAGTTACTGGTTTTTAATGTCCTTTGGTGTTATCTTTTTGGTGTCAAATTATGGTGGATTTTCTAAATTGTGTTGCTATTAACAGGAGCAGGATGAAACTTTGGGCAAGGAGTCCTTAGGGAGTTGTGCTACATAAGAGTCAGGCTGAAAACATGTTCAGAGCAGCTGTGATGACTGGGGACAAGACCAGTAAATTATTCTTAGTTATTGATTTCTGCTGGTGTAACAATGGATTCTTCTATATCACTGCATTTTAAGCCAATTAATTTGAATAAGTATTTAAATTAATAAACCTATTTTTGGGTTTTTTTCTCCCATTGTATATTGACAGGAAAATTTCTGCTGCACGGTATGTAGTGACAGGACCAAAAGGAATGGCCTCAAGCTGTAGCAGGGAAAGTTTAGATTGGAAATTAGGAAAAATGTATTCATGGAATCAGGCATTGGAACAGGCTGCCCATGATAGGAGTGGAATTTCCATCCCTGGAACTGTTAAAAGGTGGATGTGGGAAGTTGGTTTAGTGGTGAACATGGTGGTGTTGGGTTGATGGCTGAACTCGGTGATCTTATTTTCTGACCTTAATGATTTATGATTTTACACCTGCTGGCCTCAACCAGATAAATTTAGACAACTTCCTATGATAATGGCTTATTCCCAGCCTGGTGACAGGAAATGACATTCACATTTGGGATGATTCTTTTTAGTTTTTACCTTAAATACCTCTGATAAGGGATAATGAATGCAACTGAAGGTGCTTAATAGAAAAACAAGGTGTGAACCATAAAAACCTGGTATTTTTGAGGTCTCCCTTATTTCTACTCTTTCTGCAGAAGCAAACCCTGGGAAAGCTGAACCCTCATGTTCCTTTATTCTCTGATATTCCAGGGTGTAGTTTCTGGATGCTGAAGGGAGGTAGCTGACCTGCTGACACAGCTACCCAATAATTCTTGGGAAGTTTGCAGGGCAGTGAAGGTGTAAAAAAGTTGAGAAGATCAGACAAACCATAAATCTCCTTGATATATAGGATTTCACTGTGTCCATAATTGGACACAGTGAAATCCTATATATCAATCAAATATGTTTCTTTTGTTATGGAAACAAAAGAAATCCTTAGCACAGAAGAGTCTGGCAGACTTGGAAAGCTGTTAAAACAGAGCCGTGGATGAAGAGAGATACAAAAGTGCTATGACTTGTTTGTTTCATTGATTATATCATGCAGAGGCTTTTATTTATTAACTGGGAGTAAATTCTGTTGTCAGCTGAGTCAATACAATTTCTGTGCAAGAGTTCTGAGTGGAGGGTAAATTAGGTCCAAGAGTGCTTTTATCACTTGCATCATTAGCAGTCAAGAAAAAAACTTTGCTTTTCCAAATGTTGCCAAAAATTATCTTGTTGCTTTTTTTACATTAGAAAAATTAGTAAGATAATTTATAATTTATTTAAGATAATTAATAAGGAAGGAGATTCTTGATATGCTTCTGAAAGGCTTTAGAGACAGATCCCATCACCTGTGGAATCAGAATTTCTGAATAGTTGCTCAGGTATGATTTGTTTCTGTGAAAGAACTCCATAAACTTCCTGGTTAACAGATACCAGCCCTGCTGGGTCCAACAGAATCGTCACACAGTATCATTTAATCAGGTTCTTGAATGCATTTCAGGATTTTCCAGTTGCTGTGTGGTTCCCCTGCACAAATGTAAAGCAAGACTAAGCCAGAACGTTTAAAAGTGTGCCTGGCAGTAGGCAGTTCATCTTCCAGGAGGCTTTTTAGGCTACCACAGCTATCTCAGAGTCATTCTTTGCTCTCCTGTCCCCTCTGGCAGCACAGCTCGGGCACAGTTTGCAGCCATCAGGCTCCATCACCTCCCAGCCCTCCTGCGCATTCCTGCTGCACCCTTTGAACCCCCTCCATTCAGCCAGCATGAGATTATTTTATTAATAAGGCCAGGCAAGTAGGATGACCTTATTACTGGATATCCAGGCTGTACAATTCCTTGTTAAATACACAGACAACGACGCATCGCTAAAGGGACCAGATCTCATTATTAATGTCCTTCTGTGTTCTGCAATCAGAGCCTTTCCCTAAGAACCATTTGTGTCCTGCAGGACTGGTGAAGGGACAATCTCCTTTGTGAAGGTAGAAAGAGAACAAAGTGTCTTCAGGTGCTCGGTGCCCTGTGAAGCTGTTTAATGTAGCAGTGGTTTTAATGCGCTGCTTTATGTGTGCTCACGGCCCGCAGCCAGGCAATGCTGCCTACAGGTCACCTGTTAATTGAAGTTTCACAGCCTTCAGCTGATGAATGTTTTCTGGCAGCAGTTATATTGGAAATAATATTTTTTATTTGGGAGATGTAGGTGAAATTTAAGAGTCACATGGATATAATTCTGCTGTTCTTCACAGTGAGCCAGAAGCCTGCTCCGGGAGGAGAATAATGCAGGATAAAGAAAACCACAAAGGGAACTTTGTTTATTAGTTTGAACCTTAATAGGAAATGTCTGTATACTCAAAAAGCCAGGCCCAGCTGTTTGGTATCTTTTAATGAGGAATTCTGTTTAATCAGCGTTGCCTTGGAGTGGCTGCTCATGAGACTTTCAGTTCTTCTCTAGAAGGTATTAGTCCTTAACAATAAATGAGAAAGGACTCCTAATGACACCAGTTAATAGATGTGAGGGCCTTGTGCCGCTGTTTATGGTCTGATGGGTCAGTTAAAATGAGACAACAAAACATTCAAGTGCAGACGGGAACAATTTGGGCTCTTTGTGGAAAGATGAATGTCCATGGCTTAACTAGCAGGAGGAGGAATGAGCTTGCACAGCCCACCCAATTACAGTTTCTTTCTCCCAAGAAAATGAAGTAATTTGGAGACCTAGCAAAGGTTGCTGTGTATTTATGTACAAAGATAAAAGGGACATTTTCATGTGAGCAGGCGTGCAGCACGGGGCTGTGATCCCTTTGTGCAACTCCAAACATTTCCTGGACCAAATGTCCATTATCTCCTTATAATTACAGGGACAAAACCCCTGAAGTAATGACTCTTTGAACTATTTATGCAACTGAAGCTGGCAGGTCTTTGAGGCCAGTAGTTACAATGCTGACACAGTGGTCCCTTCAGGACAAGGCAGAAATTCTGTGTTTACATCCCTGGCATTGGATATGAAAAGTATTTATGAGAAAGCATAGAATTGTAGAACCACAAAATGGTTTGTGTTGTGTTTTTTCTCACTTTTTTAACCTGTTCCCCCAGGTCTGGTCCAGTCTCAACATTATCCATGAAGGATTTGGGTTCAAAAAGGAAGAAGGGAGTGTAAATAATTCTTGCACCATGATTATTACACTGATAGACACTGTACAAAATGAAAAGTCAACTATGAGCAGGTCTTGCCCATGCAAGATCAATGCCTCATGTTGATCTCATATCCTCCCTTCTGGTAAAGCTCCATCCTTTCTGCTCCATGTTAGAAAAACACATCCCACTGTTTGTGTTCCTGCTGATGCTCGTTAAAATACCCTAAGACCTGGCTGACATGGAGTCATGGAATATCCTGAGATGGAAGGGACCCAAAAGGGTCATCCTGATATAAGAATTTATGTAAACATTTCTTTATTAAAAACAACTCTCAAGTCACACTTTCTCTTCCATTTCACAACCAATATGTAGCTTGTAGTGCTAGACATGCTTTTCTGGATTTTTCAAAAATACATGGTCTCAGTCTTGGGTATGATGTGAATCCTTCTGTACTTAAAGGGCAGGGCATGGAAAACCAAGCTGCCAACAGAGTAAATCTTTGTTTGTATCTGGGAGCATTAGATTTATCTCATAATTTGAATTTTCAGCAGTTTGCTTGAGTTGGTTACTGTGTGTGCTCCTGCAGTCTCTTGGGAGACTGGGCTCTTCTCACATCCATTTTCCAAATGCCTCTTGAAGAGGGAGGAACTTGTGTTTTGGGGGAGTTGACTGGGAAATGACAAGGTATTTAGTGAGTTGGGAAATTTCTGGTTTATGATAATAATGAATTGATTGAGTGAGAAAAGGCAGGATGGGAAAAGATCAGCTGGGAAAAGATCAGGGGGGCTCCCCATCCTGAGGGGCTTGTGCAGGGATATTGTGGGGAAAAAAAGTGGTTTTTAGGACTGACTTGACTGCTCCTACTGAAATCACAGGTGACAGTGTTCTTGTTCAGAGCCCCAACTACTGCATCTTTTATAAACCATGGCTTAGAAGGAAATACTGCAAATAAATGTACATGGGAGAAACAGGAGGAAAAGCTTCCCATAACAGTGGGAATTTAGGCTGCTTCAGGTGCTCAAGTATCTATGGGCTGGGTAAAGCTTTCCACTCAGTCACTGTTGAGAGAAGGCATTTGCAAAGTCAGCACATGGAATTGGAAGTACATATGGATGGTGTGACACTGCATTATTTGTCCAACATGCCAACATTTTATGGTCATTGATATAAAGATTGGAATGAAGGAAGTCGTTGTTAGGAAAGGCAAAGAAAAACTGTAGGAATAGAGATACAATAGAGACTCACATGGGACGTGATCCAGGCTGCACCATCTTTGTTAATAATAAAGGAAACGTTTTCTGTGGAGTTAAACACTGATAACGTGGATAAAGTTGCAAAAGAATACAAAATCTTTACAGGGAGAGCTTTTCTCTTTTATTTTTTGTCCTTTTTTTTTTTTTTTTTTTTTTACCAGTTACCTTAAGTTAGTTTGCTAAATATTATTCCCAAAAGTCACCTTGAAGTCAGAAATTCTGGGAAATTTTCCAGTCTAGCTCTTTTATGAACCACCGCAGAAAAATGTAGAACCATAGAATCACAGAATGGCTTGGGCTGGGAGGAATTTAAAGCCCATCTCATTCCAGCCCCTGCCACCCATGTCCAATGTGTAGCATTAACTCTGTGCAAAATAAAATGACTAATAATTCTGCAGTATCTTAAACCAACATTTTAAAAACTCTAGCTATGGGCCTGAGCTTGGAAACATTGTAAGTAGTGCAGTAAGAAGAAGTGAAAATTAGCACTTGAGCAGTGCTATCTGGTTCCTTATCAGAGATAAATATTTACTACATTATAGTGTGTTGTTTCTTTGAGGTAGAGAATAGTCTTGAGATAGTAAAATGTTGAAGCATAATAAACTAAATAAAATCAAATTTAATTTGTGATACATGTTCATTTTCAGGGTTACATTACAAAGTTAATTAAAAAGTAATATTATCTCAGTTGCTTCAGAAAGCCATTGTTTGTTTGTTTGTTTTTTTTGTTCAGAACCTCTTCCAACAGGAATTGTATAATGTAAGTTTGATAAGCAGAGAAGTGTCCACTTTAAAATAGTTGTTCATATTTGCAACTGAGAAGTCATTTCAGAAACCTTAACCTTTTTAATGGTTAATCTTTTCTGCATTAACTGAAATTAATTGATTGTCATATCTAATTGCTCTTGGGCAGAATTGTCCTCTAACTTGAGTCAATCTTTGCTGCTTTTTTCTTCTGGAGGTGTTGGCTGTTGAAAATACTACATCCTTCTGGTTTTATTTACTCTTGTAAACACAGCAAGTCTCTCTGGGTCCCATTCCCTGCACAGTCAGCCCTGTGCTGCTGAATGCACAGGCAGCAATTTTCTCTCAGTCCTTATATTTGGGGTTTATCAGCCTTGGACAGGAGTGATAGGAATTTTTTTTCACGTTTCAGTATCAGTGTCTCAGACAACAACAATGATACCTTTTTATACTGATGTTACATGAACTCCACTGTGCATTTGAAAACACCATTTGTCTTGTAATTTTCTGGTTTGGAATCTCAGCTGAATGTTTGATTTGTGTTTATAATGACCAGAGGTAGATTCGAGTTGTACAGGACGGGTTGCAAAGACTGTCTTAAGAAAGTCAGGCCTCTGGAACAGTTTAGGACGATTGTGGGTTTGGTACCACCCAGCTTCTCCAGCTCTCACCTAGGAATGGCAGCCTCTTGGCAATGTTGGTTTGATGGTGCTCTTGGTATGTCCAGAGTATTCACTGAGCTCTCAGAACCACTGAAGGTTTTTATTACAAGACTGAAATAATCACAGAATATCCTGAGCTGGAAGGGACCCACAAGGATCCAGCTCTTGGCCCTGCACAGACACCCCAACAATCCCACCCTGGGCATCCCTGGGAGTGTTGTCCAAACTCTCCTGGAGTTTTGGCAGCCTTGGGGCTGTGCCCATTCCCCGGGGAGCCTGGGCAGTGCCAGCACCTCTGGGGGAAGAACCTTTCTCTGTTCTCCACCCCAACCCTCCCTGACACACCCTCATCTTGGTTCCTTGACTGATTGTTTCTAGCTGTATCTCAGAAATGATGTGTTCATCCAAAAAATAGCAGCATTCAGGCATAAGGGATGTCATATAAAACAGGTTTTGTTTTCCTTTGGAATTAGTTTGATGATTTTTATTTCATTTTTCCTGAGGACGTGGCAGTTTTCCACGCCTGCAAGAAAGTATATTTTCTTAGAAAAGAAGCTTAATTAAGAGTAGTGACAGTGGCTGTAATAATTAGGTACGTGCATAAGTAATATATAGAATGAGAATTTATAGATTCGTCCCGAGAACTGAACAGAAGGAAGGACTAATATATAGAAATATTACTGTGAGATGTCTTCAGTGCCAGCGTTTTCATATTCCCGGTAGAAATACAGTGGTAGACGACACCTAGTGGAGTTTGGCATCAACTGCTGCAGGAATGGACCTGAGCCTAAAAAACCGGTCATCCTTCGAGTTAATCAAAAAAAAAAAAAAATTCCTGGAGCTGTTGCATCTCACTGTTCCTCTTGTTCTATTTACAGATAGGAGAATTTTGTACTATTGCTGAATTATTCATCCTGTTAAGAAAGAATTAGTCACAATGGGACAGTAAAAAGAGGAAGCATAAGCCTTTTTTAGCCATTAATTAATTAATTAATATTTATTTTATGCTTTCTGAGATTTTAGGATTTATAATTATAAATACATTATTATTGGTTATTAAAAATGTAGGTTTGTCTATCCATGGCACATGTTGAGATTCTTGGGGTCTCCTGGGTAGGACCAGGAGTTGTGCTTGATGATTCTGATCAAATTCCCTTCAAAATCAGCATATTTTATGATTCTACATGAGAATTATTGAACCAACCTATATTATGGAAAAAAGAAAAACATTTTTTTCTGAAAAAAAAAGCAGAGTATCTGTGGTTTTTTTTTTTTTTTTTTTTTTTTTTTTTTTTTTTTTAAAAAAAAAAAAAAAAAA